>NC_139593.1:16801306-17413806 GCF_946808225.1 Silurus aristotelis
GTCAGGAAAATTGTGAACATTGTTGAATGTGTTTCCATCACACAGTATTTATAGTTTTATTTTTTTGTTTTTTTAAGGCTGGCTTACCCCCTCCTACGCCAAATCCTAAAATGTAGCCGCTATATTTAAAACAGGAATTCACCTTTCAGAACAGCGAGGTGTTTCTGTAGTGCCGAGGAAGGGAGGGGGGGAGGACTTCTAGTGCATGTGCACAGCTCGTTTCACAAACATCAGTGAACGGTCTGTTTTGTAATGTTCTCCCACATGCTGTAAATATCTACTACACAGGTTTTTAGTTAAAAGAAACTTCAACTCTATAAGAAGGGAGAAAGGTTTAGAAGGAATTTAGATGCATATAGTAGTCATACCATACACATGCATTTGTGCAATGTAATTTGTAAATAAATAAAAAAGTTGTCTAGCTTTAGTGTTGAACTGTTGGAAGTTGTGTACACGACTTATAGTTTTTCAGCTTTCTTCCGCACCAGTAGGCTTTGTAACTGCTGATAGCGTGTGAATCAGTGTGTGCGACTGGGTAGGGTTGATTTCTCCCCATTTCTTTTAGGTTCAAGTGACTGAGCTGTCTGTTTAAACAGATTGAGTTGTGTGGCTTTGACTTCTGGATTATTTGGCTATTTCACACACAGACAAATAATATGCAATTACCTTTTGCTTTTCTAGGTTCTGATACTGTTGATACTATTGATTTGTATTCTTACAGATAGACGGTATGAAATTGTAAATTACACTGTTATAATAGAAAAAGGTTGCCTAGCTTATATAGACCAATATCAATATACAATTATTCTAGTTCTATACTGTATATGTATTATTTAGTCTTAAGAGAAATTAAAAGTGACAATTATAAGAGTGATAAGCAAGTAATTTCAGTTACTTTATAGCAGTTGTTTTGCAGGATGTCCGCTACATATATTTTTGCTGCTTAGTGTCTACCTGGATTGGGTAGTTCATGTTAAACCAAAGGTGTAGAATTGGTGTTGGGTGAATGCTAACAGTAAATCCATCTTAACAGATGACTCCTGTACGATACATTGGCAGTTATTAAGGAAATGATGGCTGCAAACGTTTCACGTGTCACTTAGACTTATTTAAATATTTATATTTATTATAAATATTTTTTCTTCTTTCGGCTTCTCCCATTGGGAGATTATCCTTTTATTATAAATATTTGCTCAATAAAATTCTGTTCGCTTTGTCCAGAAATGGAGCCAGACTGATTAACCTACAGCTGTTTCATTACACTGTTTGTTTGGTTTTGTTTATTTATTTAAGGAGTGGGCGGACACTGTGCCTTGTGTAAATCATTTGTTCATTCATGTTAAGATCTCTGATGAGTGATGTTTGGCCAAAATTATCGTGTCACTTTATTTTTCGCTGCATAATAACCTGTGGGTGTGCATACTTTTTATTGTGAAGCAATAAAAATAGCCTTCAGTGTGCCTTTCTAGTGTAGTTTTAATTTTCTTTTTTGTATTGCAAGGTTTTTATGGGGGGACCAAACAGTCATGCGTGCATTGTTTTGTTCTCTACAGGAAGGTCGAGAACAGTATGAGCTGGCAGCCACCTCAGAACAGGGGGGCAAGAAATCCAAGTCCAAGGGCAAAAAGGACAAGGATAAGGATATGGATGAACTTAAAAAGGAAGTGGACTTGGTGAGCCAGCTCCTTTCACATATATGTATGTAAACTTTGGCTCAAAAGGTTGTGATTATCTAAACATATTTTTCCAATATTTAAACATTGTAGGATGACCATAAACTGACTCAAGAAGAGCTTAACAGGAAGTATGGCACCGATCTTACAAGGGTAAGACTTATATTTTTATAGCAATGACAAATACTAGTAGAATATTACTTTAAGCTTCTGAATGAATCTATTCTTTAATCTATTGTTGGTACCTTATTAGTACTTTTTTTTATTGTATTTTTTTTCCTTTTATTAGGGTTTGACTGTCGCCCGTGTAAAAGAAATTCTTGAACGTGATGGACCCAATGCTCTGACCCCACCTCCAACTACCCCAGAATGGGTCAAATTCTGCAAACAGCTTTTTGGTGGTTTCTCCACTCTTCTGTGGATTGGAGCTCTTCTTTGTTTCCTGGCATATGGAATTCAGGCAGCTGCAGAAGATGAACCAGCAAACGATAATGTAATATTTCTTGTTTTCCAAAATGTTTGGATTCTTGTAATGCAGAGATGATTGATCCCTTTCTGTCAACCTCTGTCTCACTGCATTACAGTTGTACCTGGGTATTGTGTTATCTGCAGTGGTCATGATCACTGGTTGCTTCTCATACTATCAAGAGGCTAAGAGCTCAAAGATTATGGACTCCTTCAAGAATCTTGTTCCTCAGGTACTGAAGATGGTATTTTTATTCCCATTTCAAACTCATAAAACCCATTATGTTGATTTATGTTCATTTTCATTCTTTAGCAAGCCTTGGTCATCCGTGATGGTGAAAAAATGAGCATCAATGCAGAAGAAGTGGTTGTTGGAGACCTTGTAGAGGTTAAGGGTGGAGACAGAATTCCTGCAGATCTGCGTATAATTTCTGCCCATGGATGCAAGGTGCACATAACTGTAGTCATGGGCAAATTTAGTTTTATATCTACCTGTTTATTGTTACTCATGTGAGGAATTCCTCCTTTTAGGTGGACAATTCCTCACTCACTGGTGAATCCGAGCCCCAGACTCGTACTCCAGACTTCTCAAATGAAAATCCTTTGGAAACGAGGAACATTGCTTTCTTTTCTACAAACTGTGTAGAAGGTGCACACGTATAAAATTCTAAGAATGGCTCTTATTCACAGATAAGGTTATACATTTTTATTCATGTATATTTTGTATTGTATTAATAAATGTTTGTTTTCCCTTTAGGTACGGCTAGAGGTATTGTCATCAACACTGGTGATCGCACTGTGATGGGCCGTATTGCTACTCTTGCTTCTGGTTTGGAGGTTGGTCGAACCCCCATCTCTATAGAGATTGAGCACTTTATCCACATCATCACTGGTGTGGCGGTCTTCCTTGGTGTGTCCTTCTTTATTCTGTCACTGATTCTTGGATACAGCTGGCTTGAGGCAGTCATTTTCCTCATTGGAATCATTGTGGCCAATGTGCCAGAGGGTCTCTTGGCTACTGTAACTGTAAGTACAACTTTACACATCAGTTTTAAAAATATTGTAGTAGCTGTGATTTACTGTTAAGATCCCAAATGAAGGCAGGTAATTTAATTCTTAAATGTTGCGATTGCAAGTTGGAGCTCTGTTCTGAAAGTATCTTCCAGGGGTTAAAAACTGTTCTTTTTGGCACGTCAGTAATTTGTGGCTGAAATAATCTTTAACAATTATAAAATGTGTTGGTGTAACAGTGGCTGTAAGAAAAGCACAGAATAGTATAACGTGGCAAGATGAAATGAACTCTGCATTGTAGATTTATGCAACTGTCCAGTGTCTGTCGAGTAAACAGATTACTGTCACACCTTCTACGTATATCTGTATTTAGACTACGTATGCCTGTTTTGATGACTCTTCTTAGGGGTGTTACAGACTTCTGATATCCACCTGAGAGTTCTAATCAGTCCCTTATTGTCCCTGTGCGCAGGTGTGTTTGACTTTAACTGCCAAACGTATGGCAAAGAAGAACTGTCTGGTAAAAAATCTTGAAGCAGTAGAAACACTTGGTTCTACCTCCACCATCTGCTCCGACAAGACAGGAACTCTTACTCAGAACCGTATGACTGTAGCACACATGTGGTTTGACAACCAGATTCATGAAGCAGATACCACAGAGAACCAAAGTGGAACCTCTTTTGACAGAAGCTCTGCCACTTGGGCTGGCCTGGCTCGAATTGCTGGTCTGTGTAATCGTGCAGTCTTCCTCGCAGATCAAGATGGTGTTCCAATCCTTAAGGTATTCAGTTGTCACAAGAACATAATTTGTAAAACACACAACCCTTATGGTATAACAACTACCGTAATTTCCGGACTATAAAGCGCACCCATATATAAGCCACTGAATTTTACAAATTTTTATTTTGAACATAAATAAGCTGCAGGTGTCTACACTAATGTACTTTACACAGGCTTTAATGAAAGACACCTTACACATGGTGTAACGGGTGAAATATGTTGATCTTCCTTTAGGAGCATAGCAGTATTTTGGGAATAGCATGCCACTGCATTTTTCCGCTATTACTGCGTGTGTTCAAGAAGAAGATTGTCCTTTATTATTTTCTGATGCTGATTTCGAAAAATAAAAAAGCACGAGTTTTGGAAACCTGTCTGTGCTTATATGATTTCTGTTGTAACTGGAGTTAGTGAGCTCTCCCTTCACCCAGACTCAACGCGTTACAACGGCTTGTATCTAAACAGAAGCCGACCAAGTTCACTGTCTTCCTCCTTCCTTTCACAACTATTTCTCTCAGGAGTTTATCTTTTGGCATCGCCGTGCGTTTAAAAAAAAAAAAAAAAAAAAAAAAAAAAAAAAAAAAAAAAAAATTTTCTCCCAAAGCCGTGCAGCTCAGAACACAGGTGAGTTTCCGTTCGGAAATTTCATTGGTCTGTTATCTCGCTCAGTTTTATGGCTAGAAGTTTGTGAAACCGGGAAAAACCCAGGAAAAATTCATAAATTAGCCACTTCGTTGTTTAAGCCGCGGGGTTCAAAGCGTAGGAAAAAAAGTTGCGGCTTATAGTCCGAAATATACGGTATATATTTTGCTAATATTATATACCGTACCCCCACCCCCAGATTATACTGTTTTAATTCTTTGGAATACTAAAAATTATAAATGCATAATTTTTTTTCCACAGAGAGATACAGCGGGAGATGCGTCAGAGTCTGCTCTGTTGAAGTGTATTGAGCTTTGCTGTGGTTCAGTGAGGGACATGAGGGATAAATACACAAAGATTGCAGAGATCCCTTTCAACTCTACCAATAAATACCAGGTATTATGATTTACCTACTCATACATTATGCATTTTTGCTTTCTGTAAGTATGAATTTGCTAATGTCTTTTGCAATGGGCTTTTAGCTGTCCATCCACATGAATTCCTGTGATGGCGAGAGCAAACACCTGCTAGTAATGAAGGGAGCTCCTGAGAGGATTCTGGATCGATGTTCAACTATTATGCTTCAAGGAAAAGAGCAACCGCTGGATGATGAGTTGAAGGATGCTTTCCAGAATGCCTACTTGGAACTGGGAGGCTTGGGCGAGCGAGTGCTGGGTATTATTCTGTTTTAACTGTGACTGAATTTACAAATTCAGTTATTTTATTTTTCAGTTCTCAACAAGTTATTTTAAAGTGTTGCAAACTTTTTTCTTTTTTTAGGTTTTTGCCATTACAGTCTTCCTGATGATCAGTTCCCTGAGGACTTCCAGTTTAACACAGAAGAAGTGAACTTCCCCACTGAGAACCTGTGCTTTCTTGGACTCATGTCTATGATTGATCCTCCTCGTGCTGCTGTTCCTGATGCGGTTGGCAAGTGCAGAAGTGCTGGAATCAAGGTAAGTTATTTATGTAAAATTCCTATGCAGATTAGCTTGTAACAATGCAATTTGGTAATCATTCTCCCAAATGTAAATACTCGCCTGCTTGCCTTTCAGGTTATCATGGTTACAGGAGATCATCCAATTACAGCTAAAGCCATAGCTAAGGGTGTGGGTATCATATCTGAAGGCAATGAAACTGTGGAAGACATCGCTGCTCGTCTGAACATTCCAATAAATGAGGTCAACCCGAGGTAGTGGGCTGTTATTAAATTTGGATGTTCATATAAGGTATGTGATTGATAAACTGATTTGCATGTCAACAACTCTTTTACTGATTTTTCTTTTAGAGATGCCAAGGCATGTGTTGTTCATGGTGGTGATCTTAAAGACTTGACTCCTGAGCAGTTAGATGATGTTCTAAAACACCACACTGAGATTGTGTTTGCCAGAACATCTCCTCAACAGAAACTGATTATTGTGGAAGGTTGCCAGCGACAGGTAATGACTGACCACAAAGCTGTCGAATTTTGCAGTTAAAATGAATGAAATGATGGAAGGACACTGGTGTACAAATGTATCTTTTATTGTAACAGGGTGCGATTGTAGCTGTGACTGGTGATGGTGTTAATGATTCTCCTGCTCTGAAGAAGGCTGATATTGGTGTAGCGATGGGTATTGCTGGATCTGATGTCTCCAAACAGGCTGCTGATATGATTCTCCTGGATGACAACTTTGCTTCTATTGTTACGGGAGTAGAAGAAGGTATGACACAAGTATACAAGAGCAGTAACGGAGCTTTCAGCTGTGGAATATTATAACCTAATGTTGACTTCCTTTAACAGGCCGCCTGATCTTTGACAACTTGAAGAAGTCAATAGCTTATACCTTGACGAGCAATATTCCTGAGATCACACCTTTTCTGCTGTTTATAATTGCAAATATCCCTCTTCCTCTGGGAACAGTAACCATACTTTGCATTGACCTTGGTACAGACATGGTAAGTGTAATTGTATTAAGAGCTTTGTTTTTAAATAGAATAGTTTGACATTTAACTTGGGCTGTATTAACTCTGTGCATCCACTCTCAGGTCCCTGCTATTTCCTTGGCATATGAGGCTGCTGAGAGTGATATCATGAAGAGGCAACCCAGAAACCCCAGGACAGACAAGCTAGTTAATGAAAGGCTTATTAGCATGGCCTATGGACAGATTGGTAAGAACTTGCATAACAGAAAACTGGCAGGTGAAATGAATAACACTTATCTTGTTACAATGACTCTATTCGATCTGTGGGCCTGAATGAGTTTGACAAGAGTCAGGTTGTAAAGGTTAGACTGCTGGGTCAGATCATCTCTAAAATGGCTGGTCTTGTGGGGTATTCCTGGTATAGTGATTGTGTGTAAGGGGTGAAGGTTAGCAGGTTTGGTAATGTCCCACAGAGGAGCTACTATAGTACAAATTGCTGGAATGCTGGCTATGATTAGATACACAGAAAGGTGAGATGCACCAAGTGCCCATATTTTTTCCGTCCACTGACAAAAGCACCTACACATGGACAAGTAGATGAAGGAGTGATGGAATGTTGTCCCCTTTGAAACCTTGGATCCTAAAATTGATGGGTTTTTTTTGTTTTGGCACCTACTGAAATACAGTGGAAACCGGTTATGTTGCCGGCCTAGGGGACGGCAAAAAGCATTGAGATAACCAATGATCAAGAAAACGAAAGCCAAAATGGCGGCAATATATTAACATGCTTGAAATTTCTTTATGTACATGATGTGCGTTAATAAATGAGAACGTGCATGCACCTGTTTTTGGAGGTTTTTTTACACAAGTGTTGCAGCGATTTGTTTGATGAAGGCATGCTATAAAAATGTACAATGTTTGTTTACACCAAAAGGCGAAAATATAGTAGTGAGATGGTGACGTGGCAAAAGCCAGCGATTGGTCATAAGGGATCGAGATAACCGACGTTAAGTGGCAAATTTGCCCCCCGTTGTGCTCAAGATATTAGGGTTCGGCGACATAACCGATGAGAAAATGCTAAGACAAAGCGAGAATTTGGCGGTTCCACTTCAAAAACGTCGACTTAATAGGGTTGGTGAGTTAACAGAGGTCGAGATAAGTGGGTTTGACTGTATTTAGTAAAGGCAAAGTGTGTGAATTTTCTCCTAACGGCTGTGGCCTTTTTTAGCAAGATAATATGGCCTGCCACACTGCAAAAATTGCTCAGTTTTGGCAGCACGAGAGGGACTTGTACAATATTAGCCAATTAATGTTATTGCTGATCAGTGTATGATCACTCACTCAGTTTCTACTCACAGGTATGATTCAGGCACTTGCTGGCTTCTTTACCTACTTTGTAATTCTGGCTGAGAATGGGTTCCTGCCCTCTACCTTGCTGGGTATACGCGTGTTCTGGGATGACAAATATGTCAATGACCTGGAGGATAGTTATGGGCAGCAATGGGTGAGTAAAATTAAAAACTTCAAGTTTACAAACAGTTTCATGAGGTTTAAGTTTTAATGACACATTCTTTTCAGACATATGAGCAGAGGAAGATTGTAGAGTTCACCTGCCACACTGCATTCTTTATCAGTATCGTGGTTGTACAATGGGCAGATTTGATCATCTGTAAGACCAGGAGGAACTCTGTCTTCCAGCAAGGAATGAAGTAAGTAGAGACCATAATGCCTCCATTTAGTGTTAGTCTTCTATTACTTTATCTGTGATTGAAATTTTTACAATTTCTTGTAAACAGGAACAAAATTCTCATCTTTGGACTGTTTGAGGAAACTGCTTTGGCAGCCTTCCTCTCCTATTGCCCAGGAATGGATGTTGCCCTTAGAATGTACCCACTCAAGTAAGTTCTTTATGGTCATATGGCCCTATATGTGGGTGTCATTGTATGAGGAACTATACATTTCTAGCATTTATTAAATTCTCTGCTGTAATTAGACAAACACGTGTATTTAACATTCAATCCTTTTGCCTCTTCAGACCAAACTGGTGGTTCTGTGCCTTTCCCTACTCGCTTCTTATCTTTATTTATGATGAAATCCGAAAGCTTATCATCCGACGCAGTCCAGGAGGTGAGTGTGGAAAAACATTTTTGTTCATCGTAGTTCAATTCAGTATTTAGATACATTTACAGTTAATGTGTAGTTTCAGTGCTTTATAGAAATCTAGACATACTGTAGATTTTTTTTATCTGTAATGTATCCCAGTTGCTTGTGTAAACAAATGATTTATCAATTTGTACATAAAGCAGGGGCTACAATCTATGGCACAAAATATTACTGTTAATAATAAATACCCTATAATTAAATGCTTTTTCAGCAGTTCTATTTTATATTGAGTCCTGCCAGATGTGTGGTGATCAATGAGTGTCTGTCTCGTTGTAGGTTGGGTGGAGAGGGAGACCTATTACTAAAGAACCCTGTCCACATTGCACACACGTATTTGCATGGCTGTCTTGCTGCTTGGAATTTAACCTCCAGTAATTCAGTTTTTTTATATATAAATATATAGATATATTCACAGAAATCTGTATGTCTCTAGGGAATGCTTGACACAAACATGGAGATCATGAACCAAGACATTGCGTGCCTTGTTTCTGAAGCTGGACCAATTTTCTACGTTTTAAAAATTGATATAAATATAATCCCAGTCGGTTCCCACATTTGGAATCATTTGGATGCTTTACATTTATTCACTTGGCATTGACTGTCCAAATACAAACCATATAGAGGATACACAAGCATAGAGCCGAGCAGTTTGAAGGGGTCTTGTTCAAGGCTGTTTAACTGCCCAAAGACCTAGAACTGGCTCTTGGTGTGAATTGACTAATGTAAAATAAACAAGGTTTTAAAAAGTAGTTTTACTCAGAACTCCTCTAACACTTAAAAATAAACTTGATTTATAGCTTTATGGCTTTCATGGTGCAAAATGATCTGTGAGATTTACAGACCAAGTTGGAGCCACTGAGGTCTGTTTCTGTGCTTCCATCTTAGGGGTGGGTTTTAAAGTCTGCTCTTTATACTTCAGAGGGAAGCAAGTTTAAGCTTTAAATGACCATGGCTCCCCAGCATGTAAAGAAAAAGCAGTTTTATCATGTTTGAAGCCATTTCTGTTACACTCAAATTACGTGTGATCATGACCTGAATATTTGGAGATATTAGATAAACAGGCTCTTGCTGTCTGTGTTTCTGCTACAGAGGTCACATTTACTTAGTGTTTCCTCTGTTTATGAATGGAATTAACATTTAACAACTTGTCTATTACAGCTTGAGCTACTCTTTGTGCTTTGGTTTTTTTCGATGAAATTTTAAAAACTTATTTTCCCTAGCAGCTTTTTAAAAGTTCAGAAAGAAGGAAAATGCATTCAATTTCCTTGTTGGACACAGTTAAAAAAAAAAAATAAAGCATGAACACAATTTCCTTTATATAAGAGTATGCTTTTGCCTGATTATAACATTAAGGCAGGAAATGAAAAATGTTGTTTGTATTTAAAACAATGTATTTGGTGTGCATGATTTTTGCATGAATGTTAGAAAATGAAGTATTATACAAACTAACAGCAACTGGGTCCAGTGTGTAAAGCAAGTTGATCGGGAAAAGGAAATTCTTGGGGACCAGGTTGTGTGTATGTACAGTCATCATTTCTGCCTCATTTAGGCTTTACCACTTTTTGCAACCATAATAAAATCCAGGAAATATGAGCTTGTCAATCTTCTGTTTATGACCTCCTTGATATGTATGTCATTATTATAAATGCATTCCCTATGTGAATGAAGACTGTTAAATAAATTCAATAAAAACAAAAGAATTTACTGTCTTGAGCTGTTTTATGTGTCTTCCACTGTGTGTTTAAACAATGTTCAATTTGGATTTATTTGTACACTGCTTTTAACAATAGTCATGGCAACTTTGCAGAAATCCAATGCTGCAATTACATTTAAAATAAATGATTTTATACTAAACCTAATGCATATTTGTAAAGTTTACTACACCTGAGGAAGTCGTACAGCAAGAATCAAAGATTTATACATACAATACAACCAAAAAAGTGTATGCTCTAAATTGCAAAATTGTGCAGCACAATATTAAACCTCCACCAGGGGGCACTCTGGTCCATTGTGTGGTTGTACAGAGTGCTGAAGCCTGAACGCCCTCAGCAGCCATTTGTTATTGTTGCTGCCTAATCTGAATCTCCTGTCCGGAATAGACAGCGCATGCGCGCTACTGTGCGCCTGCGCAGATGATTACTTTTGATGTCGCAGCCTGATCTGCGCTTCCGCGAATTTAAACTCAGCATTGTGCAATAAATGATGATACACCCAATACAGTCAGAATAACGTGCAGAATGTACACATTCTTATATACAGGAATGTGCAAATGAGAAGTGCATAGCAAATACTGTGATTTATTTTAATTTATAAGTATTAAAGATAGTCACTAATGGACCGATCACGTGTTCCAGCCCTGATGTTTAATGCTGCGGTTTTAACAAACACAGCAAACACGACACAAAAATCTAAATATCATCATTATAAAGGAAACATTCACACCAACTAATATCCTGCTATCACCTCAAAATCTCCACTATTCAAACAAGTTTTAAGGTCTTAAGACACACGTCAGTGATCCTCACTTTCCACGTTTTAAGAAGAAACTCATCCCATCGACAGTTGATCGGAAACGCAAAGAACTGTGTGAAACTACATGTTCTGTATAAATTATATTACAGATCACGTCTCATGTCAACCCATAAGTGGTTCCTGAGATCATGGACGCCACGTGCACTGCACTGAAACTGTACAATAATGTTGGTCTGTATACAAATATATCTGCATCAAACTTTACATTTATGAAATACATCTTATTGGTTAAAATACATAAAGGTTGGACATAAAGATTCCTGATTGTTGAAGCTCCTGAAGTACTATTGTATTTTATAGTATCAAGCAGTGCCAAGTGTTCTGGAAATATAGAGAGTAGAAAACCTCAGATTCATTTGTGATTTCAAGTCTAATGTTTTAAATCTATCAAAATAAAGTTAACCACTGAATAATGAAGGAGATTTGAGCACAAACTGCTTTCCTTGAGTGCAATCAATCCTCTGAATAGGTGCCATTTGTGTGTTGTAATTCTTCATATTATACATTTTATTTATTTTTAATATATTTACACTGAATCTAGTAGAATCTAGTAAACAATATGTATTATTTAAAACCTGTATTGGTCAATTACAGGTAATTTTTCTATTTTTCAATTTTCTTATATCAACTAGTTTTTTATATATCAAATAGAGACTGAATATATCTTCTTCTTCTTTCGGCTGCTCCCATGAGGGGTCGCCACAGCGGATCATTCGTCTCCATACCACCCTGTCCTCTACATCTGCCTCTTTTACACCGACTACCTGCATGTCTTCCCTCACCACATCCATAAACCTCCTCCTTGGCCTTCCTCTTTTCCTCCTACCTGGTGGCTCCATCCTCAGCATTCTCCTACCAATATAATTCATGTCCCTCCTCTGCACATGTCCAAACCATCTCAATCTCATCTCCCTCACCTTGTCACCAAAACATCCTACATGCGCTGTCCCTCTAATAAACTTATTTCTAATCTTATCCATCCTCGTCACTTCCAACGAAAACCTTAACATCTTCAGCTCTGCTACCTCCAGCTCCACCTCCTGTCTTTAACTTAATGCCACTGTCTCTTAACCATACAACATCGCAGGTCTCACCACAGTCCTATAAACTTTCCCTTTCATTTTTGCATATACCCTACTATCACAAATCACTCCTGTCACTCTTCTCCACCCACTCCACCCTGCCTGCACTCTTTTCTTCACTTCTCTAACACACTCTCTATTACTTTGCACTGTTGACCCCAGGTACCTGAATTCCTCCACCTTCTCCAGCTCTTCTCCCTGCAACCGCACAACTCCACTGCCCTCCCTCTCATTCACACACATGTATTCTGTCTTACTCCTACTGAGTTTCATTCCCCTTCTCTCCAGCGCATATCTTCACCTCTCCAGGCTCTTCTCAACCTGCTCCCTACTCTCACAACAAATCACAATATCATCCGCAAACATCATAGTCCAGGGCATGGCCGCAGGAAGTGGGGGTGCTGGGGGTGCTGCAGCACCCCCTATTGGCGAGAGAGAGATTTTAAAAAAATGTAGGCCTATTCAAAATATTTTGCACAATTTATAAATTCCTTATGAATATTTTAGGAAATGATTTTGACACACGTAGGCTATTAAGTGTATTTTGGATTTTTATTTAATTATTTGGATTATCTTAATTATATTGATTTTTCAAGTTCACTTGTAAGGCGCATTTCACACGCGCGGGTGATTTTAGTTTGGCTTTCTCTGGCAGCGCGCAAACATAGCCTAAATGCCTTGCCCTTGTGGAAGATAAAATTAGCTCTTCGTACCTTTTACAACAACATGAAGATATCAGAAAAAGAGATCGGTGGTCTCTTTCCTGCTCGTGTTCCACATCCCTCTCAAAGCGCAGAGCGGTAGGCTATAACGCGTCTTTGTGTGGAAATATAAAACTGTTTTTTGTTTTGTTTTGTTTTTTAAATGGATTCAACTTTATTATATTATGTAAGTTACCAGTATTTACTGATATTTATTTCAATGCTTTACAGGCTTTAGTGTGTTGTTTCTTTGTTTTTTTTTTGTTTTTTTTTATTTCAAAACAACCCCCCAACCACCGCAACACCGCCGGTATTTGGTCCACTACCACCGCGGTGGTAAAAAAATAAAAGTGCCATCGTCACAGCCCTATGTTATTTTTTTAAATGTATTCTAAATAGGCCCATAGGCTCATAGGTTTTTTTAGTCCAAAAAAAATAAAAATAAAAAAAATTCACACCCTTGGTACTCTGTCATACGCCTTCGCTAAATCCACAAATCCACAATGCAATTCCTTCTGTCCTTCTCTATACTTCTCCATCAACATTCTCAAAGCAAATAAGGCATCTGTGGTGCTCTTCCTCGGCATGAAACCATACTGTTGCTCACAGATGGTCACCTCTTCTCTCAGCCTGGCTTCCACTACTCTTTCCCATAACTTCATGGTGTGACTGATCAACTTAATTCCCCTGTAGTTACTGCAAGACTGCACATCTCCTTTATGCTTAAAGATCGGTACCAGCACACTTCTTCTCCATTCCTCAGGCATCTTCTCACCTTCCAAAATCCTGTTAAACAATCTGGTCAAAAACTCCACTGCCATCTCTCCTAAACATCTCCACGCTTCTACCAGCTGTCATCTGGTCCAACCGACTTTCCACTCTTCATCCTCTTAATCGCTGCTCTCACTTCCTCCTTACTAATCCTATCTACATCCTGCTTTACCAACTCCACATCATCCAACCTTCTCTCTCTCTGATTTTCCTCATTCATCAGCTGCTGAAAATACTCCCTCCACCTTCTCAACACACTCTCCTCACTAGTCAACACATTTCCCTCTCCATCCTTTATTGCTCTAACTTGCAGTACATCCTTCCCAGCTCGATCCCTCTGCCTGGCCAATCGGTACAAATCCTTTTCTCCTTCCTTAGTGTCCAACCTCTACTCCTGCCTACTTTTCTCATCACTCTGTCGATCCCACTTCTGTTTTGCCAACCTCTTTCTCCTTATGCTCTCCTGCACTTCCTCATTCCACCACCACGTCTCCTTGTCTTGCTTTCTATTTCCAGATGTTACACCAAGTACTTTTTTAGCTGCCTCCCTCAACACTCCTGCAGTAGTTGCCCAATCATCCAACACCTCCTTAACACCACTGAGCCTCTGTCTGACCTCTTCCCTGAACCTCACACTACAGTCTTCCTCCTTCAGTTTCCACCATCTTATTCTTCTTTCAGTCCTCACTCTCATCCTCTTCTTCTTTGTCTCCAAAACCATCCTACAGACCACCATCCGATGCTGTCTAGCTACACTTTTCCCCGCCAACACCTTACAGTCTCCAATCTCCTTTAGGTTGCATCTCCTGCATAGCACATATTCCACCTGTGTGCACCTTCCTCCACTCTTATACGTCACCCTATGATCCTCCTTCTTCTTAAAATAAGTGTTCACCACTGCCATTTCCATCCTTTTAGCAAAATCCACCACCATCTGCCCTTCCACATTCCTCTCCTTAAAACCATACCTACCCATCACCTCCTCATCACCCCTGTTCCCTTCACCTACATGCCCATTAAAGTCTGCCCCAATCACCAATCATTCTTTCCTAGGTACACCAGCTACCACTTCATCTAATTCACTCCAGAATCTTTCCTTCTCCTCCATCTCACAGCTAACTTGTGGAGCATAGGCACTGATGACATTTATCATCACCCCTTCAACTTCCAGCTTCACGATCATCACCCTATCAGAAACTCTCTTCACCTCCACTACACTCTTACTGTACGCTTCCTTCAGAATCACCCCTACTCCATTACTCTTTCCATCCACACCATGATAAAACAGTTTAAACCCACCTTCAATGCTCCTGGCCTTAATCCCTTTCCACTTGGTCTCCTGAACACACAGCATATCTACTTTTCTCCTCTCCATCATATCAGCTATCTCTCTCCCTTTACCCGTCATAGTACCAACATTTAAAGTACCAACCCGAACCTCCACTCTCCTACACTGCTCCTTTTCCTGCCGTCTCTGTAGACGTCTTCCTCCTGTCCTTCTCCTCCTTCGGCCAACAGTAGCCCAATTTCCACCGGTACCCTGTCGGCTAACGATACCTGTGGCGGTCATTGTTAACCCGGGCCTCAACCGATCCGGTATGAAATTCTCATTTGTGATCCGCATATTTGATTTGGCACATGTTTTACACTGGATGCCCTTCCTAACACAACCCTCCCCATTTACCCGGGCTTGGGACCGGCACTAAGAGTGCACTGGCTTGTGCATCCATAATGGCTGGGTTAGAGACTGAATATATCGTTTATATATATATATATGTCATATTAAGGTTTTTTTTTTTTTTTTTTTTTTTAAAGAAATGCTTGGTTAGATGTTAAAATATTTAATAATTAATAAAATTACAATATATGTATGTAAGTTGCATGCAAGTACACAATGCTGAAACTAATATATGGATATTCGGTGCCACCCAGATCAGGATGGTTCCCTTTTGAGTCTGGATCCTCTCAAGTTTTCTATATCGTGTCATCTCAGGGAGTTTCACTGCAACAGTCACCACTGGCTCACACATTAGAGACAAACTTATAGGCACTAAACTTATACACTCTTTTATATAACTTTAAAACTGCTTTATCTCTGTATAGCTGCTTTGAGACAATGTTCAATTCGATTCAATTCATTTTTATTTGTATAGCGCTTTTAACAATGAACATTGTCTCAAAGCAGCTTTACACAGACAATGTGGTGATTAAAAGTAAATATGTTCTTTGTAAGTACGTTTGTCCCTGATGAGCAACTGTGGCAAGAAAAAACTCCCCGAGATGGCATAAGGAAGAAACCTTGAGAGGAACCAGACTCATCTGGGTTGCACCGAATGTCCATTTATAGCAGATATACAATGTTGCGGGGTACAGTAATGATGATCAGAAGCGAACTGTATCCTGAGTCAGTGTAGGAGACTGTTGGCATTAACTACAGTCCAATCCATCCTCAAAGCGCCCATTCTTACTCCGGAATTTCATGGAACCACCCAAGGTGTTGATGAGAAACCATCCCAAGCTGCACAGAGTGGCCTCCAGTCGAAGAAAACACTATCCAGAGGCAGGACGAAGTGGGAAGATCCATGGAGGGGAGAGGGGCAGGAACAGTGGTCACTGGAGCCTCAGGAGCATGTTTAACTCGACCGAGAGAGAGAGAGAGAGAGAGAGAGAGAGAGAGAGAGAGAGAGAGAGAGAGAGAGAGGAGGGTGACAGGAAGAGATGGATATAAATTATCAAGTGTCCTTATTGTTGTATGAAAGTTAATGTCACTGTGCAGTTTGGACTCCAGCAAGACTCGCTATGGCAGCATAACTACAAGGGATAACCAGAAGGTAACACAGACATGAGGAACCATCACTACCATCAACAAACCTGAGTGAACGCGTGAATGTGAGGGGACGACAGCATACAAATATACCAGTTCACCAAACACTCTATATCCATGTTCCCTCCAGATCTGAGCCTTTACCTAAGAAAAAAATATACTGATAAAAGGCTTGACTAAATAAATATGTTTTCAACCTCGACTGGAACACTGAGACTGTGTCTGAGTCCCGAACACTAATTGGAAGGCTGTTCCATAACTGTGGGGCTTTATAAGAGAAAGATCAGCCCCTGCTGTAGTCTTTATTATTTGAGGAACCAACAGATAGCCAGCACCTTTTGATCTAAGTAGGCGTGGAGGATCATACTGGTACAGAAGTTCACTCAGATACTGCGCTGTGAGACCGTTAAGTGCTTTATACGTCAGTAGTAGTATTTTATAATCAATGCGAGATGTAATTGGGAGCCAGTGTAGACTGATTAATACAGGGGTGATGTGGTCATATTTCCTAGATCTAGTGAGGACTCTTGCTGCTGCATTCTGAACTAACTGAAGCTTATTTATGCACCTACTCGCACACCCAGACAGTAAAGCGTTACAGTAGTCTAATCTAGAAGTAACAAAAGCATGAACTAGTTTTTCTGCATCCTGTAACGACATCATATTTCTAATTTTAGCAATATTTCTAAGGTGAAAGAAGGCAATCCTGGTAATATTATTCACGTGAGCCTCAAAGGAAAGACTAGGGTCAATAATCACACCAAGGTCTTTGACAGCCATACATGCTGAAACAAAAACACCATCCAGAGATGCTACGTACAATGTCCATTTTTAAAGGTGCTTTACAAATAAAATGAATTAAATTTAAATTAAATGTATGAAAAAAAAAAAAGAAAAAAAAAAAGAATAATCACATTAACTGAAATTCCCATTAAATAACATGAATATAATTGTTTTGAGTAATAATGACATATAAAACTAAATATTATTAATATATCAATAAAATACAGATACTTCTCACTCCTGTTACTGTTACACAGCCCTGTTTCTCAAACAAAAAGTAACATGTCTGAGTTTTTAAGCATAATTAACAAATAAATAACCAAATAAACACATGGTAAGCTATTAGCATAAGGGAACTAAGCACATTCTAGTAACAAATGTTATTTTTAAGAGTTCATTAGTGTTTAAAATTATATATTTAAAATTTGCAGTTGAATTGCACACAACACTTTGCTTAATAACAAAATGCATTTTACAGTTTATCTTCACACATACATATTTAGAGTGTCCTATTCTATGGAATCGCTAAATCATTAGGCTATTCATGTGGAGCCATTTTTTATTAGTAGTCAGTGATCCTCAGGTGAAAGTGATTTCAATTAGAAATTAAGCATCAGCATGAATCAGGCAGGACTAGAGGCAGATAGAATGAAGATCATATACATTACTACACATTATTCTTGCTGCTTGATGTGATGTGTAACTGTCTATGCACATAAACATAGGATTTCCTCCAAATCGTGAAGATCTATTTAAGACATTTAGAGAATGTGTCTGAGTCCCAAACACTCATTAGATGGCAGTTTCAAAACCAGGGGATCTTTATAAGGCAGAGTTCTTCCCTTTCTGTAGTATTGAAAAGCATAAACAGTCTGTACCTTTTGATTGATGCACACTCACCGGCCACTTTATTAGGACCTGTCCAACTGCCCGTTAACAAAAATTTCTAATCAGTCAATCACATGGCAGCAACTCAATGCATTTAGGCATGTAGACATGGTCAAGACGATCTGCTGCAGTTCAAACCGAGCGTCAGAATGGGGAAGAAAGGTGATTTAGTGACTTTGAACGTGGCATGGTTGTTGGTGCCAGACGGGCTGGTCTGAGTATTTCAGAAACTGCTGATCTACTGGGATTTTCACACACAACCATCTCTAGGGTTTACAGAGAATGGTCCAAAAAAAAAAAGAAATATCCAGTGAGCGGCAGTTCTGAGGGCACAAATGCCTTGTTGATGCCAGAGGTCAGAGGAGAATGGCCAGACTGGTTCAAGCTGAACAGAAGAGATGCAGAAGAGCATCTCTGAACACACAACACGTCGAACCTTGAGGCGGATAGGCTACAGCAGCAGAAGACCACACCGGGTGCCACTCCTGACAGCTAAGAACAGGAAACTGGGGCTACAATTCGCACAGGCTCACCAAATTTGAACAATAGAAGATTGGAAAAACGTTGCCTGGTCTGATGAGTCTCGATTTCTGCTGCAACATTCGGATGGTAGGGTCAGAATTTGGCATCAACAACATGAAAGCATGGATCCATCCTGCCTTGTATAAATGGTTCAGGCTGGTGGTGGTGTAATGGTGTGGGGGATATTTTCTTGGCACACCATTAGTACCAATTGAGCATCGTGTCAATGCCACAGCCTACCTGAGTATTGTTGCTGACCATGTCTATCTCTTTATGACCACAGTGTACCCATCTTCTGATGGCTACTTCCAGCAGGATAACGCGTCATGTCATAAAGCGCAAATCATCTCAGACTGGTTTCTTGAACATAAGAATGAGTTCACTGTACTCAAATGGCCTCCACAGTCACCAGATCTCAGAGCACCTTTCTGATGTGGTGGAGATTCGCATCATGGATGTGCAGCCGACAAATCTGCAGCAATCATGTCAATATGGACCAAAATCTCAGAGAAATGTTTCCAGTAACTTGTTAAATCTATGCCACGAAGGATTAAGGCAGTTCTGAAGGCAAAAGGGGGTCCAACCCGGTACTAGTAAGGTGTACCTAATAAAGTGGCCGGTGAGTGTAGGTGTAGCATATCTTAAAATAAAAGTTTGGCCTTTCTTGGTTTTACATGAAATGTTATATTGTATTATCAATTAATTATTTAAATAAGAGTTTGGGTTCAATAATTTCACTAAGGTCATTCACATGCAATTTGTGTAATTAAATTTCCTAGATCCAGAATAACTGCATTATCACAAAGTGCTGCTTGTGATTGTTCTGCGTTCCGGTCTTCTAAATTTTGTATATTAGTAAATATTTTTAAATGTAAGGATTTGGTTTTGGATTGAGATTGACAGCAGACATGTCCATGCTTGAAGATTTTAAGAGACAGAACTCGTCAGTCTAATTAACATTTAATATCTACCACACTCAGTGAGTGTGAGAACAATACTTACTTTGATGCAAAGTACAAAGTACAAACCAACCTCCTCTAGATCACACCAGGCTGGTAATTTAGTGCAAAGAGTATTCCTATAGAATTAATTAACTTGTTCCCATTTAAGATCACCAATAGACTACAACATAGTGAATATCTAGTGTAACCCTGTAATAGACATTCTAAAGGCATACATCATACAGTCAATCAGCTTGTTTTGTATATATATATATATATAAATAAATACATACAGTGAGGAAAATAAGTATTTGAACACCCTGCTATTTTGCAAGTTCTCCCACTTAGAAATCATAGAGGGGTCTGAAATTGTCATCGTAGGTGCATGTCCACTGTGAGAGACATAATCTAGAAAAAAAAATCCAGAAATCACAATATATGATTATTTATTTGTATGATACAGCTGCAAATAAGTATTTAAACACCTGTCTATCAGCTAGAATTCTGACCCTCAAAGACCTGTTAGTCTGCCTTTAAAATGTCCACCTCCACTACATTTATTATCCTAAATTATATGCACCTGTTTGAGGTCTTTAGCTGCATAAAGACACCTGTCCACCCCATACAATCAGTAAGAATCCAACTACTAACATGGCCAAGACCAAAGAGCTGTCCAAAGACACTAGAGACAAAATTGTACACCTCCACAAGGCTGGAAAGGGCTACGGGGAAATCGCCAAGCAGCTTGGTGAAAAAAGGTCCACTGTTGGAGCAATCATTAGAAAATGGAAGAAGCTAAACATGACTGTCAATCTCCCTCGGACTGGGGCTCCATGCAAGATCTCACCTCGTGTGGTCTCAATGACCCTAAGAAAGGTGAGAAATCAGCCCAGAACTACACTAGAGGAGCTGGTCAATGACCTGAAAAGAGCTGGGACCACCGTTTCCAAGGTTACTGTTGGTAATACACTAAGACGTCATGGTTTGAAATCATGCATGGCACAGAATGTTCCCCTGCTTAAACCAGCACATGTCCAGGCACGTTTTAAGTTTGCCAGTGACCGTTTGGATGATCCAGAGGAGTCATGGGAGAAAGTCATGTGGTCAGATGAGACCAAAATAGAACTTTTGGGCCATAATTCCACTAAACGTGTTTGGAGGAAGAAGAATGATGAGTACCATCCCAAGAACACCATCCCTACTGTGAAGCATAGGGGTGGTAGCATCATGCTTTGTGGGTATTTTTCTGCACATGGGACAGGGCGACTGCACTGTATTAAGTAGAGGATGACCGGGGCCATGTATTGCGAGATTTTGGGGAACAACCTCCTTCACTCAGTTAGAGCATTGAAGATGGGTCGAGGCTGGGTCTTCCAACATGACAATGACCTGAAGCACACAGCCAGGATAACCAAGGAGTGGCTCTGTAGGAAGCATATCAAGGTTCTGGCAGTCAAGCCAGTCTCCAGACCTAAACCCAATAGAGAATCTTTTACTATATATCAGACACATTGTATAAACTTTCCGATTGCCATTACTTGTGGAATTTTATTACATTATGATTATTTAGTATAAAAAATTTTTTTTTTATTTTGAATTAGCCCAATTTTTTCACAGTATCCATGATATTTACTGTCATGTCCACTGTTAATTCTCTGCTGAAAACAGAGCATTTATTAATTTTTGGCCACTAGGTGTAGGGGCTGTCAAATAGAAAGGACTAGTGCAAGAAATTTAGGCACGAGCGAAACATCAAAAATCATTGGTGCTGAACAAAATCATTAGTATTTTCTTTTTTTTTTCATTCATTTATTGAATTAATATGAAAGGTAAGGTGTATAAAATATAAAAAAGTGATATATAATATGATCTGCCTGCTTGGGAGGGGAGGATAAACCATGATCACACAGCAGCAGGTTCGGCTTGATGGCCAGAACAGCTTGCATACAGATCTAATGCTGCTCAACTCTATAATCACTGACAGCGTTATAGTCACTGTTTTTAATAACTTCAATACGATTTTATTCGTATAGTGATTTTAATAATGGACATTGTCCCAAAGCTGATTCAGAGAATAAAATAGATTGTGACCATACTTTTGTCAAAAATTTGCCCCAATAGGTTTTTCCATAATTAGCAAGCCAGTGGGGACTTTTGCAATGAAAATACTCTACAGAGATGCATATTGTAGGGTAATGGGTATCAATCATACAGAGGTTAAGCTTGGGGTCAAACAGGGTGCAGGAAACATTCCAGCCATCCTTCACTGTTATGGGTTTAAACAGAGACCAGAGCAGAACAGGACAGAATGGGGATAAGATGGACTTTAACATCAGTCTGAGAAGATCTGCCCTTTGCTAGTGATCTAGCATTTCTGTCCAGCAGACAGTAAATCACTTTAATGCAGCTGCTTGGCCATATAAGTCACAGTTTTTGTACTGAAATTACACATGAGCCATAGCACCCTGAGCCTCAGCACTCGGTGGCTAAGATCTGTAACTTTGCATGGTCTTTTAGTTTGTGGACAAGTTGGTTCCGTTCCTAAAATCTTCCACTTTCCAATAATACCACGAACTGTATTATAATTAATTAAGGATTAATTTGTGATTAAATTTCACAAACTGACTTCTTATAAAGGTGGTCAGTATTCAATAATTAAGACGTGTGTCCCAAAAGATATATGTCCAATCTTCTTTAGCTGATTGAATATTTTATTACCAGGAATGTTGGTGACTCAGTGCTGGAAACAAAGAACACACTGAACTGCAAGAGAAGTGACATTCTATAATTCTCAAACAATAACACAATCAGAGATCTCAGTGCAAGGTGACATTCCTAATTATCATGCTTTTAAAAGTAGCATCTATATGAGCAATTACTAGATTCAAAAGTTTTAACAAAGTACAGTAAGTATATAAACTGTATTTAAAAGAAAAACATACTCTATGGTGTGTTTACAGTAGTTTTCATGACAATGGAAATCATTCTTCTTGTGTTTTAGTGATATTTTACCGAGAGCTAAACTTTTTTTCTCAGTTGTTTTGGAACGTTTCTCAGATCAGAAATGAAACTCTCAAAACTATTTGTTCAACCTCCACATCATTTAGTCATTTGTGCTTATCATAAGAACATTTCTTGTTGCTTTGATCAAATTGCGAATGCTTTTGTACATTCATTTAATTAATCGTGTAGAAGCATCTGCTGTTTCCTACATTATCAGTTGTTTGGCATGTTATTACACTATTATACAAAAATGTGTTTTACTGGTTTCACCTCAATAGTTTTGACCCCAAAACATCTCAGTATCAGTTCAGTGTATGTCATTGAATGTAAAATTATTAAATCAGTTGTCAAAATCTGTCATCTAATATTTCTATTAAACTTTTTTTTGTAAATGTGTCTTGAATTGCTGAATTGTGCAGATGAATCTTGAACTAATGAAGGCAAGTGAACAGCATCAAATCAACCAATAATCAACTAGTTCTCTAAAACAGGTCAAAGGTGAATCTCGTGAATCTTCAAATGGAGAGTGAATACAGAGAGAGTCAGAATGATAAATTCTGAAAATGGATGAACAACTAAGAAACAAACAAACATGTACAGTACAGTAAAAGTGTGAATCCTATATGGTCTTTAGCAATTGATAAAAAACAACTATGTTTTTAAATACCTGTAAAATAATTTGTGCTGCTAAAATTCATAGATGCCAAACAGAAGGAAGTCAAATTCCATCACTGTGATACAAACCGGTTTATATCAAGAAATCCTGAAACTGTTCATCATCATATTGAAAAACAAAATTTTGAATGGTTTGTGAGCGATGACAAATGAGACTTTTCATTCTGATAAGAATGAGCCGTTTATTGACACAAATACTAACTTTTGAGAGGTTGACAAATAGTTGTCAACATAGTTTTGAGAATTTCATTTCTGATCTGAGAAACGCTTCAAAGCAACTGAGAAAAACTGTGATATGCCCTTTGTATCATTAATGACAAACTTGTGTCCTGGATGTTTTTATCACGAAGAATAAAGCATCAAGTTTAGAAGTGTAAGAGATTTATTGATCCAAAAATGTATCCGAGAATGTTTTTTTGTAAACAAAGTCATTGGGCAACAAGCAACAATATGAGGTGGGAGATATATTAAGCTAATATGACAAATAGCTGAGCAAAGGAAACGGGCCATGCAACTAATTCTGTAGTGGATTTACAGTGAGGAAAATAAGTATTTGAACACCCTGCTATTTTGCAAGTTCTCCCACTTAGAAATCATGGAGGGGTCTGAAATTGTCATCGTAGGTGCATGTCCACTGTGAGAGACATAATCTAAAAAAAAAAATCCAGAAATCACAATGTATGATTTTTTAACTATTTATTTGTATGATACAGCTGCAAATAAGTATTTGAACACCTGAGAAAGTCAATGTTAATATTTGGTACAGTAGCCTTTGTTTGCAATTACAGAGATCAAACGTTTCCTGTAGTTTTTCACCAGGTTGTCAGGCCGCCATTGTAAATAAGAACCTGTCCTTAATGACTTGCCTGTAAAAAATAAAGGTTAAAAAGGTTTGCACACACTGCAGGAGGGATTTTGGCCCACTCCTCCACACAGATCTTCTCTAGATCAGTCAGGTTTCTGGCCTGTCGCTGAGAAACACGGAGTTTGAGCTCCCTCCAAAGATTCTCTATTAGGTTTAGGTCTGGAGACTGGCTAGGCCATGCCAGAACCTTGATATGCTTCTTACAGAGCCACTCCTTGGTTATCCTGGCTGTGTGCTTCGGGTCATTGTCATGTTGGAAGACCCAGCCTCGACCCATCTTCAATGCTCTAACTGAGGGAAGGAGGTTGTTCCCCAAAATCTCGCAATACATGGCCCCGGTCATCCTCTCCTTAATACAGTGCAGTCGCCCTGTCCCATGTGCAGAAAAACATCCCCAACGCATGATGCTACCACCCCTATGCTTCACAGTAGGGATGGTGTTCTTGGGATGGTACTCATCATTCTTCTTCCTCCAAACACGTTTAGTGGAATTATGTCCCAAAAGTTCTTTTTTGGTCTCATCTGACCACATGACTTTCACCCATGACTCCTCTGGATCATCCAAATGGTCATTGGCAAACTTAAAACGTGCCTGGACATGTGCTGGTTTAAGCAGGGGGACCTTCCGTGCCATGCATGATTTCAAACCATGACGTCTTAGTGTATTACCAACAGTAACCTTGGAAACGGTGGTCCCAGCTCTTTTCAGGTCATTGACCAGCTCCTCCTGTGTAGTTCTGGGCCGATTTCTCACCTTCCTTAGGATCATTGAGACCACACGAGGTGAGATCTTGCATGAAACCCCAGTCCGAGGGAGATTGACAGTCATGTTTAGCTTCTTCCATTTTTTAATGATTGCTCCAACAGTGGACCTTTTTTCACCAAGCTGCTTGGCAATTTCCCCGTAGCCCTTTCCAGCCTTGTGAAGGTATACAATTTTGTCTCTAGTGTCTCTGGACAGCTCTTTGGTCTTGGCCATGTTAGTAGTTGGATTCTTACTGATTGTATGGGGTGGACAGGTGTCTTTATGCAGCTAACAACCTCAAACAGGTGCATCTAATTCAGGATAATAAATGTAGTGGAGGTGGACATTTTAAAGGCAGACTAACAGGTCTTTGAGGGTCAGAATTCTAGCTGATAGACAGGTGTTCAAATATTTATTTGCAGCTGTATCATACAAATAAATATTTAAAAAATCATATATTGTTATTTCTGGATTTTTTTTTTTTTTAGATTATGTCTCTCACAGTGGACATGCACCTACGATGACAATTTCAGACCCCTTCATGATTTCTAAATGTGAGAACTTGCAAAATAGCAGGGTGTTCAAATACTTATTTTCCTCACTGTATTTACCAAACTTTTATGGCTTAAAAAAAAAACCTTTGGTAACTGTTCTGATGGCTTTTGCTAATTATGGTGTTGATCGAACAAGCAGTTGCAGACCTTTTATATCAAAAGAAATGTACTGTGAAAAAGAGCCTCTTCCTGAATTTTTTGTGAAAATGAATTCATTTCTTTTTCGGTCAGAAATAGCGACCGTTGTGCGATAACACACGTACATACAGATGTTTTCATTGACATGCACAAATTTTTCTATAGGGTTGGGATGCTATTCATAAATAAATAAATAAAATAAAAGGATAATTGACACATGCACATGTACTTATGTACTTCTGCAGAAATTAGTAATTTATATAATAAAAGAAACAAAGATTGAACAAAGTAATTACAAAAAATAAATTCTGTATTAAATGTTTCATCCTTAGATCACACCTTTTCCAAAAAGAAAATCACAGAGACTCATTCCTTACGTTTTTATTTTTTATATCACGGAGTGAATGGAAAGAATGCTGTTAGCCATTACATCACATCTGCATGGGTGCAAAAACAAGTGGCCTTCCCCTCTATAACAGTCAAGTTACTACAGTCATTGGGGATTCATGTTTAAAGTAAAGCTGCAAAAATGTAGACTGTGCAATGTCCTTAATGTAAGAAATTATGATGGGATGATTGTGACAGCTCAAAATGTAAGTGGAAAATAAGTCCTACATTGGAAATACTTTAACATTTAATGTAACCTCCACAATTTCACACAAGGACTTTCTATAAAAAAGGAAGCCTTTTCTGCAGGAAAATTGAATACTATACCCATTAGGGAGAGGGGCATATTGGATCTTAGCCCTACAATCAAAAAATACTACAGTTTATTACTCAGTGGGTGGGTGGGAGGTTGGGGTTGAAAATGGAGATCTCTCAGGTCAAACAAAGACTCAATTTATGCTGTGTTAAGAAGATCCTGAATGGCCTTTTGGTGCGTTTCATTAAGCGTCGATACACACTGTGTCCAAAGTCCTCCAGAAACCTGAAAAGATGAGAACAACTTTCAGACAAATTCTGACACCGTGGTCAGCAGCTATGTTCAGCCACTACAGTGGGTCACTCACTTGTACTTGACGAATTACATTTGCCAGTCTCTTGCTGCAGTGATCTTCAGTTTTAATAGATTCATTAGCAACCCCTTCAGCAATTATAAGGAATATCTTGGGCAGGTTTGCATTGTCAGGTCCAAGAACAGTAGGATTGTTGCTTTACAAAAAAACAAAAAACAAAACAATGAAGAATTGATAAAAAAAATTATAAAGTCAAAAACCATCCAGTATACAGGATCACAATTTTATGACTCACCTTTCAATAAGATCACAAAGGTAATTAAATGTGTGAACAGCCTCTTCTTTGTCTTCATTGAGTGGTAGCCATGAAATCCAGTGAGGGAGGATCTCGTCAACATTGATGCATTCTGGTCGATACCTCATGACTTTGCCAACAGCAGAGATGCAGTTTTCAGTTGCGTTAACATTTTCCTTTGCTCTAGAATCTGCAGCCTGGATCACTCCAATCAGGAGGGGAATAGCTTCTGTGGGTTGTCAAAATAAATTTCAATTAAAACTAAATCTAAGCAAAAGGTCATCAAATATGAAAAGTGATAAGGCACAAGAGTTTCCCAATTAAGTACTTATTTAAGTACCTAACAGTTTATTGATTTACTATTCAAAGAAAATATATTTTGCCTACATCTTATAAGCATAATAATAAATGAGTACAAAAAGTGCAGCAATGTAGATAATGTGGGCACCTTCAGCTTTTTGCATATTTTATACACTTTAGATTTATACTTTTTATTTAAAAGTAAAGCCATTGAGCCATTAATCTGTCCGTCATAATGACAAATTCGTTCAAATGTATTTAAAGGGGTATAACGTAACCAAAACAATTAAATTAAATTGAAATCAAACTGGGAGCAATCACTGTGAAAGGGAAGATGCCTGCCACCTGGACTCTTCTTCCTAGGAGTTGGCATTTTGGCCAAACTCAGTATCCTGCCTAGAAGGGCCTTTGGCTAGGTCAGAACTGAGGGAAATGGTGGTGTTGGTCACCTTTTAGCATAACTAAAACCAAAGCATATAGTCAAGATGCTGATGTGGCTTTGGGAAAAGTCTCTGGTTGTCCTTGAGCAGCCAAGGCCAGAAAACAGACTTGAAGCCTACAGACCAGAGATGGCCAAATTTAGATGTGCAACAATGTGAACATACAAGTAAATCACATTTCCTTTTGTATGCTATACCTTTTGGAATGTACTGTGAATTTTCTGCTGGGATGAATAAATAGATCTTTTATGGTCTACATTTCAAATAGAAGATATTAAACAAACAGCAAATGAAACAATGTACTATAGCTGTAATATGTACATTTGAATAATGTAAAATAAATCTGATCAAAGACTTTAGCAAGAATGTAAAATTATAAATGGATCAAAATCCTTGACTACAATCAAATCACTATAATACATAGAGAAATTAATATTTCCTCAGGTTTTAAATCCAAATCTGAAAACATTTATAAATTCTAGCAATTATGAAAGTCAGTAGGAGTAAGACAGTACATGTGTGTGAATGAGAGAGAGGGCAGTGGTCTGTTGCGGTTTCAGGGAGAAGAGGTGGAGGAGTTCAGGTACCTGGGGTCAACAGTGCAAAGTAATGGAGAGTGTGTTAGAGAAGTGAAGAAAAGAGTGCAGGCAGGGTGGAGTGGATGGAGAAGAGTGACAGGAGTGATTTGTGATAGAAGAGTATCTGCGAGAATGAAAGGGAAAGTTTATAGGACAGTGGTGAGACCTGCGATGTTGTATGGTTTAGAGACAGTGGCATTGAGTAAAAGACAGGTGGTGGAGCTGGAGGTAGCAGAGCTGAAGATGTTAAGGTTTTCATTTGGAATGACAATGATGGACAGAATTAGAAACGAGTTTATTAGAGGGACAGCGCATGTAGGACTTTTGGAGAAAGTGAGAGGTGTGATTGAGATCTGCCACCAGGAAGACCAATGAGGTTTATGGATATGGTGAGGGAAGACATGCATGTTTGAAAGAGGCAGATGTAGAGGAGAGTGGTATGGAGATGGATGATCCGCTGTGGCTACCCGCAATCGGAGTAGCCAAAAGAAGAAGAAGATACATTCTACATGATTACATTTGTAAACATTTGACACTAACCTTTCAGCCCACAGCATCATAAAGTGCTCCAATACACTATATAAGCACACTGTAGAATTTCTGGGGGAATTTTCAGTCAGCACTGTTTTTTTCCCCCCCTACTGGTGGTTTAAAAAACAATGCTTCAAGCATGTTTGCTTGCATTGTTTAATTGACTTAAATGGTTTCCTTTTGTGTCACCTAGTCATGTTTAATTGTGCATTTTGGTTTAGAGATTAATACAAGTGGGTTTTTTTGCTCTTGAACTTTATTACTAATTACATTGAAATGCAAATCACATCAATAAGAGATTGTTTTTGTTACAACATACAAAGAATGGAAGGTACAGTAATCCTCCGCTTTACCACAGTTCGAATCTCGCAGACCCAGTTTATCGTGAAATTGCATTTGCCACAAATTTGTGTGGCTGATTTTGATGGACCAAAAAACTTAGGGAAATGTTTGTATGGAGTTTTATGTTAAAATAATGAAATTTATTAATAAAAATATAATTATTAATCATAAAATTACGTAAAATGTTAATAACTCCGCCTCTTTTTTGACATCATAGGACACTTCAACCAATAAAATGCAAAGAAACTACACCTAGGCTACACTACTACAGAACTGTATACTGTACAGTACATGTACTTACTATAAATGAGATACAGAGTACTGTTTCTACCAATTTACACAAAATTTGTGTGTGTTTAAAGTGTGTGAGAGGAGGATTTACTGCTTAAACAAAACAAAAAAACATTTTTTGGTGGGGCGTCCGTTTATCATGGTTTTCCTTTATAAACAGGGGATTACTGTATTTGCATCAGAAACATCTAATATTTCTGGAATTTGGTTGTGCTTTGTTTGATCAGTGACATACTATATTTAAGATTGACAAAAGTGAAATTCCAATTTTCTCAAAACAGAACCCATCATATACAGAGCCAATATTTATGAGGTCTAAAAGTTTGATTAGTGACATTTGTGTTGCATTAGTGACGTTTTTAATTGACTTCTGAGATGATCTCACCTGTGCAGAAGGGCCTGTAGCTCTCTCCTCCAAACTGGGCCATGACTCCAATCCCATAAGCAGCTGCTTGCCTGACTTCAGGGCTGGTGTCACAGAGCGCTTGTATCATGGGTCGCAAGAAGTACTCTGCATACTTGAACGAGGAAGGACTGCAGTGCTCAATCACATCATCAAAAATGCACAGACCCCACTGTCTGTCAGCCCAGGGCCTATGTGGGCACTACAAAAATAAAACGCAAAAGATTGTGGTCATTTGTGCAACATGTATTTACAGTGTTGTTCAAGTACAGAAGTATTTAAAAACACCTATGCTAAACACATTCAATTCAATCAGTCATTTCATTTTGCTATACATTTCCTGTCTTAGGACCATCTGTTTATCTACATTCTTCATTTAAAAAGTCATTTTAAAATATTAGCTAGAGAGAGTTTTCCCCTCACATTTAAGGTAATATCGCAAACTGCGAGTCAAATGTTCAGGCAAATTTGTTGGCTAATTACGTATTAATTACCTGAACACCAAATGTTTGGGGTTGCCTTCCATCCAGCTTTTCACAATATTTCATTGGTATTTTTGTTCATTCAGTTAGCTCCACTTTTTTATGCGATTAAGTCAGGGATGAAATTTGTTATCTATAGGTGATTTTGTTACAAATTAGTGTGTATGCTAGATGAGAGAGCTGTGAGCAAATTTTTACTTTAGGAGATCTTTAGGTGGTGTTATATAATTTAGAGCATTCTCCTCCCTCATAATACCATCTAAAAAGTACACCAGTTCCTTTTCCAGCAAAACCTGACACCACAGTCATGCTGCTACCTCATGATTAGAATGACGTTTGGGAAAAGCATCAAAACTTTTCCCCTCCATATATTGTGCTGTCCATTATGGCCAAACTGTGATAATTCGTGTTTAATCTGATCAGAAAACAAAATCATACAAAAGGCTGATGACCACCTGCAAGCTGCTTTAATTTATTTTTTTATTTTTTAACAGTATAAGCTTTTTCTGCACAACCACCTTTCAGGCTGTGAAAATGCAAAAGTTACATATTACACCTCACTTCTGTTCTGATAAAGCTGCTTTGAGACAATGTCCATTGTGAAAAGATCTATAGAAATAAACTTGAACCTTACAAGTTGTCATTTGTTTTAGATCAAAATCTTTCATCTTGGGGAGAAACTTTGTGCTTAAATTTAATAAGATAATATTAACCCATGTGTATCCAGTCTCCAATATAATTACTGGAACAGCAAAACAGCCAACCCTTTTCTAAACTAAACATTTGGGCATAAAATGAAACGAACTAAGAGATCAGAATTGAAATTTTTATTTGAGGAAATGTGCACCAAAATGTGTTTAGCAATTTGAATCATGGGTTATTTGCCACTAATGGTACAAAGATCAGCAAAGTATAATAACTGTGGGCCAGAAATTAAATCACAGTAAAATAAGGAAAAACTACTTCAATTCATGGTCATGTAAAAGTAATCTGTAATACATTCATTGTCTTGAATGCTTCAATAGTTGGGTTTTTATCACCAGTACCAGCTGACAAAACTGTATGAGCCTTTTTTTTTTTATTCCAAGTCAGTTTTACTATACCACTAATAGTGAAACTTAAGAATCATGTTAGTTCAAAATAAATTACATTTCAAAATAAAAATAAATCAGACAATACTTACTATAAGATTGACTATAAGCTGTAAAAGTTGTTCAAACCAAGAAAGCACTTTTTCTTTGTAACTGCAGAACACAGCATGTAAAATGTCTGACACCTTGGTAAGAATGTACACATCATTCTCATCCTGGGGAAAGAATATTAAATAAAAATATTAATTATATACAGATGAAATGAATAAAGTATATTTTAATTAATCATATTTAAGTGTGCATTCAAAAGTCTTAAGAACCCTTTAATTTCATATTTTATTTCATTTTGCATGTTTGTGCTAATATGCTTTTAATTCTTGTCCACAAGAATCAAACAAAAATATTGGGTCTGAATACTTTCTGAAAGCACTGTAGTGCACTCTGATACCTCATCTTGTAATGTTTCTTCCACTTGCTCATCATAATCCTCATCCTGTCTTTTGGCTGTACAGAAAAGGAAAAAAATAAAATATTACTTATTTGCACCTGATGGAAAATGTCATTCTTAAAAACCTTTAATTAAAGATCACCTTGTCTGAGCTCTTGGTTTTTAAAGTGCTCTTCCAGCTTGCTTTTCAGAATACCTCCCATTTCCTCAAAGTGTTCACTGTTTAGGCAGCCATCTCCCATTAATTCAATGCACTGAGACCAAAAAATTTGGATTAACACTACAAATGTCTAAAATCAATGTTTAACTTTTTTTTTGCTTAGAAGGAAAAAATATTAAAAAAAGAGACGATGTAAATAATATTACAGCTATAACAAAAATAGTAAAATACAGAATGAATTAAGTAAATAAATGCAAAAAAAAAAAAAAAAACCTTTGCAAATGAGTGCATGATTTCTGACAGCACATCTGAATCTGGCTCAGTGCCAATGGCTTTGATGAGCGCATCACACATGAAATGCCACATCTGAGTGAGGTACTCTGGACCCCTAACACGAGCACATTCCAACAACAAAGGCATGGACTCAGCGGCAGCTACCCGCACACGTGGAAAGTAAGTTAAGGATTATCTGAAATATACATAAAATACACAAAGACAACACACTTCAGGTGTCCCTTACACATATACAGACTAAATGTAGTTTAACAAAGGATATCGTCATGGAAGTAGAACTTCAGCAAAGGAACCATCAGCTTAACAACTTGCTCTGTATACTCCACAAAACCTTCTTTTAGCTCCTTAGCATAGCAGACCTGAAAAAAGGAAGGATAAAAAGTGAATGAATGTTGCCAAATATGTGTCAAAATATAATCATGATTAAATGCAGAAAACAAAGCTCTTTTGGAATTAATTTCTAAATTAACAAAAGATTCTAAATGTATTAGATCCTGCAGGTTACTGGGGCATTTTGCTTCCAAAAAACATGGCTTCCTGGTAGAAGAGTCTGACTGTTGTGTTAAGATTAAACAAAAAGTTAATTTAAGATTAAACAGAGTTTATGCTTAAACTGAAATTAAAAACACAATTCCAAAAAATAAAGTTCAGGAAATGCATTTAACTATATGCTAGGAGACAAACAAGTGTGTGTGTGTAAGAATATAGGTCATGCAAATTTCCCTTGTTTAACTATAAGCTTGCATAACACACTTCTACAAGTCTCAATCATAATTTAAACATACCAACATCTGACATGCCGTAGCCTTTTCTTCTAATCCAGCAGTCTTGATGCCAAAGCTTTGCTGGTCTCCAAGATTCACAAATTCCCAACCATCATCTTCAGACATATTCTCCATGTCCTGGGCTGAGAGATCAACATGCATTGAGAAGAAACTGTGAAACATGGTTAACCATCCAGCCTTAAACACCATCATAATAACTGTATTGTTTAGTATAATAAAAATGACAAGTCAGTGTGAATACACAGGATAACATTATAGCACAATTTGAAGCAAATGTTTGATTTAACATCATGTAAACATTACAAACAAATTAAATTAAACAATTACAAACAATTACATGATAAAATCAATTTTTTTAGCAATGTTATTTTATAAGAAAAGCTATAATGACCACCCCAAATCAATTCATTTTTATTTGTATAGTGCTTTTAACAACATGGTCTCAAAGCAGCTTTACACAGATAAGCCCCACTGGGCTGCATTTAAACTGTGATGGTGTTTCATGCCTCTGTATGGCTGCTTTACCAAGCAGACAATGTCTGATAGGATTATGAGGGAATGTGCTGTGCAGCACAAAACTGCACAACAGAATGGACTTTCCCCTTCAACATCTCACCAATTTACATACAAGTTACAATATAAGTTTTATCTTGTGTCAGCAAAACTATGTAAGGACATAAGTGCTGCAGCCATCAGATTATTTTAGTCATCTAGTTTTCTACCAATTATTTCATCGATTAATTAGATAAGAAATACTTTTTCTTTATTAAAGAGCAATACTAAATATACAAGAGAAAATAAAACTGGTCTCAAATTTCTTTCCTTTTTTTAATTCCATTTTTATTGCTGAAATTGCAAACAAGAATATCTGTGGAAATTAAACCTATTTAGCACATTTCACTGACATTACTCCAGAGTTTAGCAGGTAGTTCATCAGTAATAATGGCCCGTGTGCTGTTTGCCGTGATGATTTTTTATACTTGATTAACTCGTAAAGGAATCGTTTAAGCCTTAAAGGACATCATACAGACTTTGTTATTTTTACTTTGGGCATAAATAATTTAAAAACTAATTTGCATTCCGCAACCTTTATGGAGGTTTGAGGAAAGACGACAACTGAGGTGTGTCTTTTTTTTTTTTCTTTTTTCATAAATCCCAAAATTCATAAATCCTTGTGTACCTGCACTACATTTTTATACCCCTAGAATTAGATCTATTTTCTCCACTACACGATCTTAAATGAGGCAGTCATTCTACTTACTTCACATTCATTGGTAGCTGCTTTTAGGTCTGTAAATAAGTCAGTCAAATAATATACAGCAGTTAAGACAAGAGCCAAGCATCATCACTTACTATCTAAGAGAGCTACTTCAGGCTTGATGGAAGCAGTTTTCATAAGTGGTCCCATAACCACAGGAAGGTACTGCTGGAACTCTTTGCCCAGGATCTTACACATTCTGGCCCATGCAGAGATCATGTAGGAGATCTGCAGATAAAAAATATGCTTGTTGACAAAGCAGCAGCAGTCAGTTTGAAACAATGTGCAATGATATTTTAGCATTTTGCATTAGCATTGCTTATTCTAAAACATTAAAGTGGTAAAGAGAAATACAAATAAAAACGATCATTGAAGACGTTCAATTACATTTTACAGTAGAAACGTTTCCTTACAACAGGGTTAACTTAACTCCATGTAGGCATCATTACATTCAAGCTTATTAGGGCACCACCCACCTGTGGGTCATCATCCTCCAGGTCATTGAAGTCAGTCTGTGTTTTTAGGAGCAACTGCATCACTGCAGAGGCATCATGCATAAACTAAAGTGAGAAGACAATGAAGTCATTTACACACTCTTGCTTACAGAATAAATGTGTGACTGTACAAGAGTGTAAGAGATGTGTACATCTCACACAAACCTTCTCTTTGCCCACAGCGAGGCCAATTAGACTGATGCACTCAATGGTTTTGCCTCTAAGCAGACGAAGCTCCTTCTGTATAGCGTTCTCTACGATGTGTTTAAGGGAGGGCATGAAAAGGTCATAGTAAGGAACAAATCTCTCCTCTGCTGTGTCAGCCACAGAAGCAATGGAGGTCACCACCTGTTCCAGCACCAGCTTGGTACCTTTCTGAATGAGCTGAATTAGGGGAAAAAGAAAAAAAATAAATTTAACAACATCTTTAAATTACTAATTTGAAATTAAACACCAGTGAAGTTGCCTTTTTAAAAACAAAACCCCATCCAGGGTCAGGAGTCCAAGACAACTAGCTGTGCTCTCTATGCGTGGAAGGAGCAGCTCACTCTCCATCACTCACAATTCAACATTCATCAGCTCATGCATTGGGGAATGTGGTAAATCCACTTTAACCACTGGAATTGTTAGCAATTTGTTGATAGGAAAGTCTCAACTAACAGTTAGGAAATTGCCTAGAATAAATAAGCAAGACAATCTGAAAACTTGCCAAGTGGCTTAAATTAAATATAACCTAATCTAATAGCTAAATAATACGCAATGTAATACTGTTTAGAGGGAACTTGCTACTACTAGTCGGATTAAATAATTGTAATGTTGAAGTTTCATGTCAAATATTCTGATAGTAAACTGTTACAAAGCATGATTTTTTATTAACAGACCTCCTGGAGCTTGGCCACCATGATGACATGGAGGTGCTGAACTAAATTATCCAAGTAGGGAACGAGAAGAGCTTTGGGGCAGTCCTCAGTGAAGTTAATTAGAGCTGCTGCAGCATGAGCCTGAACACGAGGGTTTGACTGATCCTCCATGGTCTGGAGAAGGGCAGAGATGACCTATAACAAAGTAAGCATGGTTAAAGTATGAACAAAATACAAAACCTTTGGGTACTATAGTTCATGTTAAGGAATCAAAAATGACATTTAACAATTTAAACAATAAAGACGCAAAACGATGCTGCTGTTTGTCAAAGCAATTTGAGACAAAAACAAAGCTTACTGTCCGTAAAGTTACACAATGAATGTCAAAATGTCAGACAGAAATGATTTACATATTCTTGAGTCATACACAAAAAGAAAGGTGAAAAAAGTTTCAGCTTAAACAAATCTCTGCATTTGAGAGCGAGACGCCTTGCTTAAGGACCCAGCAGCAGCAGCTTGGTGGTGCCAGGATTTTAACTCTTGACATTTCGATCCAAAGCAGAACATTTACCCACTGATCTACGACTTCCCCTTATCAAACATCTAAACTGTAACTCTGATACTTTACCAGGATCACAAAGACTATTGATGCATTCTAAACAAATACTTTCATTTTAACTAATTTCAATTACTTCATGTGCTCTTGGTAAACAAATACCTTGTCGTGGAATTTCTTCTGAAAAGTAGGAGCAAAATCTGTGGCCATCTGTCCAATGGCATTACAAGCTGCATATCGAACTCTGGGATGCTGAGAAAAAAAAAAAAAAACGAGGAGAACAAGAACCCATGGTATTTAAGGATGAAAGGGACACTTTGAAGCAAAATGACATTTAGCACAACCATAGATGAGTTCAGTTTAACAATAAACTGTTTGATACTCACAGGATCTTGGCAGAAAAGGAGAACAAAACTGACAATTTCATTCAAAATAGACTCCATCTGCTGATGACAGCCTTCACCAATAGCAGAAAGTGCCATAAGACCAGCATGCCTGTACCTCCAATCCGCTGTGCCAAGAAGAAACAAGTATTAGGGGGTTATAACCCTAATTCCAAAAAAGTTGGTGATTCACAAACCTAATAAAACATTTTATTCACAATAGAACATGGAAGGAAAAAAAAAAAACCCCACAAACATCTAAACTGATGTACTATTGCAAAGAAAAAAATGTGATTAGGAACTTGATGGCAACATCAAGAATTTAGGACGTTTAACACTGTGTAGCATTTGTTCGTTTTTATTTTTTTATATCACACACACACACACACACACACACACACACACACACACACACACACACACACACACACACACACACACACACACACACACACACACGAGTTTATATACATCTGAGAACCGAGGAGACACCAGTTTCTGGAGTTTCATGATGCACCAAAGGTTTTCAATTTGTGAAAAGTCTGGACTGCAGGGAGGCCATTTTAGCACCCTAGCTCATAAATGAAGCCATGCTGATGCAAGACGGTATGAGATTTAGCATTGTCTTGCTCAAATATGCAAGAGCGTCGATGGAAAAGATGAATGGATGAAAGCATTTGTTGCTCCAACTCTGCTACATACTTTTAAACATTGTGACTTTCCAGAGGTAAAAGTTGCCCATTTCCAAACACACTAATACACCCCATCAGAGATGCAGGCATAGTGTGCTGACAGTAAGCTGGGCAGTCCGTCTACTCTTTAGTCCAGAGGATGCAGGATCACTTGTTTTGTCTGACCACAAAACAGTTTTTCACTTTGCCTCAGTCCAATTTAAATGAGATTTGGTACAGAGAAGATGGCAGCGTTTCTGGATCATGTTCACATATGTGAACAAATGTATCGGCTCTTTCAGAGACAAGGAAAGCTCCCGGCCCAGACAGTGTCTCCCCCTCCTGTCTCAAAGCATGTGCTGACCAACTGGCTCCCATCTTCACCTATATCTTCAACAGATCGCTGGAGCTGTGTGAGGTCCCCTCATGCTTTAAACTCTCCACAATCATCCCGGTCCCCAAGAAACCCTTCATTACTGGACTGAATGACTACAGGCCTGTCGCTCTGACATCTGTCATCATGAAGACCTTTGAAAAGCTGGTATTGGCCCATCTAAAGAGAGTGACAAAACAGCTGCTGGATCCCCTACAGTTTGCATACCGAGCAAACAGATCGGTGGATGACGCAGTCAACATGGGGCTAAAACTACATTCTGCAACACCTTGACTGCCCAGGAACATATGCCCGGATTCTGTTTGTTGACTTTAGTTCGGCTTTCAATACAATAATTCCGGGAATTCTCCACTACAAACTCCTAAACCTCACTATAACCCCTGCCATCTGTCAATGGATCACCAGCTTCCTGACAGGCAGGAAACAGGTGAGACTGGGAGGTATTACCTCCGGTATTCGGACAGTCAGCACCGTTGCTCTGCAGGGATGTGTCCTTTCCCCACTGCTATTCTCCCTTTATACGAATGACTGCACATCAAGTGACCCAACTGTCAAACTCCTGAAATTTGCAGATGACACCACGCTCATCGGACTCATCCAAGATGGCGATGAGTCTGCATATGAGCAGGAGGTGGAGCAGCTGGTGCAGTCAGAACAACCTTGAGCTAAACACTGCAGTCATTGAATCTGTCCTGTGCTCAGTCAATCACCATCTGGTTTGGAGCAGCAACAAAACAGGACAGAAACAGAAACAGACTGCAGAAAACAGTTAAAACAGCAGAAAAAATCATTGGTGCTCCCATGCTTACTCTCAAGGCCTTGTACCATACAAGAACCAGAAACCAGGCAGAAAAAAAAATCATTAATGACCCTTCACACCCTGGACACAACATCTTTCAGCTCCTCCCTTCTGGCAGGCGCTACAGAAATTTGTTCACTAAAACTGCCAGACACAGGAACAGTTTCTTTCCCCAAGCAATCACCCTCACTAACAACTGACCATAATTATATTCCCTGCTTCATATCTATCCAAGTACCACACAGAACTTTCAGTCATTACCTTATCCGTATGTTACACACACTATGGCTGCTATATATTGTAAAAATGTTCTATAGTTAACTCTCTATCCTACCTGGCACACAATACTGTCATTTGCACTACCATGCACTCTCACACTATGTACATTACTGATCTGTACAAAAGACTGGAAAATCTATTACACACACTGTCTATACGGTCTCATAATGTCTGTTTTGTCATGTATAGTTTTATTTATGTCTGTACTTTTGAGAGTCACAAACAGCTGGAACCAAATTCCTTGTGTGTGTCAACACACTTACACAATAAACCTGATTCTGATATTGCTTCATGTTTGCATGACAGAGACTTATCCTGAATTTGTGGATGACTTGGCAAAACTGTTTACAGGCAATTATTTCTGGAAGGGTTTCTGAGCCCATGCAGTGATTTCCATTACAGAATCATGCCTTTTTCCCCATAAAGGCAGTGCAACCTGGCCAAAAGATTACAAGCATCCAATATTTTTGCCTTTCCCACTTGCATGCACATTTCTCCAAGTTCTCAGAATCTTTTTAAGATATTATATACTGTAGCTTATGAGTTTTTCAAAGTGTTCTGACCCATTGCCAATTAAATTAATTAGTTGCTTTAAAAAAAAAAAAAAAAAAAGGTTCATCCAGCTGTTGCTTTTTAATAACACTAAGTTTTCCAGTCTTTTGTTCTTAGCTCCTTCAGACATGTTGCAGATGTCAAATTCAATAGAACCTTATTTTTTCCTTTAAAATGGTAAATTTGATCAGTTCAAACCTTAATTTTTGAAAATGTAATATTATAAATATATACGTTTCCAAAATTAATCAGAAGGGATACGGCAATTCAATCTTTTATCACAAAAATTAAATTTGTGAAGGGTGTCTGTATACACTTACGGTTTTGCAGCATCTGCATAATGTGTTGTTTGATCATGGGCAGCATAATTTTGCCTCCAAGGCCACAAGCAATTCTATCTAGAGCACTCTCTCCTGCCACAGCATTACTGGGGAAAAATTAGGTAGTCATAAGTAATAATAAAGTGGTACTTTACACACCACTTAACATGCCTAAATCACACATGCTGCAAGCAAAAGAAAAGGAAAAAAAAAGCTTTAACTTTTGCCTTAAAACTACATTAAGAAGTGTTCAGTCACAGTTTTAACATGTGAGGAATTAAAATTTAAATAATGCAAGTTTCCCTTCAACAGACGGTTGGCAGCACTCAAAGGTCAATTAAAGACAGTCCCAGATTTACGATGGTTTAACTTAAATTTTTTTGATTGTATGATTACATTAGCTTTATGGTAAATCTATAAAGATATTTTAATTTTCACGCTGCAGTCAAACGTAGCAGCGCATGTCTTACAATACGATAGAACGCTGCCAAGATGTACGCATCTCCACGTTGTGAGAGTTCAGTCATCTCGGAGTTAAAGGGGTGCGTTTTTTTGGTGTTTCAAAGTCCAATTTTAGATCTTGTCTCTCTCTTTTTTTTTAATCGCCGTTGTTAGACGGTGAAAGAGTGTTCACTCATGTACTGGTGCTCGCCCATGCACCTGCACTCATCCATGCAAGTAATTACAAACTGTGCGTCAGAGAAGTTACTGAGTGTTTGTGGCTTTGGGGGTGTTACTTTGAGTGTTGCTCCATCTGCATCAAAAGGTTGAAATTACATATAAAAAGATGTTCCAACTGTGTTGTGTACTTTCAACTCTGTTTAACCAAACACTACATAAATACTCATTACATTAAAGCCTGTGTCTTACAATTTAACACCTTTATACCGATATATACATGTACTGCTACCTTTTTTTCAATGTCTGCAATAACAAAGTATCTTACTTTAATGTTGTAAAAAGAAACTATTCGGATCTTGGTCCACAGCACTTTATAAAATGTAAGATTTTGGCAATTAAAAAAAGCTTCTTTAAAAACTGACAATTAAACATCTAGAGAACCAGTCACCCAAAGCTACACTAAAACTTTGGGCAAGCCTTTTCATAGTGGGTAATTTTTTTCATTAATTGCTTCCTAACAAGTAATTATTTAGTTCAGCAAATAACTAAATAAATAAACTTTAAACACTTTCTTTTCTTTTAAACTATCTAACTATTCTTTAAATGTACAATGTTGTTCATGTTTAAATCTGGTATTCATGTTGACTGAATGATTACTGATTATGTACAATGTACAAAATTTGTTTCAGTATGTTTTCACCCAATATTATTTTACCACATATTCAATTAAGTTGAAATTTACAGCATAATGACATACCTAACAATGTCAAAATGTGTCTAACCTAAAGAGTCATCTGCAAATTCTTGTTACCTGTCAAAATCATCATCTTCTAATTCATCCGCCATTGCCCATTCTTCATCCTCCTCCAAGTCCACCATCATAGACAACATCTGTGGCACTGTGTGTGTGTGTGAGGAGGGGGATTATTAAACCATTTCTCAATTAGAAATCCATTACTTATCAAATCTATTTAGTATGTGTGTTGTCCTGATTTGTGCAGATCTATGAATCAGTCAATCATTTCTCACACACTCACTACCTTCACACTTTAAAGGCTAAAAATCTGAAAGACTTTGTCCACATAAAGCCACTACAGGGTGTGTGTGTGTGTGCAGGGCCAATTACTGTTGAGTATTCAGATTTAATAAAATATAGGCCTTGAAGTCACAAAGCCACAGACACACTAATATTACAGTATTTTGTACATTACCACTCTGGGCCACAATGGCGGTGTGTTTCCTCAACATGGCAGCAGCAGTTTCAGAGAGCGTTACAATAACTTCAAGCGCCAGTTGCCTCTGCATGTTCGTTAAATTTGTATCTGCACACAGCTAAAGGCCACAAAAAAAAGCAAAAAATTTTGATTCATTTAATGCTTATATTTGTATATGTATAAATATATATTTTCTGTATATGCTAAAGAAAAACAAGTGAAAAGAAGGTATTTATGACCCTTCCCTTTAAAGGTCAGGAGGACAAAAGTGTTTCCATATTTGAAAAGCTGTGTAGAAATCCTGCAATAAGTCAACACTTATCCCCCTGGATGAATTTTGGTTTAGTGTGCCTCTCTTCCTGTCCTGCTCTACTACAGGAGGGGTTCCAAAGTGTACTACAGGCAGCCACATCAAGGCAAAACATGAGTGAATAAACAGTTCATTTAAAATTGAATTCCATTTAGAGACCACTTGCACAGCATAATGCATGTATACTGGACTTTACAGTAAACAACGGTTTGCTGCTTAACTCGAGGTTACTGAGAAAGTCTGTATATATGCACACTGCAGTTTTACTATGCTAAACTTCAGAAAACAGCATTTTTAACCATTTAATGAGAAGATTTTACATTTCATTGTTGACATTTTAATAAAAGTTCAGTATACTAGCAATAAAATAAAAACCATTAATGTAAATGAGATATGGCTAACATTTCATGGTTTTATCCAGCTTCTAGTAACATGACTGTTCCAAAATATAGTAATAAAAAAAATAAAATAAAAAAAAGACTAAAATCAAAACTAAACATCCAGCATGCTTTCACCATTGATGCTTGTGTAAACATTTCTGTAAGTCAAATAGAATCAAACTTAACCTGTAATCAATGTTTCCTTTCTAAATATGTGAATGCTTTTATTAATGCAGATCTGAGAACATAAACCACACTTTTTATTGGCTACATAGTTATATTAAGGTGTTCTAAAGCCTTTTACAGTAATATATTTGCAAAAATACAGAGGTATTAGGCAACAGCCATTAAAGTTCTTTCACATCATTTTAAAATGATATAAAAAATATGCTTTCTGAACCTAAGCTTAATGCAAAACAATAAAAAGGCCTTAAGTATTGTTCAATAATGAGAATTGAATATCTCTCCAGCCGGGCTTTGGAAGTCACATAGGTAGGAAACTCCCAAGCATTAAATTGAAGAGGTTACTTTTTGCCTGTTAAATAAAACCTTGATGAGCAGCACAGATAAGCAGCCTCAAGGAACCACCAGGCAAAAAAAGAAAATCCACCTATGGCCAAAACAAATTAAATAAAAACTACAATAAAATATATAATAGGTATACCTTGAGACAGAGTTGCAATGTGGGCTCCAAGTTTGGCCTCAGGTATTTAGGGGCAGTGTCAGCAATTTCTACTAGTGACTTCAGCACAGCATCATCACCTTGGTAACAGGATTCATTGACAGCCTGAAAAACATTACAGCAGGAAACAAAATAATAATTTTGCTCTCAGTCAAAAACTTTTAATTAGGTTTAGGTCAAACAGAAAAGATAATGGCAAGAAGAATGCTTAATAACAGATACTGTTTAAATGACACTTGCTGTACCTAGAAGAATTACCATTAAGACATTAAGGTTAACCTGACTGAAATAATTTGAAGATCGTAGGAATTTACTCACCTGTAGTACACCAGGCAGGAGATCAGAGAAATGTTTAAGTATTGCCATATTGCTCTCGTTGGAGAGAATAAAGGAGGCGGTTGCACGCGCTGACAGCATACGTATCTAAAAGGCAGATTTTAAAAAATTTGAGACGGGACTCAAACAAACAAAGACAAAAAAAAAAAAAAAAAAAAAAAAAAAAAAAAAAAAAAAAAAAAAAAAAAACACAGCCATACTAAAAAAAAAAAGATCATATAGAGCGAGATTTGTGTTGCACATCTGGATGTGTTGAAAATTATTTTCAGCTACTGGTCAACAATGAAAGTAATAAAGCTATTAATAAACTATGAAGATATTTGAATTCATTTTTGCTCCTCACTGAACACAGGCAAGTGATTTGCAATGGTCAACAGATTGTTGTCAGCTTTGCGTGGCCCAATCAGCGCAAAGAGACAAACCACTTCAGAATTAACAGCAGTGCCAAGTCCAAATATTAACATAGTAGCCCTGTCCATAATAAACTGGTTGCTATTGACAGGGAATCAGATCAATTAGTCATATTTGTTATTGTTTATAATTTATTCATCATTTATATTTGTTCAGCAGCCAACTAGACATTTTAAAACATGGTTTCAGACTCATGAGTGGAAAAGAAATATCAGAACAGCCGTATCAGCTGCAGGTCATGAACATAACACTTTAGGGCAAAATTGTCTTACCTGTGGGTTTTCCTGATCTTGCATACACTGCACCAACATGCGTTTTATAACTTCCAAATAATGCTGTTGCTGGTTGCCAAATATACCAGGAAAATTCCTGCGCACAAAAGTTGGAATGAAACAAACACACATTATATAGAGCACACACTATAATAACCAACCAGAAACTGCTATATGATAAAAGCTAAAGTTCTACCAAAATGGTGATGTCAGACAGCTTACCAGAAAATATGTAGAGCAGCCTCTCGTAGACGAACATTTTGCGAGTTCACGGAGTCAAACAGAAACTTGAGAATCTCTGGCCACTGGTTGTTTCCATCATCATCTTTAAAATAAATTAATAAAAAAAATCCACCACAATAATTAATTTTATACATACATACATACATACATACACACAAGATAAGTGTGATCTTTTTATTGTATAGGTCAACAAAAGCATTGGTAAATTTAAAGATACTTTTGGCATAGTTCAACTAACCAAGAAGATTGCGGGCCAGCTCAGCAGCTACATCACAAATCTTCTTGCGTATACTAGAGGATCCATCTAACTGGATGCTGGCAAGCAGTTCTGTTTTAACAGCAGTTTGAAGATCTACTGGCAGGCTTGGGTAGACTTCTTCGAAAGATGAGGATAGCAATCGGCGTAGCAGGACCGCTGCCATCTGCCTAACCTGTACAGAAGCAGAGAAAGGACATTTAGCTTGAAACGCTTGCTAGGTTCTCAAATGTCTATTTAATTGGGACGACACATGAAAACCACAAATAAGTAAACTTTAATACAAAAAAGCAAATGGAAAAAAAAGTATTAGAAAAAGATGAGATAGAAATGGTGTAATAAAATCCACTTGCTTATCAAACAAATTAAACTTTTTTCTGGAAAATAACAGCTTTTGATGCACAATATGATCTGAACAAATTTATCCTGAACAAACTACTACTTTACTAACAAACAGCTGCCTTTGATAAGCAGAACAGGTTATGTGACTTTAAAGACGTTTATGACAATTCTGCAACAAAATCCACTAAACTATTTATCAGATTTTGTCTTAAACACCTTTCCCTAACAAGTTAATGTCTCCTTCCCATAGTCAATAGCAGGGGTGGATAGAGACCCCTTTTTACTGAACCCTAAGGACATTTGTAGGCTGATGAGGTAATAAGTTACAGGAGACACATTCATTACAATTTTATTTGTATAGCACTTTTAACAATGGACATTCTCCCAAAGCCGCTTTAGAGATAAAAAGGTTATGAAGTTGGGATGTAAGACTTTACTGCCTGTTTCTTGTAAGTTTATCCATAATGAGCGAGTCAGTGGTGACTGTGGCAAGGAAAAACTCCCTGACATAAAGAGACATTCCAAAACATTATAAAAATTTAAATCATTTGAATTAAAACATAAAAAACAACAACAACAAAAAAAAAGACAGCTGAAGAAAGACTATTCTCATCGAATGTATAGCCACCCCACTGTGTTTCCACCTAAATAAAGTAATACTTAATTCATACACATTAAGATAAACAGGCGAGTGCTTAATGAGCAGTGTGTTAGTTTGTCCTGAATGAACTGAATACATCTCGTTTTCCAGATTTTACTTGCCACAAATGAAAAGAATGAACTAGTAAAATGCACCAGTGAAAACATTGTAGTTACAAGAACAGCTCACAATGCTCCACATCTATAACACTATGGACACAGTTTCACTTCTGGTGACCAAGTATAAAATCTTAAGTGACACAAAAGTAGCTCGCCACATGTGACTGGACCAGCAGATGTCAATACCAAGTGTAAGTCTAATTAAATGTAAATGTTTCAATACCTTTTAGTACTGCAAAATCACTCAGTTTGCACATATCAAAACACTGCAGAAGAACATTTTACATACCTCCTCTGCAGCAGATGCATCGCGAATGGCCTGCAGCAAGAAGCTTATCTTTGTTGATCCAGGAATGTTGTCATATGTTTCCTACAATTGCAAAAAAAGAACAAAGATTGAAGCAGAAGGCTACAATTTTCACTGGAAAAATTGCATTGCCATTGTATGAAGCTTTAAACACAACACAGCAATTACAGACTGTAATAAAGAATACAAATATGATAAACATGAAAGGTTTTCACTGCTGAAAAACATCTGCACCTCCTTGAGCAACTCAATCACACACACAAACACAGTTAATCAAAACAGCTTTTCTTTAATTATACCTCCAGCCACTAGCCCAGCTATCTGTGGCCAGTCAGATAAAGAGTTATATGAGCAAGATTGGGCAGGTGTGAGTGATTGCATACTTCTGCCAGTCAATAACATTTGGCAATTGTGGTGTCTGTTGGCACATGCATGCAGAAGTGAATGGAGAGCACTTTCATCAGAGTTGCTGTCTACCATGAACAGCATGGGCAACAATTACTCCTGGCTGACTTCATGAAACTTTGCCTTCACCTTCCCCATTTGAGCAGCTGCGTTACCTTACTCCCACACCCCATGATCACAGCTGTGATGATCAGTGTGCCATTATAACCAGTTAGTACCGAATATTTACAGCTTATATATAGTCATTTTAAGTTGGTATTAGTGATTTGATACACATTTTTATAAAACAGAACACGTTTGGTTAAAAAGATTTAGTTTTGGCTGGATGTTTTCTAATAGTCAATACAAAGTCACATTTAAAGTGGTTGTGGTCACTCCAATACAATTACTGACCGCAACCCCCGAAATTGTATGTTCTGACTTACATGTACTGTATTAACCAAAACACAAATAAAAAAAAAAATAAAAAAAACAAGTTTACTATATACTGGATATGTATTAGCTCTGTACATGTACCTTGCACAATGAAAGTTGAATCTAATCTAAAGACAAAATCGCTGACGACAGCCCTTAAATTGTATGTTCTGACTTTATATAGACTACTCGAAACATTCAGACAAAAATAAATCTTTAGTTTGTAAATCAAAAACCTTTTAAACTGTGCTTACAAAATATAATTAAATATATACAAACCCTTACCCAAAACTGTTGAGGAAAAAGAAATTCAGTGTCTATTTAAATGAGGAAAGTACACTTTAACCAGGCAGTGACTATTTGTTCAAAAATGTATAAAAGTAGATAAATTTGTGAGGAACTAAAGAATTTCAGTCCATCTTGGGATGAGACAAAACCCTTGATGGGGAAATTAAAGTTACATAATAGTAAGAATAAAAATAGTAAAGTGGATTGTACATAAATATGATGAGGTCTTTTAAATACAAGTATGAAAGTATAATCTTTACAGAATGAGAATATACATGTAGAGATATACACGTTTAACAGCAGCATGATCAGAACATGTTTACAAGCACTGTTTGGACGCAACACTAATGTGGGCCAGAAGTACAACATTTAAAGAAAACCTGCTGCATCAGCAAGAGTTTCTGTAATTTATTGTTATGTGCAAATAAAAACTTCCCAGAGAAAATACTGTAAACTAGTGACTGACCTGTTGGAATATTGGAAAAACGTGCTGATACAGTGACTGAACAGGTGCAGTTTTATTTTTTTTTTATTGAAGCATAAATAGTAATTTACTTTCAGAAATTCAAGACCACAAAACAGCTGAATAAGATTAAAAAAGCTAAAATAATTGTTTGTATGCCAAAATATAGCAGAAATATGAATCAAACAAAAGGTTCAATAATACTGCTGAGAGAACTGTATTTTTATTGTAGTTTAAATCAGTACTGTGCCTTAAGTAATGTATGTGACAGTTAACACTATTTTAGCTAAAGTTGTTTTTCCACACAGTTCATTTTGTGATGGTGTCTCCTAATGACTTTTTTATACAATGTTTGAGCATAAGAAGCATTTAGAGAATATGCAAATGTAGCATCATGGGTCTAAAAAATTGTAGTGATGATGCTGGGAAAAGGATGTTTTAAAAAAAAAAAAAAAAACCTGAAATAAAGAAAGAAATTGTAGAAAAGAATAAACATGGAACACACACACACACACACACACACACACACACACACACACACACACACACGAGATCTTTGTCTGCAATATGGCATGTCTGGTTCAACAGCAAGTACAATCATAAAGAACAACAAAAAAATGTAATAGTGGAATCAATGATTACATTTTATTACTTTTTATATTTATACTTTGATACAAGTATGTTTGTGTGTTAAATTGGGCATAAAACATTGAGCGCTAAAAAACACCGCTTTATCCAGTCTATACCGGGGACACTGGGCTAAAGTCGGGACACGAGTCCATCACAGAGCTGACGCGACCTTTACACGTGTTTTAAGTGGAAATGGACTCGGAGCTCTTCAGCACTGCGGTTCCACTAAACGCCCCACAGTGGAAGCTCAAGTTTGGTCACGTGGTAAAAGTTAGTTTCCAACGATGCTACACCCTGAAACAGGACGCTGCGTAAATACTGCTGCATACAGAGATTATTTTGTGAATTTATTAGCGCTTGATTGTAAATATGAGGTCTGAATCATGGCCTGAATCAGAGTCACTCTTTTCCCGAAGCGGCTAGTCAGTAGATCTGATCTGTATGAGAGACACCGAGACTCAGACAGGACCGAGGCCTGCGATCAGACGCCTAAAGCGGGACACTTCATTATGAACCCCGAGGCTCCGGACATTAACACAACTCACTTTGTGTATTTCTGTCGGTTTCAAAGTCCGGATTTGATTCCGTTCTGCCAGCATCAGATTTTTTCAGGTTGCTAACGAGCTAGTGGGCTAGCCAAGCTTAGCCTTCTAAACACAATACACAAGAATCGCCTGTTGGTTAATCGGTTATAAATAAACACTGATCAGGATCTATCACTGATCTATTATATTCACCTACAGCGGCTTCTTTTTAAACTCTTACTTGTGTTTTTAAGTGTTTACGGTAAAAATCTACGATATTGCGATATTACTTTAGTGGAAACGATCATTTAGCTCAGGTTATAATACAGAAAATAAAATAATAATTGAGGAATTTATGAAAGTGGCACGCAAATACGAACTCGATCATACTTAGTTAGAGGTGGTTAGATATGATATATATCAAGCTAAACTACCAGATTTTACCCGGTAGCTTAGCGGACGAACCGAAAACTTGCCCCGTCACACGTGGACTGAGCCGCACTACAGCGTGAAGCTCGCAGTGACCCGCCGGGACTGAAAAAGCGTCCACACGATCATTCAAAATACACCTGGGCTTCAAAAAGCGCTGCTTATTACCTCCGACTGCTTCCTGACATTATTGTCAGGGCTCATCAGGTTCCCCAGTAAGAGGTAAAATTGCTGCTGTTCCGCCATTGCAGTAGGATCCAGAAAGAAACCAGCTGATGCGGGAGGAGCCAAAATAAACCCGGCTTCTGTCATGTTTTGCCGCCTTATCGGATTTTCCTTCCGGGTTGCAGGAAGTTCTGTATCTACTGCAATAATTAAATGTATATACAATTCCACAAGCAAATCAAAAATGTGAAATGCAATAAATTTGAGATATAATATGGATGCCGGCTGTGTAATTTGTGAGATATTTGCACAAATTCTTCCTCATTCACGGTTTCCGAGTCATTCAGCAAGTTTACAGATCCTCCAGAAGATGAACATCACTGACCTTCTTGTAAAAATATGTACAAAGTCTTTTATTATTTTTTTTAAGCACATGGAAAAAGGCTTCACAGTAAATACTCGAAACACACAAATAATTAAAAAGTAAGATCATATAATAAAATGTATGTCTAACAATAAAAAAAGAAAATACAATGGAAATCATGACCTGTAGGTAAACATTTATTTAATATTTTACTGCTTCATAGTTATGTGGAGCACCACAACATTCTGTTCATTATTTATCTTTTACACTGTAAAAAATGTTTCTTCCATTGACTAATCTATCTGCATTTGTTTTAGTGGGGAAATAATAGCTGTTTTGGTCAAAACTAGATTTTGTTTTCACTGTCTCAAATTCAGCAACATTAATATTCAATATGTTTACTGCACATTTACACATTCACTATCACTGCATTATACTTCTAGAGCATTTGCATAAACAAAAGAATTTCACAGAACCCAGAAACATTCAGAATAAAAGCTAATTACTAGAAGATACAAATATAATTGTATAAAATAGTCTAATTAATCTTTTTTGTTCTAAAAACAAAAATACCGCCAACACTTGACAACAAATCATATACTGTATCTCACAAAAGTCAGAACCCCTCACATTTCAGCAACTATTTTAGTAGATCTTCTCTTGAGACAATACTATAGAAATGAAACTTGGATATATTTTAGAGTAGTCAATGTACAGCTTGAATAGAAGTACATATTTACTGAAAATGACTCAATGTACAGCCATTATTGTCAAAACAGTACCAAGAGAAGTGTGTCTTGCCTACAGTCAAGCATGGTGGTGGTAGCATCATAGTCTGGGGCTGCATGAGTGCTGCTGGTACTGGGGAGCTGCGGTATGTCTCCAGACCTGAACCCTATTGAGCACCTTTGGGGATCCTCAAGCAGAAGGTGGATAAGTGACGTGTCTAACATCCAGCAGCTCCATGATGGAAGAGGATCCCAGCAACAAGGAGGACAGTAAATCTGTACTGCTATACAAACTGCACATTGACTACTTTAAAGTATATCAAAGTTTCAATTCTATAGTATTGTCCCTTGAGAAGATATATTAAAATGGTTGCTGAAATGTGAAGAGTGTACTTACTTTTGTGAGATACTGTTTGTACAGTATGTGCCTCTCGAACATGTTCATTGGTGCAAGAGGTTGCACAGGTTATTTCTTGTTAGTACTCAGTTAAGTCCACTGGAACTAAATTCTGTGAACAGAGGAATGAAGCAAAATCTAACTATTACATTTTTAATTAAGATGATGTTACTTTTTTTTTGCAGAAATTCACAATAAATATAAAATAAATCCCATTGTTATAATTTCTGCTTTGGTATCTTCACTAGTTCCACTGTCACTTATGAACAGAGGCCACATGTGGAAAAGAAAGTAAAGCCTCTGTTGCAGACTTCTGTCTATGAAGCATACTTCATAGTTACATGTTACTACTTTGCTGAACAGTCAGACAAGCATCTGCTTCAGATAGGTTGTACATGTCAATCGGTCTGTGAGTCGAGGAGCTTCTGGCGAGTGTGAGGAGTATGTGTGGTTTTTCTGCAGCAGCACAGAGAACAGAGAAGGCCCAGAATGACTGAAAAGATACCCACAGTGAGGGATGTACCTGTCCCATAAAGCAAAGGTAATTTCATTGAATCCCACACTAAAAAAAATAAGAATAAAAAAAATTGTTATTGTAAATCGAACATTCAATGATTAATTCTAGCAACAAATAAGGTAAGATCTTGTAGACAGACTTTAATTGAACAAAAATATTTATGTGCTAGTTCACAGATAATACCTGGAAGAAACCACACAAATACTTGTAATAAAATAAAACTCACACGCAAATTTCACACTAACAAAGACCCTGCTGGATACGATCTCTGGTTCTTTTTTCCAATCCTCTGTTGTGGTTGAGCGTATCCATGGTGTGGCAGTGCAGTAATACTCGCCAGCATCACTGTCTTGTGTGCCATGAATAGTGAGGGTAAATGTTTGGGTTTTGAGACGCTCCAGACTGCAGTCACTAGTGTCATTACGAGGGCTTTTTCTCACCACACCCCAGCGATCTATACTGGCCAGTTGAACAAAGTTTCTTGATCCCCATAAATGACACTGATACCATCGTATTTCATATGCAACATTGTCTAGATGAAGAGAAATGCATGAGATTATTATGATTATGCTTACTATGAGAACTACAGAATTACATGTTTATATTAAGACAAAGTATTAGTGATTGTCATGCATGGGCACATGCTCCTGTCATACCACTGCTAGATTACTACAGTATATATCTCTCCACTCTAAAAGAAGATAGAAAACTTACTATAGATTTATATTCAATACTAGCAAAACTGACCCCCACAGAGACATGCAATCAATATGTAGCAGCCTTAGTGTCATAAGCCTTTGGACAGAAAAATAAAAAATACCAGGTAAAAAAAACCACACTATTTATTTAAAGCCAGACGATTTGACATCTGACCCTGTAAACAACAACATAACTAAATCAGATTAGAACGCTCACTCATTTCCTCATCAAAAACATCAAACTGTGTATTAGAGCTTTTACTTGCGTTTCTTTAAACAAATAACTAAAAGCAATCAGACTAAACACATCTATTTGTTCCTTAGCACTAGCTATGTACCAAAATATTTTAATCTAGCAGTTATCAATTCCCCAATTAAAAAACCTGCCCTTGACCCCTGTCTGCCAGCCAACTATTATATCCTAGATCCTATTTACTAGATCCTAGAAAAGAAATGCACAATGGTTTTGACACAGCAGTTGTGCTCATACCTACAAAGAAATAACATTAATTAAATGTTTTTAGTCAGAAATTAGGCCTCATCATAGCACAAAGACAGCACTGGTTAAAGTGGTATATGTCCTGTTACTGGCTGCACTGATCAGAGTTATGTCTCCTTGCCTGTGTTGCTTCACACGGGTGACACCATTGATTCATACTTTTATCACTGATATAAAGAAAGGAAACAACCTTCTCCTGGCTCACGTCAATTTTGACTGATCGTTATTAGTTTGTAAATGTAAATGTTGACTTTTCTACATTTACTAAGGTACGTTTGATGTCCTGCAAGATTCTGTTTTAGGTCCACTGCTCTTTTCTTTATGTATACCTCTGGGTAAAATTATTCATAAACATAGAAAGGTTATTTACTGTTATGCCGGTGACACACAGTTGTATGAGTCAGTAAAGCCCGATAAGAGACACCTGTTTATTAACCATGAGGTATATGCAAAGGACATTAGACAGTGAATGCTGATTTGTGATAATATTATTGTTGCTTTGCTGGAAGCACAGGCAATTTAAGCAACATGCAAGCTTTCTGATTACAGTACATAGTATCCCTGGATGTTATCTCTTTCATCCTGTTCAGCAGTTAAAGAACTTTGTGTGGAAACATCCTAAGCATGTTTTCAAAGTGCAGAGGTGGTCAGAATCAAAGTGGGTGGTCCAACAGCTTCCTGTTGCCAACCTGCTGGAGTACCTGGAACTAGAGCGAGGTGTTTTGCAGCAGTTTTGCTGCACACTTGAGCAACACCATTAGTGCTTCCACTTGCTGATGTTCTGCAAGCTCAGCAGCTTCAAGATGCCAGCGGTAGCTGCTTAATGGTGCTGGAGCAGTTTGTCACCTGACTACCAGAGAGGACAGCAGAGTAAGACCAAAAGAGGCAGTCCACCTGGCTAAGTACCAGCTGTCTGAGTAACATTCATTGACTGATCTCACTAAAATTGGGGCACTTTTTTAAGTTCACTGGAAGAGGTTGTACGAGGAGGCTTTCTCTTAGGTAAAGATATTTTTGTTTTGTGGGGCCTGCTAGTGTACTCTCCTGACTTTTCTCTTTTTTCCTCTGTAACACAAAAACATTCCCACACAGCAAAACATGTGAACCAGAATGTAATTTTTTTAAATGCATTTTCAAAAGGGTGCTTATAAGCTTAGTGTGAATAAGCACAGCCCAGAGTTCTGCTACAAGTTTCCAGAGTCTTTTACTGCACCTTCACATACTGGTGTCTACAGTTTGCTTGGACTTTTAAAAATTTACAAGCTTCACAAGCAGTGGTATTTCAGTGAACTTTCTCGAAAAGCAACACCATAAATGCAAATGCTGTAGTAGAGACCATAGTGCTGCAATTTCAAAATTTTTCATACAATTTGGATGAAAAATCTTTTCGGGGGGAAGAGAGGCTACCTTTTATTCATTATTTATTAATAAATAATGTGGCAAACAATTAAAATAACAATTTATAAAAAAAGAAATTCTCTTTTTACAACAAAAAGAAAAATGTAATAAAAACTGTGGTTATGTGTTCTGTAACACCAGACTGCATCTTCTTCTTCTTTCGGCTTCTCCCATTAGGGGGCGCCACAGCTGATCATCCGTCTCCATACCCCCCCTGTCCTCTACATCTGCCTCTTTCAAACCAACTACCTTCATGTCTTCCCTCACCACATCCATAAACCTCCTCCTTGACCTTCCTCTTTTCCTCCTTCCTGGTGGCTCCATCCTCAGCATTCTCCTACTGATATACCCCGTGTCCCTCCTCATGTCCAAACCATCTCATTATATCCTTCCTCACCCTGTTTCCAAAACTAATTTCTAATCCTGTCCATCCTCGTCACTCCCAACAAAAACCTTAACATCTTCAGTTCTGCTACCTCCAGCTCCACCTCCTGTCTTTTACTCAATGCCACTGTCTCTAATCCACACAACATCGCAGGTCTCACCACAGTCCTATAAAGTTTCCCTTTCACTCTCGCCGATACTCTTCAATCACAAATCACTCCTGTCACTCTTCTCCACCCACTCCATCCTGCCTGCACTCTTTTCTTTACTTCTTTAACACACTCTCCATTACTTTGCACTATTGACCCCAGGTACCTGAACGCCTCCACCTTCTCCACCTCTTCTCCCTGCAACCGCACAACTCCACTGCCCTCCCTCTCATTCACACACATGTACTCTGTCTTACTCCTACTGACTTTCATTCCCCTTCTCTCCAGCACGTACCTCCACCTCTCCAGGCTCTTCTCAACCTGCTCCCTACTCTCACCACAAATAACAATATCATCCGCAAACATCATAGTCCACGGAGACTCCTGTCTGACCTCGTCTGTCAACCTGTCCATCACCACTGCAAACAGGAAAGGGTACAGAGCCGATCCTTGATGCAGTCCAACCTCCACCTTGAACCAGTCTGTTGTTCCTACTGCACACTTCACCACTGTCACACTGTCCTCATACATGTCCTGCACCACTCTCACATACTTCTCTGACACACCTGACTTCCTCATACAATACCACAACTCCTCTCTCCACCCTGTCATACGCTTTCTCTAAATCCACAAACACACAATGCAACTCATTCTGACCTTCTCTTTACTTCTCCATCAACATTCTCAAATCAAATAATATGTCTATGGTGCTCTTCCCGCGGCATGAAACCATACTGTTGCTCACAGATGATCACCTCTTCTCTTAGCCTGGCTTCCACTACTCTTTCCCATAAGAGAACACCATGATGTTTTCCATAACATCATGGTGTGACTGATCAACTTTATTCCCCTGTAGTTACTGCAGGTAGTTATCTGCCTTATGCCTAAATATCGGTACCAGCAGACTCCTTCTCCATTCCTCAGGCATCTTCTCACCTTTCAGAATCTTGGTAAACAATCTGGTTAAAAACTCCACTGCCATCTCTCCTAAACATCTCCATGCTTCTACCGGTATGTCATCTGGTCCAACCAACTTTCCACTCTTCATCCTCTTAATCGCTGCTCTCACTTCCTCCTTACTAATCCTATTCACTTCCTGCTTCACCATCTCCACACCATCCAACCTTCTCTCTCTCTGATTTTTCTTATTCATCAGCTGCTCAAAATACTCCATCTTCTCAACACACTCTCCTAGGGGCCAAGCTGTGAATGATGTGCTGCAAGTTAGAGAAATAAAGGATGGAGATGGAAATGTGTTGACTAGTGAGTCAACACATTTCCATCTCCATCCTTTATTGCTCTAACTTGCAGCACATCCTTCACAGCTTGGCCCCTCTGCTTTGCCATTTGCTACAAATCCTTTTCTTAACACCAGACTGCAATACTAAAATGTATTACACTGTGAGAAAGCAATTTGTGTAAAATTTTTTTATACATTTTTACACTGAAACAAATATGCATACCTGTGTTGGGAGTTCCTGATTTACTGATAATGCAATCAATTTTAACTGTTTCCCATGGGTAAACACTGGTGGTGTCTGAAGATATTAAAAGATCAAATGAAGACCCTGAAAAAAATAAGGAATAAAAAACAAAGATAAATAGCAAGCATCTTTAATATTTACTTCTAGTTTAACATCAAGCTATAGCCTTAACCTATAACTTTTATTTTATATTGAAACGAGGTATTGATACCCCCCTTGCAAATATTTCCTCATTGAATAAATCACAAATTTCTCAGTTACACGTCACTCAGAGAGGAAAGTAGAAGAATATGACGTTTATCAAACTAGATTTTCAAATCCTTTCCACTGAACCCAACTTTTTTCTAAATTTATAGTCTTTCCAGAATAGCTTTGTCGTAACTCAGATTAGAATATTTTTCTTGAAAACTCTTTTATCCCATTTTTCTCAGTATCCACTAATATTACAGTCTGTCATTTTAATATAGTCTGTAACTATTTGAGGTAAACAAGTAACACTATTTAATTTCATACATTCAGAAAGGAATCCTAATTTAAAGACATTTTTTTAAATATTTATAAGTTAATGATTTATTTATAAACCCTTACTTGAGTGCTCAAAGTTAAGCTGAACTTTATTTGACTGTCCTTTTGCCATCTCTACCCAATTGTTTCCATCTGGCTTAGTCCATGCTGCCACTTCACAAGAGTAGAATCCTCTATCCATCATCTGCACATCCTGGATTCGGAATAAGAACTCTGTGTTGCCAGTCTTCACTAGACTCAGGCTATCCTGCCGACTAGACTCATGCCAGTCTTCTAACTTGAGAACCATGTCAGGGCTAAGTGATGCAAGTGTGCGACTGGGTCCACCTACACCATCCTGGAACAGTATTTGGACAGAGAGGGCCAAACCCTCCCAGAGGCTTTTAAGTTTAGCCAAACAGTTCATTTCAAAAGTGGAGCCAATGACATTAGCTTTTCGTTTGTGGCGGGCGATCACACTGATGCCAGGGCCTGGAAGAAGAAGTGGGAGAGGCTGTAAGAAGAAAGGCGACTTACATAGTTGAGGGGTTGTATCATTATTCATTTTAGGCATATTAAGCAGTTTAATTTCTCTATAAACATACATTTGAAGATGTATAGACTGTATTGCAATCATCAACAAATTATCAAAAACTGCATCAATAAACCTTTTAATGAAATTATAGTTTCAGTAAAAGTGGCAACACAGTGGCAACAGAATTAAAAAGGAGAACATCCCAGTTATTTGTTACTTCGGAAAAAGCTGGTGGCCATAGATTTTGGTGGTTCAGCATAAAATCAAACAAAATTAAGCTGAGAATTAAGTTATTTTCCCACGCTTTAAACCCTGTGGCTTTAACAACAAAGAGGCTAATTTATGGATTTTTCCTGGGGTTTTTTCCGGTTTCCTAAATTCAAGCCAAAAAACTGAGCCTCATGACATTAGACTAATGAAATTGCCGAACGGGTTCAGGTGAACCAATGAAACTCTTTATATTAATCGCGCTCCCACTGAATCTGGCCGCACCACATCATATATATGGATGAGGTTCCTCTGACGTTTGACCTGCCGCTCAATCGGACTGTCTACAGGAAATGTGAATCATTCGTCACGCTGAAAACAACCGGGGCATGAAAAAACACACTTCACCTGTGTTCTGAGCTGCACGGCTTCGGGAGAAAAGCTTCACCGATGGTGATTTTTAAACGCACAACGATGCCAAAAGAAAAACTCCCGAGATAAATTGTTGTGAAAGGAAGGAGGAAGACAGTGAACAATGACTTTCTTGGTAGGCTACTGTTTAGATACAAGTCTTTCATTAAAGCCTGTGTAAAGCTCATTAGATTCAATGTAGACATTATAGACTTATAGAGCGGTGCGGCTTATATATGTTCAAAATAAAAATCTTTGTCAAATTCAGTGCGTGCGGCTTATATTTGGGTGCGCTTAATAGTCCAGAAATTACGGTATGCTTTTTGGGTAAAATCTTGTGAATTTTATATTCAACCTCAGAATAAGAAGTTAAGAGCATGTACAATACTAATCCTTCATACAGACTAGCAGCTGTTTGTGACTGGTTTTAGATGTATTTTCAAATGTCTTCAAATTAGTTTGATAGAGCAAATGTGACAACCCTGTCCTTAATTGCCTAAATAACTATACAACTAGAAGTGAATTGAAAATATATAGAAATGTCGACTTTGGAATTGGGTTGGGACATTATTTAAAAAAAAAAAAGTAATTTGTTTTACTTTTGATGGAAAGGGCCACTGCCCAGCTACATAATTCAAGAGCTACCACCGTGGAATTTCTAGCAACTGATTTTCTTGTGTGCATGTATAATGATTATTTTAGGTTGTTTTCCCTTATTCTGTTTTGTTGTACTGGTAGTGTAATTAAAACACTCAAAGAATATTATCAGTGTGTGTATTCAGGTCTATACGGAGACCTGTACTGTAGCCTGGGATTCTAGTTTTGCTTAGGCAGTGGCATGGTGTCTCTTTTACTACAGTAAAATGAGTTAGTATTCATATACACTGGTAGCCATATCATTAAAACCACTAAAGTAAAAAAATATATATTATCTGGTTATATTTGCACCTACTAATATAAGGCGGGAAAGCAAACAGTCAGTTTCGTAATGTGCTGGAAGTTGGACAAATTGGCAAACATAAGGATCTAAATGAAAGGACAATATTTTGATGGCGAGACGATTGGGTCAGAGCATCTCCAAAACAGCAGGTCTTGTGGTGTGTTCCTGGTATGCTGTGGATAATTCATACCAATATGGTCCAAGGAAAGACAACCAATGAACTAGCAACAGGGTCATGGGTGCCCGAAGCACACCTGAGGCTTGTGGGGCTCTTTCTAGATCAATCTTACAGAAGAGCTACTGTTTATTTGTCCATTAATGGAATGCTATCAGAACATAAAGGTCTTTACAGCATGCTGCATATAGAGCATAGCCACAGACTGGTCAGATTGCCAATGTTAATACCTGGCCAAAAACAAAAGCACCTTCAATTGGCACATGAGCATCAGAACTGGAACAACGATCAATGAAAGATGCTGACTTGTTCTAATGTTTTTAATGCCTATATGTTACTTCCCTGGGAAAGAGATGACTCCAGAATGCACTTTGGCAAGAAGGCAAGCAAAAATAGTGTGATTCTCTGTGCACAATTCTGTTGGGAAACATTGGGTCCTGGAATTCATGTAATGTTTCCTTGTCATGTCCACCCCTACTGGCAGTGGCCTCTTTCAACATGATAATGTATTTTGCCACACTCCAAAATTTGTTCTGGAATGGTTTGAGGAAGGACTTGACCTCTAAATTCAACAGATCTTCAAGATCATTAAAAATGTGTAGGATATTCCAGATAAAAGTGCATTTCATTGAGGATCCACCTTGCAACATTCACAATTTTTTTAGAGTTTACTGGTTTTAATGTTATGGCTGTACAGTACAATATGATTAGTACAGACCTTTGTATGAAGATAATTTTTATTAATATCATCAAAAAGATATCACCTTAAGGAGAATCTCAGAAGCACTGACGAACAACATATGAAGTTAAACAACTTAAAAAGCAGGATAATTAAAATTAGGATAAAAGTAAAATGAATCAAAATTCCCTCACCCTTGGAGTCCAAGCTGACTTTTAGTGCAGGAGCTCGATATTCTGATGTATATTTCCAGATGCCATGGCGATTGAGTGTCCATGTTGTGACACTACAAACATATTCACCTGCATCTGCATTCGTGGTGCGGAGCAGGCGAAGCCTGAAAGTAGCTGGTTCAATTCGAGTCACTAGAATGAGACCTGAAGCAATGCGATCCTTGTATTTATCACTGGAAATGATGGCTCCATTTTCATTCATTGAGGCAATAACACCAGTGACAATTTCACTAGCATTGGATGAGGCAGATGAATAGAACCATGAGACACTCAGTCGTTTTCCCCAAACCTGTGAAATGTTGGACACTTGACACACAAGTTCTGTGGGCTCTCCTAAGTAATGGGCTATTACTGGAGAATTAAGAGTCACGGTAAATGCTGGGTCTGAAAAAAATAAGAAAGAAATATATCAGTGCTTCAAAAAAAAAAAAAAGGTTGGCATACAAAACAACATTTTACATTTTGACATAAAAAAATGCATGATAGTGAAGTGAAGTAAACTCAAGTTTATTTCTATCGCGCTTTTCACAACAGACATTGATTTAAAGCAGCTTTACAGAAATCAACAGTCAAGGTGAATGGTGTGCATTTATCCCTGATGAGCAGCCATGGTGACTGTGGCAAAGAAAAACTCCCTTAGATGTAATGAGGAAGAAACCTTGAGATTAACCAGACTCAAAAGGGGCACCCATCCTCATTTGGGTGACATCAAGAGTTTGATCATAAATCTTTCAATACAGAACACTGGAGAGTGAGAATAGATAGAATGATTGAGTTTATAGCCTTCAAGAATTTGTACAGAATTCGTTTACTAAAGTTTACTTGCAGGTTGGTAAAAATGTAACAGGTAAAAATCTAAAACAATATATTATATGAAACAAAGCAACAACAAAAAAGTATAATAACTAGAGATTAAAGAAAATGTTTATCTTTTATTTCAATTATTGAGTGAAATAAAACCTGTATGAAAAACTCACGTTATATGTGTTATATTTAGAGGTCATTTTTTGGCTTAAAAACTATTATACATAGTAGCTTTAAGTGTCTAAGCATTTACGTTTATAAGAGCAGGGGTCTGGGTATGATAAACCAGATTAATTGATAAAGACAGATTCATTGTCTTTAAAAAAAACATCTGTCAAATCCTGCATTTGTACATTTACATAATTACAGTACAAACTATGTAAATGTACAAACACAGGATTGGACAGATGTTTTTTTAAAGACAATTAATCTGTTTAGCTAAAAGGGTTTAAAATCTTCAGAATGGAAAGGACTGCTTTGTGCAATCTGAAGAAGAAATAGCTATAGATTTTCCAGATCAATGCACATTTATAAATACTGTAAATACCAACAGTATATATGCATATATTCAGTGTGTGCGTGTGTGTGTGTGTGTGTGTGTGTGTGTGTGTGTGTGTTTGTATGTGTGTGTATAGGTTTGTGTTACAATTTTTTCTCAGCTGCTTTGGAGCATTTCTTGAATCATCCTTAATATTTGCTAACCAGTGAGTGCATTTCTCAAAACAATTCGTACAAACAGCACAAAACATTGGATTTCTTGCAATAGCCTTTACTTTTCTTAAAATCCTCAGTTCATCTCTTAAAAGTAAGTATTTGTGTCAATAAACATCTCATTCCCATCAGAATTAAAAGTTTGCGTACCCTTTGGGCACAGTTTCAGGATTTCTTGATATAAACTACAGTCTGGATCACAGTGACTGAAAATGCACAAAATTTGACTTCCTTCTGTACCGCATGTATGGATTTCAGCACCACAAATGTATTTATTTGATTGCATATTTGATTTATATTGATTGCAAGAGATTCACACTTTTACTATACTGTACATGTGTTCGTTTGTTTCTTAGTTGTTCATCTATTTTCAGAATTTATAATTTTATGTTTTGCTCTGTCTGTATTTACTCTCCAATTGAAGATTCACGAGATTCACCTTTGACCTGTTTTAGAGAACTAGTTGATAATTGGTTAATCTGATGTCGTTCACTCGCCTTCATTATTGAAATTCGAGATTCAGCTGCATAATTAATCACTTCATATTAATAGACATTTTAAATGACAGATAATGAAAACTGCTTTAACCATTTTGCATTCAATGACTTATACAACTTTACTGTGTGGTAGCTCAGTGGTTAAGGCTCTGCATTATTAACTGGAAGGTCGGGGGTTCAAGCCCCTGTATCACCAAGCTGCCACGCCCGGTCCCTTGACTAAGGCCCTTAACCCTTTGTACTCCAGGACTATATCATGGCTGATTCTGTGCTCTGACTTTAGCTTTCTAACATTGCTCGGATAAGGGAAGAAATTATTACCGACCAGGAGTTTAATATAATGTGTTTGACAGAATCGTGGATTAAACCGAATGAATATGTACCATTAAATGAAGCGAGTCCTCCTGGGTATAGTTACATACACCAGCCCTGTCTAAATGGCAGAGCAGGCGGAGTCACAGCTATTTATAATAATAAGCTAAGCGTCACACAAAAGACTAAACACAAATGTAAAACATTTAAAGTTCTTTACACCAACATAAAATATTTAGTGTCCAAAAGCAGGTCCAGTCAGTCAATTCCATTAATTATTATTATTTATAGATCCACAGGGCTTATAATAATTTCACAGTCTGAAGCTTTTTCAGACCATTACCTCATCACTTTTAAAAACTGCCTCAGTCAATGCATTAGTACCTCACCACGTTACCATGTTAAGCGTACATTCACGTCAGCTACAGCAGCAAGTTTTATCAATAATCTTCCGAAAATGCCGATATTAATTAGATCTCCGTCTGACCCTGCAGAGCTTGACTGGGCCACTGAATACCTAGAATCAACGTTCCATTACACTGTAGATTATGTAGCTCCACTTAAGACCAAAATGATCAGGGAAAAAATTAGCACAGTGGTATAATGATCATGCACCTTAAAACAGACCACTCGGAAATTATACCGTAAATGGCGTCAAACAAAATTGACAGTATTTCAAATAGCCTAGAAGAAGAGCCTCCTGAGTTATAGAAAATAACAAGCATAATCCTAGATTTTTATTCAACATGGTAACAAAATCTCTGGATGGTGTTTCTATCTCAGTGTGTACAGCAGTAAAAAACATTGGTGTGATTATTGACCCTAGTCTTTCCTTTGAGGCTCACATGAATAATATTACCAGGATTGCCTTTTTTCACCTTAGAAATATTGCTAAAATTAGAAAAACGTCATTACAGGATTCAGAAAACTAGTCCATGCTATTATTACATCTAGATTAGACTACTGTAATGCTTTACTGTCTGGGTGTGCGAGTAAGTGCATAAATTCAGTTAGTTCAGAATGCAGCAGCAAGAGTGCAGAATGCAGAGTCCTCACTAGATCTAGAAAATATGACCACATCACCCCTGTTTTAATCAGTCTACACTGGCTCCCAATCAAATCTCGCATTGATTATAAAATACTACTACTGACGTATAAAGCACTTAACGGTCTCGCACAGCAGTATCTGAGTGAACTTCTGTACCAGTATGATCCTCCACGCCTACTTAGATCAAAAGGTCCAGGCTATCTGTTGGTTCCTCAAATAATAAAGACTACAGCAGGGGGCAGATCTTTCTCTTATAAAGCCCCGCAGTTATGAAACAGCCTTCCAACCAGTGTTCGGGACTCAGACACAGTCTCAGTGTTCCAGTCGAGGTTGAAAACATATTTATTTAGTCAAGCCTTTTATCAGATCTGGAGGAGCAGATCTGGAGGGAACATGGATATAAAGTGTTTGGTGAACTGGGATATTTGTATGCTGTCGTCCCCTCACTCTCACACGTTCACTCAGGTTTGTTGACGGTGGTGTGGTGGGTCGTCTCTTATCCCAGAGATCCCTCATGTTGGTGTTACCTTCTGCACAGTGATATTAACTTTAATACAACAATAAAGACACATAATAATCCATATCCTTCTCTTCCTGTCACCCCTCTTCTCTCTCTCTCTCTCTCTCTCTCTCTCTCTTTGTCGAGTTAAACATGCTCCTGAGGTTCCAGTGACCATTGTTCCTGCCCCTCTCCCCTCCGTGGATCTTCCCACTTTGTCCAGGCCTGCCTCTGGATAGTGTTATCTTCGACTGGAAGCCACTCTGTGCAGCTTGGGATGGTTTCTCATCAACGCCTTGGGTGGTTCCATGAAATTCCGGAGTAAGAACGGGCGCTTTGAGGATGGATTGGACTGTAGTTAATGTCAACAGTCTGCTACATTGACTCAGGACTACTTTTCGCTTCTGATCATCATCACTGTACCCCGCAACATCGTATCTGCTATAAATGGACATTCGGTGAAACCCAGATGAGGATGGGTTCCCTCTTGAGTCTGGTTCCTCTCAAGGTTTCTTCCTCATGCTATCTCTGGGAGTTTTTCCATGCCACAGTCGCCACCGGCTCACTCATCAGGGACAAACTTACTTATAAAGAACATATTCACTTTTTATCACCACATTATCTGTGTAAAGCTGCTTTGAGACAATGTTCATTGTTAAAAGCGCTATACAAATGAAAATTAATTGAATTAAATTGACATTAACTTTCATACAACAATAAAGACACATAATAATCCATATCCTTCTCTTCCTGTCACCCCTCTTCTCTCTCTCTCTCTCTCTCTCTCTCTCTCTCTCTCAGTCGAGTTAAACATGCTCCTGAGGTTCCAGTGACCACTGTTACTTCCCCTCTTCCCTCCGCGGATCTTCCCACTTCGTCCTTATGCGATCTCGGGGAGTTTTTCCTTGCCGCTGCTTTAAGAAAATGTTCATTGTTAAAAGCGCTATACAAATACAGTGGTACCTTGACCTACGAGTGAATTAATGTACGAGTTTTCCGAGGTACGAGCGGTCACTCTGTCGATTTTTTGCTTTGTTATGCGAGCAAAAAATTGAGGTACAAGCTCGAGATGCCGCTGCTAGATGGCGAAGCCAGAAAGCGAAGACTGTGACAAAAATTTTGATAAGCAAAGAAGAAAAAGTAAAAAATTTTACTTTTTAACAAAAAGTTTAAGGATACGTAGTGTGCAGTAGTAATAGCAAAAAACGAGTTTTCCCTCCTCCTATCGCCTCTACCCCCCCCAGCTCAGGTCGTCTCATCTCCAAGGTAAATACACTGAATAAAACATTATTATATCTTTACATACTCTTTCTATTATGTTTTTATACACGATTTGTCATTTAGAAATGTAGTTTCCTAATTTAATAACATGAAACATAAAAACGGGGTGGCATTTTGAGGGTTGGAACGGATTAATGTCATTTTAAGTATTTTCAATGGGGAAAATTGATTTGATGTGCGAGCAAATTGAGATACGAGCTCGTCCACGGAACGAATTAAACTCATAGGTCAAGGTACCACTGTAAAAATGAATTGAATTGAATATGACAAATAAAAAGCACATTTATCCCCATGAAGAGAGTTTTATTTCAGTGATTTTTTTTTCATGGAAATGCAGAAATCCTAACTGTTGAAAGTGTTTTTTTTGCATTGCCATTCCTCTCTATAGCTTCCTTTCTATATAGACACAATAACTGAAGAGCAATGATCTTAGATAGAATGGTTTGGAATGTTTTGCTGTGTTTCAGCATTTGATTAATCATATGTAACGACGATTTGATCACAGCTTTAGTCCTTGTTACGAATTTGTGTCACAAATCTAATCAGTTAATAGACAACCTGAAAACACACTGCATCCACCAGCTATTGGGGAGGCAAAAAAGAGATGAATGAAATAAAAAGAGTGACCTATGGAGCACATAAAACATTGTTAGAAAGACAAATAGAACAGACAAGGTAAATGTTCCTCAGTTGAGTGTAGCTAGTTGCTGGGAATAAGAATGTAGTACTCTGGGAATGAAATAAGGAGGATGTCATTCAAACTGAATTACACTCCCCAAACTGCCTATTCTCTCTTATCTTTTTCCTTTCTCTCTCTCTCTCTTTTAGACTTTCTCTGTAAAGTGTTTTTTCCTGGCTGTATGACATATTTCAATATAAAATTTATAATTTGAAAAAAGGACAACATTAACAAATTAAGCACTGTATGTAGGCAAGGTTTAGTTAAAAAATAAATCTGTGAAAAGACTAACTAAGGCACTATTGCTGGTACAACTGCCTGTTCTATTAGCATCTTATACAAATGGAATTATAAGACTCTTGTAGCACTATTAATATTAAAACACGTGAAAATAAGTGGTATTTTTAAGTAGGCTGTACAGACACCTCAAACATACATATTATGGTTCAAAACTAAATATACATTCCCTGGGTATACAAGCTCCTGTTCCATAATGCAAAATGTATTTAGAACAAGTAGTGCTCTATAAAAAGAATTAGGATTCAATGTCATTTCCAGTTGTTTCCCCAAACTGCCCGAATGTCCATTTGGACTCAATCCTCCCCCCTATGCATGACCATACCTAAGCAATTCTATGTATGTATGAAACATGTATTTTAGTTTTGAGTAAAATCCATATAACCAATCATGAATTACAACTGTTTATGTAAACAAAATTATTTTCCTTTTATTAACCGATGTGATGTTTACACAAGTGCTCATGTTTTTTATTATTATTGAGTTTCACGTTTTTTAACACATATATATCTATATCCCCAAACAATGCAATGACCACCAGTATCCTGTGCCATTTGCATCTTAAATTGTGTCTAATTACCTGTAGGCTTTTATGTAGTATGTCATGTAATGCGAAGACAATTACAACAAATTTTAATCTAATCACAGGTGTAAAAAGAAACAGGTGTGGTCAGTGTTACCCTGTGTACAGTAATCTGAAATTGTAGGAATATGCATAGAGTGGGAAAGAAGGCAAAGCAACGCTATATGACTGTAAAAACCTATACTAGGGATGGTGAATGCCGACACTTCAACGGATAAGCAGAACACTTTCCATTGTCACTCCAAGGCTGCTGCTAAAAGCACTGAAGACACATGTGAACTACTATAACAGTGTTAATGGCAACATGCCTGAGGAGAATGTCAGAGCAGGAAACACTTTCATTTTGAAACATGACATAATGAAAGCTTCCAGGAGAATGAACACCAGAAAAGCAGCAGGACCAGATGGCATCTCAAGTTACAGGCCCTGTTGATCAGCCAGCATTGGTGCATAGAGAAATGCAACTTCTCCCTAGAAGAACCTCCCTGTCAGAAAATTCACACAGGCTTCAAACAGTCTATTAAAGATTATTTTCCAAAGAAATCCAAAAGAAAATGCTATTTGTTAATTACAATTTCTTACAATTGGTGTACTCCAGGGTGAGGGACCAAGCTGTCGAAATATTATGTAGACAAATTAACTAGTTCTCTCCAAGTTGGTCTTCAGGGAGTAGTTTTTCCCTGACAGCAACAAAGAGAATGCTTTATCGTTTAGATGGCTGAAATCCTCCACTACCTTCTGGGTCCTGGAGAACTCACCTGTCTTGCTTGGTGTTCAATAACTTGCCAGTGATATTTCTTGTAAAGATGCTCTTGGTACAAATGTATAATACAGGGGTCACCCACAAGGACCACACGAGTCGCACGTGAGCCTTTTCTAAAAATAGCTTTTTCCTACCTTGTTAAATCATTGTTGATAATTATTGTGAGAAATCATTAACATGATCAGTGTCTTCACATAGATCAGGGGTGTCAAACTCAGTGTCAAATCCGGCCCGACGTACAATTATTAATGGCCCGGTGATATGAAGCGCTGATAACACAAACTACAGATCCCATAATGCAGCGCTTCAGCAGCCTTAACGAACACTTGACTACCTGGGAACATTCCAGCGTCAATCAAATCGAGCTTCTGTTGATGTAAACTTTCTTTTGGCTTCTCCCATTAGGGGTCGCCACAGCAGATCCTCCGCACGTTTGATTTGGTACATGTTTTTAAGCTGGATGCCCTTCCTAACGCAACCCTCCCAATTTATCCGGGCTTGGGACCGACACTGAAAGTGGCTGGGGTCGGTTCCCTGACCGGGGATCGAACCCAGGCCGCAGCGTTGAAAGCGCCGCATCCTAACCACTAGACCACCAGAGAACCCGAGTTTCTCTTGATGTATTTAACCCTATTGTACAGTTATTGTGAAGCCCCTCACAATGGCGAAGAGAAAAGTTGATTCTGAAAACAGAGCCTTTCAAAACTGATGGGATTCTGAGTATCTTATTTGTGAGTGTCTGAGTGTCTTATTTGTCTGAGTGTCTTCTTTGTGGAGCGAATGTGGCTGTAATTAAGGAATTGAATCTAAGATGGAAATTCGTGACAAAACATCAGGAGAAGCTGAAAAACCAGAATGCAGAGCAGAAGATACAGAAAGTAGAAGAGTTGAGGAAGAATCTGACATTTCAGCAGACATTTTTCACCAGAGCAAAATCACAAAGCGAAGCTGGTGTGAAAACAGAGGAGAAATCAGTCACATCAGCCGGTTATTTACTGAGGGAGAGCTTCTGAAGAGCTGCATGATGAAGCTGTGAGACGTCTGGTGTTTGACAGGAGAAATTTTTATGGAGAGCAAAATATTTTGTTATTTAAAGTTTAAAAAATGTTTTTATAAAATGGCATAAGAGCAAAGAAATCTGATTGTTTTGATTTGTTGTTATTTTAACATTAAATTAAAAACACAATTTTTATTTATTTGTTCAGGGTTTTTTTGCAGCATGTTGATATTTCTAACTTGTATAATTTTGACAGGAGATATTTTTATGGAGAGCTATTTATTTAAAGTTTAAGTTGATTTATTCTGGAATAATATTCCTGTCTGTTGTTATTCATATTTATGTTAAAAAAAAACATTGTTTTAGTGTGTTCAATAAATGTTTATTCAGGTCGGCCCGTGACCTAAAGTGTGCTTTGAGTTTTGGCCCCCTGTGCAATTGAGTTTGACATAGATAAATATCATTAATTATTAATAATAACATATAATTAAAGGTAAATTGAGCAAATTTTTTATTTCAGAATTGTGTATCAAACTGGTAGCCCTTCACATTAGTCGGTACCAAGAAGTAGCTCTCGGTGTCAAAAAAGTTGGTGACCCCTGGTATAATAGTACAAATGTTTCAGAACACATTAAAGCGTAATTTAAAGTCCCTTAAGCATCTAATGGGAAACAGATGCTGACAGGCATTAATCACCATAGTTGCCCATGTTTCTGCAAGCAAGCCCTGTGTTATAGGCAATATAAACTTTCTCTCAGCTTCTCCCATTAGGGGTCACCACAGCGGATCATCCGCATGTTTGATTTGGCACGCAACCTTCCCCATTTATCCAGGCTTGGGACCGGCACTAAGGTTTATGCAACCCTAATGGCTGGGGTTGGTTCCCTGACCAGGGATCGAACCCGGGCCACAGCGGTGAGAGTGCCGCATCCTAACCACTAGACCACCAGGGAACCATGTTATAAGCAATATAATAAACATTTTTATTTCAAAGCTATAGAAGGTTATTAATATCTTCCTAATAAACATTTTTTTTAAACTATTTGAATATGCAATTAATTGATTATATAACATAGTCATGCCTACTGAGCCATCAAAGAAAAACAAGAGCTCCTAGATCTTTTACAATTAACAGTTCAGAAAAATTATACATTTTTGATTATTACCTATATAATAGATTAGGAAAAGATATATACCGTATTTTCCGGACTATAAGCCGCTACTTTTTTCCCACGTTTGAACCCTGCGGCTTAAACAATGAAGCGGCTAATTTATGAATTTTTCCTGGGTTTTTCCGGTTTCACAAGATTCAAGACAAAAAACTGAACCCCTATAACATTAGACCAATGAAATTGAAGAACGGGTTTAGGTGAACCACAGAAATTCTTTATATTAAATCAGACGTGCTCCCACTGAATCGGGCCGCACCACATCATATATATGGATGAGGTTCCTCTGGCGTTTGACCTGCCGCTCACTCGGACTGTCAACAGGAAATGCGAATCATTCGTCACGCTGAAAACAACCGGCCATGAAAACACACTTCACCTGTGTTCTGAGCTGCACGGCATCCGGAGAAAAGCTTCACCGATGGTGATTTTTAAACGCACAACGATGCCAAAAGATAAAAACTCCCGAGAGAAATAGTTGTGAAAGGAAGGAGGAAGACAGTGAACAATGACTTTCTTGGTAGGCTACTGTTTAGATACAAGCCGTGTAACAGGCACTGTCTTTTGTTAAAGCCTGTGTAAAGTTCATTACTTTTAATGTAGACACCTTCGGCTTATAGACAGGTGCGGTTTATTTATGTTCAAAATAAAAATCTTTGTCAAATTCAGTGGGTGCGGCTTATATTTTGGTGCGCTTATTAGTCCGGAAATTACGGTAATTAAATAATAGATAATTAATTGAATTAAATGTTTTTATTTGCATGGGCACAATAATACAAGCCAGGCTGACAATTATAAATATAAGGATCATTAAGTTCGTCAGTCAACGAAATGTCTAAAACCCAAGGACCTCATAAAATTCTGGGTTCCTTTACTATAGCCATTTTTACTTGCTGCTAATTTGTGGGTCTTTCTGTCAGTTCTGCCTTCAGTAATGTGCATCGAACTACATTCGATTAAAGACAGGTGACTCCATAACTCCATAACACTCAATTTTCTTGCCACGAGTTGGAAGCTCGCATTTGTACAGGATGAACTTGTGCTATGCTGTGGCAATTACTATTAAAACAAAGGGCCCTTACCCCAAACATGTTCCAGCACAAAAAGTCCACAATGTGACGCCTGTGAAGAAAATGATTTGCCAAAGATTGAGCGGAAGAACTTAAGTGGCCTGCACAGGGCCCTGACTTCAACTCCAATAAACAACTAAAACACAGACTGCACACCAGGCTTTCTCACATGTGAAATAAACAAATACAAAGAAATAGCCAATCAAGGATTGTGTTAAATTGTGTCCATGAAGGGACAAGGCAAAAAAAAAAGCTGTGGAATTCAAATGATTACTGATTAGTATTAACATGAACAACATATGCAAACATTTAAAAGCATTTTTTTCAATGTGAAACAATATAATTTTTTTTTTTTTTTTTTTTTTTTTTTTTTTTTTTTTTTTTTTTTATCAATCCCTGACCACTGGTTTGGAAAATAGAACAGTACAAATGTATTGCATCCAATTTAAAAACGAAAAGAAAAAAATAAATAATTACCTAAATGCTACCAGATCAGAGCTACCAAACAGTAAATGCACATACTAGTTATACAAGTTACAGGACAAATCCATATTTATTGACTTATTTTTTCACAAAATTCTCTATGATTTGTGAAATAGCATTTTAGAATTATTATTAACTATATTGGTGATGTTTTGGCTGACTATTGTCAATACATAGACACATTTTTTCAGAGTTAACTCACCTTCTGGCTGGATCACAACTTGTATAGGGGTTGATGTTTTCTCTGCAGACTGGTACCATTTTCCCTGTCTCTGTTGTATCCATGCCCTAACCCTACATGAGTAGAGTCCCATATCAGAAACATCAACGCTGTGGATCTCCAGTCTGTAATCACCCTCTCCAACCTGGTTAACGCTGAATACATCTGGAGCTTTTCCCACTAATCCATCTCGACTAAGGTGGCTAAGAATCTGTGTCTCATTCAGCAGCCATGTCACCTCAAGTTCTAAAACAGTAAGGTCATCTGAAGAAACCAAGCAAATGAGATTCAGATTGTCTCCTGGGTTAAGGATGGTACTATCCAGGACCCGTACAGTGAGTGATTTAGCTGTAATAAAAAAGTTAAGAAGAAATAATGTTAACATTACAATAATTACTAATGACAAAATAAGAAAAATCTATTTATTTCTATACAGGTTCTTTGGGACAATGTTAAATCAATGTTCCATTGTTAAAAGTGCTATCTAAAACAAATGCAACACATTTAATACATAAAAACCACATTTGTATACAAGTAGGGATATTTTCTAAAATTCAATTAAAAACAAACACCTGTGATTTGTTAATTCCCCTGGAACTTTATTTAAAGAGGATAAGATAATTTTTTACTGATCCACTTAATATTATTTTGTTAATATTAACAAATTAATGCATGCAACTCAAAACAAAGTTGGGACTTAGGCATGTTTACCACTGTGTTACATCACCTTTCCCTTTAATTATACTTTTCAATCATTTGGGAACTGAGGATACTCATTTTTATTTCAGGTGAAATTTCTGCCCATTCATGCTCGATACCTGATTATTGCAAAATCTTCCAAAATGTTGTTATATTCTTTTTTATATTCTAAATCTTTCAACATTTACAAAATACAATAAACCATGTGAAGCTTGACATCTGAAATAATTAACAGAAAATTTTAAGATTCTTTGGAAATTGAAGTGTTTATGAGGTCTTTAAACAAAAAAACAACAACAATTGATTATCATTTACAAATGTGAATTTGTTTATCATATTTGATACATTGAACATTTATGACAATTTACTGATCACAACAATGTACATGTACTGTTTATTTTATAAGACTTATTATTGCATTTGGAATGTCCACTCCTACTTAACATCATTTCTATCTTCCCATAACTCTCTAAGTCACTTGAATTGAATAGAATTTTAATTAGTTAAATAAATAATAAAATCGTATTATTTATTTGTATTGTATTTGCATTTGACGTTGTGGCAGGAATAATGCAGATTGCATAATGAAATGCAATACATTGATGACTAAGCTAAATTACCCTTTATACCTCTTGTATCATATTTGACACATTTTTTTAACACAATTTTACTATAAAATTCTTTCAAAAATATAAATTATTAGTTGCTTCAAAAAAGTAGATATTCATATAAAAAAATCAGTAACAAAATTAACTTTATTTTTACTAAAACCTGCAAAGATTTCCGTGCAAAAAAAGTCAATTTATGAAGGCAGCCATATTGAAAAACCTGCCAAAAGCCTGCTATTGACTGCAGAGCATAGATAACTCCAATAGGGGGCAGAAGACAAGTCTCAGATTGTATTCAACAGGTTTTTGAGGAAAGTATTCTTGATGGGAAGGGTTGCATTAGGAAGGGCATCCAGCGTAAAAACATGTGCCAAATCGAACATGCGGATCACGAATACGGATGATCCGCTGTGGCGACCCATAATTGGAGAAGCTGAAAGAAAAAAGTTATTCTTGATGCAGGTGGTGTGGTGGTCTCAAAAACTAATGTATCAAATATGATACTTTTGGCATTAAAGGTTTAAGTTAGTCATTGAAAACATGTAATATCTTTTCTTTGTATTTTTGTTAGGTATTAAGAGATTGGACAAATAACCCAGCCATTATGGATGCACAAGTCAGTGCACTCTTAGTGCCGGTCCCGAACCCAGGTAAATGGGGAGGGTTGCGTTAGGAAGGGCATCCAGCGTAAAACATGTGCCAAATCAAATATGCGGATCACAAATGAGAATTTCATACCGGATCGGTCGAGGCCCGGGTTAACAACGACCGCCACAGGTATCGTTAGCCGAAAGGGTACCGGTGGAAATTGGGCTACTGTTGGCCGAAGGAGGAGAAGGAGAGGAGGAAGACGTCTACAGAGACGGCAGGGAAAGGAGCAGTGCAGGAGAGTGGAGGTTCGGGTTGGTACTTTAAATGTTGGTACTATGACGGGTAAAGGGAGAGAGGTAGCTGATATGATGGAGAGGAGAAAGGTAGATATGCTGTGTGTTCAGGAGACCAAGTGGAAAGGGAGTAAGGCCAGGAGCATTGGAGGTGGGTTTAAACTGTTTTATCATAGTGTGGATGAAAAGAGAAATGGTGTAGGGGTGATTCTGAAGGAAGAGTACAGTAAGAGTGTAGTGGAGGTGAAGAGAGTTTCTGATAGGGTGATGATCGTGAAGCTGGAAGTTGAAGGGATGATGATAAATGTCATCAGTGCCTATGCTCCACAAGTTGGCTGTGAGATGGAGGAAAAGGAAAGATTCTGGAGTGAATTAGATGAAGTGGTAGATGGTGTACCTAGGAAAGAATGATTGGTGATTGGGGCAGACTTTAATGGGCATGTAGGTGAAGGGAACAGGGGTGATGAGGAGGTGATGGGTAGGTATGGTTTTAAGGAGAGGAATGTGGAAGGGCAGATGGTGGTGGATTTTGCTAAAAGGATGGAAATGGCAGTGGTGAACACTTATTTTAAGAAGAAGGAGGATCATAGGGTGACGTATAAGAGTGGAGGAAGGTGCACACAGGTGGACTATGTGCTATGCAGGAGATGCAACCTGAAGGAGATTGGAGACTGTAAGGTGTTGGCAGGGAACAGTGTAGCTAGACAGCATCGGATGGTGGTCTGTAGGATGGTTTTGGAGGAGAAGAAGAAGAGGAGGAGAGTGAGGACTGAAAGAAGAATAAGATGGTGGAAACTGAAGGAGGAAGAGTGTAGTGTGAGGTTCAGGGAAGAGGTCAGACAGAGGCTCAGTGGTGTTAAGGAGGTGTTGGATGATTGGGCAAATTTCTTCAGGAGTGTTGAGGGAGGCAGCTAGAAAAGAACTTGGTGTGACACCTGGAAATAGAAAGCCAGACAAGGAGACGTGGTGGTGGAATGAGGAAGTGCAGGAGAGCATAAGGAGAAAGAGGTTGGCAAAACAGAAGTGGGATCGACAGAGTGATGAGAAAAGTAGGCAGGAGTACAAGGAGATGCGGCAGCAGGTTAAGAGGGATGTGGTGAAAGCCAAGGAAAAGGCATATGAGGAGCTGTATAAGAGGTTGGACAATAAGGAAGGAAAAAAGGATTTATACCGATTGGCCAGGCAGAGGGATCGAGCTGGGAAGGATGTACTGCAAGTTAGAGCAGTAAAGGATGGAGAGGGAAATGTGTTGACTAGTGAGGAGAGTGTGGTGAGAAGATGGAGGGAGTATTTTGAGCAGCTGATGAATGAGAAAAACCAGAGAGAGAGAAGGTTGGATGATGTGGAGTTGGTAAAGCAGGATGTAGATAGGATTAGTAAGGAGGAAGTGAGAGCAGCGATTAAGAGGATGAAGAGTGGAAAGTCGGTTGGACCAGATGACATACCGGTAGAAGCGTGGAGATGTTTAGGAGAGATAGCAATGGAGTTTTTGACCAGATTGTTTAACAGGATTTTGGAAGGTGAGAAGATGCCTGAGGAATGGAGAAGAAGTGTGCTGGTACCAATATTTAAACATAAAGGAGATGTGCAGACCTGCAGTAACTACAGGGGAATTAAGGCAGGTGGAGATACGCGCTGGAGAGAAGAGGAATGAAACTCAGTAGGAGTAAGACAGAGTACATGTGTGTGAATGAGAGGGAGGGCAGTAGAGTGGTGCGGTTGCAGGGAGAAGAGCTGGAGAAGGTGGAGGAATTCAGGTACCTAGGGTCAACAGTGCAAAGTAATGGAGAGTGTGTTAGAGAAGTGAAGAAAAGAGTGCAGGCAGGGTGGAGTGGGTGGAGAAGAGTGACAGGAGTGATTTGTGATAGTAGGGTATCTGCAAAAATGAAAGGGAAAGTTTATAGGACTGTGGTGAGACCTGCGATGTTGTATGGATTAGAGACAGTGGCATTGAGTAAAAGACAGGAGGTGGAGCTGGAGGTAGCAGAGCTGAAGATGTTGAGGTTTTCGTTGGGAGTGACGAGGATGGACAAGATTAGAAGTGAGTTTATTAGAGGGACAGCGCATGAAGGATGTTTTGGTGACAAGGTGAGGGAGGCGAGATTAAAATGGTTTGGACATGTGCAGAGGAGGGACATGAATTATATTGGTAGGAGAATGCTGAGGATGGAGCCACCAGGTAGGAGGAAAAGAGGAAGGCCAAGGAGGAGGTTCATGGATGTGGTGAGGGAAGACATGCAGGTAGTTGGTGTAAAAGAGGCAGATGTAGAGGACAGGGTGGTATGGAGACGGATGATCCGCTGTGGCGACCCCTAATGGGAGCAGCCGAAAGAAGAAGAAGAAGATTAAGAGATTGGACAAATCACAAATGTATGGTTTTACATAAATTATCTAATCTTTTTTAGAAATTCACACACACGTTAAATACAGTAATCCCCCGCTTTGACTCAGCCTCGTTTTTGGCACAAGAAGTTACTTGAAACAATAAACAAGCAGAGAAACTATGCATAGGCTACACTACTGCAGAACTGTATACTGTACAGTACATGTACTCACTATAAATGTGATACAGTGCACTGTATTTCTACCAATTTACACCAAATTTATCTCGCTATATTCTTGCAAATGTTTTCTGTGTGTTTAAAGTGTGTGAGAGTATGATTTGTGGCTTAAGCAACAACAAACTATATTTTTATATTTATATTTAAAAAAATATTTTGGGGTGTCGTCTATTTATCAGGATGTTAAACAGTGGCTTTCCCAGAACTTCCTTCATCTAAATGAAGAAAAGACTGAGTACATCCTGTTTAGCCCAGACTCACCCAGCAGTTCTCTGAGTTTTGGTCCTTTTACTCCTTAGTTCGCACCTACCATGCGTAACCTGGGTGTTATTTTTGACCAAAGTATGCAATTCGAGAAACAGATCAGTGCAGTAGTGAAGGCGAGCTTCTACCAGCTAAGACTCCTCAGCAAGGTCAAGCCATTTTTGTCCCAAGCTGACCTTAAAAAAGCTATACATGCCGTCATCAGCTCAAGGATTGACTACTGCAACGCTCTCTACATTGGACTTAATCATTCTCTTCTCAGTCGGCTCCAAATGGTGCAAAACGCAGCAGCACGTCTTCTCACCAACACCACAAAACGCTCACACATCACCCCGGTCCTCCGCACGCTTCACTGGCTTCCGGTGCGGTATAGGGTGGAGTATAAGCTCCTGCTATTCATATTCAAGGCTATCAATGTTCTTGCCCCGGCCTACCTCACCGAATTAATAACAGTTTAGCAACCAGCCAGAACTCTCCGTTCCTCTGGACATACCTCTCTGGTCACTCCTAAGTACAGATGTAAAATGTTTACTGGCTGGTCATGAGTGTTTTTAAATCGCAGTTGAAAACTTTTTTATTCATGCAAGCTTTTAACACGTAGCCCTGTTTCAACTGCTTTTTTACATATATATTGTGCTCTTATATTTTTTATATTTCTCATATTTTATTGTCTACTGTGTAGTTATATTTTTATATTTTTTATATATTTCTTATATTTTATTGTCTACTGTCTATTTGTTATTTTTGTTATTTTTTACTAGAAAATGCCATGTGCTCCTTTTGGTTGCTGTAAGGTGCTATATAAATAAAACTTGAATTGACTTGATTTATCACGGTTTTTCTTTTGTCGCGGGGGGTTTTGTAGCGTTACCACTGTGATAAACGGGGGATTTCTGTATACACATTTTGCGTCTGGGAATTTTCTCACAAACCCAACTGTTTAGCTTTCGTTACCAGGGAAACACTTACTGAGTTGCTATGTAGTCTTACCACACAACATTTAATTACAACTAGGTATGCACTGCAGAGAGTGCACAGCTGTTAGACCACCCATTGAAACTTGAGTCTAGCAATATAATTAAATGTCTATGTAATCTTTCTCATTAGAGACCTGCAAACTACCTAGAATTCCAATATTTCAATATGATGTAAAGTACAGTGAGGAAAATAAGTATTTGAACACCCTGCTATTTTGCAAGTTCTCCCACTTAGAAATCATGGAGGGGTCTGAAATTGTCATCGTAGGTGCATGTCTACTGTGGGAGACATAATCTAAAAAAGAAAATCCAGAAATCACAATGTATGATTTTTTAACTATTTATTTGTATGATACAGCTGCAAATAAGTATTTGAACACCGGTCTATCAGCTAGAATTCTGACCCTCAAAGACCTGTTAGTCTGCCTTTAAAATGTCCACCTCCACTACATTTATTATCCTAAATTAGATGCACCTGTTTGAGGTCGTTAGCTGCATAAACACTCCTGTTCACCCCATACAATCAGTAAGAATCCAACCACTAACATGGCCAAGAACAAAGAGCTGTCCAAAGACACTAGAGACAAAATTGTACACCTCCACAAGGCTGGAAAGGGCTACGGGGAAATCGCCAAGCAGCTTGGTGAAAAAAGATCCACTGTTGGAGCAATCATTAGAAAATGGAAGAAGCTAAACATGACTGTCAATCTCCCTCAGACTGGGACTCCATGCAAGATCTCACCTCGTGGTGTCTCAATGATCCTAAGGAAGGTGAGAAATCAGCTCAGAACTACACAGGAGGAGCTGGTCTATGACCTGAAAAGAGCTGGGACCACCGTTTCCAAGGTTACTGTTGGTAATACACTAAGACGTAATGGTTTGAAATCATGCATGGCACGAAAGGTTCCCCTGCTTAAACCAGCACATGTCCAGGCACGTCTTAAGTTTGCCAATGACCATTCGGATGATCCAGAGGAGTCATGGGAGAAAGTCATGTGGTCAGATGAGACCAAAATAGAACTTTTGGGACATAATTCCACTAAACGTGTTTGGAGGAAGAAGAATGATGAGTACCATCCCAAGAACACCATCCCTACTTGTGAAGCATGGGGGGGCATCATGCTTTGGGGGTGTTTTTCTGCACATGGGACAGGGCGACTGCACTGTATTAAGGAAAGGATGACCGGGGCCATGTATTGCGAGATTTTAGGGAACAACCTCCTTCCCTCAGTTAGAGCATTGAAGATGGGTCGAGGCTGGGTCTTCCAACATGACAATGACCCGAAGCACACAGCCAGGATAACCAAGGAGTGGCTCTGTAAGAAGCATATCAAGGTTCTGGCGTGGCCTAGCCAGTCTCCAGACCTAAACCCAATAGAGAATCTTTGGAGGGATCTCAAACTCCGTGTTACTTAGTGACAGGCCAGAAACCTGACTGATCTAGAGAAGATCTGTGTGGAGGAGTGGGCCAAAATCCCTCCTGCAGTGTGTGCAAACCTGGTGAAAAACTACAGGAAACGTTTGATCTCTGTAATTGCAAACAAAGGCTACTGTACCAAATATTAACATTGACTTTCTCAGGTGGTCAAATACTGATTTGCAGCTGTATCATACAAATAAATAGTTAAAAAATCATACATTGTGATTTTTGGATTTTTTTTTTTTTAGATTATGTCTCTCAAGGGTGTTCAAATACTTATTTTCCTCACTGTATATACATGAATGCATGGGGAAGGCTTTGTTTGTTTAATATAAAGATGTTCACTAGTATATAAATGCTTCCATGTCTGCAGTAAATAACTTTTTTTTTTTTTTTTTTTTTACAATTTTACAAGCTTTGGATACCAGTTGGGTCTGCACCATGGCTTTTTGTTCATTTTTATTTGCATTTTTTACACAGTAATGGATGTGATTTAAAATGTAGCAAAATACTGTACTCAAGTACAAAAAGAAAAAAAAAGTAAAATTACACATTTTAAAAGCTACTTTTAAAAGTACACAAAAAACTACTCAATTACAGTAACAGAAGTAATTGTACTTTAATACTTTCCACCTTTGTCTGTCACCCTTCATAGTTGGTAGCTAATTTATGGTAGGACACAGGGTGAGAGCTCACCTCAGTGGTGAGAAATGACAAATTAGGAAGAAAACTGAAAAACAACCTCCTGGGTTCATCCCAGTTGCCTATTAGATTCAGATAGACCACAGAAAGGTTGGTGTTGATGGTTTACTGAGAAGCAGATATTCATCTTACATACTTCCATTGTTATAAAAGTACAGAGTCCCATACAGTGCTGCCTAGACCTGAGAGAAAGTACCAAATGCCACCATATTTAATTATATCACAAAATCAGAGCCCCTAATTCTACAGGCCATGACTATTTTACATGCTTAATTCTAAAATTAAATGTAAAAAAATGTAACTAATGTTTCACAGTCTTTGCATTGTGGAGCCATCAAACTATCAAAGTTCAGATCTTTCAGACTCTTCAATGAATGGGTTGCATAGATTAGTCCACAGAAAGTAGTTGTGTTGTGTGAGGAAATGGGTAAATTAAGCTTATAATAATGATCCAAAATCCCATATTATTATTACTTTTATTTTCCTTGTTTTAGATTTCACATATTACACAAGATATCAATTACACTGACAGAGGCATCAGAGAGGATCAGTGAGGAATCGGCAGGGATGGGATGGGACCACATATAAAACATACTGTAATGCCTACACCATTTACTGTATTTGGAGATTACAGGCCCAAAATACTAAAATAAAGGTGTCAATATCAAAATAATTATGGAACAGACTACTTATTTGGGGTGTTACATAAAGGCAGTATCTGTATATTTATAATGCTTAAAAGATCAACATATTTCTTTTTGTATTTGATGATAATTAAGCCATGTTTTAAGAAATTGTGTTTTTTCCCAAATTACTTTACATAAAATATATTATAAAGCTGGAAAGCAGTCACATATGATTTGCTTAGAGAATGATTACTCTTATTTTAATATTACTTGCAATTTATTTACATCTTTTACACAATTTTATTTTATTAAATATTTGTTAAAAAGATCTGTATAGATATTCACACACATTCAAATGTCAGTCTAAAGTATTTTTAACCAGCCTTACCTGTTGGGATAACAGCCACTTCACCTATAACCTCTGACTTTTCCTGTATGCTGTTCCAGGTGCCCTGCTCTCTGGTCCACTGCTTGGCAGTACACAAATACATCCCCTGGTCTGCAGGCACTGCTCCAGAAAGCACAAGGCTGTAGGAACCAGCATTTTCCAAGTGCAGACGCATTTCCCCATCTGCATAGCGGTGGATAAAATTCTCTCCAACAGTAACACCTGAATCGGGTCCAAACGTAAGGAGATCCTGCTCTTGTGACTGATCCTTTTTAACAAACCATGTAACTGATAGGTAAATTCCTTCAATGTAGTCTTGAGTGATGTTGCAGAGAAGATTTATCAGTCTGCCCTCGTGGACTAATTTGGCTGGTTCTTGGGTAACCACAACCAGTGCATTATGAATTACTGCAGGCAAACAAGAAAAAGGACATATTTTCAAGAAATAAGCACAGGTGTTGGCCAGTAATTACAGGCTTACATGAATGAACAAAAATATTCACACACACACACACACACACACACACACACACACACACACACACACACACACACACACACACTCTTTCTCATGCACACACATGCAGATTTGGATACCATGTTGCAAAATTACTCTTTACTCTGACTTGAATAACCTGTCTTTACCTATATTGAGTAATGACTTGCCTGACATTGCGTTTCTACAAAAAATAAACCTTTATAAAACTGTCTAAAATAGACACAGAAAAGACACAGTCCTATTACATTCATATAACTTATAGCACAAATAGTAATACTGTGTGTATAATTCTGGAATCAATATTGACATTTTTATGATTGTAAAGGTAAAGTAAATATTTCCTTTATAAGAGCACCTGAAAGCATACATACCAAATGTTGAATTGTAAATGACCATGGGTACATGGTTACTTGGAGGCAGTGGTGGACGAAGTACACAAACCATGCACTTTATACACTCGGTAAAATATTACTCCAGGAAAAGTTCATTTAATCTTTCACATGAGTAAAAGCGCAAAAGTATTTACATTTAACTGTACTTAAGTATCCAAAGTACTATCATTTATTATGACTAATGTCCTATTATTAGTGATGTCACAAGGTTATTTTTTTATCAATTCAGTTTATGTGAAAAGACTCTAATGTTACTCAGCACATCAATCTGTTCATTGAATAATATTAATGAGTCAAAAACTGATTTAAATCTATTCAAATTATCATGAGCCCAAAACATTATTTTCAACAAAAAAAATCACGCAAATAAGGACACGGGTGTTGAACTGATGCTGAACTGTATGTTCAACAGAGCATGTGCTCAACCCTGATTGGTGGATCGCTGCGTGTTTGACCAGTGAAGTTTTTATCCTCATAAATAAAAAGGAACGACTGATTTTGCTGATTGTAGTTCAGTAAAAAGTTAAATATTTGACTTTGAAATGTAGTGAAGTTAAAGTAAAAGTTTCCCCAAATGGAAATACTTCAGTAAAGTACAGATAAACAAAAAAGCTACTTAAGTACCACAATAAATTATATTCACTTTTACTGTTACTGTTACTTATGGTCTTTATAGTTCTTTTGTAAAACTTTTTTTCTTTTTTTTTCATGAAAAAAATAAATACTTTGCTCTCATGGATATCAAACAATTGCAAACACAAAACAGTTTAAATAAAAACATATAATTGTTAAATACATGTCTGTTTTAGTTCTTTTGTTATGTTGGGTTAATTTGTGTTGCTTTGTGTTATTTTCTTTCACTGTGTCCTCTGCTGTATATGGTTGAAATGACAAAATAAATAAAAAGCCACTTGACACCTGTGTTTTCCACAAAATTAAGGTTTTTGTTGAAGTGCTTTGATTATTTTTTTTCTTGCAGGAGAACAGATAATAGTCCTTCAAGTTTTGAGCAATAAAGATTAACAATAATGTATATACAATATAATTGCACTCTAGTTTTCATCACCAGTGAATGTGTTGCCTTATATTTATACCACTATAAAACATATAGTCATTGTTGAACAATTTTCTGTTCGTCAGGGGTACTAAAATAATGCTTTAGATATATTTTACTCATATGAATTCCTACGTGTGCCAATAACTGTGTTATGGAATATTTAATGTGCTTTTTGAGCATCGCATTCAACATTTATTCCCAATTTGCTCTTATAAATCGCTCCATTTTCTGGAAAGATGTTCCACAAGATTTTGGAGTGTGCTTGTGGACATTTGTGTTCATCAGCCACAAGGGTGTTAGTAAAGTCAGGTACTAGTGTAGGTGAGGTGTGGAGGCCTGGGGTGCAGTCAGTGTTCACATTCATCCCAAAGGATGAAATCAGAGCTCTATAGCAGGCCACTCAAGATCTTCCTCTCCAAACCACATAAACCAGATCTTCATGGAGCTCGCTTTGTGCACAGAGGCATTGCCATGCTGGAACAGGTTATAAAATTTTGTTATACCGCATCCAAAGACATCCTGTACAACTGAGTGCCTCCAGCTTTGTGGAAACAGTTGGAAAAGAACCACATATGGCAGGAAAGATATTTTGTCCACATAGTGTATATTTAACAAAGTACTAGTCTAATAGTGATATGCAAAAAAAAGGCTGAAAGACTGAATTATAGATTACTTCATGAGAGAACAACATATAACTTTTTATTAAAATTCAACTTACCTCTCAGCATCACATCTGCCTCATAGTTTCCAGTGATAACAGAATCGGTACTTGGCGTACTGCAAGTGAAAATCCCACTGTCAGTCACCCTGGCTCTTTTAATCCTCAGCTCCACTGTTCTTTCATCAATTCTTTTCACACTGATGTCATTAGCCAACACCCTGTCCATTAATGTCAGGTCTGGAAACAAAGAGTCGAAAGTGGAGACAACTTGAATGGTTTTTGACCCATTTGTTACTTTCCAGTCAAACTCCTGCTCCTTAGGGCCCTGATAATCTGATACTTCACAACGTAAAGACAGTGCTTCACCCTCCACTCGGAGCAGAGGGCCTGCTGGAAGTGATACCTTTCGTCCAACAGTTAAACCTAAAAATACAAAAATTGTAAAAGGTATGGTGTAATGTAGTCATATTCAAATTTGCTTATACACATTTGCCCAGAACACACACACACACACACACACACACACACACACACACACACACACACACACACACATACACACACACACACACACACCTAAATAAGTTACAGTTAGTACTGTATAAACAAAAGGTTAAAAAAGGTGAGGTAGAAAAATTTAAGAGCAAGTAGGTTAAACCTGCAATGTCTTGTGGATATTTGTATGCATTTTCAGTTTATGTAGGAAAGCCCATTCCACACTGCATTCTGGGCCTTCCTGTACTGCTTCAGTGATACTCTGATACTTCTTTTACACACACTCTCATGCCTTTACTCACCTAACCTAACCTAGACTGGGTCATAACATGTAGAAATTAACTTGCAAATTTCTCACACACTATACATCATGGTTTACTAAAACACCACATTTTCTCACAATATATGCTGTTAAATTAACCTTGAATTTACATTATGAGTATTGTTTGCCCATGCAAAAGCAGGGAAAGCTACATGGTGGTTATTGAACATAACTAATAGGACCAATATCAAGACCCATAATGATCAGATTTAACTTAAGTCTTTAATATAATAGGCTTTATGGCCATTCAAGTGCATGTATTTTATTGAGCAGAGTGTATTACATGTATTTTGCAGTAATTTTGTGATTTAATTAATTTGGGGGGTTAATGTGACTTGTGGGGTCTTTACCCTGAAATGTTCTTAATGCAAATCAGCTAAGCATTTTTATTCATATGTCCAGACACCTGAGTCAACTGCTTTGATATACAGGTTCAAATAAAAAAATTTATTTGGGGGAAAAAAGGAGGAGGAAGAAGAAAAAGAGGTACATAATAGTGATGTTTGCATTGCATTTAAAGTTTATAAGCTATATGATTATATATTAGAGCCAAGACACATCATATACACTCACCGGCCACTTTATTAGGTACACCTTACTAGTACCGGCCGGGTTGAACCCCCTTTTGCCTTTAGAACTGCCTTAATCCTTCGTGGCATAGATTCAACTAGGTACTGGAAACATTCCTCAGAGATTTTGGTCCATATTGACATGATAGCATCACACAGTTGCTGCAGATTTGTCGGCTGCACATCCATGATGCGAATCTCCTGTTCCACCACATCCCAAAGGTGCTCTATTGGATTGAGATCTGGTGACTGTGGAGGCCATTTGAGTACAGTGAACTCATTGTCATGTTCAAGAAACCAGTCTGAGATGATTCGCGCTTTATGACATGGCGCGTTATCCTGCTGGAAGTAGCCATCAGAAGATGTCTCTAAAGTATAAAGTAGTCATAAAGAGATGGACATGGTCAGCAACAGTACTCAGGTAGGCTGTGGAATTGACACGATGCTCAATTGGTACTAATGGGCCCAAAGTGTGACAAGAAAATATCCCCCACACCATTACACCACCACCAGCCTGAACCGTTTATACAAGGCAGGATGGATCCATGCTTTCATGTTGTTGACGGCAAATTCTGACCCTACCATCCGAATGTCGCAGCAGAAATCAAGACTCATCAGACCAGACAACGTTTTTCCAATCATCTGTTGTCCAATTATTTTTGAGCCTGTGCGAATTGTAGCCCCAGTTTCCTGTTCTTAGCTGTCAGTAGTGGCACCCGGTGTGGTCTTCTGTTGCTGTAGCCCATCCGCCTCAAGGTTCGACGTGTTGTGCGTTCAGAGATGCTCTTCTGCATACCTCGGTTGTAACGAGTGGTTATTTAAGTTACTGTTCCCTTTCTATCAGCTCGAACCAGTCTGGCCATTCTCCTCTGACATCAACAAGGCATTTGCGCCCTCAGAACTGCCGCTCACTGGATATTTCTTTTTTTTTTCGGACCATTCTCTGTAAACCCTAGAGATGGTTGTGCGTGAAAATCCCAGTAGATTAGCAGTTTCTGAAATACTCAGACCAGCCCGTCTGGCACCAACAACCATGCCACATTTAAAGTCACTTAAATCACCTTACTTCCCCATTCTGACGCTTGGTTTGAACTGCAGCAGATCGTCTTGACCATGTCTACATGCCTAAATGCATTGAGTTGCTTCCATGTGATTGGCTGTTTTGAAATTTGCGTTAACGAGCGGTTGGACCGGTGTACCTAATAAAGTGGCCGTTGGGTGTATATCAGCTGGCTTATATATATATTTCTTTGTGAATTCATTAGCTGATATATAAGCCAGCTGATATACACCCAACTGTACGTGCAAACAGTGGGTTGTTATGATGAACATAACCATTTCCAGGAGCCAGTTGTAAGATATATGGCAAAGACTAGGAGAGGGGACGAAAGATTATGTAGATAATGTACAAACATCTGAAACAAGCAAAACTGGGAAGAGGGAAAATAAGTATTTTTACGATCATTTCAGGTCTTTCTAATGTTAGTTGCTAATAATAGTAGTTGTGGTGGAAATTTTGCTGAAGCCTGGCAACTCCTGTTAATGACATTAGTACTTCCTTATGCACCTCGTACATGACAACAGGAAACACCAGGACTGCTGCAGCAAAAGAGGCGAGCTGGCATTTCACCCTGGGCTTTTTAAACTGCTGGGGTGGTGACCCAGCACTAACAGGCAATAACAGACAGATCTGACTCAAATGAAAAACCGGTCAAAATGTCCAGTGTAAATTGGGGGACAAGTTGTGGGGGTCCATAAAGGGTTATCCATGCTTTGCTACTCTGTGGTGCTTAATAAGTGAGTGCTGAAACAGCTAATGTTTCAGTATTTTAAGGGACATATGCACATATTCTCTATACTAAATTGTTATGAAGAACAGTAAATTAAATTTGACATATGAATTAATTAAAGTTTGGTGGAATATTTTTGTTACTACAGTGACAATTACTGCAGAACTATGCAGAACTATACATTTTAACACATTTTAGAATTAGTGCTATAAATATTTCTGCTTTTACTATCTGCTTAAAAAAACACTTTCTTTGAAAAATGTATGTAATGTATTGTAGTTTCACAGAAGTGAAACTGAGATAACCCTGGTACTGTATGAGGGGAGCAAACTGAAATATTGCGGGCTTTTTGCTGTTTAATTTGAAGAATATATGCTGCATGTGTACTTGCAGTATTTGTTGTGGGAACGATATCTAGCTTAAATCATTTAGCAATAATAGCTCTTTTTTTTTATATATATATATATATAAATTAACATGAAACGCCTCATTTCTGTCCCACTACATACTGAACCGCCGGAAAACACATCTGCTGTATCATCAACAAAACTACAGTATAACAACTTAGCAATTACTGAGTTACACGTTTTTTTACACGTGGGATTCTCGTTCATTCAGTACCACACGCACGCGCGCGCACACACACGCGCTCTATCAGGTGTTACTGTAGCTTCTGTACTCACCTACGGTGAAACACAAGGTGATCAGGAAGGGGAGGTTTTTCACGTCGGTTCCTGCTACTCGTCCGCCTTTCTCACACATGGCATCTGTTGTTCGATATCTTTAAAAAGAAAATATCCGTAATCCTATTTCACAACACAAAACTACCCTGTGCTGAACGAAACTGCCTGTATGGCGGTAAGATTCAATCTGACGTAGGAACAAGTCTGTCCACCAGGTCGGAATGAAACTCCGAGATCAGACTCGCGCTGTCGCGCGCACCGACAAGTGTGACGAAGCTGTTTTTTTTTTCACGACCAGTAGATCGCGATATTGCAGCGATAAAAACCGACTCTAAAACCGACTGGAAGGCAGAATGTAACACTTTCTTTTTTTTGTGGTGGTATTAATTTAAATGTAGTTAGTAAGAAGATATACATGTTGTTTGTATGCCTTGTCACCTTTGTAAGAAACAGTTCAGTTCCCGGTTGGTTGAAGAAAATGTATTAGTTTAGGTGAGTTACAGTGAGAGACACGCCAAAGCAGGCCGCAGGGTGAAGATACACGGTCAAGTCAACTGCAGGTTTTGTTTGTTTGTTTGTTTGTTTGCGCGTCTAATCATGCACTTAATGTATGGGTGCTGGAAGTTTAAAGTCGATGTAAAGACGCTTCAAAACGCCGTTTTCTTTATACTTTTGCTGACTTTTCAGTATTTTCAGATCTTTTGTAATTGGGTGGCACAGACGGGACCAAGAACCAGTCAGGGGGCCCATGGGAAAAGTCAGAGAAAAGATATTATAATTCTGACTTAATATCTCATAATTATGAGATCCTGATCTTGAGCTTTCGAGATCCTGATCTCATAGCTTTGACTTACTATTAATTATGACTTATTATCTCACAATTATGAATTACTAACTAATTATAAGATCCTGATCTCAGGATTATAATAGGTTAGGTAACCGCTTTTGAATAGACGGGAACAATGGAGCAAACATTGGCAAATTTAATTCGCTTGTATTTCTTTCTTGGGTTGACAAGAAAGAACAAGCAGTGGCGATATCAATATTAAGGTATGTTTAGATTGATTCTTTGTATTGAATCATGTAATCTGTATACAATATAAAATAATCATTCGTAATGTTTTAATACATAATACTTTGTGGCAATTATTTTTGTCATAAAATGACCCTGTCTTGTTGGATTTGGTCAATATTTTCTTCAGGAACACCCCTCTTACGAAGAAAATCCCACATACTAGCAGCCTCATTAGTACATTGCTGATGAAAAAGGTTACAGTTACAGTTACACCCACAAATCTTGCAAACTAAGTACATGAGTTTTAGCTACCATAACATTCACAAGTCAAATAATTTTTTTTTTCATAAAGAGAGCATTATTATAAACAACATAGAAATATTAAAACAAAAACACAGTAAAATGTACAATAAACTGGTAAAATATAAAGCTTGAACAAATGAATGAACAAACAAAACAAATGAAGACATTGATATATGAGAAACATTATAACTTTGTAAATGTTTATATACATAAAATATCACATATTATATACATATTTATATTTATATACACGGTCACGCAGGGGGGCCTGGAGCCTCTCAGGCACGCACATCTCAGGAGACTTAGGGCAAGAGGTACACCCTGAATGGGGTGCCAATCCATTGCACTACGGGCAATTTCAGAATGGCAGTTAACCTAATCTGCAAGTCTTTGGACTGTGGGAGGAAACCGGAGTACCTGGGGAGGAAACCCACCAAGCACAGGGAGAAGATGCAAAGCACACTAAAGTTCCCAAATATTTAGTTTATTTAACTATGCTTGAGGCATTTAACATAGTGTGGGCTAATAGTTTTGAACATTTGAGGTCATGAGTTCGAGTCTTTACAAGCATTGGACAATCAAGAGCCAGCATTGTAAACACAGGACTAAATAACATGATGACTTCATATTAACAAGCCTGGATTAAATGGGACGGTTGAGTTAGTAAGGGCATCCGGCGTAAAACCTGTGCCAAGTTGTACTGCGGATTGTTGGTCCACTGTGACTGTGATGGGAGCAGCTGAAAGACTAACAACAACAACATTAACTTAAACACCTTTCCCATTACAGTGAACTTTCAGCCTAATCGCACACAGTATGACTGCAAATCAATCCCTGCTATATCTATCCATTATCACCCAAATGAGGATGGGTTCCCTGTTGAGTCTGGTTCCTCTCAAGGTTTCTTCCTATTGCTATCTCATGTGTTTTTCATTCCCACTGTTGACCCTTGGCTTATAAGTAATGTATAATTACAATTTACACATATTACAAATTCCTTATTTTCATTATAGAGGGCAGTGATATATATCTTGCTTTATTATGAAGGTAATTATTATGATTAAATCTGTGACAGGAACAATGGCAGCAGTTCAGTTTTCAGCTCTATTTATTGCCCAAAACAGAAGAGGCATACAGAATGTAACCTTTACATGTTTTAAAATAAGCTGTTTAATAAATGTTCTAAAAACTAAAATAGGTGAGCTATTTAGTCATCATTGTGTTTGTAAGAAAAGGTTTAGGTAACAGCAGTGCATACACTCCATAGTGTGTAGAGAAAGTAAAAGCAGGTGGACTTCACTGCTACAAGTAGCCTATTTCATGAGATACTACTGTACTTATCCTCTGCCATCTGCCACCTGCTGTGTGTGTGTGTGTGTGTGTGTGTGTGTGTGTGTGTGTGTGTGTGTGTGTGTGTGTGTGTGTGTGTGTGTTTCTGTGTCTGTGTCTGCGTCTGCGTGTCTGTGTAAGAGAGTTCAAATCGCTGAAAAGTCAAAGTTATAGGTCCACTTTTCACATTTTTAACTGTTGTAATTCGCACACCAGGAGCACTGTATCGCTCCGATTTGCCAAAAGATCAATTCAGCCAGCAGCCCACTGAATAACTCAAACTTTCTCTCTTAACTTTTATGAAGTGGACTGTCTGAAAGTGTAACATACTGTATATTTGTAGTCAATGTTAAAATATAATAATAATAATAATAATAATAATAATAATAATAATAATAATAATTTCTTTCTTTCGGCTTCTACCATTAGGGGTCGCCACAGTGGATCATCCGCATGTTTGATTTGACACATGTTTTTACGCTGAATGCCCTTCCTAACGCAACCCTCCCCATTTATCCGGGCTTGGACAACCGTAATGGCTGGGGGTGGTTCCCTGACCGTGGATCGAACCCGGGCCGCAGCGTTGAGAGCGCCGCATCCTAACCACTAGACCACCAGGGAACCAATAATAATAATAATAATAATATTAATAATAATAATAATAATAGTTAATGGCCCAAGATGTGCAGACCTGCAGTAACTACAGGGAAATAAAGTTGATCGTGCCGCCCTCGCCTTGTCTCCAAAACGTCCTACATGCGCTGTCCCCCCTAATAAACTCATTTCTAATCCTTTCCATCCTCGTCACTCCCAATGAAAATCTCAAGATCTTTAGCTCTGCTACCTCCAGCTCCACCTCCAGTCTTTTAATCAATGCCACTGTCTCTAAACCATACAACATCGCAGGTTTCACCACTGTCCTATAAACTTTTCCTTTTACTCTTACAGATACCCTTCTTTTACAATTCACTCCTGTTATCACTCTTCTTCACCCACTCCACCCTGCCTGCACTCTTTTCTTTACTAACACACTCTCCATTACTTTGCACTGTTGAACCCAGGTACCTAAACTCCTCCAGCTTCTCCACCTCTTCTTCCTGCAACCACACCACTACACTGCCCTCCCTCTCATTCACACACATGTACTCTGTCTTACTCCTTCTGACTTTCATTCCTCTTCTCTCCATCACGTATCTTCACCTCTCCAGGCTCTTCTCAACCTGCTCCATACTCTCACCACAAATCACAATCTCATCCACAAACATCATAATCCACAAAGACTTCTGTTATGAACTTAACGTCAACCGGTGATTCACCACTGCAAACAGGAAAGGGCTAAGTGCCGATCCTTGATGCAGTCCCACCTCCACCTTGAACCAGTCTGTCGTTCCTACTGCACACTTTACTGCTTTCACACTGTCCTCATACATGTCCTGCACCACCCTCACATCTCTGACACACCTGACCTGACCACACACACACACACACTCTCTCTCTCTCTCTCTCTCTCTCTCTCTCTCTCTCTCTCTCTCTCTCTCTCTCTCTCTCTCTCTCTCTCTGGCTCTTTCCTCATACTGCACCTGACTCTGCTCTATGCAAATCATTTCATATATATATATATATATATATATATATATATATATATATATATATATATATATATATATATATATATATATATATATACATACACACTGTATATAGGCTGGAAAGAAAATAGTTCAAAAGTTTGGATATGATTGTGTGATACTTTAATTTACATTTGATCAGCTTTTATTTTTTTTGATGATCAACATCTGGTTTTATTTGTTATGATATTTTATGATATTTGAGTCCCTTATTTGTTTTGAACAGTTACAGTGCCCATTGATTTTAAAGGAATTTTTCATGAACTGCAAATTATTTTTGTATATCATATTTAAACTCTGGGGTTAGGGTTAGGGTTAGGGTTAGGGTTAGGGTTAGGGTTCAAAGTTTAAGGAAAGTTTAAGGAAAGTTTAAGGAAAGTCTACTTTGTTTTACTTAAACAGCAATATAACCAGAATTGGTATTGTGTCGTGACACAAAGATGGCTGTCATGATTAAACAAAGTGAAAGTAAAACAAATTGTTTTTGCAATGTCAAAACACAGAGGCAATCACTTAATAAATTTAACTGAGTCCATTCTATTACAGAAGTGTTCATTTGCATTCCTTCATTAAACATCTGTCAAGCTGAAATTATCAAATAAAAGCAAGTTTGATTCTCAAACAGGTAAAGATGATTTTTTCTGAAAAAGAATAATTCTGGTTACTTATTGTTATATTTATAACCAACTCAAAACATTTAATTCTGAAAAAAAATTAATAAACCCATATCAATCAAATCCTCTTCTTTTAGCTATCATCAATTTAATTCTGCTGTTCTCAAGAAGTTCTTTGATATAATGTTTTACTCACATGTGCAGACATAATGATGAGATCAGATCAGATCAGATGGTGATGATAATGACGTTTTTCTGGATTGTCGACAAACAAAAAATTGGACAAAGCAGACTTTTAAACTGATGCATATATTCAAATGACATTATGCTACAATTATTTTTCATAGCAATTTCAAGTTATTTCAGTATATGGTATTTCTAAGGTAAAGCAAGCAATAATGTTTGCACTGCATTGGTTTTGTAATTAATTTAAAATTGTCTTTAATGTAAAAAAAAATATTTTAATGTAAGTCATAAAGCCACAGTTCTTGTTGATTTTGATTTGTGCTAAATATAAACTTTTTAAACATTTAAACTTTTTGTTTGTTAAATGTCATTTGTGGGTGAAAAAAACTATACATTTGTTACAAACTATTTTAATTTCCTTAACAATAGTGGCATATTTGAAATATATATATATTTTAAATAAAATTTCATGTTAAGCTCTTTTATTACTAAAATCGTAATCAGATCCACCACATGATATTGCAGTATAATAACATTATAATAATAATTATGATGATAATGGGTGATTTTTAGATGCATGTAAATGTGTTATATGATAAGGAAAATGCTACCGTGTTCATGTTAATCTACTGATTTAGTTACTCTGATTTGGATTTGATCAGATATTTATTTAAACACGTATTGGATACCGGTGGCCAGATGGTGGCAGTAATGAAGTGCGAGGGAAGAAAAACACCAACTACAGCCACGAGGAAAACAAGTCGCGGTAAAGCGAGACAGGAATAAGACCGGAAGGTAATATTAACATTTTAAAATTCTAATGTGCTGGTGCATTTGTCGTACTTCAATATTAATTCGAATACATCAATTTAACAAAAACAAAAACGTGTCCATGAGCGCATTGTTGTTAGTAACACTGACCACCGGGCACTAGCAATATTAGCATCTGGTTCAATAGTAATGACTGTTTTAATGTTCTGCAGTTTTTAAACAAGCCGAGTTGGTAGCCGTAAATTCACCGTTCATAATTCAATTCAATTTCAATTAATTTTTATTTGGATAACACTTGAAGTTGTCTTGAAGCAGCTTTACATAGAGTCTTCTTCTTCTTCTTCTTTCGGCTGCTCCCATTAGGGGTCGCCACAGCGGATCATCCGTCTCCACACCACCCTGTCCTCTACATCTGCCTCTTTCACACCAACTACCTGCATGTCTTCCCACACCACATCCATAAACCTCCTCCTTGGCCTTCCTCTTTTCCTCGTACCTGGTGGCTCCATCCTCAGCATTCTTCTACCAATATAATTCATGTCCCTCCTCTGCACATGTCCAAACCATCTCAATCTCGCCTCCCTCACCTTGTCACCAAAACATCCTACATGCGCTGTCCCTCTAATAAACTCATTTCTAATCTTGTCCATCCTCGTCACTCCCAACGAAAACCTCAACATTTTCAGCTCTGCTACCTCCAGCTCCGCCTCCTGTCTTTTACTCAATGCCACTGTCTCTAATCCATACAACATTGCAGGTCTCACCACAGACCTATAAACTTTCCCTTTCATTTTTGCAGATACCCTACTATCACAAATCACTCCTGTCACTCTTCTCCACCCACTCCACCCTGCCTGCACTCTTTTCTTCACTTCTCTAACACACTCACTTTGCACTGTTGACCCCAGGTACCTGAATTCCTCCACCTTCTCCAGCTCTTCTCCCTGCAACCGCACCACTCCACTGCCCTCCCTCTCATTCTCACACATATACTCTGTCTTACTCCTACTGACTTTCATTCCCCTTCTCTCCAGTGCATATCTTCACCTCTCCAGGCTCTTCTCAACCTGCTCCCTACTCTCACAACAAATCACAATATCATCCGCAAACATCATAGTCCAGGGAGACTCCTGTCTAACCTCGTCCGTCAACCTGTCCATCACCACTGCAAACAGGAAAGGGCTCAGGGCCGATCCTTGACGCAGTCCAACCTTCACCCTGAACCAGTCTGTCGTTCCTACTGCACACTTCACTGCCGTCACACTGTCCTCATACATGTCCTGCACCATCCTCACATACTTCTCTGACACACCTGACTTCCTCATACAATACCACAACTCCTCTCTTGGCACCCTGTCGTACGCCTTCTCTAAATCCACAAATCCACAATGCAATTCCTTCTGTCCTTCTCTATACTTCTCCATCAACATTCTTAAAGCAAATAAGGCATCTGTGGTGCTCTTCCTCGGCATGAAACCATACTGTTGCTCACAGATGGTCACCTCTTCTCTCAGCCTGGCTTCCACTACTCTTTCCCATAACTTCATGGTGTGACTGATCAACTTAATTCCCCTGTAGTTACTGCAAGACTGCACATCTCCTTTATGGTTAAAGATTGGTACCAGCACACTTCTTCTCCATTCCTCAGGCATCTTCTCACCTTCCAAAATCCTGTTAAACAATCTGGTCAAAAACTCCACTGCCATCTCTCCAAAACATCTCCACGCTTCTACCGATATGTCATCTGGTCCAACTGACTTTCCACTCTTCATCCTCTTAATCGCTGCTCTCACTTCCTCCTTACTAATCCTATCCACTTCCTGCTTCACCAACTCCACATCCTCCAACCTTCTCTTTTTTCCTCATTCATCAGCTGCTCAGAATACTCCCTCCACTTTCTCAACACACTCTCCTCACTAGTCAACACATTTCCCTCTCCATCCTTTACTGCTTTAACTTGCAGTACATCCTTCCCAGCTCGGTCCCTCTGCCTGGCCAATCGGTACAAATCCTTTTCTCCTTCCTTAGTGTCCAACCTCTCATACAGCTCCTCATATGCCTTTTCCTTGGCTTTCGCCACATTCCCTCTTAACCTGCTGCCGCATCTCCTTGTACTCCTGCCTACTTTTCTCATCACTCTGTCTATCCCACTTCTGTTTTGCCAACCTCTTTCTCCTTATGCTCTCCTGCACTTCCTCATTCCACCACCACGTCTCCTTGTCTTGCTTTCTATTTCCAGATGTTACACCAAGTACTTTTCTAGCTGCCTCCCTCATCACTCCTGCAGTAGTTGCCCAATCATCCAACACCTCTTCAACACCACCGAGCCCCAGTCTGACCCCTTCCCTGAACCTCACACTACACTCTTCCTCCTTCAGTTTCCACCATCTTATTCTTCTTTCAGTCCTCATTCTCCTCCTCTTCTTCTTCGCCTCCAAAACCATCCTACAGACCACCATCCGATGATGTCTAGCTACACTATCCCCTGCCAACACCTTACAGTCTCCAATCTCCTTTAGGTTGCATCTCCTGCATAGCACATAGTCCACCTGTGTGCACCTTCCTCCACTCTTATACGTCACCCTGTGATCCTCCTTCTTCTTAAAATAAGTGTTCACCACTGCCATTTCCATCCTTTTAGCAAAATCCACCACCATCTGCCCTTCCACATTCCTCTCCTTAAAACCATACCTACCCATCACCTCCTCATCACCCCTGTTCCCTTCACCTACATGCCCATTAAAGTCTGCCCCAATCACCAATCGTTCTTTCCTAGGTACACCATCTACCACTTCATCTAATTCACTCCAGAATCTTTCCTTCTCCTCCATCTCACAGCTAACTTGTGGAGCATAGGCACTGATGACATTTATCATCATCCTTTCAACTTCCACCTTCACGATCATCACCCTATCAGAAACTCTCTTCACCTCCACTACACTCTTACTGTACTCTTCCTTCAGAATCACCCCTACACAATTTCTCTTTCCATCCACACCATGATAAAACAGTTTAAACCCACCTCCAATGTTCCTGGCCTTAATCCCTTTCCACTTGGTCTCCTGAACACACAACAAATCCACATTTCTCCTCTCCATCATATCAGCTACCTCTCTCCCTTTACCCGTCATAGTACCAACATTTAAAGTACCAACCCGAACCTCCACTCTCCTACACTGCTCCTTTCCCTGCCGTCTCTGTAGACGTCTTCCTCCTCTCCTTCTCCTCCTTCGGCCAACAGTAGCCCAATTTCCACCGGTACCCTGTCGGCTAATGATACCTGTGGCGGTCGTTGTTAACCCGGGCCTCGACCGATCCGGTATGAAATTCTCAATAGTGATCCTGATCCTGATCACCTGTGATCCTGAGCCAGTGTAGCAGACTGTTGAAATACAGAACAGTTCAAATCCATCAACAGAGCTTCCGTGTTGCTCCGTAATCTCATGGATCCACAGGCCATTGATGCGAAACAATCCTCAGCTGCAGTCGCCCACGAACTAACGATTATTTTGATAATCGATTATTAGGGCGAATATTAATCAGATACGAAAATTTTTAATAAGCTGTTTTGCTTATTATATCTATATGGAATCCTAATTCTTTTTATTTACGTATAAAAGTGTACTTTAAAAATGCAAAAGCCAGATAAGGATATTTAATTTTGACATTTTAAAGCTTATAGTAGCTGCTTGTTGAGGAGTGCATGAGGGATTCTTCTTTAAACAAATTCCCTCATGCTGGGTTTTTTTCCTACTGTAAAAAAACCCACAAAAATATCCAAGGTGTAAATAGTTTGAATCAACGTTTGTATTTTTTTTAATGAAAATTGCAGATGGCAAGTTGACAACCAGGAAAAATACACAAACATTTTGTTTAGTTGTAAAGATATAAGCATCTGGAATGTAATTAACTTAATTTTGTATAATAATTAAAGGATATATGCATAATTGAAATATATAAGCATTAGAATAAATATAAAAGCATAAATATACAAGCATTTGAACTTAGTAAAGTCACAGAAAATCATGTTTGAAAACAGAAGGAGAAATGCAGCAAACTAACAGGTTTAAAAGGAAAGAAAGAAAAATACATTGGTGTACAAATGCATAATCATTAGCTGAAAACCATAACGGTGACAAAAAATTAATTGTTTACTGCTGCTGTTATTTGCTGCTTTTAGATTGTGTTTGTTCATGCTGATTTAATTACATCATCACGATGTCGCGAGCGAGCTGATTAAAGCTTGCAGGTCACGACAGAACAGATTCTGTGCGACTTTCCCAAAGTTATAAACAAACAGCTTACACAATAGCGTTTTATTAATCTACGCAATTTTCACATTGTTTCATCTTCATCCGTGACGCCAGTGTGTGTTCTTTTTACTTTCCCCAAGCGGCCGTTATCTTACAGGTACACACTCATCTTATGGAAAGAGAAAAGACAGTCCATCACTACTTTAAGAAATGAACGTCAGTCATTTTGAAAAATCCCAAGAACTTTAAATGAATCCCCAAATGCAGTCACCAAAATCATCAAACACAATGATGAAACGGCCTCTCCTTACCGCAGAGGATCATTTTAATAGAATTACCAAAATCAAAAACCGCCAATTTATATACATGCTTCTTGGAGTTCAAGTGGCAGACATATTTAAAGATCCACTGTTTAGAGGAGTCTGCATTAATCAGGCCATCATGGTCGAAGTTCGGCAAAGAAACCATAATGTCAGAAGAACAACAAACAGAATAGACTTCTTTGGGCAGAAAGATAAAAGGAATGAGTGTTGGTGGTTTTCTCAAATGCCTCCTTGCCTCTTAGCTCCAGTAGCATTTTCCCAAAAATTTTGCAGGGTCTTGGCCACTTTCACTGCCTGCCAGGACATTTACAATCCTCAAGTTAGCTCTACATGAGCAATTTTCCAATTTTTCTATCCAATTCAGAATAGTCATTTTTTTTTGGTTTTGTTGCTGAGTCATGTTTTGATTTTATAGCAGTTTTAATATTTTTTTCAGCATCTATTGGTTTTTCACTATTCAGTGAGCTTTGTAAAGTCAGTAGAATATTGAATCAATACTTGTCTCTGATACTAATTGTTTTATATTAGTTCAGACTCCAGTTCTTCTGGAGCCAGTGGTGGACTGTAACGAAGTAAATGAAATTCGTTACTGTACTTTACTCAAGTATTTCTGTTCGGAGAGACTTTAACTTCAATACATTTTAAAGTCAAATATCTTACTTGTCGTGGCAGTAAGAAGAGCTGAATCCAAATTAAAATTATTGATTGAAAAAATTTTCTAAACCCTCAGGAGCCCAATTCAGACATTTACATTTAAAGTTATTGTGGAGTTTGTTAGTAAACAAGCCAAGGTTGTCCTGCATTCTTTGTTTGGGGAAATAAGAGATAAAAACAAAGAACAACTGAAGTCTCCTATTAGCATTAAGCCAGGGAGATCAGGTGGTTGTAAAAGAAGTTGTACCACTATTGCAAAGCAAATGAACAACTGTAAAAGTGGAAACATAGTCAACCTCTACCAAAACAGACCATACTCGTCTCAGCAAATCATTCACTATGTTTTGCCTATTTTGTAAAAGTGTAAGGATCAGGGAAGAGGTCAGACAGAGGCTCGGTGGTGGTGATGAGATGCTGGATGATTGGGAAACTACTGCAGGAGTGATGAGGGAGGCAGCTAAAAAAAGTAATTGGTGTGACATCCGGAAATAGAAAGGAAGACAAAGAGACGTGGTGGTGGAATGAGGAAGTGCAGGAGAGCATAAGGGGAAAGAGGTTAACAAAACAGAAGCGGGATCGACAGAGTGATGAGAAAAGTAGGCAGGAGTACAAGGAGATGTGGCAGCAGGTAAAGAGGGATGTGGCGAAAGCCAAGGAAAAGGCATATGAGGAGCTGTATGAGAGGTTGGACACTAAGGAAGGAGAAAAGGATTTGTACCGATTGGCCAGGCAGAGGGACCGAGCTGGGAAGGATGTGCTGCAAGTTAGAGCAATAAAGGATATAGATGGAAATGTGTTGACTAGTGAGGAGAGTGTGTTGAGAAGGTGGAGGGAGTATTTTGAGCAGCTGATGAACGAGGAAAATGAGAGAGAGAGAAGGTTGGATGATGTGGAGTTGGTGAAGCAGGAAGTGGATAGGATTATTAAGGAGGAAGTGAGAACAGCGATTAAGAATGAAGGATGAAGAATGGAAAGTCGGTTGGACCAGATGACATACCGGTAGAAGCATGGAGATGTTTAGGAGAGATGGCAGTGGAGTTTTTAACCAGATTGTTTAACAAGATTCTGGAAGGTAAAAGGATGCCTGAGGAATTGAGAAGGAGCTTGCTGGTACCGATTTTTAAGCATAACGGAGATGTGCAGACCTGCAGTAACTACAGGGGAATAAAGTTGATCAGTAGGGAAAGAGTAGTGGAAGCCAGGCTGAGAGAAGAGGTGACCATCTGTGAGCAACAGTAGGAAGAGCACCACAGATACCTTATTTGGCCAGACAGAAGGAATTGCATTGTGTATTTGTGGATTTAGAGAAAGCGTACGACAGAGTGCCAAGAGAGAAGTTGTGGTATTGTATGAGGAAGTCAGGTGTGTCAGAGAACTATGTGAGGGTGGTGCAGGACATGTATGAGGACAGTGTGACGGCAGTGAAGTGTGCAGTAGGAACGACAGACTGGTTCAGGGTGAAGGTTGGACTGCATCAAGGATCAGCCCTGAGATCTTTCCTGTTTGCAGTGGTGATGGACAGGTTGACGGACGAGGTCAGACAGGAGTCTCCCTGGACTATGATGTTTGCAGATGATATTGTGATTTGTTGTGAGAGTAGTTAACAGGTGGAGAAGAGCCTGGAGAGGTGGAGGTACGTGCTGGAGAGTAGGGGAATGAAAGTCAGTAGGAGTAAGACAGAGTACATGTGTGTGAATGAGAGGGAGGGCAGTGGAGTTGTGCGGTTGCAGGGAGAAAAGGTGGAGGAGTTCAGGTACCTGGGTTCAACAGTGCAAAGTAATGGAGAGTGTGTTAGGCAAGTGAAGAAAAGCATGCAGGCAGGGTGGAGTGGGTGGAGAAGAGTGACAGGAGTGATTTGTGATAGTAGGGTATCTGCAAGAATGAAAGGGAAAGTTTATAGGACTGTGGTGAGACCTGCGATGTTGTATGGATTAGAGACAGTGGCATTGAGTAAAAGACAGGAGGTGGAGCTGGAGGTAGCAGAGCTAAAGGTGTTAAGGATTTTTGTTGGGAGTGACAAGGATGGACAGGATTAGAAATGAGTTTATTAGAGGGACAGCGCATGTTGGACGTTTTGTTGACAAGTTGAGGGAGGCGAGATTGAGATGGTTTGGACATGAGGAGGGACATGGGGTATATCGGTAGGAGAATGCTGAGGATGAAGCCACCAGGAAAGAGGAAAAGAGAAAGGCCAAGGAAAAGGTTTATGGATGTGGTAAAGGAAGACATGCAGGTAGTTGGTTTGAAAGGAGTAAGACAAAGTACATGTGCGTAAATGAAAGGGAGGGCAGTGGAGTGGTGCAGTTACAGGGAGAAGAGGTGGAGTAGGTGAAGGAGTTCAGGTACCTGGGGTCAACAGTGCAAAGTAATGGAGAGTGTGTTAGTGAAGTAAAGAAAAGAGTGCTGGCAGGGTCGAGTGGGTGGAGAAGAGTGACAGGAGTGATTTGTGATAGAATGGTATCTGCAAGAGTGAAAGGGAAAGTTTATAGGACTGTGGTGAGACCTGCGATGTTGTATGGATTAGAGACAGTGGATAGAAGAAGAGCATACTTTTTAACACTGTAAAAATCTCCAAAATCCTCATCACAAGGAAAAGCTAGATTTCTCCAGGAGCAAAGGTATGTGTTTTCATCCCAATTGTAAATGATGGGCCTCATGCAGTACTAACTATGCTGGGATGGACAATGAATGGGCCACTGTTGTTACAGTAAAACTAAAAAATAAAGTGCCACAGATAGTGTCAGATTGTATTTCTGTGACCAAGCTGGAGGACGTGTCAAGTCAGCAGTTCAAATATGACTTTTTCTGAGGGTGGGGAAGAGGAAGAGATAGAGATGTTTAAGGCAGATCGTCTGTTTATGGACATAGTGTTACAGTCAGCCAGAATGGTAAATGGACATTACAATCGTGCCATGGCAAAACAGCGTGCCACAAATTTACTTAAGAATTCATCTTTATGCAAGGACTATATTGCCTTAATAAAACGAATTGATCAACAAAGGATATGCTATAAAGGTTCCAAATGAGGACCTTGGATGTCATGGAAAGGTTTGGTATGTTCCCCATCATGGAGTATATCATCCTAAGAAAAACAAACTTTGTGTGGTATTTGACTGTGGTGCTTCGTATCAGAGAACATAATTAAACAAACAACTTCTCCAAGATACAGTTCTCACCAGCACCTTAATAGGTGTTCTCAATAGTTTTCGCTAAGAGTCTGTGGCAATAATGGCTGATGTGGAAGCCATCTTTTACCAGGTATGACTTCCTCCAGAAGATGCTGACCTACTCAGGTTTCTATGGTGGTCCTCAGCCAAATTATAGGGGAGTACAGAATGGAAGTGCACCTGTTTGGTGCGACCTTATCACCTAACTGTGCAAGTTATGTTCTGAGGCGATATTCAAAGTATAGTACACATCTATTTGATGATTGCACAATAAACAGTGCTGCAAAATTCTTATGTTGATGACCGCTTAAGGTCAGCTGAGTCTGTTAAGAGGGCTTTGTCACTTTACAACAACATAAAAGCTATGTGTCAGACATGAGGCCAATCCAAAATCCAAAGCCATCTGGTGGATTTCTCTGTGGCTTCAGTTGCGGTTCTAATCGTCTTCCTCTTTGTCTCCCCAGTGATTCCTAGTAGAGTAAGTACTTTGCAGAGTAAACGCCCTGCAAACCCTCTACAGCTCACCTCCAACGGCTCACAACGAGTTATCCAGCACTGCCTTCTACACTCTTCAACTGACTTTTGGTGCTTACCCCACTTCTTCTCATTGGCCTCTTCCATGCATAAAATCAATTGCTTGGTGGAATTTGAAACAATGATCATGTCTGGATGAAGTTGTGTAGATGTTATTCTGGTAGGGATCTTCAGCCGTTTATTTAGATCGACCTACAATTGCCAGTCTGTAGCAGAAGTAAGAAGACCAGACTTTACTCTGGATTGTGGGTGGGCCTTCTCTCCGGCTCTTAAAAACTGGATGTTCTTTGGCTTGAAATGGCCTTTGTTGGCATTAATGGCTATGGCCAAGGTCTCAGCAACTGCCTTAAGCACTTTGCTGTGGCGCCAATGATAGTGCCTGTCTTCAAGGGCTTTTGAGCAGCTGCTGAGGATATGTTCTAGTGATCCCCTTCCCAAACAATGGGACAGGAAGGTGTCTTGCTTTTTCCCCAGAGGTGGAGGTTTTGCAGGACTTGGCAAGACATCATAGATGCTTTGGACTAAGAACCTGATAGGATAGAAATATACTTTCCAAATATCAGCCCATGAGATCTTACGCTGCCGAACACTAACCCATCTAGTTCAAGCTCCTTGTTGTCCCAATCCCACCATCCGGCTAGCTCTTTTTTCTTCCACGCCTGCCCTGATGTTTTCCGTTCTTTACCTTCAGTATTGTCAATTCCCACAACCGGGAAGTAGCCAAAGCCTGCACGCCCTGTTGCTATTGGCCCCACCAATGCCTTGTGCCTCAACCGTGACTCAGCCACTTCTAGAGATTTCCCTGCGCTCCATTTCCTACCTGTGCACACCTGTATGCCAGCTGCTGCCACCTTGGGATCCCTAGACACTCTGTACTGCCATGCTTTCAGTGTTCTTGACACCATTAACTATTCAGTAAGACTACTCATCGGGGTGCTTGGTGGAGATCCTGGTTCCCCCCCCTTTATGATGTCTGATACAGATTCACATTACACATCGGACCACTGCAACGGACTGTCTACCTCATAACTTGGTAGTTGTGGGGTGAACCCAGTTGCCCCTTCTTCTGCTTCCATAATTCGGTTGGCCCGGTTGAACAGGTGGTGACATGGGTTGCGGTACAGGCTTAGGAAGAGTGAAACCAGTGAGGTCATACTCCTTGTAATGTGCGGGGAGGGTCGTTTACATAGCAAAAAAGATTTTCTTTTCATTCATTCATGAACCTAATTTACCTAATCGCCAATGAAACACACTTATTATTCCGCTGCAACTTTAGCATCCTTCTCCGCGTCCAGATCCATTTAACTATAGTCTCTGTGAGGGTGGGAAAGATCACGTGGTGACAGGTTCTGGATGCTGAATTCCTCTCGCCCGGTGCTCTGTGTATGCATGTGCCTCAATGTCAAAGCGTGAGTGTTTCAATCAAGAGGTGTTAAAGTGAAAGCAACTTGTAGCCTTTTATTACATTAACAATTAGAGAAAGAATAAGTAACATTTGGAGAGAAAATGACTTTTTGGAACTGTATTATTAGTAGTTTAGGCTCTAGGTAGGCAACCAGTGCACTGACTGGAGAGGCTTGTGTTTTTCAATAAATGTTTAATCTAAGAAAGGAAATCTAGGGCTGTGCGATAAATCGATTTTATCAATTAACTCGAATGTGTAGTTTACATCGATCAGTTTTAATAAAAATCGGTTTTCTCTTTAATGTCCGCTGACGCTCCCCTCTGGGCTCCCATAGTTTCGAACGAGCTCAACGGGCTGCCATCTTGTATTTTTGGCTTGTTGTTTCTGATTGCACTTTAACCCAAAGTGGGTTATAATCCCAGAAGGGTAAATAAACTTTATTTAATAAAGTTAAAACTTAAAAAAAAAATGTTTTGTCATATGCAGATTGATTTTAAGCAGGGGAAAAAAATCTATATAAATCGCAAATCGGATTTTTTGTGAAAAAATCGGGGATTTTTATTTTAGGCCATATCGCCCCAGCCCTAGTTTCACGTCTTATTAATTAAGATTTAGAATTAAAATTGCTTAGATCTAAAAAAAAAAAAAAAAAATGCAGCTTGACTCGTTTTTGCTTGAAGGCTATCTGTTCCTACAGTATACCTTTGCTCACCTAAAAATTGTGTGTGTAGTTTGACCTATCTTGATGTAAATTTCTGTTGATATTCTAAATAGTGTTGACATGATTTTGTTATTATAAATTACATAATATTTATTTATGGCTTTTATAAGAAAGATCATTGCTTTTATTGAACTTTGTTGAAAGTTTGAACTATTCTGTTTTGTTTATCTTACTAAGTTACCTGCATCACCAATCAATGGAGAGTGACTGCTTAAACCTACTGCCATCTGTGTGTGAAGTTCTTGCTGACTCCAGACTTGTGCTACATGATGACACATCTCTGGAAAAGCTTCTTGATTGTTTTAAAGAGCTGATAATGCAGAGTAAGTAATGTACATTGTAATTGAAAGCCAAGTCATGTTGTATCTCATGTTGTATCTCTATAGATATTTCATAGATGTACATAATAGGTTAACTAAGGTTAGGACTTTTGGGGGGACACAATTATGGTTTTACACAATTAAACTTTGAGCCTTAAAATCAGTGCTTGATAGCTACTTTGATTTCTTTAAAAAAAGCAGTGTCAAGCTTACTGCAAACTGAGCCAACCAATAAAGATTATTACCCTGATTAAGGTTATAATATAGAATAAGGTCTAGGATGTCAGTTGGATTTGAGCCAGCAAAGTCTGGTAACATTATTTTAACTAAAATAAAACAAATTGACAAAATCTCTTTTACAAGCAGGACCTAAACTAAAAGGCAGCAAAAGACAGTAATAATTAACCAAACCTATCAGATAGGAAAAACGAGTGAAAATAAAAAAAAAATCAATTGAAAAGAAAAGTTCTGATTGTAAGCATGGAGAAGAAGTGGTGGCCTAAAACAGACTGTGTGCCTGTGGAAGAGTAGCTTTGATGTGCTGTGGAACCAGCCTCTCTAAGCACTTTATTATTACCAGAGTGAGTGTGACTGGGAGCTAGTCACTGAGGCCACAGGCAACACTGTAAATGACCCTGTCTCCAGACTTGAAGGCAATATTTCGGGCCACAGGCAACACTGTAAATGGCCCTTTCGCTTGAGGATCCCCACAGGTGCTCAATAACATTCAGGTCTGGAGACGTACTTGGCCACTTCATCATCTTCAGCTTCTTCAGCAAGGCAGTTGTCATCTTGGAGGTGTGTTTCGGGTCGTTATTATTTTGGAAAACTGCCGTTCGACCCAGATTCTGAAGGGATGGCGTCATGTTCTGCTCAGCATGTCAAAGTACATGTGGGAATCTATGTTTCCCTCAATAAACCACAGTTCCCCAGTACCAGCAATACTCATGCAGCCCCAGACCATGATGCTACCACCACTACCGTTTTCTAGGTACTCCTCATCAAGGGCATACTAGTCACCAACTGAGCCAAACAAGTTTATCTTAGTAGACCATAGAACATGGTTCCAGTAATTCATGCTCTTGGAAAAATGTTGTCTTCAGCAAACTGTTTGTGGGCTTTCTTGTGAGGCAGCTTCAGAAGAGGCTTTCTTCTGGGGCGACAAACATGCAAACCAACTTAGCACTGGCAAGCAATGCTGGCTGCACTCATGTGTCTGTTTTTTAAAGCAGCTTGACGCACAGCAAGAAGACTTACCTTCTGTGATGCAAGGCCTGCTCAGAGTGGAACCCGTCTCGGAAAACCTCTGTATGACCCTTGCCACTGTACTGTAACTCGGTTTCAGGGTGGTACCGATCTTCTTATAGCCTCAGACATCTTTGTGGAGAGCAACAGTTCTAATTCTCAAATCCTCAGAGAGTCTTTGCCATGAGGTGCCATGTTGAACATCCAGTGGTCAGTATGAGAGAAAGTTACATAAAGCACCAAATTTTAACTGCTCTAATACAAGATACACAAAATTGTATGATCCAGACAAACATGAATATGATTAATAGGACATTAAGGCTTTGCAAGATTAAACGATATTCATATGTTTTCACTTAGGGTGTACTCACGTTTTTGTCAGCAATTTTAACAATAATGTCTGTATGTTGACTTTTAGAGGACAGTTAATCTGTACTGCTCTGAACCACATTTACTACTCTAAAATGTATCCAAGTTTCATTTCTATAGTATTGTCCCTTTTAGATATACTAAAATATTTGCTAAAATGTGAGGGGTTCTGACGTTTTTGAGATACTTTGTATATACAGTTGTGTGAAAAAGTGTTTGCCCCTTCCTGATTTTGTATTTGTGTTTGTCACAGAGATAACACAAGTGAACACATGCAGTTTTTCAATGAAGGTTTTTATTATTAAGGGAAAACAAAATCCAATACTACATTGCCCTGTGTCAAAAAGTGTTTGCTCCCCTGTTAAAACTGTTGTTTATCACACCTGAGTTAAATTTCTCTAGCCACACCCAGGCCTGATTACTCCCACACCTGTTCACAGTCAAGAAATCTCCAAAGAAATTCAGAAACAAATAAGAAAGAAGGTAATTGAGATCTATCAGTCAGGAAAAGGTTATAAAGCCATTTCTAAAGCTTTGGGACTCCAGTAAGAGCCATTATTCACAAATTCATGGAACAGTGGAGAACCTTCCCAGGAGTGGCCGGCCGACCAAAATTACCCCAAAAGCACAGCGACGACTTGTCACAAAAGACCCCACAACAACATCCAAAGAACTGCAGGCCTCACTTGCCTCAGTTAAGGTCAGTGTTTATAACTCCACCATAAGAAAGAGACTGGGCAAATCTGTTCTGCGTGGCAGAGTTCCAGGACGAAAACCACTGCTGAGCAAAAAGAACATAAAGGCTCGTCTTAGTTTTGCCAGAAATCTTCTTGATGATCCTCTTAACTTTTGCGAAAATACTCTGTGGACTGATAGGACAAAAGTTTAACTTTTTGGAAGGTGTGTGTCCCATTACGTCTGGTGTAAAAGTAAGTGCGCATTTCAGAAAAAGAACATCATACCAACCAGTTATTAGGTTTAGGGGGCAAACACTTTTTCACACAGGGCTATGTAGTTTTGGATTTTAAATACTGCATGTTGTGTTCACTTGCGTTGATCTGAAACATTATAGTGTGACAAACATGCAAAAAAATTAAAATCAGGATCGAAATAGAAATACTGTTTCACACCAGTGTGTGTGTGTGTGTGTGTGTGTGTGTGTGTATGTATGTATATATATACAGTACAGACCAAAAGTTTGGACACACCTTCTCATTCAAAGAGTTTTCTTTATTTTCATGACTATGAAAATTGTAGATTCACACTGAAGGCATCAAAACTATGAATTAACACATGTGGAATTATATATGGAATTATATACATAACAAAAAAGTGTGAAACATTTGAAAAATGTCATATTCTAGGTTCTTCAAAGCCACCTTTTGCTTTGATTACTGCTTTGCACACTCTTGGCATTCTCTTGATGAGCTTCAAGAGGTAGTGACCTGAAATGGTCTTCCAACAGTCTTGAAGGAGTTTCCCAAGAGATGCTTGGCACTTGTTGGCCCTTTTGCCTTCACTCTGCGGTCCAGCTCACCCCTAAACCATCTCGATTGGGTTCAGGTCCGGTGACTGTGGAGGCCAGGTCAACTGGCGCAGCACCCCATCACTCTCCTTCTTGGTCAAATAGCCCTTGATGTCTTCAGTGTGACTCTACAATTTTCATAGTCATGAAAATAAAGAAAACTCTTTGAATGAGAAGGTGTGTCCAAACTTTTGGTCTGTACTGTGTGTGTGTGTGTATATATATATATATATATATATATATATATATATATATATATATATATATATATATATATATATATATATATACATACAGTGAGGAAAATAAGTATTTGAACACCCTGCTATTTTGCAAGTTCTCCCACTTAGAAATCATGGAGGGGTCTGAAATTGTGATCGTAGGTGCATGTCCACTGTGAGAGACATAATCTAAAAAAAAAAATCCAGAAATCACAATATTTGATTTTTAAACTATTTATTGGTATGATACAGCTGCAAATAAGTATTTGAACACCTGTCTATCAGCTAGAATTCTGACCCTCAAAGACCTGTTAGTCTGCCTTTAAAATGTCCACCTCCACTACATTTATTATCCTAAATTAGATGCACCTGTTTGAGGTCGTTAGCTGCATTAAGACACCTGTCCACCCCATACAATCAGTAAGAATCCAACCATTAACATGGCCAACACCAAAGAGCTGTCCAAAGACACTAGAGACAAAATTGTACACCTCCACAAGGCTGGAAAGGGCTACGGGGAAATTGCCAAGCAGCTTGGTGAAATAAGGTCCTCTGTTGGAGCAATTATTAGAAAATGGAAGAAGCTAAACATGACTGTCAATCTTCGTCGGACTGGGGCTCCATGCAAGATCTCACCTCGTGGGGTCTCAATGATCCTAAGGAAGGTGAGAAATCAGCCCAGAACTACACGGGAGGAGCTGGTCAATGACCTGAAAAGAGCTGGGACCACCGTTTCCAAGGTAACTGTTGGTAATACACTAAGATGTCATGGTTTGAAATCATGCATGGCACGGAAGGTTCCCCTGCTTAAACCAGCACATGTCCAGGCATGTCTTAAGTTTGCCAATGACCATTTGGATGATCCAGAGGAGACATGGGAGAAAGTCATGTGGTCAGATGAGACCAAAATAGAACTTTTGGGTCATAATTCCACTAAACGTGTTTGGAGGAAGAAGAATGATGAGTACCTTCCCAAGAACACCATCCCTACTGTGAAGCATGGGGGTGGTAGCATCATGCTTTGGGGGTGTTTTTCTGCACATGGGACAGGGCGACTGCACTGTATTAAGGAGAGGATGACCGGGGCCATGTATTGCGAGATTTTGGAACAACCTCCTTCCCTCAGTTAGAGCAAGTCTAGTCATGTCAAGTCAAGAAGCTTTTATTGTCATTCAACCATGTATAGCTGATGCAGTACACAGTGAAATGAGACAACGTTCCTCCTGAACCCAGGTGCTACATAAAACAACAGTAAACAACAGTCACAGAACAGAAGAACACAGGGCCAGGAACTAAGATCCTCGCCACATAAAGTGCATGTGTGCAACTGGTGCAAACAGTGCAAAGACATCACAAGACAGTGCGAGACAACACAGGACAGTGCAGGACAATACAAAATACACAAAATATAAAAATAAAAACAACAATAGCTCCGCCAGTAAAACCTGTCGTACAAAATAAGGTGCACAGTAGCAGAAAAAATGTAAACAGAGAAATGTAAACAATTGTGCAATTCTACAATAGCAGCAATCAAAAATAAAGTGATCAGTGACCAAAGGATTTGGAGAGAATATTGTGCAAAGAGAACAAGTCCCGGAAGATCAGCAACAAACAACAAATGGCATGTAAACATTATTGCGACAATGAAAGGTGTAAATGGTGTTGAAACCTGGGTGTGCGAAGTGTATGTGTGTTGAATCCGGTTGTACAGATCAGTGTGTGAGTATGTGTGTGTGAGAGAGAGTTCAGTTCAGATGTTTGTTGAGGAGCCTGATGGCTTGCGGGAAAAAACTGTTACACTGTCTTGTTGTGACGGCCCAAATGCTTCGGAACCGTTTCCCTGATGGTCGGAGGGTGAAGTGTGTGTGTGACGGGTGTGTGTGGTCATCCACAATGCTGTGTGCTTTGCGGATGCAGTGTGTGGTGTAAATGTCCATGATAGAGGGGAGAAAGACTCCGATGATCTTCTCAGCTGTCCTCACTATCCTCTGTAGGGTCTTGCGATTCGAGACGGTGCAGTTCCCAAACCAGGCAGTGATGCAGCTGCTCAAGATGCTCTCGATGGCCCCTCTGTAGAACATGGTCAGGTTGGGGGGAGGGAGATGAGCTTTCCTCAGCCTTCTCAGGAAGTAGAGACGCTGCTGGGCTTTCTTGGTGATGGAGCTGGTGTTAAGTGACCAGGTGAGGTTATCCGCCAGATGAACACCAAGGAATTTGGTGCTCTTGACGATCTCCACTGAAGATCCCTCGATGATCAGTGGAGAATGGTCTCTCTGTGCTCTCCTGAAGTCAACAACCATCTCTTTGGTTTTGTCCACGTTCAGAGACAGGTTGTTGGCTCCACACCAGGCTGTTAACCATTGCACCTCCTCTCTGTATGCTGACTCGTCGTTCTTGCTGATTAGACCCACCACGGTCGTGTCATCAGCAAACTTAATGATATGATTCGAGCTGTCCGTTGGTGCACAGTCGTGAGTCAGCAGAGTGAACAGCAGTGGACTGAGCACACAGCCCTGAGGGGCTCCAGTGCTCAGTGTGGTGGTGCTGGAGATGCTGTTCCCGATCCTGACTGACTGAGGTCTCTCAGTCAGGAAGTCCAGGATCCAGTTGCAGAGGGAGGTGTTCAGGCCCAGTAGGCTCAACTTCTCAATCAGGTGCTGAGGAATGATTGTGTTAAATGCTGAACTGAAGTCTATGAACAGCATCCTTACATAAGAGTCTTTGTTATCCAGATGGGTGAGGGCCAGATGGAGGGTTGTGGAGATGGCATCGTCCGTGGAGCGGTTTGGACGATACGCAAACTGCATGGGGTCCAGTGCGGGTGGGAGCTGGGTCTTTATGTGCCTCATGACGAGCCTCTCGAAGCACTTCATCATGATGGGTGTGAGTGCAACGGGACGATAGTCATTGAGGCAGGAGACAGAAGACTTCTTCGGCACAGGAATGATGGTCGTCGTCTTGAGGCACGTGGGAACAGTGGCGCTGCTCAGGGAGATGTTAAAGATGTCAGTGAATACATCTGCTAGTTGTTCTGCACATTCCCTGAGCACTCTGCCAGGAATGTTGTCAGGTCCAGCAGACATTCATGGGTTAACTCTGCATAGAGTTTTCCTCACTTCAGCTGTGGTTAGACAGAGCACCTGGTCACTGGGAGGAGGGATGGTCTTCCTCGCCACCACGTTGTTCTGCACCTCGAACCGGGCGTAGAAGTCATTCAGCGCATCTAGGAGGGAGGGGTCACGGTCACAAGCAGGTGATGTGGTCTTGTAATTCGTGATCGCCTGGATGCCCTGCCACATGCGCCGGGTGTCTCCTCTGTCCTGGAAGTGGCCATGGATTCTCTTGGCGTGTGCGCGCTTCCCCTCTCTGATGGCACGGGGCAGTTTGGCCCTTGCTGTTTTCAAGGCCGCCCTGTCCCCTGCTCTGAAGGCAGAGTCTCTTGAAAATGGGTCGAGGCTGGGTCTTCCAACATGACAATGACCCGAAGCACACAGCCAGGATAACCAAGGAGTGGCTCTGTAAGAAGCATACCAAGGTTCTGGCGTGGCCTAGCCAGTCTCCAGACCTAAACCCAATAGAGAATCTTTGGAGGGAGCTCAAACTCCGTGTTACTTAGTGACAGGCCAGAAACCTGACTGATCTAGAGAAGATCTGTGTGGAGGAGTGGGCCAAAATCCCTCCTGCAGTGTGTGCAAACCTGGTGAAAAACTACATAAAATGTTAGACCTCTGTAATTGCAAACAAAGGCTACTGTACCAAATATTAACATTGACTTTCTCAGGTGTTCAAATATTTATTTGCAGCTGTATCATACAAATAAATAGTTAAAAAATCATACATTGTGATTTCTGGATTTTTAAAAAAAAATTGTCTCTCACAGTGGACATGCACCTACGATGACAATTTCAGACCCCTCCATGATTTCTAAGTGGGAGAACTTGCAAAATAGCAGGGTGTTCAAATACTTATTTTCCTCACTGTATATATGTGTGTGTGTGTATGTATATATATATATATATATATATATATATATATATATATATATATATATATATATATATATATATATATACACAAATTTACATACAGTACAGAACAGAAGTTTGGACACACCTCATTCAAAGAGTTTTCTTTATTTTCACGACTATGAAAATTGTAAATTCACACTGAAGGCATCAAAACTATGAATTAACACATGGAATTATATATGGAATTATATACATAACACAAAAGTGTGAAGCTCTCCCTTCACCCAATCTCAACGCGTTACAACGGCTTGTATCTAAACAGTAGCCTACCAAGAAAGTCATTGTTCACTGTCTTCCTCCTTCCTTTCACAACTATTTCTCTCAGGAGTTTATCTTTTGGCATCGTCGTGCGTTTAAAAAAAAAAAAGTTTTTTCTCCCGATGCCGTGCCGCTCAGAACACAGGTGAGGTGCGTGGTTTTTTTTTTGGTTTTTTTTTTTTCTCCCCGTTCGGAAATTTCATTGGTCTAATGATATGGGGTTCAGTTTTTTGTCTTGAAGTTTTTGAAACCGGAAAAAACCCAGGAAAAATTAATAAATAACCCGCTTCATTGTTTAAGCCACGGGGTTCAAAACGTGGGAAAAAAGTAGCGGCTTATAGTCCGAAAAATACGGTATATATATTTAGATATATTATGGGTATAATAGTACACGTATTCATTCTGAAAAGTTTCGGTACAGGGCTTTCGGTTCAGTGGATGTGTACCCAATACAATCCCTTTTCCCCTTACAAACAAGTTTGTTTAGTCTCCGCCTCACACTTTAAACAATTATTTTTACATACACAAAGAGCTTTTCCTGTTTGCAGTGGCAATGGACAGGTGGACGGTCAGACAGGAGTCTCCCTGGACTATGATGTTTGCGGGTGATGTTGTGATTCGTAGTGAGGGTAGTGAGCAGGTGGAGAAGAGCCTGGAGAGGTGGAGATGTCCACTGGAGATAAGGGGAATGAAAGTCAGTAGGAGTAAGACGGAGTACATGTGCGTAAATGAGATGGAGGGCAGTGGAGTAGTGCGGTTGCAGGGAGAAGAGGTGGAGAAGGTGAAGGAGTTCAGGTACCTGGGGTCAACAGTGCAAAGTAATGGAGAGTGTGTTAGAGAAGTAAAGAAAAGAGTGCTGGCAGGGTGGAGTGGGTGGAGAAGAGTGACAGGAGTGATTTGTGATAGAAGGGTATCTGCAAGAGTGAAAGGGAAAGTTTATAGGACTGTGGTGAGACCTGCGATGGATTAGAGATAGTGGCATTGAATAAAAGACAGCTGGAGGTAGCAGAACTGAAGTTGTTGGGAGTGACGAGGATGGACAGGATTAGAAATGGGTTTATTAAAGGGACAGCAAGTAGGATGTTTTGGTGACATAGTGAGGGAGGCAAGATTGAGATGGTTTGGACATGTGCAGAGGAGGGACATGGGGTATATTGGTAGAAGAATACTAAGAATGGAGCCACCAGGTTGGAGGAAAAGAGGAAGGTCAAGGAGGAGGTTCATGGATGTGGTGAGGGAAGACATGCAGGTAGTTGGTGTGAAAGAGGCAGATGTAGAGGACAGAGTGAATGACATGGGTATAAAAACAAGACAAAAAAGAAACTAGAGATTTAATTTAATCAATTTGGTTTTGGCAAATTTTATTTGATTACTTAATTTAATCAATATAATAAAAATGTGTATTGCATTAATTGAATTTATTGTATTTAAATTTATATAATTTATTTTTATAAAATATTATATATTCAATCAAGCCTTTTATTAAAAAATGGTTTGAACAAATGTAAACAATAAAAAGCTATTTTAGTTTTTCCATTTTCCCCCCCAAATTGTACCGAAATTAAACTGAAACATCACTTAAAAACAGGTACATACCGACGATGAATTTTGTGTACCCTTACAACCCTAATATATATATACTCTCAGTATACCCACACAGTCATGTGAAAATTAAAGTACTTAAAATAAAGGACTTAAATTGGAATAAATAAAACCTTAGATGAAGACCACATAACATATTACACAATGTTATTTATTTATTTTACAAAACTAAAGCCAAAATACAGAATTCGTGATGAGATGAGACCAAAGCTTTGCCATAATACACTTGCACCTTGTGTAGCAAAAATGAACACAACAAAACAGCATAAACGCCCTATTCCAGCTGCCAAGCACAGTGGTGAATGGGTGATGGTTTGGGCTTGGTTTGCAGCCGTAAGACATGGTTAATGTGTAGTTGTTGAGTGAACTTTTTTTACCAAAGTATTATAGAGTCAAATATGAGGCCATTTGTCTGACAGCTAAAACTTGTTCGAAACTGGGTCATGCAACAGGACAGTGATCACAAGCACACCATCAAATCTACAACAGAATAGCTGAAAAGAATAAAATTGTGCATTGGGTGAGCCAAAGTGCAGAACTCATCTTGACTACAATGCTGTGGCAGGACCTTAAGAGAGCTTTGAATTAGCAACTGCCTGCAAAGGAAACTGAAGCAACGTTGTAAGGAAGAATGAGCAAAAACTCCTCCACACTGATTTCAGATCTATGAGAGAGTCATACAGAATATGATTACTTTTAGTCAAGTTATTCTTGCTGAAGTTGGTTCTTTAAGCTATTGATAATAAGGCACCTTTTTTTTACACAATGTTTCTAGATTTAGGCTTGATTTTTGTAAATAAATAAATAAATAAATAATGGCACAGTGTAATGTCCTGTTGTTCTTTTGAGGTTGTATTTACCTAATTCTAATATAAGAACCAGATGATTTTTGTCCTTATATGTAAACCCAAATAATGTACATTTTATTGTCTTTAGAATTAATAGTATTATACAATAGCCTTGCAAAATGCTTAGGAAGGTATTTTATATCATATATTCTTACATAAGAGGGCAAAATAAAGCAATACATTTAGTGCCATAAACTCTGCTACTTAAGAATATTTAAAAGTTATTGATGACACCTTGTGATACAAATACTTATCATACAGCTAAATCATCGAAATCATCCAGTTACTGAGCTTGTTAATTGAATTTCTGTTGCTTGTTCACTGACTGTATAGCACCACTGTTTTTGTGGTGAAGTACTATATTTTAATTCCTAAGACAAATTCATTCATTTTGCTTACAAAAAAAAACCTTTTTTTTTTTTTTTTGTCCTACAGATGATGAGCAGTATCTTGCGCAGTATCTTCCATACCTCCAAAAGTTTTTGCAGTCTGTAACACAATCTTGCACATTAGATCCCAATGTCTTTTCATTCTCACTCAAAATTGCTGGGCTGCTGGCAAGCAAAGAGCACAATTTCACCCTGTTGGAGGTAAGAATGTTAAAAGAAACACTTGTATACATTATGTACACTTGCTTCGTTACTGTCTTACCCATGGAAAAAGGGTATTTCAGCAGTAAAGATACTACAGTGAGGAAAATAAGTATTTGAACACAATGCTATTTTGCAAGTTCTCCCACTTAGAAATCATGGAGGGGTCTAAAATTGTCATCGTAGGTGCATGTCCACTGTGAGAGACATAATCTAAAAAAAGAAAAAACCAGAAATCACAATGTATTTAACTATTTATTTGTATGATACATATATGCATATGCATATAAGTATTTGAACACCTGAGAAAGTCAATGTTAATATTTGGTACAGTAGCCTTTGTTTGCAATTACAGAGGTCAAACGTTTCCTGTAGATTTTCACCAGGTTTGCACACACTGCAGGAGGGATTTTGGCCCACTCCTCCACACAGATCTTCTCTAGATCAGTCAGGTTTCTGGCCTGTCGCTGAGAAACACGGAGTTGGAGCTCCCTCCAAAGATTCTCTATTGGGTTTAGGTCTGGAGACTGGCTAGGCCACGCCAGAACCTTGATATGCTTCTTACAGAGCCACTCCTTGGTTATCCTGTCTGTGTGCTTCGGGTCATTGTCATGTTGGAAGACCCAGCCTCGACCCATCTTCAATGCTCTAACTGGGGGAAGGATGTTTTTCCCCAAAATCTCGCAATACATGGCCCCGGTCATCCTCTCCTTAATACAGTGCAGTCGCCCTGTCCCATGTGCAGAAAAACACCCACAAAGCATGATGCTACCACCCCCATGCTTCACAGTAGGGATGGTGTTCTTGGGATGGTACTCATCATTCTTCTTTCTCCAAACACGTTTAGTGGAATTATGACCCAAAAGTTCTATTTTGGTCTCATCTGACCACATGACTTTCTCCCATGACTCCTCTGGATCATCCAAACGGTCATTGGCACACTTAAGACGTGCCTGGACATGTGCTGGTTTAAGCAGGGAAACCTTCCGTGCCATGCATAATTTCAAACCATGACGTCTTAGTGTATTACCAACAGTAACCTTGGAAACGGTGGTCCCAGCTCTTTTGAGGTCATTGACCAGCTCCTCCCGTGTAGTTCTGGGCTGATTTCTCACCTTCCTTAGGATCATTGAGACCCCACGAGGTGAGATCTTGCATGGAGCCCCAGTCTGAGGGAGATTGACAGTCATGTTTAGCTTCTTCCATTTTCTAATGATTGCTCCAACAGTGGACCATTTTTCACCAAGCTGCTTGGCAATTTCCCCGTAGCCCTAGCTGATTCTAGCTGATAGACAGGTGTTCAAATATATATTGTGATTTCTGGATTATTTTTATTTTTTTTTTATTATGTCTCTCACAGTGGACATGCACCTACGATGAGTGGGAGAACTTGCAAAATAGCAGGGTGTTCAAATACTTATTTTCCTCACTGTGTATCTAAAATACAGATTATATATATATATATATATATATATATATATATATATATATATATATATATATATATATATATATATATATATATATATATAAAAAAACATTTTCTTTTCTTTTTTTCTTCTTCCATAAAATTTACTATTATATTTGCCTTAAAAACAGATGACTAACTTGTGGTGTTTGCATTGCAAGTAATTGTTAGCTTAGTGTTTAAGACTCTGGGTTACTGATTGAGAGGGCAGGTGGCTCAAGCCTTATCAAGTTGCTTCCTAACAAGCGGGGATATGTGAAGGAAAATGTCACTGTGGTGTAATGTAAATGCGACAAGTTGTCAAGACACAATTGAAGTCCAACAAGGCATACAATTAAAAAAAACTGATTTACTCATATGAAAATTTCCTGACTGCTGTTATTTTTTACAACCTAATTATTTATTTATAGATTTTCATACATTTTGTTGCTCTTATTTGCATTGGACACACCTGCAATAATTAAACTTTTTTTTTCAAACTGTCCTTTCAAAGATTTCTTTGCAGTAAGAATCGGAAAAATGATAGCTTAGTGGTTAAGCCGTTGAAATTCTGATCAGGAAGTCCTGAGTTTATATCCCAGCACCACTAAACTAGGCTTTTTAAACCTTAACTGCTCAGTTGTATAAATGAGATATTGTAAATCACTCTGGATAAGGGTGTCTGCCAAATGCTATAGATGTAAATGGAATTATATAATGTGTTGGGTGTGTTGTGGGTGTTTTAAAGAAAATGGTTGTAACTGCTATTGATTTTTCTTGAACAGGAAAGAGGACTTTTGGAGTATTTGTTTCAGCCAGACAGCTGGCATATGCCGGAATTCTGGAAAATTTCTTCAGTACGTTATGGGTGGCTACAGGGACTGTGGAACATGTTGCAGCATCCAAAATCCATTAACTTTTTCTGCAAGAATAGTAAGTATTGAATTTTTTATTCTTCTTCATAGACAATAACAGCAGCATAAAGTGTTTAAAGGTGGTTCCTTGGCACAGGAGTTGTTAAAGTGGCCCTGTAAAAAATATTTTAACAATCCTATGATATCCACAATGTAAAAATGTGTCTGGAATTGTGGAATCGAGTCAAAAAATAATAATTTGCCTTATAAAGTGGAATTTCATGAAATTTGCCAAATTGTGATAATTAAATTTTACTATGTTGTCTGAAAATAAAACAGCAAAATGTGACTATTTAAGAAGTCTGCAGGTCCTGCTTGAATAATTGATGCAGCTGTACACTTCATCTGCTACACACACTGAAGCAAGCATGGAGTTTGCTGTCTCAATATATATAAATATTATATATATATATATATATATATATATATATATATATATATATATATATATATATATATATATATATATATATATATATGGTATGTTTAATATAATATTTATATATATATATATAATATTTAACATACATACATATACATACATTTAACTTTCACATACATATAGAAACTCAAAGATCTTCACAACAACCTATCATAAAAGTTCACTTTAACTTGAAAAAATTATAAAATTTGTTAAAGCGTGATCTGATTACAGATCGCCCAGTATATACATTTAAGGTAAATATAAAGGAGTAGTTCACCCCCCCCCCCAAAATAATGTATTCTATCATCATTTACTAACCCTCATGTTGTCTAGATCTTCCATACTATGGATAACAGTGGGGACCATTAACTGCTTGGTTACTGAACTTCTTTTTTTTTTTTTTTTTTTTTCCACAAGAAACAAATTCATACAGGTATTGAACATCAGTTTGTTTAAATAATCACAGAATCTTCTTTTTTTTGGGTGATGTATCCCTTTAACATTGAATTAAAACATACAAATTTTATTCTGGGTGCTATGTATTCTAAACTTCCCTTTACTGTTAATTTTAACTTGTATTTAAGTTTGAACATTTAAATGTCCAAATTTTTAGAACTAGGCTTCTTACTGCTGTGAATTTTATTAAAGTATTTAGGACAAATTACTTAAGGTAATGCTGTAGAGTATAAATGCAATTTGAAGAAAATTTTTTTTCCCTCTGTTTGAAAGTATAAATTAGTGGTTTTAACTTGATTTAAACTGAAATGTATTTCTAGTTTGAAGGTTGAAATATTTCACAATGTCAATTAACCGTTTGGCATCTAACAGTAAAAAAGTATTAAGCATATGTTAAATCACCATTAAAATTAAGTACATGGAAAATGTTCTTCCCTGTAAGGAGACATGCTGACATTGGTAGAAAGTTAATAAATGTTAAAGATATCAGACTAGCACTTACATTTGAGTAAAAAGTATTTACTCTGATGGAATTTCTTATATAGGTTTTGTTGAATCATGTTTGGATTGGCGTTTTAATAATTTAATGACACAGAAAAAGCTTTATAATTATCAGTTAAAAAATATTTTTTAAATAATTTACAGTATATTTACAAACCTAATTACTATATAAATTGTTACACTGTGTAAAATGTAAATAAACAGAATGTAGTGATTTGCAGATCTGTCCCTTGTGCACAGAAATTGTTTCTTTTAAACTTTTAATGATTTTACTGTATGTACTGGTGATGATTAGATATTCAAAGTTTAGCAGTTTGCTTTTTTGAGAAACATTAATCTAAATTTGTTCTACAATTTGTAGGGGAACCACTGCCCACCTTTACATCTGAGACTTTTTAATATACCTAATTATTTGCACAACTTGTTCGAGACATGTTGCAGCCATCAATTTCCATTTGATCTACTTTCCTTAAAAACATTTATTTCCAAAATGTAAACATTTGATAAGTTTTCTATGTTCTACAGAGAATAAAATATGGGTTTATGAGATCTGCAAATAATTTAATCTGTTTTAATTTACTATTACATTTATTTCGTTTTTCTAGTGGTGGATGACGTACTCAAACCATGTACTTGATTTAAAGTAGATACACTCTGTAAAATCCATTTACTCCAATTTACTCCAGTAAATATAAAAGTGCTCCCTTTACACTTTCACTTAAAAAGGGTGACATAGTGATAGACTTTCTAGGTACAATAAGACTAAAAACTCTAAAGTTGAACTTGTATTACTTAGAATTTGTGGGTTAATTTTTTATTCTATTTAGGTGTTGCCTATATGTATTGTTTGAGGAAGTCAGGTATGCAGAGCAGTATGTGAGGGTGGTGCAGGACATGTATGAGGACAGTGTGACAGCAGTGAAGTGTGCAGTAGGAACGATTAGACGGGTTTAAGGTGGAGGTGGGACTGCATCAAGGATCAGCTCTGAGTGATTTGTGATAGAAGAGTATCTATAAGAGTGAAAGGGAAAGTTTATAGGACTGAGGGGCAGCTGGGAAAAATTGCTTCGTTTGTTGCAGTTCTTGAGAATGCGCTAGCTTATAACTACAGCCGAGCAACAGATCTCTGCAGTGGAAGACACGGGGAGTGCGCATAGTAATCAGGTGGCAGGTGCTACCGTGGAGCAACTGCAAGCTAAAGTGGACGATCTGGAAAACTGGGCTCACCGTAAAAACATGAGGATTGTTGGGCTTCCCGAGAAAGCAGAAGGCAGTGAATCTCTGACTAAATTTTTACAGTCCATGTTGCCAGTTTGGCTTCAGATTCCCGCAGGTTTCCCTGTCATCGAGATCGAGAGAGCACACCGAGCCCCCCTTCCATCTCAGTCAACACCGAATGTGCCGCGCCGAGGAGTGTTATTGTGCGGTTCCTATGCTTCCCAGTGAAAGAGGCAGTTTTAAGAGCTGCCAGGAAAACACTGGTAAACCATAATGGTACCACATTACACACGTGTGTAAAAGAATGGTGGATACCATGTCTTTGCTTATCCAGCTAGACTCCGATGTTTACACAATAAAAATTAATTTTATTTGACACTGTGGAGGCAGATATTAACTTTCTGGTCGCAGCCGAGTGTTGGACGGTGTGTGTCAAGTTGTTATGTGAGCCCTATCGTTTGGGGGGAGGGGGAAGGGTTGGGGGGTGTTATTGTTTATGTTTAGGAGAGCCGGTTATATTACAGAGATTTGTTGTCTTAATCTTACTTTTGTCAGGCCACGGTATTTAAATACTTTGACCAGCATTGATATATGTCTGGTCTGACTAGGGTGGTTACATAGAACTTAAAGGGCATGGGTAACGTAGTCAAAAGAAAGAAAATTCTAACATTCTTGAAAAAGGAAAAGGTAACTATTGCACTCTTACAGGAGACACATTTGTCAGATAAAGAACAATCAAAGCTCAAAAGAGACTGGGTTGGTGAGGTATATTTTAGTTCTTTATCAAATAAACAGGGCGTGGCCATTTTGATACATAAAAGTTTCCTTTTATATAAGAGCTGGTTGAAAAGGATCCTGACAGATGGTTTGTTTTGATTACTGGCCACATCTTGGGAAAGCCTTTTACCGTTTTAAATGTGTATGCCCCAAATCAGGACAGCCCTGACTATCAAAGATGGTCCTACTGTTTAATCATAGGTGTAATGGTCTGGGGATTAGTTGTTTGAAGAAAAGATATCCCAGTACTGGCAGGATAATTAATTCTGTCCAGTTAACAGCGCCACCAAGTGGGACGCAGCTAAGGCCACCTTAAAGGGCCTCATTATCTCTTTTACCACTTGGCGTAAAAAACAAAGGGCAGAGGACAGGAAAAAATTGTTGAGTTTAATTGAGTTTAAACGTTTGGAATTATTTCATAAAATTTCACCTACACAAAACAACTGGAATCTTCTGGCCAGATCTAAATTAAACTTAAACTATTCATAACATGTAAAGAAATTGTTCAGCAGGCAGAAGTTTTATCAATATGGGAATAAACCCAGTCACCTTTTGGCATATCAACTCAAATGTGAACAGGCTGAAAGGTCCATTAAAGCAATTAAAACCGCTGAGGGAGTAATTTCACATAATCCAGTTAGAATAAACTCCAGTTTTAAAGATTTTTATGAGAATCTGTACACCTCCTCTTGCGCACCCCAGGACCCTGCCGCTCTTTTGGATGGGATACCCCTGCCGTCAATTTCAGACAAGGACCAGGCTTTTCTCAATACCAAGCTCTTTTAGTGGGCTGCTCAGATTAAACAAATGCTTAGATGGTTTTTAAATGACAAGGACTCCTTGTGGGTCAGTATGGAATCTTTTGCGTGTACGCCAATAACGTTAACATCCCTTCTATTTATTCTTAACTTTAGGGAGGTCCAATCCCCAATTGCTTTAAACCCGACTTCCCTGACTCATTAGGCCTTAGTACATTAAACCTTTTTGGCGTGAGGTACATGATATGGTTCAGAAAATTCTATGTCTCCAACTATATATTTACTAAACTGCAAAGCAGCATTGGATTTCTTTACTGACTTACACGCTTTGTTAAATATCATTACTTACTTGGCAAAGAAATGCATACTTATTCTATGGTCATCACCACAGGTACCAACTTTACAGATGTGTTTTGCACAAGTGGCTAATCTTCTCCCTTTGGAAAAACTTACATATGATTTGCAGAATAAATCCAATATATTCTGGTGGGCATGGGCCCCGTTGTTGGATTTACTTGAACAAGCAAGACCCTCGTCCTGACTTATATTCAATATACCAGGATTTTACACTGTTGTATGTCTGTTTTTATTTAAACAAAAACAAAATGTTTGTAATAATAAAGCAATTTGTTTGTTCTGTGTGTCTTTTACAGGATTCATTAAGTTGGTTCTTCAGCTACAAAATGACAAAGGCCTTTTCATTACCTCATTGACTTGTCAGATTTTAGCACATGTTTTAGACTCCACCATGCCAGTAGAAATCGAGACACCAAGCTGCATTCCTGCCAACACCGAGGTTAATTCAGTTACTGAAGAAGTTATGAGCCATGTGGCTACTTCATTAGTGTCACGTGAAAAGGGTGTTATTGTACCAGCCTTAAGGATGTTGGCTACAATACTCACCAAGTGTAGAGAACCACTCAAAATAATGTTTTGGAAACATGTTGTGACACCATTGGAAGCATTAGCAAATGAAAAAGATGACTCATTTACATTGCCCATCATAGCCGTTCTTCAAGCTGTTGTAAGGTAAGTACTGTACTTATTTCCAGACATGGAAAGAGTTAAAAATATTAAAATCTATTATTTTTATGAATTCAAGTAAAATTACCAGTCAAAAAATCTACTAAGGTAAAAGTAAAAGAAAGCTCAATTGAAATTTACACTTAGTAAATGTTTTTGACAGTGGGGGGGGGGGGGTTGGGGGTGTTATTTATTTTGATTAAACACATTTACAAATTCAGTGCAATAAGAAATTTAAACATCAAGATACATAACATTGTTTTAAAAACCAACCAACCATTGATAGTTAATTTTCTAAGTGGGTTTTTATGAGGTATTTATGCCTAATCAAAATATTCCCTGCAGTAGGCAATGCTCAACACTGCAGAGGACGGGGACAGCAATAGAGCAACCGAAACAAATTTTATCCTCCTATAAGTAGTCTAACTTATTGCTGTGTTGTTGTCCCTGTGCTCAGCAGTGTATTTCTCTTTGTGTCTTTTTGTACTACACTCTACACCTGCAAAGTGGAAGAGTGCTGATTGCTATGGGTAATAAATATGCTGATTAGGAATAAGTACGTCAAAACAACTTACTTTGTGATTGTATATAAATTCATATTTATATTTACAAATAAACGGGTGGTAAACTTTTTATAAGTTGCTAGTTCAATCTCTTGTACTGTATAATCTGTTGCCTTTCTTTAAATTCAAAGTGATTACTTAAATATGGAAAGGGGTTTACTTAATTTCTTTTTAGCAGAATTTAATGGGGTTTTGCGTTTAATCAGTGTCTGCACCACTGGTGTCTTCCGTGTGATTTTTTTTACTGCAGTAGCATCTGGGACACGATTTATTTTCTTGTATTCTACTTAAAATAAAAATAAAGGTAAATTATTTAAAGTAAAAATTACAGATTTGAAAAAACACTTTAAAAAGTAAAGTACACAAAATAAACTTCTCAACTGCAGTAACACAAGGCAAGTACATATAATTTGTAACTTTCCACCTCTGCTTTTTTTTTCCCCTGCATTATTTCAATACTATGTGGCACTTCCAGCTAATTTTTTATTAATTTTGTTTTAAAACATCTGAAAGTTTTCTAGAAGACTAACATTTCTCTTGCGAAGAAGGCAAGAGTTTGTTTTTCTAGCAATGCCTAAAAATAGCGCATACTTCTAATACTTTGCTGACTTTGTTTATAACACAGGAGTTCCATTTTGATCCATCCTGATTGCAGAGTAGAAACACTGCTGGACATCATGTTGTTTTCAAGAAGTGTAACTGAATCTGTGCAGTGTGCAGCAGTTATCTTGCAAATGGAAGACTGGTGACTATAGATGATATATGTTTCTTATTTTTAAAAAGGTAACAGTGTCAACATCAGTAATTTTCCTTTCCTTTGGTTTTTTTCCTAGCTCTGAGGTTTTAAAACGGAAAGCCACAGATATAATCCTCCTTCCTCTACTGTGTGCCACTGCATCCCCTCTAGATCTTCATGAACCAGGTGCAAAATGTACATTTTATTCACTACTGCATTGATTATCACAAAAATAAAAGCATTAACTATTTAAAGGTTTAACTGATTTAATTATACACTGTGTGCACAATTATTAGGCAAGTTGTATTTTTGAAGATTAATTTTGTTATTGTACAACTACAGTGCTCTTGGTCAATCAAAAATGTTAATAAACCCTGAACATTTAAGTAGTTAAAGTTTTTACATGTATTTTTTGAGAATATTTACATGTACACCATTATTAGGCAACTATTAGTGTGCAGAATTATTATGCAACTAAATGAAAAACATTTTCCCATCTCACTTGTTTATTTTTTGAAGTGTTGAAGTGAGAATAATAAACAAACTCAAAGTTTACAAATAAACATTTCTGAAATTTCAAAAAGAAAACCTCAGTGACCAATATAGTCACCCTTCTTTTCGATAACATTCAAAAGGCTTCCATTCATGGAGTCAGTCAGTTTCTTGATCTGGTCAGCATCAACTTTTTGTGCAGCAGCAACTACGGCCTCCCAGACACTGTTCAGAGAGGTGTACTGTTTACCTTCACTGTAAATTTCCTGCTTAAGGAGGGCCCAAAAGTTCTCAATAGGTTTGATGTCAGGTGAAGAAGGGGGCCATGTCATTAGTTTTTCATCTTTAAGGCCTTTACTGGCCAGCCACGCAGTGGAGTACTTTGATGCATGTGATGGAGCGTTGTCTTGATTAAAAATCAAAGTCTTCTTGAAAGATGCAGACTTTTTCCTGTACCACTGCTTAAAAAAAGTGTCATCTAAAAATTAGCAGTAGGTCTGAGAGTTGATTTTGAGTCCATTTTTAACCCGAAAAGTCCAACTAGCTCATCTTTAATAATACCTGCCCATACCAGTAGCCCACCTCCACCCTGCTTCGACTGCATCTGAGTCGAAGTGGAGCTCTGTGTTCGTTACTGATCTAACCACGGGCCCATCCATCTGGTCCGTCAAGAGTCACTCTCATCTCATCAGTCCACAAAACCTTTAAATAATCTGTTTTCAAATATTTCTTGGCCCATTCTTGACATTTCAACTTATGTGTCAGGTTTCAGCCTTTCTTACCTTGGCCATGTCTCTGAGAACTGAGCACCTTGTACTTCTTGACACTCCAGGTAGGTTGCAGTTGTGGAATATGGCAGCACTGGAGGATAATGGTTTCCTGGTAGCTTCATGTTTGATTCTTCTCAAATCTTTGCCGGTTAATTTGCGTCTTTTCTTCTCGACACGTTTCTTGCGACCCTGTTGACTATTTGCTACAAAACTTTTGATGGTTCTGTGATCACGCCCCAATATCTTAAATAGTTTAAGTGCTGCATCCCTGTTAAAGACCTTTTACAATTTTTGATTTCTCAGAGTCAGTTAAATCTCTTTTTTTGGCCCATTTTTCCTGAGTAGAAGAATCTACCTAATAATTATGCACACCTTGATATAGGGTGTTGATCTCCTTAGGCCACATCCTCCCTCGGTACACAAATACACATCACCTGATATGCATTAAATTCAATAATCATTCAAGTTTATACAGCTTTGACTTGGAAATTATGGATAAAATGATATGATCAAAATAATCACTTGCCTAATAATTGTGCACACAGTGTAGTGTACCAACTCTGTTTAGATTACATTAATGACCATAGGCTGAGAACACATTATGGATTTTATAATAAATTTAAAACCTCCTTACCACCACAGGGTTTCCATTTACTTCAGTGTTCATGTTGTTAATGTTGATTACCTTTTTTTTTTTTTTTTTTTTTTTTTACAAACAAATGTAAACAAAATGGCCAAATAATTAATCAAACAATTGGATCAAAGGCAAGTCATTTAAGTATAGTATAGTATAGTATAGTATAGTATAGTATAGTTCTGATGCTGGACTTGGGTTCTCTATTGCTTCAAGTGAGAAATACTACCACAATTGGAACAATGACTGCACCCCAGGCCTCCTCAGTACCTGATTGCACTTAAGCCCTTGTGGGCGAATGAGCACAAATATCCACAATCACACTCCAAAATCTAATTGAAGATCTTTATAGAAGAGTGGATGTTATTATAACAGCAAATGGGGACTAAAAGTAGAATTAAATTTCTAAATTTCCAAATGGCGTGCCATGCCTGTCAAAAGTTTGGAACCAACTAGTCCTTCATTCTTATTGATAGACACATGCTTGTTCATTTTGTTTATATGCAACAAACTAGGTGATTTGATAGTATAAAGATATGCTTAGACAAAAAAAATCTATAAGTAATAGAAATATAATAATAATCTATAGAAATAGAAAAAATCTCCATTAGCATGAATAACAGCTTTACACAATCTTGGCATATGGACAGTAAGTTTCTCTGGTCCTGATTACTTTTTTATATGGCAAAAAGACATATAAAAATAATCCAGTTTATTCCAGATTAGTTTAATTAAATTAAATTTTATCTATCTATCCATCCATCCATCCATCCATCCATCCATCCATCCATCCATCCATCCATCCATCCATCCATCCATCCATCCATCCATCCATCCATCCATCCATCCATCCATCCATCCATCCATCCATCCATCCATCCATCCATCCATCCATCCATCCATCCATCTATGGAAAATAAGTATTTGAACACCCTGCTATTAGAAATCATGGAGCGGTATAAACTGTGTATATATTTATATATAGCACCCCATATTGACAGAAAAACACAGAATTGTTGACAATTGGCAGATTTATTAAAAAAGAAAAACTGAAATATCACATGGTCCTAAGTATTCAGACCCTTTGCTCAGTATTAAGTAGAAGCAGCCTTTTGATCTAATACAGCCAGGAGTCTTTTTGGAAAAGATGCAACAAGTTTTTCACACCTGGATTTGGGGATCCTCTGCCATTCCTCCTTGCAGATCCTCTCCAGTTCTGTCAGGTTGGATGGTAAACGTTGGTAGACAGCCATTTTTATGTCTCTTCATAGAGATGCTCAATTGTGTTTAAGTCAGGGCTCTGGCTGGGCCATTCAAGAACAGTCACGGAGTTGTTGTGAAGCCACTCCTTCGTTATTTTAGCTGTGTGCTTAGGGTCATTGTCTTGTTGGAAGGTGAACCTTCGGCCCAGTCTGAGATCCAGAGCACTCTGGAGAAGGTTTTCGTCCAGGATATCCCTGTACTTGGCCGCATTCATCTTTCCCTCATTTGCAACCAGTCATCCTGTCAGTGCAGCTGAAAAACACCCCCACAGCATGATGCTGCCACCACCATGCTTCACTGTTGGAACTGTATTGGACAGGTGGTGAGCAGTGCCTGGTTTTCTCCACACATACCGCTTAGAATTAAGGCCAAAAAGTTCTATCTTGGTCTCATCAGACCAGAGAATCTTATTTCTCTCCATCTTGGAGTCCTTTAGGTGTTTTATTTTTGCAAACTCCATGCGGGCTTTCATGTGTCTTGCACTGAGAAAAGGCTTCCATCGGGTCACTCTGCCATAAAGCCCCGACTGGTGGAGGGCTGGAGTGATGGTTGACTTTCTACAACTTTCTCCTATCTCCCGACTGCATCGCCGGAGCTCAGCCACAGTGATCTTTGGGGTTTTCTTTACCTCTCTCACTAAGGCTCTTCTCCCACGATAGCTCAGTTTGGCCTGATGGCCAGCTCTAGAAAGGGTTCTGGTCGTCCCAAACATCTTCCATTTAAGGATTATGGAGGCCACTTTTCTTCTTAGGAACCTTAGCAGAAATTTTTTTGTAACCTTGGCCAGATCTGTGCTTTGCCACAATTCTGTCTCGAGCTCTTCAGGCAGTTCTTTTGACCTCATGATTCTCATTTGCTCTGTAGGGTGTGCTATGTGTACATTAATTGGTTTATTTGACCTTGTTTTATACTGTAATGATTAAGTGATCTCTTTCACTTTTAATAGACTAATAACATCACTGATACATACAGTATTTAATCTTTATTCTGTGAGTACATTTGCCTAATTCCACTAGATGTATTGGCAATAGATATTGTAAACCAGAAATCCTTACCACTTGTTTCTCATGAAACCCAGATTTTTATTTATGCATTTTTAAGTCAAAGCTACAAATATAAGGAAAAAGAAAAACACATTTTTGTTTTGTCTTGTGGATTCTGATAAAAAAAAAATAATAATTCTATAACAAGTTTAAATCTGTAATTTTTGTTTGGCATATCTTTTCAAGATACTGAAAATAAATTTTTATTTCAGAAAATGTGTTCCTCTTTGGTTGTACCCCTACTATGCATACTACTATGTACTATGTTTTTTCTTTTTTTTTCTTTTTTTAAATCAATGTTTGTCCAAAGTGACAGCATTTCTTTTCTTGTTAATGTAGATAAGCTGCATGACTACATATCACACTTGGAGAAGCAGTTATCCCAGAAGGCCACATGTGTGTGTCTGCTCACTCAGAGCCTGGCCAGCATAGCAGAGACCATTTGTAAGGTAGGATGAACATATCTATTTATCAATATTAATAAATACTAATCACGTTAAATAGAAAATAAAAATAAATCAAATGAGAAGTTCTATGTATAGCTTTCCAGTAATCCTCAGTACCAAAAAAATAAATATAATTATTATTTAGAAGACATTTCTGAAATTATATATAAAAAATCAACAAAACATTAGACAATATGGGAGTATAACCGACATTACTTGCACAGGCATTAAAATAATATGCTGAGCATATTAAAAAAAGAAATTCCACTGGAAAAAATTTTTTTAGATAATTGTATTAGTTTAACTGCCTTTGCTATGCATGTGCTATAGCAGATAAATACAGTGAGGAAAATAAGTATTTGAACACCATGCTATTTTGCAAGTTCTCCCACTTAGAAATCATGGAGGGGTCTAAAATTGTCATCGTAGGTGCATGTCCACTGTGAGAGACATAATCTAAAAAAAAAATAATCCAGAAATCACAATGTATGATTTTTAAACTATTTATTTGTATGATACAGCTGCAAATAAGTATTTAAACACCTGTCTATCAGCTAGAATTCTGACCCTCAAAGACCTGTTAGTCTGCCTTTAAAATGTCCACCTCCACTACATTTATTATTCTAAATTAGATGCACCTGTTTGAGGTCGTTAGCTGCATAAAGACACCTGTCCACCCCATACAATCAGTAAGAATCCAACTTCTAACATGGCCAAGACCAAAGAGCTGTCCAAAGACACTAGAGACAAAATTGTACACCTCCACAAGGCTGGAAAGGGCTACGTGGAAATTGCCAAGCAGCTTGGTGAAAAAAAGGTCCACTGTTAGAGCAATCGGTAGAAAATGGAAGAAGCTAAACATGACTGTCAATCTCCCTCAGACTGGGGCTCCATGCAAGATCTCACCTCATGGGGTTTTAGTGATCCTAAGGAAGGTTAGAAATCAGCCCAGAACTACACGGGAGGAGCTGGTCAATGACCTGAAAAGAGCTGGGACCACCGTTTCCAAGGTTACTGTTGGTAATACACTAAACGTCATGGTTTAAAATCATGCATGGCACGGAAGGTTCCCCTGCTTAAACCAGCACATGTCCAGGCACGTCTTAAGTTTGCCAATGACCATTTGGATGATCCAGAGGAGTCATGGGAGAAAGTCATGTGGTCAGATGAGACCAAAATAGAACTTTTGGGTCATAATTCCACTAAACGTGTTTGGAGGAAGAAGAATGATGAGTACCATCCCAAGAACACCATCCCTACTGTGAAGCATGGGGGTGGTAGCATCATGCTTTGTGGGTGTTTTTCTGCACATGGGACAGGGCGACTGCACTGTATTAAGGAGAGGATGACCGGGGCCATGTATTGCGAGATTTTGGGGAACAACCTCCTTCCCTCAGTTAGAGCATTGAAGATGGGTCGAGGCTGGGTCTTCCAACATGACAATGACCCGAAGCACACAGACAGGATAACCAAGGAGTGGCTCTGTAAGAAGCATATCAAGGTTCTGGCGTGGCCTAGCCAGTCTCCAGAACCAAACCCAATAGAGAATCTTTGGAGGGAGCTCAAACTCCGTGTTTCTCAGCGACAGGCCAGAAACCTGATTGATCTAGAGAAGATCTGTGTGGAGGAGTGGGCCAAAATCCCTCCTGCAGCGTGTGCAAACCTGGTGAAAAACTACAGGAAACGTTTGACCTCTGTAATTGCAAACAAAGGCTACTGTACCAAATATTAACATTGACTTTCTCAGGTGTTCAAATACTTATTTGCAGCTGTATCATACAAATAAATAGTTAAAAAATCATACATTGTGATTTCTGGATTTTTTTTTTTTTTTAGATTATGTCTCTCACAGTGGACATGCACCTACGATGACAATTTCAGACCCCTCCATGATTTCTAAGTGGGAGAACTTGCAAAATAGCAGGGTGTCCAAATACTTATTTTCCTCACTGTATATATTTTTTATTTGTATATTATTTTTTTGCCAATTTATTAGCCAAAGTATTATTATTTTTAGACAGAATTTTTTTTATGTCGTCATTATTTTCTGTGATGTAAAGTGATCTGTTTTTATATATGATTATTTATTTAATATAATATTGACATTTTGCATCTTTTTAACGTTATGTTTATATATTATATTTCTATTAATAATTAATTTATGCTCTAATTTTCCCAATTCAGGAGTCCTAATAATTAGTTTTATGATGATGATGATGATGATGATGGTTAAGAATAAAAAAAAATAATAGTATTAATACTTAATATAATTATTTGACTTATTAATACTAAAGATGCCTGTAGTCAGTTTTTTTTAGAACAGAAAATTCAAAACTAGAGGAGGAAAAGCCTGTTTTAAAAATAGCAAATTAAGTGTATTCTTTCTGATATCTTTCTTTTCTTGGAAAGAAATCTTTGGCCAATGTTCCTGTTCAACTCATTGCCGCTTCTGTGATGAAACTTTTGAGAATATGCATTGGTCATCTTCCCTTTACTTTACTGGAAGCTGGTACATTTCCTCATCTTTTTGGCTGTTACAAGGTTCAGCAGTGCAGTATCGACCTACTAGGTTGTCTAACTGTTTACCCAGGTAAGAAAATGTATTTTATATTCTTTATAAAAATACTTTATGCACAAGGCAAAAAAAAAATATTTTATGGAAATATTCAGAGAGATATTTAGTATAGAGTATTTTATATTTAGCCTCAAGGCAAACTGAGTCATTAGCTTTTTTTTTGGTGGTTTAGGGGTTATTTGTGAAATAAAAAAAACTGAAATATTTTAACAAGAACCCATTGGCATCTATCATTTTTAAAGGTTTTATGACATTTTCTGTATTAAATCCCCATTGTTAAAAAATATAATGACACAGGAATCAAACCACCCAGCCACTGGCAAATTAGGCTGGCCCTCAATACACAGTGCTCTAACAAGAATAAGACTTGTGTGCGAAGCCAGAGAGAGCGGGCCATCAATTTGACCTCAATAGCTGGGGGTGGATTGAAGGTGCACCAGTCAACCATATTAAGAGCATTGTATAATGCTGGCCTGTGTGGAAGGATGACAAGTAAGAAGCCTTTACTTTAAGTGCCATCTAAAAACACATCTGTAGTAGAGGTTGACTGATCGGCCGGCCTATTAATGCCGATTTTGGGCATTTTTTTATTAATCAGCAGCGGTCGAGTGTGCTGCAAATTAGGTCGATTATTAGTCATGCCCATCTGACTTAGCAAACCGTGTGAGTACGTTCTGTGCTTGTGTGAGCGAATATAACTCCCATACCAGCAGGTGGCAGTAGTCTGTATTCAACATCCAAACAGGGAAACCGGAAGAGCTAGAACTGTAAATATCTAAAGTATGCAGCATTCACACTATATCATTAATAACAGATTTGTGTAGCTTTTTTTAGTAAGTTGCAAAAACAAGTGCCAAAAATGTCAGTTCCTTTTTTTTCTTGTGTGCTCATTCGCTAAGCTAAATAGCCAGTTGCGGTTCTCTTTCTTGACGTTGAGCTCCACCGCATGCAGAATCGGCAAAAAAACAGCTGACGCTGTCCATCAAGATCCAACGGTGTGAAAGACATCAAAAGTATTAAAACTCCCTGAGATGGCATAAGGAAGAAACCTTAAAAGGAACCAGATTCAAGAGGGAACCCATCCTCATCTGGGTGGCACCAAATGTCCAATAATTACAGCTAATCAATGTTAAAGTGCAGTGATGGTGATTAAATGCAAACTGTGTTTCTGAGTCAGTGAAGGAGACTGTTGACATTAAGTACAGTCCAAATCCATCCTCAGAGCTCCTGTTACTCCTTAATTTCATCGATCTCCAGAGCGTTGATGTAAAATCATTCCCAGCTGCACATAGTGTCCTCCAATCGAAGCGAACACCATCCAGAAGCAGGTTGGGACGAAGTGGGCAGATCCGAGGAGAGGAGAGGGGTCACTGGTACCTCAGAAGCATGTTTAACTCGATTGAGAGGTGAGAGAGAGAGAGAGAGAGAGAGAGAGAGAGAGAGAGAGAGAGAGAGAGAAGATGGGTGTCAGGAAGAGAAAAATATGGATTATTAAGTTTCCTTATCGTTGTATAAAAGTTAAGTACACTTTGCAGTTGGGGACTCCGGCAAGACTCGCTATGGCAGCATAACTAAAAGGGAGAGCCAGGAGGTAACACAGACATGAGGGATCTCTGGGATAAGAGACGGCCCACCACACCACTGTCAACAAAACTGAGTGAATGTATGAGAGTAAGGGGACGACAGCATACAAATATCCCAGTTCACCAAACACTCTATATCCATGATCCCTCCAGATCTACTCCAGTTCTACATTAAATAAATTTTTAGCACTAAACTTATAAATTCTAACTTTATAATCTCTATAAAGCTTATTTGGGGCAATGTTGACTGTTGGAAACACTTTACAAATTTATTATGTAGGGGTGCTTCTTATCAGCAGGGTCTGTGCATCTTCTTAGACTTGTATGAAGGGTGATGGAAGGAGCAAAATATGTTTTAAATATGAGGAGTTTTATTTTTCAGCAGAACAATAAGCACAAGGGAAAAGCAACAGTGGAGTAGCTCCAGAACAAAAAGATAAATGTCTTACAGTGGCCCAGTCAAATTCCCTATTGACAATCTGTGGGACTACTGAAAATTGCAGTAGACAGGCCTCACCTAAACAACCTGTAGCTAAACAAATCTGTCAAGCATAATGGGCCAGAAATTACTGTGAGCAAATCTGATGCATATGTATTCCGAAAGACTTAAAGCTGTTATTGTGTCAAAAGTTGACTTGACCAAATGTTAATGTGTGGTGGTTGAATACTTATGCAAGCACAATATTTCTGGTGCAACAGAACTTAACTGGTATATACCAAACTGATGAATTTCTCAGTCTTCAATCTGTCAACTCTATCAATGTGCATCAATGTGTATCTTTTTAGCAATTTGTGCCTTCACTCCCCACATGCATCAGTTATGTTTTGAGTGCGTGTCCATGACCCTCTTGCAAGTTCACTGGTTAAGGACCACTTTTGGTAGTTATTAATCACTGCATACCACAAGACCTGCTGTTTTGGAGATACTTTACAAACTTCACTTGCTTTCTAATATATCCCACCCATTGAAAGGTGCCATTGTATTTGGTGCTATATAGATAGATACGGTGCCCCTAGAGCATAGAGGGTTAAGGGCCATGCTCAAGGACCTTTAACCAGGAAAGCCAGGATATATGGTTACAGTTAAGGTGCAGTTTTTAAGAGTGCAAACAGCAAGACTACCTATGATATCATATCTTTCAGGGACAAACGCACACCATTCACCTTCACTGTTGTTTTCTGTAAAGCTGCTTTGAGACAATGTCTGTTGTGAAAAGCGCTATACAAATAAACTTGACTTGACTTGACTTAAAAGGAGAGCAAGACCAGACATAAGGAATTTTAGGACATAATGTGGCCAGCCATTCTACAGTCAACAAACCTGCACAAGAGAGGGAAAGGTGACATCATCCAAACTTCCTAGTTCACCAAAACAATCTATAACCATGATCCCTTTAAATCTTCTTTATCTTAAAAAAGAAATATATTTACTAAAGGCTTGACTAAACAAATATTTTTCAGTTTAGATTTAAAGACTGTTTCTCAAACATTAATTGGAAGGCTGTTCCATGCAATGTCAGTCATTTGTGGGGGTTCATATTTCTGGAAAAAAATAAGGAATTAGCAGTAGGGCTAAAATATCTGGATATAAATATCTAATATATGGATGAGTGCTTATCAATTAAAACTTAACCCCAGCAAAACAGAACTGCTGGTCATCCCAGGTGATTCACCTCCAGGTCAAGATCTCTGAAAAACTGTTCATGACTCTCTGAACAGCCATTGCTCGCAACCTTGGGGAACTATGGACAATCAACTGTCCTTTTCCTCACATGTTGGTAATGTAACTTGTTATTGTCGATTTCTTTTCTACAACATCCGAAGGATTCAACCATTTCTGTCCACACAGGCTGCCCAGGTGCTTGTTCAATCTCTTGTCATTTTCGAGACTGGACTACTGCAACTCTCTGCTGGCAGGTCTTCCTCTGAAAGCTATTCGTCCATTGCAAATGATCCGAAACGCAGCTGCACGACTTGTGTTCAATCTGCCCAAGTTGTAGATTCATTCATTGATAGAGACTCAAAGCACTTTTGTATGCCGCTTGGGAAACTGGCATCTGCTAAATGCCACAAATGTAAATGTAAATATCTAATTAAAAATAATAATACAGATGATTGTGTTTTGTCATTTCATAGAGAGTGTGGCCTTAATTCAGGAAGCTTTTACTGTTCTTCTGCAGTATATGCAGTGCCCCGACTCTAATGCTACAGTAAGTGTACAATCAGAGTGGTTAAAAAAATTTTTGTTGCATTCCTTAGATTATTACAAATATTTGCATGTTTTGTTTATTTTAAATTTGTTTTTTTTTTGTCCATGCACTTGGCTGCGTTGAATTTATTTAGGACATAAAGGAATTTATTATAACAGGTTTGTTGTTTTCTAGGTTTTAAAGAAAACAAATCAGGCCATTCTTAAATGGCTTAATATCTGTTCACCATCATCTGATTTATGGAAGACAGTTATACAAGGTGAGTACTCCTGAGGATTTATCATGCTGCAATTCACCATGCACACACACACAATACACACTAAGCTCTCCCTCATAACTTGATGAGTTATCATGATGCAAAATCATGTCATAAGCCATTAAGTTAAGGCATAGTAGGGCTAACAGTCGCTCTTCAAGAGTTACAAAGAAGATTGGCAAAGATTAGCATGAAGATACGTTAAATAATGATTTCAGGAATTAATGACTTTATAGGAGCATGGCAGAATGAAACCTTTGCTGAGGAAGACCTATGCAATAACACAGGAATGATTCAATATGGATGTGCTTTTTTTAATTTATTTTTTTTAGTAACACTTTTTCAGTATTTCCCCCCCCCCATCAATGTAAAACATTTTCATAGTTTAAACATTTGATATGGTTCCTGTGTTCTATTGTGAATAAAATCTGGATTAATGAGAGTTGCAAACCATTGCATTCTCTTTTTTTTTTTTTTTTACATGAATATCACAAAACAATTACATTATAGACAAAACTATTCACACACCACCACATGCACTTCCACCAAAATTGCTCATTGACTTAGAATGGGAATCTTGAAAGAAGATTATGAAAGAATTTGACAAATGTCCTTTAGACTTAAATATGTCTTATGTCATAACAAAGTCATCCTCAAATACATCAACCTTTCTAAGTAAACCAATCAAGTGTGTGTGCTTTTCTAACATATCTAGTGTCACTATTAAAGGTATCTTTTTACACCAGCTTGATGACTTTTTTTTAATATACTCAAGACTTGTTCAAGATTTTTGTTGTTTTATTTATTCTTGACTGAATTCTCTTTTGAATCTCTGACAAACCAGAATCAGTTATTTTTATTTCAGTCACTGTTTCCTCTAATATTCCTCTAACAGGGAGATCTGGTTATTTCAGCCAATTAGAAGCTCTTAGCTGAATTGCAGTCAACCCCCTTATAGCATGATTAGCAGGATTGCTTGCAGAATTGAAATATCACCTGTGCAATAAGTCCAGTCCTGGAATTTCCTCGCTACTAAATATTCCATAGTCAAATATTAGTGGAATTATCACAAAGTGGAAGGATTTGGGAATGACAGCAACTCAGCTACGAAGTGTTAGATCACATAAAACCGCAGAGCGGGTCAGCGGATGCTGAGATTCATAGTGCACAGAGGTCACCAACTTTCTGCAGAGTCAATAGCTACAGACCTCCAAACTTCATGTGCCCTTCAGATTAGCTCAAGAACAGTGCGTAGAGCGCTTCATGGAATGGGTTTCCATAGTTGAGCAGCTGCATCCAAGCCTTACATCACCAAGTGCAATGCAAAGCATCCAATGCAGTGGTGTAAAACACTGGACATTAGAGCAGTGGAGACGTGTTCTCTAATCAAGCTTCGATGTCTGGCAATCCGTTGAATGAGTCCGAGTTTGGTGGTTGCCAGGAGACCGGTACTTGATTGACTGCATTGTGCCAAGTGTAAAGTTTGGTGGGAGAGGATTATGATGAGGGGTTGTTCTTCAGGAGTTGGGCTCGGCCCTTTAGTTCCAGTGAAAGGACTCTTAATGCTTTAGCATACAAAGGCATTTTGGACAATTTCATGCTCCCAACTTTGTGGCAACGGTTTTGGGATGGAATGTTTCTATTTCAACATGATTGTGCACCAGTGCACAAAGCAAGGTCCATTAAGCCATGGATGAGTGAGTTTGATGTGGAAGAACTTGATTCGACTGCACAGAGTCCTGAACTCCACCCAATAGAAATCCTTTTAGAATTAATTAGATTGGAGACTGCGATCCAGGCCTTCTCATCCAACATCAGTGTATGACCTCAAAAATGCGCTTCTGGAAGAATGGTGAACCCCACCGTTATGTTATTAACCTTATGGATTAAGAATCGGGTGTTACTCATTCATTTGCATGTTAAAGGCAGACGAGCGAACACATTCAGCAATATGGTGTACCTTCTCTCAAAAAAATTTCTTCCTGAGAAACTGGATTATCATCTGTACTTGAATTTGTGAAGTTAAATTCAAGTGCCTTGATTATAATGTGAATCGGGTTCTTGGGCCACATTGTGGAGTACTTGTTGATCTAACAATTTTGTGGATTAAAATCAAACTACTATGATCATGGAAGTTTGTCTATTTAGCCTTTCATGTCTGGCTGCATTGGTGGTTGAACTGGTTGATCTTAAACAGTTTTCTCACAGCACCTTCTACACTTAACTAAGGCATGTCCTGTTCTTTTACAAAAGGCACATGCCTGTGTTGATGCTGTTTTGTGCCATGTTTGTGTACCGTGTTCTTGTGTGAATGTTTTGGTTTCCCTCTTTTCACACTTTTAAGCTGTTGTATTGAGGAAATAGGATCGAGAAGTGTTTCCCTTGATAGGAAGTCAACAAACTCTTTGAATTGTGTGTAATCTATATTTGCTTTTCTGGCTTCCATCACTTTGTGGTTTCATCTGGACACTACCCAATGTGGCAACTATATCCAGAATTTGTATTTCATTGCAGTCATTTGAGGACTTTGTGTTGATGTGAGGTATTACACTTCACAGCTCCTAAGGAGATCCATAAGCTCTTAGTTCAGCCATCTTTAGAGCTTTTCTTTCATCCTCCAAACAGCCCGTCTGTGAAAGACCTCCAAATTATGTATGGGTCATATTTCCAATTGCTTCCAGGCAGAATCACATGTTACTTTGGTGTTTAGCAGAAAGAATCCTTTGAGGATTTTCCTCTCAGTGCCACCAAGACCTTTCCTGGGTAATATAGCTTTTCACTTTTCTTAATATGTTTTCTGTAAATTAATGTTTTAAAAAATAGTCACCAGTCTTTGAATTTTAAAGAATCTTTAATAAATAATGAAAGTTTTGGCATTGGAAGAGTGTTAGCGCTTATTGCTTATGCTTGTGCACTGACCAGATAACAATAGTTTTGCATTTGAGACATAAGCATTGAAGCTGGTGGAGCTTGAAATGGCACTGCCACATTCTGGAAATTAGAATCTTGACTTGTAGCAGGTAAAGATTGAGGAGTAAAGGGTGAACATAAAGACTAGGGGATTGGGTTATGATTGGCACTGAGGAATGACTGAGAGAATGTAAGTTTAAACTTGAAGTTCTCCTGTGGCTTCTGCATTATGCAGCAATCAATTGCTTCTAAATTTTCTTTGACTTGGTCATAGACCTTTTATTTGAACTTTTTGCAGAGTTCAATTTCTTTACTACCACTAAGCCTGATTATGGTGGCAGGGGTGTGGCCAAGTGCTGGTTTGTAAATGGGGAAAGAGCGTGAGAGTGGTTTGACTACAAGTGTTCTTTGTTGCAGTGATCAGCAGAAAGGAGAAAAGGTAAAAAGACAGAACATGAGATAGAACAATATATATATATATATATATATATATATATATATATATATATATATATATATATATATATATATATATATATATGATCTGTGTGTACATTAAAAAACACACTGAAAAGTGAAATTGAACTTGTCACCTGCCTCCCATTCTGCTCCAAGCCTGGATGGTGGACTGGAAATTATTTCAGAGCATCATAGAGAAATGTACTCCAGTGACGGCACCATTCCCCACTCTAACCTGAGGCTTTTTTTTTGCTGTGTAAGAATGGCTGGCCAAACTTAAACCGGACAAGCATCCACTTCCACTACACCTAATGTTTGTCAGGAAGACACAGGTGGATAGGGAGGCCCTGCTTCCATAAATAGGGCCCCCTTCGAAAGAATTGGTATTGGGGCTTGTTAGTTCTGTTGTACTATGCAATGCGCTACTTTGAAGTGGTGCCTATGTGCAATATCACAGCTCATACTTTTGCTGAGGCACTGTGCTATCATGGTGTGGATGGAAAGAGAAATGGTGTAGGGGTGATCCTAAAGAAAGAGTACAGTAAGAATGTAGTGGAGGTGAAGAGTGTTTCTGATATGGTGATAACCGTTAAGCTGGAAGGTTAAAGGGGTGATGATAAATGCCATCAGTGACTATGATGTTTGCGGATGATATTGTGATTTGTGGTGAGAGTAGGGAGCAGGTTGAGAAGAGCCTGGAGAGGTGGAGGTATGCGCTGGAGGGAAGGGGAATGAAAGTCAGTAGGAGTAAGACAGAGTACATGTGTGTGAATGAGAGGGAGGGCAGTGGAGTGGTGTGGTTGCAAGGAGAAGAGGTGGATAAGATGGAGGAGTTCAGGTACCTGGGGTCAACAGTGCAAAGTAATAGAGAGTTTGTTAGAGAAGTGAAGAACAGAGTGCAGGCAGGGTAGAGTGGGTGGAGAAGAGTGAAAGGAGTGATTTGTGATAGATGGGTATCTGCAAGAGTGAAAGGGAAAGTTTATAGGACTGTGGTGAGACCTGTGATGTTGTATGGTTTAGAGACAGTGGCATTGAGTAAAAGACAGGAGGTGGAGCTGAAGATGTTGAGGTTTTTGTTGGGAGTGACGAGGATGGACAGGATTAGAAACAAGTTTATTAGAGGGACCGCGCATGTAGGACGTTTTGGAGACAAGGCGAGGGAGGCGAGAATGAGATGGTTTGGACATGTGCAAAAGGAGGGACATGGGGTATATCGGTAGGAGAATGCTGAGGATGGAGCCACCAGGAAGGAGAAAAAAAGGAAGACCAAGGAGGCGGTTTATGGATGTGGTGAAGAAAAACATGCAGGTAGTTGGGTTGAAAGAGGCAGATGTAGAGGACAGGGGGTATGGAGACGGATGATCTGCTGTGGCCACCCCCTAATGGGAGAAGCCGAAAGAAGAAGAAGATAAATGCCATCAGTGTTATGAGATGGAAAAAGTATGAAGTCAGTTAGATGAAGTGGTAGAAGGTGTAACTAGGAATGAAATATTAGTGATTGGGGCAGACTGTAATGGGCATGTTGGTGAAGGGAACAGAGGTGATGAGGAGGTGATGGGTAGACGTACGGTCTTAAGGAGAGGAATGTGGAAGGGCAGATGGTGGTAGATTTTGCTAAAAGGATGGAAATTGCAGTGGTAAATACATATTTTAAGAAGGAGGAGCAGCATAGGGTGACGTATAAGATCTCAGAAATGAACACACAGGTGGACTATATACTATGCAGGAGATGCAACCTGAAAGAGATTGGGGACTGTAAGGTGTTGGCAGGGGACAGTGTAGCTAGACAGCATTGGATGGTGGACTGAAATAAGTACAAGATGGTGGAAACTGAAGGAGGAAGACTGTAGTGTGAGGTTCAGGGAAGAGGTCAGACAGGGGCTTGGTGGTGGTGAAGAAGTGTTGGATGATTGGGCAACTACTGCAGAAGTGATAAGGGAGACAGCTAAAAAGGTACTTGGCGTGACATCTGGAAAGATGTTGGCGCAACAGAATTGGGATTGGCAGAGAGATGAGAAAAGTAGGCAGGAGTACACAGAGATGCGGCAGCAGGTGAAAAGGGATGTGGCTAAAGCAAAGGAAAAGACATATGAGGAGCTGTAGGAGAAGTCGGACACTAAGGAAGGAGAAAAGGATTTGTATCGATTGGCAGGCTGGAAAGGATGTGCTGCAAGTTAGAGCAATAAAAGCTGGAGATGGAACTGTGTTGACTAGTAAGAGAAGTGTGCTAAAATGGTCTAGGAAGTATTTTGAGCAGCTGATGAATGAGGAGCTTTATAGAGATTGATGATTGGCAATCAAATGGGCACCTTCTGATACTATCTTCTGGGATTGGCCTTCACTCTCAGAGGCTTTATTGCATGCAAGATACCAAAGTGTAGATCACTCTCTGTAATCTGGCACTTCAGGATTTTTTTCTTTCACAATGGGGATTGGGTGGGGGAATCGACTGTATGGCAGCCCTCCTGAGTTCAGCAGTAGTGGTAGTCCTTCAACTCCATTACCCTGAGTGTAGGAGCCCCTCAAGTTTGTGTCCTAGTCCACCTGATCTACTCTCTCTACACTCATGAGTGTGTGCCCCCGCACAGCTCTACTTCCTAGTGAAATGTGCTGATGACACAGTGGTTCCAAGCATCATCTCCAACTACATGGTGCCCGGATAACTGTCTCTCCCTGAATGTCAGCAAAAGCAAGGCGCTAGTGATGGACTTCAGGAAAAGTTAGAAAAAAAAGATACTCTTCATTCATGATCAGTGGGGGACCCCTGTGGGGAGTGTGAGCAGTGTCCAATACCTTGAAGTACACATGTCTGAGAACCTGACATGGTCTGCTTACACACAATCTTACGTAAAGAAAGCCAGACAAAGACTGTCATCTTTGGCAGCTGAGGAAATTCAGGGTTTTAGCAGTAATCCTGAAAACCTCCTCTACTGGGGCTATAGTAAGCATTATGACTCAGTTTATCTCAGTTTGGTATGGCAGTTGCTCCAAACAGGACTATAAGGCACTTCAGAGGGTAGTTTGCTTAGCAGAGCGCATTTCAGGGACTACTCTTCCCTCTCGGCAGAAAATATACAACACCAATCACCAAGGACCCTAATCACTCCAGTAACTGTCTGTTTTGTCTGATGACATCAGGCAAGTGCTTCTGATAGCTGATGGCAAAATCTGCAGGTTTTAGAAGAAGCGTCTTCCGAAAAGCCATCAAACTTCTCAATGCTAGCATGACCATGAACACTATCCCAGAAGACTTTATTCTGCATCTGCACACTGTACTTCACATTGTCATAATCATTGCTACTGTTTTTGGTCCGTTATACCTCCATTACAAAATGTACGTTATTTTTTGGCACATCGAAATATATTTGCATCATTTTTACATCTATCTATATATTTATATTTTATACTCACACACTTTACTTACTGCACGATTTCTGAGCAGCTGATCGGGATTTTAACTATATTTTGTGACAAATAAAAATGTTGAATCTTTACAGAAACATCATTAATACTGTTAAACCATGCTTTCATTTCTAACCTTAACCCTAGAGTATTACAGCTCAAGTCTGCTTTCCCTTAATGAAAATTTCATTTTGTGTTTTATATGTAAAAATTATTTCTTGAAGATAAAAGCAATCTTGGTTTTTGTACGTTTCCCAGAACTCTTTGGATTAATGAAGAAACATGTATGTGATGGACGATGGGAAGTGAGAGATTCAACTCTAGAGTTCATTACACAGCTCACAGCTGACCTCAAAGGTACAGAAATAATTATCACTTCCAGCCCTTTTAAATTTTCAATTTGAAATTGAAAACAGGAGGAGTGATTTCTTTTTCTTCTTGTCTTGTTTAGGTTATAGCAACTATACCAAAACTCTTCATAGTAGTGGCATGATCTCAGTCCTCTTCACCTTATTGTCAGATTTAGAAGGTTATGTCCAAGCCAGTGCAGTGGTAGCTCTTGGAGAGGCAGTAACTACATCTGATGTCTGTAGCAACGTACAGGTATACATTTTATTGAATATACATATTTTTTCTTTCTTAAATAGACATTGCAAATCACATGTTCACTTACCAGTCTTTTATTGATGGCAATTACAATTTTTGCATTGTTTCATTTGATCTATGCACTAGTTTTTTCTTTTCTTGTTTTCTTTTAAGGAAAAGGCTGTGACACAGCTGTTGAGCATTTTGTCTCAAGATACACAGAGCTTCCCACACCGTGCTGCAGTGAAGGTCTTCATTAAATGGTTAAAAAGCCCACACTTTTACACTGCTTTGGAGCAGTCTATTAGCTCAGTGTTGTTGGTTGTTGGAAATGACTTTGACTGGGAGGTTAAAGTTCACACATTGGAGTTAGCAGATGTATTAATGGACAAATCGCTAAATCATTGCCCCTGTCACAATCAGAAGATTTATCGAAGATCTGAAAGTGCATGCGTAATGCAGGCATTAATCAAACTGAAGAATCTAGGGGTATTTGAGTTTCTGTTTAAATGCTTATTTGACTGTGACAGACCTGTTTCTCAGAAAGCTTGTTCACTTCTGCTAAAGCTAAGAACATTTATGAGAGAGTATTCTATTGATGACCACAGAGATCTTACTACTGAAATATGGAAGTACAATTGGAATGAGGAAATGCTTCACACATACCTCACAAATCAAGAGTCCCTTGAGCTTAATTGTGTAGAAAATAGAGACACAGCATCTTGTAGGCAAATGGGCAATCATGACTTTGACAATGGATTTCCAAAAGTGATGAATCTGTGCCAGATATTAGAACTACTAGACCTTGAGAAGATGCAACATACTTTATCATTAAGTAGTGACCATGTGATAAATTCACCTCAGTCTCTAATGGAAGATATTTTATTTATGGCTAGTGAGAGTGACGAGAATATTGCAGATTGTTATTGAAAATTTGTTTACACAGGTAGCCACTTGTCATAATTTAAGTAAGACAGTACTTATTGTATACTGATGACTAAGTTCAAAAGGAAAGGACCAGTAACAATGTAATACCTAAGGCCTGTAAAAGTGTTAGTCTAGTATATTATATTATATAAGGGGTAGTGTCTTCAATGGACTCTGAATTGACTCTGGTTTTATGATTAAATATGACTAGAAAATTGGTAAACATTCTTCTTAAATGTACATATAATTGTATTATTCATGCACATAATTTTAATAAACATATCTGAAGTCCCACAATGTGTTTGTCTCTTATGTACATAGATCCTAGTTTATTCCTGTTACAGTCAATGGAAATTCTGTGTTTTTGCTGAATCTAGCACAAAATGACTACAAACTAAGTACGTTAACAGCAAATAAAAATATGGTGCATATGGTTCCACTGTTTGGAGGAAGAATAATGATGAGTACCATCCCAAGAACACCATCCCTACTGTGAAGCATGGGGGTGGTAGCATCATGCTTTGGGGTGTTTTTCTGCACATGGGACAGGGCAACTGCACTGTATTAAGGAGAGGATGACCGGGGCTATGTATTGCGAGATTATGGGGAACAACCTCCTTCCCTCAGTTAGAGCATTGAAGATGGGTCGAAGCTGGGTCTTCCAACATGACAATGACAAATTAGGTCTCCAGACCTAAACCCAATAGAGAATCTTTGGAGGTAGCTCAAACTCCGTGTTTCTCAGCGACAGGCCAGAAACCTGACTGATCTAGAGAAGATCTGTGTGGAGGAGTGGGCCAAAATCCCTCCTGCAGCGTGTGCAAACCTGGTGAAAAACTACAGGAAACGTTTGACCTCTGTAATTGCAAACAAAGGCTACTATACCAAATATTAACATCGACTTTCTCAGGTCTTCAAATACTTATTTGCAGCTGTATCATACAAATAAATAGTTTAAAAAAATCATACATTGTGATTTTTTGGATTTTCTTTTTTTAGATTATGTCTCTCACAGTGGACATGCACCTACGATGACAATTTCAGACCCCTCCATGATTTCTAAGTGGGAGAACTTGCAAAATAGCAGGGTGTTCAAATACTTATTTTTCTCACTGTAAGTGTGTGTGTGTGTGTGTGTATGTATATATATATATATATATATATATATATATATATATATATATATATATATATATATATATATATATATATATATATATATATATATAGGGGGGGAGTGGTGGCTCCAGCGGTTAAGGCGCTGGGTTACCGATTGGAAAGTCGGGGGTTCAATCCCCAGTATCGCCAAGCTGCCACTTTTGGGCCCTTGAGCAAGGCCCTTAACCCTCTATGCTCCAGGGGACCCTTACGAGAAAAATAAAACCAAGGACCGTGACGTCGGAGCGACGTGGGGCCGCCTTCCCTTGGGCTCCCCACCTGCAGGAGGGACCGTAAGGGACCGATGCTGAGAGGATTGGGCAGCAGTCGAAGGCGGGGGCCTTGACAGCCCGATCCCTGGACACGGAGAAGTGTCTGGGGAATCTGCTTAGACTGCTGCCCCTGCGACCCGAATTACGAATAAGCAGGAGAAGATGAAATGAAATGAAAAAAAAAAATATATATATATATATATATATATATATATATATATATATATATATATATATATATATATATATATATATATATACACAGTACAGACCAAACTTTGGACACACCTTCTCATTCAAAGAGTTTTCTTTATTTTCATGACTATGAAAATTGTAGAGTCACACTGAAGGCATCAAGGGCTATTTGACCAAGAAGGAGAGTGATGGGGTGCTGCGCCAGATGACCTGGCCGCCACAGTCACCGGACCTGAACCCAATCGAGATGGTTTAGGGGTGAGCTGGACCGCAGAGTGAAGGCAAAAGGGCCAACAAGTGCCAAGCATCTCTTGGGGAACTCCTTCAAGACTGTTGGAAGACCATTTCAGGTGACTACCTCTTGAAGCTTATCAAGAGAATGCCAAGAGTGTGCAAAGCAGTAATCAAAGCAAAAAGTGGCTACTTTGAAGAACCTAGAATATGACATTTTTCAGTTGTTTCACACATTTGTGTTATGTATATAATTCCATATATAATTCCACATGTTAATTCATAGTTTTGATGCCTTCAGTGTGACTCTACAATTTTCATAGTCATGAAAATAAAGAAAACTCTTTGAATGAGAAGGTGTGTCCAAACTTTTGGTCTGTACTATATATATATATATATATATATATATATATATATATATATATATATATATATATATATATATATATATATATATATATACACATACATACACACAACCCAGCCATTAGGGGGGCACAAGCCAGTGTACTCTCAGTGCCGGTCCCAAGCCCGGGTAAATGGGGAGGGTTGCGTTAGGAAGGGCATCCAGCGTAAAACATGTGCCAAATAAAATATGCGGATCACAAATGAGAATTTCATACCGGATCGGTCGAGGCCCGGGTTAACAACGACCGCCACAGGTATCGTTAGCCGACAGGGTACCGGTGGAAATTGGGCTACTGTTGGCCGAAGGAGGAGAAGGAGAGGAGGAAGGCGTCTACAGAGACGGCAGGAAAAGGAGCAGTGTAGGAGAGTAGAGGTTCGGGTTGGTACTTTAAATGTTGGTACTATGACGGGTAAAGGGAGAGAGATAGCTGATATGATGGAGAGGAGAAAGGTAGATGTGTTGTGTGTTCAGGAGACCAAGTGGAAAGGGAGTAAGGCCAGGAACATTGGAGGTGGGTTTAAACTGTTTTATCATGGTGTGGATGGAAAGAAAAATGGTGTAGGGGTGATTCTGAAGGAAGCGTACAGTAAGAGTGTAGTGGAGGTGAAGAGAGTTTCTGATAGGGTGATGATCGTGAAGGTGGAAGTTGAAGGGATGATGATAAATGTCATCAGTGCCTATGCTCCACAAGTTGGCTGTGAGATGAAGGAGAAAGAAAGACTCTGGAGTGAATTAGATGAAGTGGTAGATGGTGTACCTAGGAAAGAACGATTGGTGATTGGGGCAGACTTTAATGGGCATGTAGGTGAAGGGAACAGAGGTGATGAGGAGGTGATGGGTAGGTATGGTTTTAAGGAGAGGAATGTGGAAGGGCAGATGGTGGTAGATTTTGCTAAAAGGATGGAAATGGCAGTGGTGAACACGTATTTTAAGAAGAAGGAGGATCATAGGGTGACGTATAAGAGTGGAGGAAGGTGCACACAGGTGGATTATCTTCTGTGTAGGAGATGCAACCTGAAGGAGATTGGAGACTGTAAGGTGTTGGCGGGGGACAGTGTAGCTAGACAGCATCGGATGGTGGTCTGTAGGATGGTTTTGGAGGCGAAGAAGAAGAGGAGGAAAGTAAGGTTTGAAACAAGAATAAGATGGTGGAAACTGAAGGAGGAAGAGTGTAGTGTGAGGTTTAGGGAAGAGGTCAGACAGGGGCTTGGTGGTGGTGAAGAGGTGCCGGATGATTGGGCAACTACTGCAGGAGTGATGAGGGAGGCAGCTAGAAAAGTACTTGGTGTGACATCTGGAAATAGAAAGCAAGACAAGGAGACGTGGTGGTGGAATGAGGAAGTGCAGGAGAGCATTAGGGGAAAGAGATTGGCAAAACAGAAGTGGGATCGACAGAGTGATGAGAAGAGTAGGCAGGAGTACAAGGAGATGCGGCAGCAGGTTAAAAGGGATGTGGCGAAAGCCAAGGAAAAGGCATATGAGGAACTGTATAAGAGGTTGGACACTAAGGAAGGAGAAAAGGATTTATACCGATTGGCCAAGCAGAGGGACCGAGCTGGGAAGGATGTACTGCAAGTTAGAGCAATAAAGGATGGAAAGGGAAATGTGTTGACTAGTGAGGAGAGTGTGTTGAGAAGATGGAGGGAGTATTTTGAGCAGCTGATGAATGAGGAAAATCAGAGAGAGAGAAGGTTGGAGGATGTGGAGTTGGTGAAGCAGGATGTAGATAGGATTAGTAAGGAGGAAGTGAGAGCAGCGATTAAGAGGATGAAGAATGGAAAGTCGGTTGGACCAGATGACATACCGGTAGAAGCGTGGAGATGTTTAGGAGAGATGGCAGTGGAGTTTTTAACCAGATTGTTTAACAGGATTCTGGAAGGGGAGAGGATGCCTGAGGAATGGAGAAGGAGTGTGCTGGTACCGGTCTTTAAGCATAAGGGAGATGTGCAGACCTGCAGTAACTACAGGGGAATTAAGTTGATCAGTCACACCATGAAGTTATGGGAAAGAGTAGTGGAAGCCAGGCTGAGAGAAGAGGTGACCATCTGTGAGCAACAGTATGGTTTCATGCCGAGGAAGAGCACCACAGATGCCTTATTTGCTTTGAGGATGTTGATGGAGAAGTATAGAGAAGGACAGAAGGAGCTGCATTGTGTATTTGTGGATTTAGAGAAAGCGTACGACAGGGTGCCGAGAGAGGAGTTGTGGTATTGTATGAGGAAGTCAGGTGTGTCAGAGAAGTATGTGAGGGTGGTGCAGGACATGTATGAGGACAGTGTGACGGCAGTAAAGTGTGCAGTAGGTACGACAGACTGGTTCAGGGTGAAGGTTGGACTGCATCAAGGATCGGCCCTGAGCCCTTTCCTGTTTGCAGTGGTGATGGACAGGTTGACGGACGAGGTCAGACAGGAGTCTCCCTGGACTATGATGTTTGCAGATGATATTGTGATTTGTGGTGAGAGTAGAGAGCAGGTTGAGAAGAGCCTGGAGAGGTGGAGATATGCGCTGGAGAGAAAGGGAATGAAAGTCAGTAGGAGTAAGACAGAGTACATGTGTGTGAATGAGAGGGAGGGCAGTGGAGTGATGCGGTTGCAGGGAGAAGAGGTGGAGAAGGTGGAGGAGTTCAGGTACCTGGGGTCAACAGTGCAAAGTAATGGAGAGTGTGTTAGGGAAGTAAAGAAAAGAGTGCAGGCAGGGTGGAGTGGGTGGAGAAGAGTGACAGGAGTGATTTGTGATAGAAGAGTATCTGCAAGAATGAAAGGGAAAGTTTATAGGACTGTGGTGAGACCTGCGATGTTGTATGGATTAGAGACAGTGGCATTGAGTAAAAAACAGGAGGTGGAGCTGGAGGTAGCGGAGCTGAAGATGTTGAGGTTTTCGTTGGGAGTGACGAGGATGGACAAGATTAGAAATTAGTTTATTAGAGGGACAGCGCATTTAGGATGTTTTGGTGACAAGGTGAGGGAGGCGAGATTGAGATGGTTTGGACATGTGCAGAGAAGGGACATGAATTATATTGGTAGAAAAATGCTGAAGATGGAGCCACCAGGTAGGAGGAAAAGAGGAAGGCCAAGGAGGAGGTTCATGGATGTGGTGAGGGAAGACATGCAGGTAGTTGGTGTAAAAGAGGCAGATATAGAGGACAGGGTGGTATGGAGACGGATGATCCGCTGTGGCGACCCCTAATGGGAGCAGCCGAAAGAAGAAGAAGAAGACACACACACACACACACACACACACACACACACACACACACACACACACACACACACTTACTGGCCACTTTATTAGGTACACCTTACTATTAATGGGTTGGACCCCCTTTTGCCTTCAGATCTGCCTTAATCTTTCATGGCATAGATTCAACAAGGTACTGGAAACATTCCTCAGAGATTTTGGTCCATATTGACATGATAGCATCAAACAATTGCTGCAGATTTGTCGGCTGCACATCCATGATGCGAATCTCTCGTTCTACCACATCCCAAAGGTGCTCTATTGGATTGAGATCTGGTGACTGTGGAGGCCATTTGAGTACAGTGAACTCATTGTCATGTTCAAGAAACCAGTCTGAGATGATTCGCGCTTTATGACATGACGCGTTATCCTGCCGGAAGTAGCCATCAGAAGATGTGTACACTGTAGTCATAAAGGGATGGACATGGTCAGCAACAATACTGAGGTAGGCTGTGGCGTTGACACGATGCTCAATTGGTACTAATGGGCCCAAAGTGTGCCAAGAAAATATCCCCCACACCATTACACCACCACCACAAGCCTGAAGGCAGGATAAATCCATGCTTTCATGTTATTGACGCCAAATTCTGACCATACCATCCTAATGTCGCAGCAGAAATCGAGACTTATCAGACAATTCAACGTTTTTCCAACAGCCCATCCGCCTCAAGGTTCGACGTGTTGTGAGTTCAGAGATGCTCTCCTGCATACCTCGGTTGTAACGAGTGGTTATTTGAGTTACTGTTGCTTTTCTATCAGCTCGAACCAGTCTGGCCATTCTCCTCTGACCTCTGGCATCAACAAGGCATTTGTGCCCACAGAACTGCCGCTCACTGGATATTTTCTCTTTTCCGGACCATTCTCTGTAAACCCTAGAGATGGTTGTGCGTGAAAATCCCAGTAGATCAGCAGTTTCTGAAATACTCAGGCCAGCCGGTCTGGCACCAACAACCATGCCACATTCAAAGTCACTTAAATCACCTTTTGTCCCCATTCTGACGCTCGGTTTGAACTGCAGCAGATCGTCTTGACCATGTCTACATGCCTAAATGCATTGAGTTGCTGCCATGTGATTGGCTGATTAGAAATTTGCGTTAACGAGCAGTTGGACAGGTGTACCTAATAAAGTGTCCGGTGAGTGAGTGAGTGTGTGTGCATATATATATATATATATATATATATATATATATATATATATATATATATATATATATATATATATATATATATATATATATATATATATATATGCACACACACACACTCACTCACCGGCCACTTTATTTATATATAAATATTCTCCTGCATAGAATATAGCAGTGGTGGGCTTTCAGGGTCAGCAAAGGCTTCTCTGATGGTCTAAACACTATCAGAAGCACTGACCTATATTTACAACCTAAATTCTAATATTTGTTCCATGAAATTGTATGAAATTATTCCCAACAGTTTATTCTCTTCATTTCATAGCGTTTCTCTTGGATGCACTGCTTCCAGTATGTGTATGTGGATGTTAGATTTCTTGTGAAATAAGATTTCAGCCTCTTCTACTGGTCTTTTTAACCATAGTCTCCATAAGAAATAGCTCTGTTTCTTTAAACAATCAGATTACAAATCCACCATACAAAATAGCGTCAGCATTTTTCCGTCCTCTGATTGGTATTATAGCCAAGTTCGACTGGCAAAACTCCAGTTGTGTCCTACTTCATGTAGAGTTTGGACATTGGAGCTCAAATGTTGAGCTATTTTATGAGTTGCTCAGTAGCTTCTTGTTCCATCAACTGACTGTATTAGACTGTAGAAAGGACATTACTCATAATCACACACTCTGGTACCCATGGTAGTTCTCATTCTCCAGTGTTTTGTATTGTTTTTAAGATTTATAATTACACTATTGACATCACCCAAATGAGGACAGGTTCCACTTTTAAGTATGGTTCCTCTTAAAGTTTCTTTCTTATACCATCTAAGGGAGTTTTTCCCTTTATCCATTCATTACAGTTCCATTGTTGAAGTGTGTAGTAATAGATAATTAAATGCAGAACTATTCATGCAACTTCTTGTCCTGACCAATTGTAGTAGATTATTGATATTATTTACAGCCCGAATCCATCCTCAAAATTCTTGAATTGCTTGGCAACATCATGGATCTTTAGGCTGTAGATCCATCCCCGGCTGCACAGAGTGGTCTCCAATTCAGAAGAACTCCATCCAGAGTTAGGATGTGTTAGGATGAATCGAGCAGATCCTAAGAGATGGATGCACCATTCAAAGTGGTTGTCCACCAGCATTCCCTATACAACTTAATAGAGGATTTGAGAACTTTAATAGAGAATTTGAAATAACCCAGCCATTATGGATGCACAAGCCCGGGTAAATGGGGAGGGTTGCGTTAGGAAGGGCATCCAGCGTAAAATATGCGCCAAATCAAATATGCGGATCACAAATGAGAATTTCATACCGGATCGGCCGAGGCCCGGGTTAACAACGACCGCCACAGGTATCGTTAGCCGACAGGGTACCGGTGGAAATTGGGCTACTGTTGGCCGAAGGAGGAGAAGGAAAGGAGGAAGACGTCTACAGAGACGGCAGGGAAAGGAGCAGTGTAGGAGAGTGGAGGTTCGGGTTGGTACTTTAAATGTTGGTACCATGATGGGTAAAGGGAGAGAGGAAGCTGATATGATGGAGAGGAGAAAGGTAGATATGCTGTGTGTTCAGGAGACCAAGTGGATAGGGAGTAAGGCCAGGAACATTGGAGGTGGATTTAAACTGTTTTATCAAGGTGTGGATGGAAAGAGGAATGGTGTGGGGGTGATTCTGAAGGAAGAGTACAGTAAGAGTGTAGTGGAGGTGAAAAGAGTTTCTGATAGGGTGATGATCGTGAAGGTGGAAGTTGAAGGGATGATGATAAATGTCATCAGTGCCTATGCTCCACAAGTTGGCTGTAAAATGGAGGAGAAGGAAAGATTCTGGAGTGAATTAGATGAAGTGGTAGATGGTGTACCTAAGAAAGTGTCGGAACTTAGAGCCCGTCTCTGAGGCGACACATCGAGGGTGGATTCTTTGCTCAGAGGATTCCCAATGTTTCTCAGCCAATTCTAAAAAGACAAAATATAATAGACACAAACCGCCAATAAAGGATCCTCAGTCCTGGATGAGTAAAAGCAAAACTTCTTTATTTCGTATGCGTTCCAAAGAGCTCAGTTGAAGGCGGGTACCCCACATCAAACCGATCAGCGCATCAAAATTGATACAGCACACCAAGAGTGAGGAAGTACAACTACTGTCTGTTCCACACTTGTATTTATACCCTGTAGCCACCATATTTTTCTATTTTTTTTCTAAGTACTTGACCTTGAGTAATTCCCCTTATTTGCCGATCTTGTTTTCTTCTTGCCTTCTTCTTCCCAATTCCCCTTATATTTGTCCTTGGCTCATTTCTCCAATACAACACCATATTTGGAGTTTCTGTTTTTCCCTATTCCCCCTATTTTCGGCCTTGTTTTGATTTATATATAAAAAATTAGTGGGTATAAAGCCCCTATTTTCTATGAATCCAACCATACGCTTCTTCAGTCTTTCAAGTGTGAACAACCGTCTCCTCTCCTCCTCTGCGGCCTATTTTGCCCATCTGCAATGTGTGAGTGTTATGTTTTATTCTTTGCTTTATTTTTATAATGCTGTTTGCTATTCTATTTTTCTTAAATTGGGTGACACCATTAAATTGAGTGACACCAGTGCATTAAATTGTCTATCTACATGTGCTTGATTATATTACTTAGTGCTTAAGGTATATTTTAAATGTGCATTCCGAACTGAGTGTTACATAGAGTATAGAATCTTCTCTTAAATGTGTGTTATCTTTTGCTTACACCTAATAGTCACCGTGATACCCTGTTTAACATTTTGTCTCTGTTGATCTCTTTTGCTCAGCTCCAGCACGCAGACGTACTCAGGCATATGCTCTTCGCAGACACTATAGCCAATTCCAGCTCTCCTCAATTGCTAATGAGCTTGCTCAGTTCCTTGAGCAGCTCTCTAGCCCGTCTGTTCCATTGAGTCCCTTTTCGCCTCCTCGCATCGTGCAGAGCACTTCTACGCGTGACGCGAGCACACAAACTTCTCCTGACCTTGATGACTGCAGCGAAGGCTCCTACCCCCCTGATACCACTATCGTCTCATTATCCTTCACCCTGGTCCTCCACTGATTATTCCCCTACTTCTCCCGCTGCACCGTCAGGCTACTGTGCTCCTGTGCCTTCGCCTGGCTCTGAGCCCAACTACTCCTTCATGTCTCCTGGGCCTTCAGCAGGCCACACGCCTTACTATCCCACAGCCCACACTCCTTGCTCTCACAATAAAAATGTTTAAACTCCCCAAGGTCGTTTTCTGTCCTTTTTTGTATATTCCACACACTCATAACACTCAGTCAGACTCTATCCTACTCACACATGTAAATACCCTGTTATTACTATTTTACTTATATTTGGTTGGTAAATAAAGGCTTGATTAACATATAGATTAAATAGGCTTTATCAACCCAAATTAAATAGGTTTTGTCAAACTACTTCTACTATATCTGCATTAATTATTAGGTTGTTCTTCATTGACTATTAGATTAACTGTGTTGGATTAATATTAGTTTGATTATACACATGCTAGATAAGGTTAAAATATATTTTCTCGACAAAAGAACGATTGGTGATTGGGGCAGACTTTAATGGGCATGTAGGTGAAGGGAACAAAGGTGATGAGGAGGTGATGGGTAGGTATGGTCTTAAGGAGAGGAATGTGGAAGGGTAGATGGTGGTGGATTTTGCTAAAAGGATGGAAATGGCAGTGGTGAACACTTATTTTAAGAAGAAGGATGATCATAGGGTGACGTATAAGAGTGGAGGAAGGTGCACACAGGTGGACTATGTGCTATGCAGGAGATGCAACCTAAAGGAGATTGGAGACTGTAAGGTGTTGGCAGGGGACAGTGTAGCTAGACAGCATCAGATGGTGGTCTGTAGGATGGTTTTGGAGGCGAAGAAGAAGAGGAGGAGAGTGAGGACTGAAAGAAGAATAAGATGGTGGAAACTGAAGCAGGAAGAGTGTGGTGTGAGGTTCAGGGAAGAGGTCAGACAGAAGCTCAGTGGTGTTAAGGAGGTGTTGGATGATTGGGCAACTACTGCAGGAGTGATGAGGGAGGCAGCTAGAAAAGTACTTAGTGTGACATCTGGAAATAGAAAGCAAGACAAGGAGACGTGGTGGTGGAATGAGGAAGTGCAGGAGAGCATAAGGAGAAAGAGGTTGGCAAAACAGAAGTGGGACAGACAGAGTGATGAGAAAAGTAGGCAGGAGTACAAGGAGATGCGGCAGCAGGTTAAGAGGGATGTGGCGAGAGCCAAGGAAAAGGCATATGAGGAGCTGTATGAGAGGTTGGACACTAAGGAAGGAGAAAAGGATTTGTACCGATTGGCCAGGCAGAGGGACCGAGCTGGAAAGGATGTACTGCAAGCTAGAGCAGTAAAGGATGGAGAGGGAAATGTGTTGACTAGTGAGGAGAGTGTGTTGAGAAGGTGGAGGGAGTATTTTGAGCAGCTGATAAATGAGGAAAATCAGAGAGAGAGTAGGTTGGATGATGTGGAGTTGGTGAAGCAGGATGTGGATAGGATTAGTAAGGAGGAAGTGAGAGCAGCGATTAAGAGGATGAAGAGTGGAAAGTCGGTTGGACCAGATGACATACTGGTAGAAGCGTGGAGATGTTTAGGAGAGATGGCAGTGGAGTTTTTGACCAGATTGTTTAACAGGATTTTGGAAGGTGAGAAGATGCCTGAGGAACGACAGGGTGCCAAGAGAGGAGTTGTGGTATTGTATGAGGAGTTGTGGTATTGTATGAGGAAGTCAGGTGTGTCAGAGAAGTATGTGAGGGTGGTGCAGGACATGTATGAGGACAGTGTGACGGCAGTGAAGTGTGCAGTAGGAACGACAGACTGGTTCAGGGTGAATGTTGGACTGCATCAAGGATCGGCCCTGAGCCCCTTCCTGTTTGCAGTGGTGATGGACAGGTTGACGGACGAGGTCAGACAGGAGTCGGATGATATTGTGTCGGATGATATTGTGATTTGTTGTGAGAGTAGGGAGCAGGTTGAGAAGAGCCTGGAGAGGTGGAGATATGCGCTGGAGAGAAGGGGAATAAAACTCAGTAGGAGTAAGACAGAGTACATGTGTGAATGAGAGGGAGGGCAGTGGAGTTGTGCGGTTGCAGGGAGAAGAGCTGGAGAAGGTGGAGGAATTCAGGTACCTGGGTTCAACAGTGCAAAGTAATGGAGAGTGTGTTAGAGAAGTGAAGAAAAGAGTGCAGGCAGGGTGGAGTGGGTGGAGAAGAGTGACAGGAGTGATTTGTGATAGTAGGGTATCTGCAAAAATGAAAGGGAAAGTTTATAGGTCTGTGGTGAGACCTGCGATGTTGTATGGATTAGAGACAGTGGCATTGAGTAAAAGACAGGAGGTGGAGCTGGAGGTAGCAGAGCTGAAGATGTTGAGGTTTTCGTTGGGAGTGACGAGGATGGATAAGATCAGAAATGAGTTTATAAGAGGGACAGCGCATGTAGGATGTTTTGGTGACAAGGTGAGGGAGGCGAGATTAAGATGGTTTGGACATGTGCAGAGGATGGACATAAATTATATTGGTAGAAGAATACTGAGGATGGAACCATCAGGTAGGAGGAAAAGAGGAAGGCCAAGGAGGAGGTTAATGGATGTGGTGAGGGAAGACATGCAGGTAGTTGGTGTAAAAGAGGCAGATGTAGAGGACAGGGTGGTATGGAGACAGATGATCCGCTGTGCCGACCCCTAATTGGAGCAGCCGAAAGAAGAAGAAGAATAGAGAATTTGAATTTAATCTTATTACATCATACCCAAAAAGACTTGATGCTGTAATTGTTGCCAAAGGTACTAAGTACCCAGTAAAGGGTCTGAATATTTATGTACATGTAATATTCCACAATTATATATTTTTAACTAGAAATTTTTAGAATTCTGTTTTTTACTTTGGCATTATTATTAAAAAAAAAGCATTAATGATTGTGGTACCATGCTGCAACATACAGTAACACATTTTTAAATAGTGAAAGGGGTCTGAATACAATCTAATTGCACACTATAACCAGGACTGTGCAAAAATTAGTTTACAAATAGTTAAATACTTTATTTTTATCAGTTAACAAAATGGAAAATAAATTAACAGAAGAGAAATCCAAATCAAATCAATATTTTTTGTGACCAACCTTTGCTGGCAAAACAGCATCAATTCTTTTAGGTACACCAAGATGGCGACAGTCCTTACCTAGTATCCTGTTAGCCAACGTCCAGTCACTGGAAAACAAGCTCGACAACCTCAGGGCAAGGGTCAAGTTCCAGAGAGACATTTGGGACTGCAACCTTCTCTGCTTCACTGAGACATGGCTGAACCCAGCTGTACCGGACCACGCCATCCAGCCGGCCGAGTTTTTCTTGGTTTACTGCATGGACAGAACACTGGAGTCTGGAAAGTCAAGAGGAGCTGTCTGATGGTGAACAACCACTGGTGTGACTGCACGAGCATCGTTCCCCTCTTACGCTCCTGCACACCAAACCTGGAACTACTGACCATCAAATGTCGGCCCCTTTATCTACCTCGGGAATTTAGCTCGGTCATAGTCAGTGCCGTTTATATTCCACCTCAAGTGGACACGGACACTGCAGTATGGTGTAGTATCTGAAATATGTAATATCTGAAAATATGTAGTACCTTTATTCGACTTTATTCTGTATTGCGAGAATGCAGGCCAGATCTTTTCCCTACAAGACGATGTTGAAAGACCATAGTGTTTATAGCAGAGTCTGGGCCAAATGTTTATGTTGAAGGGTGTACGTGCAGCTTCTGAAATCCCCCACGAGCCGACTGTACAACGAGACATGCTAAACATTCTGGAGAAATGAGCTCACTTACATCTTGCATGTTTTGAGATGCGGACAATAGCAACTGTCCATATGTGGTGATGTTCCTTATGCTAAACATTCTGGAGAAATGAGCTCACTTACATCTTGCATGTTTTGAGATGCGGACAATAGCAACTGTCCATATGTGGTGATGTTCCTTATGCTAAACATTCTGGAGAAATGAGCTCACTTGCATCTTGCATGTTTTGAGATGCGGACAATAGCAACTGTCCATATGTGGTGATGTTCCTTATGCTAAACATTCTGGAGAAATGAGCTCACTTACATCTTGCATGTTTTGAGATGCGGTCAATAGCAACGGCTCAGATATATATAGATGAGACAGGATGTTAGATCGGGAGGACGGTTCTTTTGGCTCTGAACCCCTCCGAGCAAATCCTGGATGCTCGTATCAAGATGCTGTACCTTCTGTGAATAAACCTGGTTTGCAAGAAAGAAGGTGTCTACAGAGATTTCTTCCAAGCAACAGCTACACTCCTGCACAACCCGAAATATACATCATTTCCTGGCGTCACGAATCCTGGGCGTGTTGTGGCCGCTTCGCGGATCTGCTCCATCGTCTGCTCCCGAATCTGTCCGGCTGGCTGAAACGGTGAGCTTTCGCCCCCTGGGGTGGTTCTGTTTTTCTGTGGCTGGGTCGCACCGTTTAAAGGGCCTGTGTGTGTGGATTTTGTGTGTGTGTTGTGGCTGTTTTTGGGAGATTCTCCGTTCTAAATTAAAATATTTTTTTTTGCACTGCTGGGCAGCGCAAAAGGGGGGACTGACTGTGATATTGTTTTAAAGAAAATAAAACGTTGAAATACAATAGAAAAGAAGTGAAGTAAAAAGTTTAAGTGATAAAAGAAACAGGAATAAAAAGAGAAGTGCAGAAAATAAGAGTTGAAGCTGAAGTAAAAAGCATAAAGGTGATTGCTTTTGAGAAACAGTTGAATATGGTAAAAAGGTTAAAGAAAAAGAAAAATAAGGTTTAAAGAAAAGGAGCCGCAAGATTTGGATAAAAACCCTCAGGGAGGTGACATTTAAGTCAGGCCACAAAACCTGGGCATTCACTAGGTGGATTTCAGGTCAGTTTTTGACAAACTGGGCATGTAGAATTAAAATTCATTTGTAGCTCCCACTCGGACAACACCTGACGAAGTGTGTGATGATGCAGCTGTCATTTGAATTTCTGCATGTCAAAGAGGTAGCATAAATTTAATAAAGGAAGGAAAATAATGAAGAGAAAATAAATAGGAAAAAGGTGCGGCAAAATAGCATGCTATAAGTTTGTATGACTGAGTCGACTATAGTGTATGTGAAATTTAAATGTTGTGTATGTATTTACTGCGAGTTTTTTGATTTAAGATTGATTTGTGTGTGTGCGTTTGGAAGAAGAAAAAAAAAAAAAAAAAAAAAAAAAAAAAAAGAGGGAGTCTCTCCCTCTCTGTGCGCGCGGAACTAAGTGTGTGTGTTCCATGTGCGCTTAGCTGCGGGTGAAGTCCCTCTGCGCTCCGCTGTGGGCGGGACCCCCCCCCCCCCTCTCTCTCTCTCTCTGAAAGCTTGTGCGTGTGATTGACTGCAGTATGTGTGGGTATGTGCAACTATTATAATAAAGTGATTATTGTATATGCATATGTATTGTTTGTGGGTAATACTGATTGATAAAAGAGTTGGGGTGATTATTAAAGTAAAGCAAATTGAAGTGCTTACAATGTGATGTTTAGAGGAGATAAGCAATCTGTAGAGCATAAAACTCTGAATGCTGATGGACGTTGTGTGTGTGAAGTTTGAGGTGTTATCTGTAGAGAACTAAATAGATACTAAGGTCCTGTCTATTTTTTTATGTGCTGTGTGGTATGCGGAAATTGCGGTCTAGAATGTCACATGGATTGAGGCCCGCGACCGGAGCAACATGGTCAGCGCATGGCTTCTGTTTGATTAAGGCCAGTGCTGTTTTATCAACAAAATTTTTTTTAAATGCTTGGATGTGTATTTGAACATCCATCCATCCATCCATCTTCTCCCGCTTATCCGATGCCGGGTCGCGGGGGCAGCAGTCTAAGCAAAGATGCCCAGACTTCCCTCTCCCTAGACACTTCTTCCAGCTCTTCCGGGGGGACACCAAGGCGTTCCCAGGCCAGCCGGGAGACATAGTCTCTCCAGCGTGTCCTAGGTCTTCCCCGGGGTCTCCTCCCAGTGGGACGCGCCCGGAACACCTTCCCAGGAAGGCGTCCAGGAGGCATCCGGAACAGATGCCCGAGCCACCTCAGCTGACCCCTCTCGATGTGGAGGAGCAGCGGATCTACTCCGAGCTCCTCCCGAGTGACTAAGCTTCTCACCCTATCTCTAAGGGATCGCCCAGCCACCCTGCGGAGGAAGCACATTTCGGCCGCCTGTATCCGGGATCTTGTCCTTTCGGTCATGACCCAGAGCTCATGACCATAGGTGAGAGTAGGAACGTAGATTGACCGGTAAATCGAAAGTTTCGCCTTGCGGCTCAGCTCCTTCTTCACCACGACAGACCGGTACATCGACCGCATTACTGCAGAAGCTGCACCGATCCGTCTGTCAATCTCCCGTTCCACCCTTCCCTCACTCGTGAACAAAACCCCAAGATACTTAAACTCCTCCACTTGCGGCAGGAACTCCCCACCAACCTGAAGTGGGCAAGCCACCCTTTTCCGACTGAGGACCATGGCCTCGGATTTGGAGGTGCTGATTCTCATCCCAGCCGCTTCACACTCGGCTGCAAACCGTCCCAGTGCATGCTGAAGGTCCTGGTCTGATGAAGCCAACACGACAACATCATCTGCAAAGAGCAAAGACGAAATCGTGTCGTCACCAAACCGGACACCCTCCGACCCCTGGCTGCGCCTAGAAATTCTGTCCATAAAAATTATGAACAGAACCGGTGACAAAGGGCAGCCCTGCCGGAGTCCAACATGCACCGGGAACAAGTCTGACTTACTGCCGGCAATGCGAACCAAGCTCCTGCTTCGGTCATACAGGGACCGGACAGCCCTTAGTAAAGGGCCCCCGACCCCATACTCCCGGAGCACCCTCCACAGGCCGCCGCGAGGGACACAGTCGAATGCCTTTTCCAAATCCACAAAGCACATGTGGACTGGTTGGGCAAACTCCCATGAACCCTCCAGCACCCTGTAGAGGGTATAGAGCTGGTCCAGTGTTCCACGGCCTGGACGAAAACCACATTGTTCCTCCTGAATCCGAGGTTCTACTATCGGCCGTATTCTCCTCTCCAGTACCCTGGCATAGACTTTCCCAGGTAGGCTGAGAAGTGTGATCCCCCTATAGTTGGAACACACCCTCCGGTCCCCCTTCTTAAAAAGAGGGACCACCACCCCGGTCTGCCATTCCAGAGGCACTGTCCCCGACCGCCACGCGATGCTGCAGAGGCGTGTCAGCCAAGACAGCCCCACAACATCCAGAGACTTGAGGTACTCAGGGCGGATCTCATCCACCCCCGGTGCCCTGCCACCGAGGAGTTTCTTTACTACCTCGGTGACTTCAGCTTGGGTGATGGACGAGTCCGCCTCTGAGCCCTCAGCCTCTGCTTCCTCAATGGAAGACGTGACGGCGGGATTGAGGAGATCCTCGAAGTATTCCTTCCACCGTCCAACGACATCCCCAGTTGAGGTCAACAGCTCCCCACCTCTACTGTAAACAGCATTGGTGGGGCACTGCTTTCCCCTCCTGAGGCGCCAGACGGTTTGCCAGAATCTCTTCGAGGCCAGCCGATAGTCCTTCTCCATGGCCTCACCGAGCTCCTCCCAGGCCCGAGTTTTTGCCTCGATAACCACCCGGGCTGCAGTTCGCTTGGCCTGCCGGTACCCGTCAGCTGCCTCAGGAGTCCCACAAGCCAACCAGGCCAGGTAGGACTCCTTCTTCAGCTTGACGGCATCCCTTACTTCCGGTTTCCACCACCGGGTTCGGGGATTGCCGCCTCGACAGGCTAGGGAGACCTTACTGCCACAGCTCCGAGCGGCCGCTTCGACAATGGAGGTGGAGAACATGGTCCACTCGGACTCAATATCTCCGGCCTCCCTCGGGATCTGGTCAAAGCTCCGCCGGAGGTGGGAGTTGAAGATCTCTCTGACAGGAGGCTCGGCCAAACGTTCCCAGCAGACCCTCACAGTACGCTTGGGTCTGCCGAGTCTGTCCAGCTTCCTCCCCCGCCATCGGATCCAACTCACCACCAGGTGGTGATCAGTTGACAGCTCCGCCCCTCTCTTTACCCGAGTGTCCAAGACATACGGCCGCAGGTCAGATGAAACGACCACAAAGTCGATCATCGACCTGCGGCCTAGGGTGTCCTGGTGCCACGTGTACTGATGGACACCCTTATGCTTGAACATGGTGTTCGTTATGGACAAACTGTAACTAGCACAGAAGTCCAATAACTGAACACCGCTCGGGTTCAGATCAGGGGGGCCGTTCCTCCCAATCACGCCCCTCCAGGTGTCACTGTCGCTGCCCACGTGTGCATTGAAGTCTCCTAGTAGAACGACGGAGTCCCCAGTCGGAGCACTGTCCAGCACCCCTCCCAGAGACCCCAAGAAGGCCGGGTACTCTATACTGCCGTTTGGCCCGTAGGCACACACGACAGTGAGAGACCTATCCCCGACCCGTAGGCACAGGGAAACGATCCTCTCGTTCACCGGGGTAAACTCCAACACATGGCGGCTGAGCTGGGGGGCTATAAGCAAACCCACACCAGCCCGACGCCTTTCACCATGGGCAGCTCCAGAGTTGTAAAGAGTCCATCCTCTCTCGAGGAGTGTGGTTCCAGAGCCCAGGCCGTGCGTAGAGGTGATCCCGACTATCTCTAGTCGGAACCTCTCAACCTCACGCACAATCTCAGGCTCCTTCCCCGCCAGCGAGGTGACATTCCACGTCCCTAGAGCTAGCTTCCGTGTCCAGGGATCGGGTTGTCGAGGCCTCCACCTTCGACTGCTGCCCGATCCTCTTAGCACCGGCCCCTTACGGTCCCTCCTGCAGGTGGTGAGCCCACTGGAAGGCGGCCCCACGTCGCTCCTTCGGGCTGAGCCCGGCCGGACCCTGTGGGGGAAGGCCCGGCCACCAGGCGCTCGCATACGAGCCCCAACCCCGGGCCTGGCTCCAGGGTGGGGCCCCGGCTGCGCCATACCGGTCGACGTCACGGTCCCTGATGTAGTATCTCTCATAAGGGGTTTTGAACCGCTCTTAGTCTGACCCGTCGCCCAGGACCTGTTTGCCTTAGGAGACCCTACCAGGGGCATATAGCCCCGGACAACATAGCTCCTAGGGTCATTCGAGTACTCAAACCCCTCCACCACGTTAAGGTGGCAGTTCAAGGAGAGGGTATTTGAACATGTGTGTGCGTATTCAAATATCTATTTTTGATACTGTACGGTTTGATCTCTCTGCTTGAGAGGTAATGCAGTGAATTTCATTTCTGTATACAAATGTTTGTGCTAAACGGTTTAAAGGATACTTGGCAACGGACTGACCAGTCGTGGTATTTACCTAGTAAATTATTTGATTTGTACTTGTTCAAGGGTTGTTGATGCGCGTTTTACAATTTATTTGTGGGTTTTTGTTGAAGTTAGATTTAGGTAATCTTTAATTTTGGTAGTAGGTATTAATTTATGCGTACAAGAATACAGAAAGTTGTCATAATGTTAAAAATAATTACTCCTGTAGATGTGGTACAAAAGCATAATCCTTTAATTAAATGCATTGTAAAAACAATGGAAAAATGGCATAAGCGCTGGCCTGCTATTGAGCGACCGTGGCCCAAAGAGGGGACCTTCAACCCAGATGTAATCCAGACAATGCATGTGCTTATATCAACGTATAAAGCGAAGCAGAGAAACGGTAAAAAAGGGAAAAAAGCGTAATGATATTAGACAGATAGAGCTGGGTATTCTCAAGTTGTTTGAAAATGAGGGACAGAAGCGGTCGAAAGCTGTTAATGATGAGAGTAATAAGGGTGTAGAGACCATAGCAAAAAGTGTGAAAGAGACAGAAAAGTTGATGGCAGAGATTAATGCACCTTTCTCCCATATGGATTTAGTAAAGGACCCCCCACCATATGAGAAACAGGTAAAGTTTGAGGACATTTATCCTCAGCTTCCAGTAATTAGTCAGGCAGGTGGTTATTGTATCAGAGACGATAATGATCGTATAATAGAAACAGGGCAGGCAGATACGACTATAGAAATGCATCCAAGTACCAAAAGTAAGGGGAAAGCAACACGGTTGGAAACTGACAGAAATCTATAGGCTAGAAGGATGAAAGGTATAGATGATAAGGATCAGAGTGAAGGTGGAGAATTAGGTGGCTATCATCCTGCTGTCAGGCGCATATTGTCGAGGGCAGAAAAACGAGGGGATAGAACAAGGAGGAGAGAGTTGGTAAGTGACGATAGCTCTACAGACAGTGAGGAAGGGGACAGTGATGAGGATCTGAAGAGTAAGAGTGGTTTAAGGAAATTTTACCCGAAGAGATTTAGCCCTGAGATAGAGGAAGGCCGAGATAGTGCCTCAGCAGAGGTTGAAGGAAGCATGAGTCAACGTTTTTCACATCTGCTCACCCCTAGGGAGTTGGAGGAGTCATATTCAAAAAAGGAAGGGTTACAGGAGAAAGGATCTCAGAAAATAGAAAGGCGATATTCTTTACGCTCTAAGGGGAAGGATTGTGATCAAATGTGTCCAGTGTTAATTCGAGGACGGAATCTGAAGTATAAGCCTTGGCAGAATACAGATATGTCTGACATACTTGAAAAGTTGCCTACTCTTCAGAGTGGGGCATATCCTTGGATTTCAAAGTTGGAAGAGATTATGGTGGGAACACAAATAGCCATAGGAGACATTAAGAGATTATTGGCCAGTTTTCTTGGGGTTCAAGGTATGGAGGAAGTCCTGCAGAGAGCAGGACTTAATCGTTATGTGGGTACCGCTGTTAATGATTCAGAATTGTTTTCTGCAAACAGAGGTCGAGTGTGGAGAGCTTTGAAAGACATATTTCCAACAAATGTACACCCTGATAATATTTTTATTGAGCCACTAGGTCAGGAGGAGAATCCAAGGGCCTATGTGTCAAGAGCTCATCAGGTGTGGAGAAGCATCACAGGAAATGATCCGGATTTGAACCAGATGGAACAGTCAATTTTGAGAGCTAAGATAGAGAAGGGACTGCCCCAATCTGTAAGGAGTAAGTTAGCCGAAGTGGTCGGTCTTACAAATGCTGCAAAGGGTACGTACATAGATAACATAGCTCATCAGGTGGAATTATATCGGAAGAAAGAATATGATCAGAAACAGCAGGATCTAGAAATCCTTAGGAAGCTTAATCAAATACAGCTGGCGGATAGCAAAAAGAAAGAGAAAAAGCAGGCTGTGATTGTGCTCCGCCCCTGGTGGATCAGGCACAATCTTAGCCTCATCAGGTTTGGTTTCAATTGCTGCAGCCACCATCAGCAGTTCCAATGATTTCTTATCCACAGCAAGCTCCAGGTCAATTTCAGACCTGGAGAGGTCGAGGTCGTGGAACTTTTGGAAGAGGTAGAGGAGGAAGATTTAATCCAAACTTCCAACAGTCTCAGGAACCATGTTACAATTGTGGACAGATTGGTCATTTCACCCGTGAGTGCCATAGACAAGGAGAAAACTCCAGAGGAAATTTCAGAGGAAATTTCAGGGGCCAGTCTAGGCCACCTGGAAGACTGGTGAACCCTTTTAGGGGCCCAGAACCAGGATTTTAGGGGTGCCCGGAGGATCCGAGCGGGGGATGTCAGCTGGTAGTATCAGGGCCGGAGATAGATCCAACAATAGTGGTGAAAGTAAATAATAAGCCATTGGAAGTAATGGCAGATAGCGGAGCTGCTTTCACCTGTATTCGGCCTGAAGATGCTATACATCTCCCCATGTCTGGTCAATTGATTCGGACAATCGGGTTAGAGGGAATAAAACAGCTGATTCCTCTCACGGAACCAATCGAGCTCTGCTATAAAAATCTGAAAACTAAAATACCTATATTGGTGTCAGAACATACACCTATTGCGCTTTTGGGAAGAGATGCCTTGTGCAGATTGAATTGTATTATAAAATGTACACCTGACGGCTGTCGGGTGGAAGTGCCAAATGACACTGTTTGCGAATTGGTGATGACTAAGGAAACTGAAGCTTCCTCTGTATTTTGGGTTGGAAGTCTTAGTGCTGTGTTTTTGGAGCCGGCTAAGTTGTGGGAAACGTTTATCGTGGCAAATATGCCCAATGTGAAACCTCCAGAGTATCCTTTACATTGCACGCTTAAGTATTTTAAGAATGCTGTTCAAACAAGTTCAGATGAATGGTTGAGAAATCAGACAAACCAAGTCCAACTCAGTTCGAGTTGTATCATTTTGGGACCACAAGGAACAGCTATGAAGGTAAATATGGATGATTATTTGGAGAAAGAATTTGATATTAAGAACAGTGTTCCACATGTGACTTTGTTGGTAGCTGAAGAGTATGATCAGAAGCATGTAGGAAAGATGATGGCAGAAGCAGGGAAAGCCGTTTTTGTGCCGTTGACAGAGAATTTAGCTATATGGAAGAGTGAAGATCAACGATTTATTAAGATTATGATTTCTGCTCAAGGATTGGGACAGCCACAAACTGTGCGACTGACACATGAGTCAATTTGTTATGTCAATATAGACTCAGACTCCATGAGAGAGGAGATGTTGAAGCAAGTCCCAGAAAGTCTGTGGTTTCAACATAGCACGGATATAGGACTTGTGAAATCAGCACAACCAGTGAAAGTGGAACTTAGACCAGGAGTTAAACCTCCGTGGAAGAATCAATATCCACTGAAAGAAGAGGCAATAAGGGGGATTGGATCACAAATTGAGGGACTTTTGAAGGCTGATGTTTTGAAAATAACTCAGAATCCACAGAGTAATACGCCTTTGTTGCCTTTGCAGAAACCTGATAATTCTTATCATCTGGTACATGATTTAAGAGCAGTGAATGACATAACAGCTGATTATCCGGCAGACGTACCGGATCCACATACTTTATTAGCTCAAATTCCACCTGATGCAACACATTTTACAGTCTTAGATTTGTGTGGTGCATTTTTTAGTGTCCCACTCAGTGCTGAAGTCAGGGATTGTTTGGGTTTACGTACAATGGACAGAGTTATGAATACAGAAAATTGCCACAAGGGTTTAAGCATAGTCCTCACATTTTCAACAAAGTATTGAAGGATGATTTGGCAGGGATAGATCAGGTACTGAAAAGTACGGTTGTTCAATACGTGGATGATATTATTATTTGTTCACCAGATAAGGAAACATGTCATAAGGACTCCTAGAGCAGGAGGATGTTACCCTAGTGAGATGTACTACAGTGAACCCAGCTGAAACTTTGCCAACTCTAGAAGATGGTGAACCACATGACTGTGTTCAAGAAGCAGAAAGATATTCAAGGCTTAGATTAGATCTGCAAGCCCTCCTGTTGCGTGAGTCAGTATTGGACTGATGGTTCCTGCTATCGAGTGGGAGATAAATTGAGTGCTGGCTATGCAGTGGTAAGAGCACAAGGAACAGAATTTGTGGTAGAAAAGGCTGAAGTTATACCACAGCCTGCATCTGCACAGTTTGCGGAACTTGTGGGGCTAACTGAAGCATGTTTGCTAGCAGAAGGCAAGCGAGTGACAATATACACTGATTCTGCATATGCACATAACGTGTGTCACTTGTTTGGAGCCTGTATGGAAGAACCGAGGGTTTAAGAAGACAGATGGTTCGCCAATACAACATCATGCTCAAATAATGAAGCTGTTACATGCTATGATAAGACCTAAAGAAATAGCAATAGCTAAGTGTGCAGCACATAGGATGGATGTGTCAAGGGTCACTCAAGGGAATAAAGCAGCTGATGAAGCTGCTAAAGCTGTCACAGGAGCAGACAAATTGGGTAAAGTGTTTCTGGTTACTCATGGAGTGGATTTGGAAGATAAAATTACCATTAGAGATGTGATTTTAATGCAGGAAGCTGCTCCCGCCATGGATACACAGTTGTGGCTAGATCAAAGTGCCACTCAGGATTCTACTGGTCTGTGGAGAAACCATGAGGGGCTGATAATAGCACCTCCAGACTTGTTGGGTCTGATGATTCAGGAAGCACATAGGTTAGCTCATGTGGCAAGGGGGGAAGTTAGAAGGAAAATCATAAAGGAATATGGTTTTTGGGCACCCTGTTTACTTGAACAGATCGACTATGTCATAGGTAGGTGCATTATCTGCTTGAAAAATAATGTTTGAAGGGGTGTGTCAGTTCCTCCTGGGCACATTCCCACTCCGAAGGGTCCTATGCGTGAATTAGTTGTGGATTTTGTAGATATGATAAGACCAGTAGAAGGGAAAAGATACATGTTGGTCGTCGTGGATAGATTTTCACGTTGGCCTGAGGCCTGTCCGACTAAGCGAAAGGATGCTCAGGCTGTTGCCAAGTTTTTGTGCAGAGAGGTTATAAGTAGGTGGGGACTTCCGGATCGGATATTCTCAGATAATGGAAAAGAATTTGTGGATAAAACAGTTAAATTGATCTTACAAAAGTTGGGAATTAAACAGCGTCTTGGAGCAGTATACCACCCACAAAGTCAAGGAATTTGTGAAAGGATGAATGGTGTTTTAAAGAATCGCATAGTTAAGATGTCAGCACACGGGCTTAGACTGGGTAGCGGCGCTTCCTCTGGCACTGATGGCGTGTCGCTCAAGTGAGCTGCGTGATTTGCGTATGACACCTCATGAGTTGCTAACGGGAAGACGGATGCCGACTCCTTGTTTGCGTACCAGTGGGAAAGGTCCAAGTCTAGCACTTTTGGAAGACGAAATGCGAACTTATGTAACATACATGGTCAGCTTACATAAAAGGATATCCGCTTATGTTTTTGACAGGCAGAGGAAAGACGAGGTGCAGCAGAAACTTGATGAGCAAAAGAGTACCACAGTGCAACCTGGAGACAAGGTGTTTGTGAAAGTGTTTAGAAGGAAGTGGTATAACGAACGTCGGGAAGGACCATTTGAAGTGGTCCGCAGTACTGGAACAGCGGTCCAGGTCAAAGGATCTCCAACGTGGTATCATTTATCACATTGTGTTAAAGCACCGAAAGAGGAGATAACGTGTTCCCAGAGTCAAGATGGTGAGGGTTCAAGAAAGTTGGAAGAAAGTGTGGATGAGCATGCAGCAGGAAAGGAGATGCACGAAAATAACCAGAGTCAAAACCCAGAAGGGGAGATTGTCGTGATATGGACAATGTTGATGATTTTGTGTATGTTTTTGATGATGCCAGAAATGACGTTACAGTTAACGGACAGGGAAGAACATTTGGGGACATTGATTTCTGTGACTCAACTGCAGGAGAATCAAGGGAGACAGTTGAAAGAAGGAGTCCAAGACCAGCTCGAAAAAGGTTTAGACCAAAACACTACGAGAACTAGAGCCCATGCGATTATAGTTCCCCAACAGATTGCTACAACGCCCTCTCCTCCGAAGGTTGTTATTAGAGTTAAGTTAGGGAATGCGACTGTTCTTCCTTGTCGATGTGGAAGATGTTGGTAGTACTGATCCTCCTCAGTGGAGGAATAATCGTGGTGAAGATCTGTTGTTGGCAGGACCTGAATTCGAAAGTGTGCCTCGCGATCAAAGAAAGTATTTTTTGTATAATGACATGAAGTTGGTGAAGATGCAGACAGATTGTTCACTAGTCTTGCGTAATGCTACATGGGAAGATGAAGGTGAATATGTGTGCATTTATTTAGAACCAGCATTTAAATTTGTACCAATTCTTAGTTATTGGGTGGATGATTATGTAACGCGTAAAGTGACACTTGTGATAAAAGATTTGGAACCCAGTGGGAGTGTCACGAATACTAAAGAGGTTCAAGATCAACCTATTACAATAACCACTCCAAGGATGAATAATACTCGAATGGAGCTTGTTACTGTAGCTCTGGATACAACTAAGAATGTTAATACATCAACCCAGACTACTACTACTTTATCTAGGACTGTGAAGGAGAATAATGATACAACAGTGACGACGCCTTTGATGTCTGTGAAATTTGTAAACGTAACACAGGCACCTGACATAGTGACTTTAAGGTCAAAAGAGGTGGTAAATGTAACTCAGAAGCCTATGTTGAAAACTGAGCCTAAAGTAAATGGTAGTGAGGAGACCTTTGAAGCTGGGGAACAGATGATGGAAGAGCATGCTGTAGAATCAGCTGAGACAGCTCAGGAAAAAGTACTAGATACAAAGAGTGAGTATTTTGATTCTACTCAAAATCATGCCTTACAAAAGAGAAACAGTGACTGGAAAGCATATAGATTTGTTTCATCAGTGTTACAGATTGCTGACCCATGGGCAAGTCGGAACTTATGGTTCCAGCAGATAACTCATTCTGTTAGATCAGTTAGAAATTTGAATTGTCCATGTGTGGTGAAAGTTTCATCACCAGGCACATGGCCTTCAATCTTAGAAACAGTGCCAGAACCACTAACTTCTAAGTGTCAGTATTCTGCATTAGCGTGGCTGTTATTTCAGCAGCAGGCATCAACGGATATAATAATGGTTAGGTCATGCCTCCTGTTTAAGCCTAAATATAATTGTTCATGGTTGGAAGAATTACCTTATGTGAATTTGCTAGATCAACATGAAAATATAATAACAGCAGTCCCTGAGTCGATGGAAGTGACACCTGTGAAAGCTGCTAGTTGTTTCTGTTCAAATGAAACGTATACTGGTTCGGGTATGTTTATGGGAGTATCTGATTGTGACAGCTATTTGATTAATTTGGGCCAACATGATAATAAAAATATGAGTAAGTTGTATGAAGTGAAGTTTCATGCGCCACATCAGAAATATAGTAAAACTTTGATGGTAAGGAATCAAGACTTGCCTGGAAATGTGACAGTAGGGAATTTTAGAGATATTTGGTGGGTTTGTGGTGATAAGGCATATATATTTCTGCCTTATGGATGGATAGGATGTTGTTACATGGCAAGGCTGAAACTTCCATTTGAGGTTTTTGCTGTACGGAAGGAAGAAGGACCTGATAGAAATCAGTCGAATGTTGTTTCTACAAATAGGATGAAAAGAGCATTGGCACAGTTCCATAATTTGGAGTCCTATCATTGGAGGATAAGTCTAGGAAAAAAATGGGGTATAGGACTGTTCCCATGGTACGGTGTGACATTTTTAGCTGATCATATTGATAACATCACTTACACGTTACAGGGTTTCGCCAATGAGACAATAAGGAGGTTTGATTTTCTGTCAAATACTCAAAGGAGTCATAGATTGACATTGCTAAAGCATGACATGGCTTTAGATTATATATTGGCCAAGCAAGGTGGCCTATGTGTGGCTTTGAACTTAACTGGTGATGCCTGTTACACCTTGATCCCCGATTCTTCTGATAATATGACTAGTGTTATAGAGGCACTGCGAAACATACGAGATGCGTTTGGTCCATCAGAAGGAGCTGTATGGTCTGCAAATTCTTGGCTGCAGGACAAATTAGGACCTGTAGGTGCAGTCCTGGTACAAATTTTTGTGGCAGTTATCTTATCGTTGTGTGTGATGTTTTGTTTCTGTACGCTGTTGTTGACCTTTGCGAAGGCAATGATATTGCGATGGGTTGAAGTTGTGATGCCTGGGGATCGAACCCAGATGCCACTATTGCAAACAACTGATATAGATGAAGTGGAATTAGAAGGTGAACTGGTGGAGAAGTATCCATTTTGATATTAGTACATATTATAATTTTTCATATATTTTGACTATAGCTTACTTTTTGTAGTTTACTCCTATACTGAGTTAGGATGAAAGGGGGGAATGGAATGTGATATTATGATTCGTTTGTTGCCTGAGAAGACAATCCTGGTTGTTTTTTTTTCTTTTCTTTTCTCCAAAGAAACAATATTGGGGGAGATACATACGTTCCAGCATGGACAACAATCTGATATCGGAAGGCTCGGAACGAGGAATGCTGTGATTCTACACATCAGCGACCCCATACTGAGAATCAACGCAGCCGCGGATGGACAATTTCTCTATACACACATATATGTTTATTATTGGATTTTATGTGTTGCAGTATATCCAGTGACATTGATAGAAAATGTTTGTATGCTAGTGGTAATCATAGTAAGTCATAGTAAGTTTCTTCTGTTGCATAACAAATGCATATGTATTACTTCCTGTTAAAGTTTTGATTGGGCTGGAGTACAATTTGTGGCCACCTGGGGCAGAGGGGCCGTGAGAGCAGTTTTCCTGTCTTGATTGTTTGAAGGAAATTTAAGGAGAAACGACTGCCTGACAGGTTTTTTCACTCTCGCACTCCATAAATTCATTATATTGTTAAGGTTATGTGACAGGAAGTATAATTATTATCTCTGTAAACAATGATGAACATGTATGTTATATTCTTTTGTTTGTAGAGGGCTTTAGAACCCTCTAAGGGGGGAAATATGTAGTATCTGAAATATGTAATAACTGAAAATACGTAGTACCTTTATTTGACTTTATTCTGTATTGCAGGAATGCAGGCCAGATCTTTTCCCTACAAAACGATGTTGAAAGACCATAGTGTTTATAGCAGAGTCTGGGCCAAATGTTGAATGGTGTACGTGCAGCTTCTGAAATCCCCCACGAGCCGACTGTACAACGAGACATGCTTGCGTGTCCATATGTGGTGATTTTCCTTATGCTAAACATTCTGGAGAAATGAGCTCACTTACATCTTGCATGTTTTGGGATGCGGACAATAGCAACTGTCCATATGTGGTGGTGTTCCTTATGCTAAACATTCTGGAGAAATGAGCTCACTTACATCTTGCATGTTTTGAGATGCGGACAATAGCAACTGTCCATATGTGGTGATGTTCCTTATGCTAAACATTTTGGAGAAATTAGTTTACTTACATCTTGCATGTTTTGAGATGCGGTCAATAGCAACGGCTCAGATATATCTAGATGAGACAGGACGTTAGATCGGGAGGACGGTTCTTTTGGCTCTGAACCCCTCCGAGCAAATCCTGGATGCTCGTATCAAGATGCTGTACCTTCTGTGAATAAACCTGGTTTGCAAGAAAGGCGGTGTCTACAGAGATTTCTTCCAAGCAACAGCTACACTCCTGCACAACCCGAAATATACATCAATGGGATTTACACAAGACTAAAATTCACCAAATTCAATTCAATTCAATATATTTTTATTTGTATAGCGCTTTTAACAATGAACATTGTCTCAAAGAAGCTTTACACAGATAATGTGGTGATTAAAAGTGAATATGTTCTTTATAAGTGTAAGTTTGTCCCTGATGAGGGGAGGCGACTGTGGCAAGGAAAAGCTTGCCGAGATGGCATTAAGAAGAAACCTTGAGAGGAACCCATCCTCATCTGGGTTGCACCGAATGTCCAGTTATAGCAGATATACGATGTTGTGGGGTACAGTGATGGTGATCAGACGCGAAAAGTAGTCCTGAGTCAATGTAGCAAACAGTTGACATTAACTACAGTCCAATCCATCCCTAAAGTGCCCGATCTTACTGCGGAATTTCATGGAACCACCCAAGGTGTTGATGAGAAACTGTCCCAAGCTGCACAGAGTGGCCTCCAGTCTAAGAGAACACTATTCAGAGGCAGGCCTGGACGAAGTGTGAAGAAACATGGAGGGGAGAGACGCAGGAACAGTGGTCACTGGAACCTCAGGAGCATGTTTACCTCGACAGGGAGAGAGTGAGAGAGCGAAGGGTGTCAGGAAGAGAAGGATATGGATTATTAAGTGTCTTTATTGTTGTATGAAAGGACTCCAGCAAGACTCGCTATGGCAGCATAACTAAAAGGGAGAACCAGAAGGTAACACCAACATGAGGGATCTCTGGGATAAGAGACGACCCTCCACACCACCGTCAACAAACCTGAATGAACATGTGAGAGTGAGGGGATGACAGCATACAAATATCCCAGTTCACCAAACACTCTATATCCATGTTCGATCTAGATCTGCACCTTTACCTAAGAAAAAAATATACTGATCAAAGGCTTGACTAAATAAATATGTTTTCAACCTCGACTGGAACACTGAGACTGTGTCTGAGTCCCGAACACTGATTGAAAGGCTGTTCCATAACTGTGGGGCTTTATAAGAGAAAGATCTGCCCCCTGCTGTAGTCTTCGCCACAGATAGCCTGCTCCTTTTAATCTAAGTGGGCGTACTGGTACAGAAGCTCACTCAGATACTGCGGTGCAAGACCATTAAGTGCTTTATACGTCAGTAGTAGTATTTTATAATCAATGCGAGATTTGATTGAGAGCCAGGGTAGACTGATTAGAACAGGAGTGATGTGGTCATATTTCATAGATCTAGTGAGGACTCTTGTTGCTGCATTCTGAACTAATTGAAGCTTATTTATGCACTTACTCGCACACCCAGACAGTAAAGCATTACAGTAGTCTAATCTAGATGTAACATAAGCATATATTTGCAACTAATTTTTCTGCATCCTGTAACGACATCATATTTCTAATTTTAGCAGTATTTCTAAGGTGAAACAAGGCGATCCTGGTAATATTATTCATGTGAGCCTCAAAGGAAAGAATTGGGTCAATAATAACACCAAGGTCTTTGACAGCCATACAAAAACACCATCCAGAGATGCTACGTAATCGGAAAGTTTGCTTCTAGCTGCATGTGGTCCTAGTAAAAGTTCTTCCGTCAAGCAGTATAGTGTGATCACTAGTGTCAAAAGCTGCACTAAGGTCGAGCAAAACAAGTAAAGAGACAAAACCCTGATGAGAGGCCAATAACAGGTCATTTTCCACCTTAACTAGCGCTGTCTCTGTGCTATGATGAGGCCTAAATCCTGACTGATACATTTTAAAAATGTGAGCAGATGTGAGCATAACTGCTGTGCTACAACCTTTTCTAAAATTTTGGATATAAAGGGCAGATTTGATATTGGCCTGTAGTTGGACAGCTGACATGGGTCAAAGTCAGGTTTCTTAATTAGGGGGTGGATAACTGCCAGTTTAAAGGATTTAGGTACATAACCAGTGCTAATGGAAGAGTTTATTATTTTTAAAACAGGTTCAATTACCTCTGGAATTATCTGTTTGAAAAAACTTGTAGGCAAGGGATCGAGAATGCAGGTTGATGATTTTGATGAGGAAATAAATTAAATTAATTCATTCTCATGAATAGGACTGAAGCTTTGTAATTGATTGTCTGTTATAATTACACTGCTGTCTACAGGGTTACTTGTAAAATAATGTGGATTTATATTAATTGTCTGGATTTCTTGCCTGATGTTTTCAACTTTATTGTTGAAAAGGTTCATTAAATCATTACTACCTAATGATGGTGTGCATGTTAGTGCAGTGCTTTTATTTCCTATTAATTTTGCTACCGTGCTGAATAAAAATCTAGGATTATGCTTGTTATTTTCTATGAGGGTGGAGAAATATGCTAATCTAGCAGCACTAAGAGATTTCCTATAATTTGAGAGGCTCTCTCCTTCCATGCTATTTAAAATACTGGTAATTTTGTTTGACGCCATTTACGTTCTAATTTCCGAGTGGTCTGTTTTAAGGTGCGCGTATGATCATTATACCACTGTGCTAATTTTCTCTCCATGATCATTTTGGTTTTAAGGGGAGCTACATCATCTAGAGTATAACGTAATGTTGATTCTAGGTATTCAGTGGCCCAGTCGAGCTCTGTGGGGTTAGACGGAGATCTATTTAATATCGTAATTTCTGTAAGATTATTGATAAAACACGCTGCTGTAACTGATGTGAAAGTATGCTTAACACAGTAACGTGGTGAGGTAGTAATGCAATGACTGAGGCAGATTTTAAAAGAGATGAGATAATGGTCTGAAATAGCTTCAGACTGTGGAATTATGACTAAGTTTTTTATTTTTAATCCAAATGTTAAGAGTGTGTCCACCACTATGAGTGGGTCCTATAACATTTTGATTAATTCCAACTGAATCTAGAATGGACACAACTGCTGCTCTTAAGGAGTCTTCCTGATTATCAAAATGAATTTTAAAGTCACCAACAATTAATGCTTTGTCTAAAGAAGTAGCTAAATTTATGATGAAATCTGCAAATTATATGAGAAAATCAGAGTAGGGGACTAAGGGGTCTATAAATAATAATTAGTGTAATTGACTGACTTGACCTGCTTTTGGACACTGAATATTTTATGTTGGTGTAAGAACTTCAAATGTTTTACATTTGTGTTTAGTCTTTTGTGTGACGCTTAGATTATTATTATAAATACTGGACACTGGACCACTGTTACACAACATTCAAGAACAGCTACAAGGCACAATCACGCCCACTATTTGGGAAATCGGACCATCTTCCTCATGCCTGTTTACAAACAAAGGCTGAAACAGGGAGCTCCGGTTCAGAGGGAGGTCGCGCGCTGGACTGAACAATTGGTGGCTGCTCTACAGGATGCTTTGAATGATGCAGACTGGGACATGTTCAGGCACAGCTCTGATGATGTCAACATGTTTACGGAAGCGGTTGTGGGATTTATCGGGAAACTAGCGGATGATACGGTGCAAAAAACCACCATTAGAACGTTTCCCAACCAGAAGCCGTGGGTGGATAAAACCATCCGCGATGCCCTGAGATCCCGCTCCGGAGATCTCGGAGCATGATGTGAGGAGGGCATTCAAGAGAGTGAATGCCAGGAAGGCAGCAGGACCAGATGGCATCACAGGTCGAGTTCCGAAAGCCTGCGCTGACCAGCTAGCACCGGTGTTCACTAAGATATTCAACCTCTCACTGGAACAGTCTGTTGTCCCCTCATGTTTCAAACAGTCCACCATTGTTCCTGTCCCAGAATAAACCCCAGCCTGCCTGCCTTAACGACTATCGCCCTGTAGCCTTGACCTCAGTAGTGATGAAGTGCTTTGAGAGACTGGTCAGAGACTTCATCACTGCATCACTACCAGACACACTGGACCCATTACAGTTCGCATACCGTCAGAATCGTTCCACTATGGACGCTATTGCTCATCTCCTCCACACCACGATGAGTCCTGACAGACTGAACACAAGCCGTACAGGTGGGAAAACACACCTCATCCTCATAACTGAAGCTCCCCAGGGTTGTGTTCTGAGCCCCTTGCTGTACTCACTGTACACATACGACTGTGTGGCCACTTCCAACTCCACCACCATCATCAAGTTTGCTGACGACAATGTTATGGTGGGCCTGATCTCCAACAACGACGAGTCGGCCTACCTACAGGAGGTTAAAAAAAATGGAGCGATAGTACCAGGAGAACAACCTTCTCCTGAATGTCAGCACAACTAAGGAGTTTATACTGGACTTCAGCACGACGCAGGAGTGGTCATACCAAATGCTAAACATCAATGGGACTCCAGTGGAGAGAGTGGACAGTTTCTGGTACATAGGTGTTCACATCACACAGGACCTGTCACACCAACACCCTGGTGAAGAAAACCCGGCAGCATCTGTACCATCTAAAATGCTTAAGGGACTTTAAATTACCTTCTCAGGTGCTAAAGACTTTTTACACTTGCACTATTGAGAGCGTTCTGATGGGTAGCATCACTTCCTGGTTCGGGAACAGCACCATGCAGGACAGGCGAGCCCTCCAGAGGGTGGTGCGTTCAGCTGAATGTGCCATCCATACCGAGCGCCCTGACCTGCAGGACATCTACGGCACGCAGTGCCGGACCAGAGCCAGGAAGATTATGAAGGACCTCAGCCATCCCAACAATGGACTCTTTTCTTTGTTGCATTCAAGGAAACGCTTCTGCTTCCAGAAAGCGAACACAGAGAGAATGAGAAGGAGCTTTTTCCCGCAGGCCATTCGGAATTAAAACCAGGAAACACCAGGGATCTAAAAACTGGCCCACTCTCTCCATCATCACACTTTTTCTCTGCACATATTTTTCTTTTCGCACTACGACACTTTAAACTCTGGACTTGCACAGCACAGTGCACTTTATATTTTATACCACACCATACCGCACATGGACACTTTAAGGACAATTACATAAATCACCTTAAATTGTTTACTGTTTACTGTTTACTGCCACAAGCATATTTTGTATAAACCTTTTTTTTTTTTCATTTTTCTCATATCTTTATATATTCTTATATATTTTATATAGTTTTTATACTTTATTTATCTGCCTTCTTTTTCCTGTTTTATTTTTCTCCCCATCCTATTCCCTCATGCCGGACCGTCGTAAAAATCATTTCACTGCATGTCGTACCCTGTATTTATGTGTATGTTACAAATAAAATTTGATTTGACAGGCACTTGTAGGTACAGATTTTGAAGGATCTTTTTCCAGGTAGGTTGTTCCAAACACCACGGAGAACAAACCACAGATATGCCAGACAGACTTAATGATGTAGTCAGGGCTCTGTCAGAGCCAAACCACTATTTTCAGGACAATTTTTCGCTGAAAGTAGTTTGTTTGAGGTCATTGTCCTTCTGCATAATACATTTGGGGCCAATCAGATGCCTCCCTGGGGATCAGTGTTGGGGGTAACGCGTTACAAGTAACGTGTTATGCGGGAAACGGAGGCGGGAGCCGTAGTAACAGCAAACAAAGTTTATTTCCAAAAGAAAGGCAAAAGCCAACACAAAACACTTACACCGGATACGGAGAGTCACAAACTGAAAGTATATATCCGCTTGGTACGAGTAATCCACAGATACGCTTGGGAAAGCGCGGTGCTGGGCAGGAAAATAGAAACTTAATCCACACCGAGAACACAAATGCGGCCATACCGGGAGGATCGGGGTAATCCAGGGTGCGCTCCGGAAGGGCAAGCGCAGCCGTGGAGAGAGAGGAGTCCAAGAAAACAGGTACGTAGCGGAACCGCGCATACGCCCACACACACACACACACACACACACACACACACACACACACACACACATGAACCCACACGAACATGCAATAACGGACCCCGAGTGTGGGTGAATGAAGGGTTTATATTGGCGGTGTGATGAGCGAGTAGATGGGAGTCAGGTGTTCCCCATGAAGCCCGATTGCGAGCAGCTCTGTGCGGGGCACGCACGGGAGAAGGAGCGAGGTGCTTGGGGGAATGCCGAAGTTTGACAGCCGCCAAAGGGGGCATGGCAGGGGAATTCCTGAGTGTAACATCACTGCCTATATTAAAATAATGACAAACACCTGTGCTTTTTCCAAACACCTTTTACTTCCATTACTTTCTCCGAACACAATTATTCTCCTCCCATCCAGCACCCTTAAACGACGGACACTGGTAACAACCACAGCAATCCTAATACATGACACTGACATAACGTGCGTTACGTAATAATATTACTTTTCTGGAGTAACGAGTAAAGTAGCGCGTTACTTTATAAATTTACACATTAATATCTGAGTTGCGAGTTACTTTTCAGTTAAATTATTTTGCATAAAAAAATAAATACTGAATTAATATGAACGTAGTCACGTAGAATCGCGCACTCATACGTGCGAGCCACGGGAACAGAAGCTGGTCAGAAGCGGAGATGGCAAACCAGAGAATTACATTACTGTGATGGAAGTATTCTTATTATTTTGAAATAGTTGAGGAAAAGGAGAAAGGAATAATGGTTAAGTGTAGATTATGTGTTGGTGAAAAGCTCTTGTCAACTGCAAAAAATACCACTTCAAAAAAAAAAAAAACATCTGCATGCAAAGCACAGCACTACAGATGTGTGTGTGTGTGTGTGTGTGTGTGTGTGTGTATAATGTTGAATATATGCAAATATATATATATATATATATATATATATATATATATATATATATATATATATATATATATATATATAATATGCATATATTGCATATATGGAAATGGAGACAGAAATATAAAAAAATTTTGCCGACTGTAAGATATCCTTGATCACTAGTCCTAGATTAGGTTGACCCAGAACACTCAGTTCTTGTCTATATCCTCTCTTTATATGCTTACGCTGTGAGAAAAGCCACACTGTTGCCTTTTGGTATGGCTAATCCACGTTTAGTTGCTTCTGCTAAACGAATAACATGACCAGATGTGGAGTTATTATCGTTAACAGTTTTTATGTTCTCACAGTATGGTAATATGTATCTTGTTGCCATTAGTAGTTATAATAATTCTGCTGTATGCTTCTAGAATAACCTTTTTGTATGTTTCTGTTGACCATACCCTGAACTATCCTTTTTGTGGCATGTGTTACTTTGCTCGTACACACACAGTGGTTCCTGTATTTCTGTTTTAGGCTTATCTTTGCAGGCTCAACATGACCTTGTGGAGTCGTCTCTCCTAACTTTCTCTTCTGTTCACACACACACACACACACACACACACACACACACACACACACACACACACACACACACACACACACACACACACCTGGCAGCCCCCCCTTTCTCTCCTTCACTTTGGAAGTATATCTTCATGTCTGAGACAATAAACTTTGGAACTTCTCTCTGAAAGCTGACTCGTGTGTTTCATTGAGACTTCCCCGTATACGTAGGAGAGCAGAGATCGAGACGGAAATGCTGAATTAAGGGGTATCCTGTCCAGGGGACAGAAGGCAATCCTGCCCAAGCGGCAGAGGATAACAAATTCCTTACACCGACTTTGCACCACTGCAGCTCTATTGACTGCTCAGAATAAAAGTTTTCCGTGGGAGACACATGTACGATGCCATCGCAGCGGAGATAGAGAGCAAATTCACAGCTCATTTGCTCTTTGTGGGAAGATAAACTGCCACGGTCACTGATAATAGCGCAAACTTTGTAACAGTGTTCAGAATGTTTCAAGCTAAAGATGAAGTAGATAATGATGTAGACGAGGACGAGGTCATATTTACGGAATTGCACGAAGTTTTACGTGATGACAGCAAAAGGTATGTTCTTCCTCCACATCACTGGTGTGCAGCCCACACCCTTAATCTTATATACACGAACGATAGTTACATTCCTGACGGCGAAGGCAGATTGCAAAGCAGTGTACAGAAGAGCGACTGGAAAGTGTTCAGCCTTGTGGTCAAAATTTAGTCGATCATCTTATTGTTCTCTAAGAAGTTATTAAGCATTTTAAATGTTTAAGACAGTTATATTACACCTGTTACACCTGTAAGGCATGAAAGAGATACAAGTAACGCAAAAGTAACATAATAGTAATATAACGCGTTACTTTCCATAAAAAGTAACTAAGTAACGTAATTAGTTACTTTGGGGAGTAACTCAATATTGTAATGCATTACTTTTAAAAGTAACGTTGCCCAACACTGCTAAGGATATTGCATGATGAATCTGCCTATATTGCAATGATGATACCATTAATTCAACTCCATTTGGAAAAATGCAGCCCAAAACTTGTACAAAACCTCCAGCATGCTTCAGTGATGCCTGCAGACACTCCTGCTACAGACAAATATTTTACATTTTGACTCATCAGTCCAGAGCAAATGTTATATTTTTTCTGCATATTGTACATATGTTTTCATGTATAGTTGAGTCACTAAGCCTATGATATATACTGTATATCTAAAATCGTAGGTGCATGTCCACTGTGAGAGACATAATCTAAAAAATAAAATCCAGAAATCACAATATATGATTTTTAAACTATTTATTTGTATGATATAGCTGCAAATAAGTATTTGAACACCTGTCTATCAGCTAGAATTCTGACCCTCAAAGACCTGTTAGTCTGCCTTTAAAATGTCCACCTCCACTACATTTATTATCCTAAATTAGATGCACCTGTTTGAGGTCGTTAGCTGTTTAAAGTCGTTTGAGGTCCACCCCATACAATCAGTAAGAATCCAACTACTATCATGGCCAAGACCAAAGAGCTGTCCAAAGACACTAGAGACAAAATTGTACACCTCCACAAGGCTGGAAAGGGCTACGGGGAAATCGCCAAGCAGCTTGGTGAAAAAAGGTCCACTGTTGGAGCAATCATTAGAAAATAGAAGAAGCTAAACATGACTGTCAATCTCCCTCAGACTGGGGCTCCATGCAAGATCTCACCTCGTGGGGTCTCAGTGATCCTAAGGAAGGTGAGAAATCAGCCCAGAACTACACTAAGACGTCATGGTTTGAAATCATACATGGCACGGACGGTTCCCCTGCTTAAACCAGCACATGTCCAGGCACGTTTTAAGTTTGCCATTGACCATTTGGATGATCCAGAGAAGTCATGGGAGAAAGTCATGTGGTCAGATGAGACCAAAATAGAACTTTTGGGTCATAATACCACTAAACGTGTTTGGAGGAAGAAGAATGATGAGTACCATCCCAAGAACACCATCCCTACTGTGAAGCATGGGGGTGGTAGCATCATGCTTTGGGAGTATTTTTCTGCACATGGGACAGGGCGACTGCACTGTATTAAGGAAAGGATGACCGGGGCCATGTATTGCGAGATTTTGGGGAACAACCTCCTTCCCTCAGTTAGAGCATTGAAGATGGGTCGAGGCTGGGTCTTCCAACATGACAATGACCCAAAGCACACAGCCAGGATAACCAAGGAGTGTCTCTGTAAGAAGCATATCAAGGTTCTGGTGTGGCCTAGCCAGTCTCCAGACCTAAACCCAATAGAGAATCTTTGGAGGGAGCTCAAACTCCGTGTTTCTCAGCGACAGGCCAGAAACCTGACTGATCTAGAGAAGATCTGTGTGGAGGAGTGATTGTGATTTCTGGATTTTTTTTTAGATTATGTCTCTCACAGTGGACATGCAACTACGATGACAATTTCAGACCCCCCCATGATTTCTAAGTGGGAGAACGCAAAATAGCAGGGTGTTGAAATACTTATTTTTCTCACTGTATATATATATATATATATATATATATATATATATATATATATATATATATATATATATATATATATATATAGTATGTCAGAGGGATGACTTATTGGCCTCAATTCTTCCATAAAAACCACCTCCATCTCCGGACAGCAGCGTCCGCGGCTCATGGCCTCCAAGTCTTAAAAATCCAGTGATACTCCACTTGGCCTCCTGTACATGAGACCCCTTTAGTGGTGGCTCAGGACCTGTGGGTTCTCACAGAGGGGCAACCCCTCTGTGGCGATGCCTACGTTCCTTAGATGTATGGAGAGATCCCCGGTTCCTATCTCTAGGCCCCGTGCTTGGAGTCCCCAGTCGTCGCTTAGCGCTCGCACATCAACTGCCTAGAGATGCTGGCCATGCTTCTAGCACTGAAGCATTTCCTCTAACACCTCAGAGGTGTTAGAGGAAATGCTTCCCAGCTTGGACATATTTCACCCCATCAGGATCTGTGGAGGCTGTGGCTGTGACGCCAGAGCTCCCTCCACAAGGAGGTCGTATGTCGCCAAGTGGCGTCTGTTCTGCTGGTGGTGTGAGCACCACCAGCTGGATCCAGTCCACTGCCCGGTTGGTTCAATGCTGTTTTAGTGCCACATGCAGTGTCTCAACTGTTACTAGAACAAAAGACAGTATTTGTTAAAAAATGCCTAATGTCACACTTAAACGGTGCACTTTGCTTAATTTTCTAATAGCTTCTCTCTACAGATTCAGATGGAGAACCTCATGATTGTCTCTTTGTTGTTAATGAAGTTTGCAGCCCCAGACCAGATTTACAGGTTTGTGGATGGGTCAGCATACAGAAATGTAGAATCAGGCAAAAAATGTGTGGGGTATGCAGAGTGACACAAAATAAAACCCTAGATGCACAACCTTTACCAACACACCTCTTTGTACAGGCTTCAGAGTTGGTTGTCCTCACTAAAGCCAGTAAATTGGCAGAAGAGACAACAATGAACATCCATACATACAGTAGATATGCATTTGGTGTAGTACATCATTTTTATACACTTTGGAAACACATCATCCTGTTAGTGGTGGGGCAGTAGAACAAGAAATCTACATACTTAAAAACAAACAGACTCAATGCGTAAAGAATGGCGTGTTCTGGGTAAAAGTACTTCCCATAGTACTTTTGCACATGAGAACCAGGATCAGGGGAAGGGCCAACTTGAGATGGGGTAGATCTTCTAACACAGATGAAATGTTGAGTTATTGTGCAAAACTGTCCTCTTTTTGTCTGTAGTCCAAAAGCAGGAAAAGGACACTCTTACAGAATCGAAGTAGTCCAATCTGCAAGTCCTAAAACCTGGTGACTTTATCACAGTGAAAGGCTTTGGGAGAAAGAGCTGGAAAGTAAAGAGGGGCCACGTGGATTCACACCAGCCATTGTAAGCAAGTGACAGACCAATAGTCAGCTGAAGGCGGTAAACCAAACCACAACCTAAAAAAGGAAGACAGATAAAGGTGAGGCTTTTTCCTGATGGTTTGGCTGAATGCCTGTAAGGCCCAGTAAAAACCAAAGGAGAAAGCAATCCCTTTGAGAAGAAAATCCATATCCCCCCCTCACCGGGACCACAGAAAAACTGTTTCTGCATATTGTTCAGGCATTTCTGGAAGTGTCATAGGTGCCTCGGAGATGAGAGGAAAAGACTGATACAAAGCCAAACAAATGACTCTATATCTAATACCCATCTGAATGTTGATTCTAGCCTTCAAAGGATGGATGCGAATAAACGTGACAGACAAAAATGTGTTCATAGAAAGATAAAACCGGAAAAGCCCAGACCCGTAAATTCAGGAACATTATCTTGTGTCTAAATATTCCATTCAAACAGGAGAACAACCTCAAGTAAAGGGACTGTGGACAAGGCTGTTGGAGCAAAATGTGACAATTGTAAACTCTGAGGACCCTTAGTGAATCATCTACTAGTGGAAGAGTGGAAGACTGAAAAACTACACAGATACATAGGTAGAGAAAAACTCCCATTTGGTTGAGATAGCTAATAAAACCACCCATGAGGAATCGTTTAGTTCCTTAAACCCAGTAACAGCACAGAAAGATCAAGAACTATAGGTTTCTCAACTATTTGTACTTTCTTTCGCATGCTCTTCAGAGGAAGACACTGTCCTGAGTACAGAAAAGAAATTCAACCACTGAGCATCAGTTCCAAGTGAGACATAAGCAAAGGAGCTTAGAATCAGAGACAATGTGTACAAGAGGCTCTTTTCCTGCCTGACCTACTCAGTGAAAGAACCACTGATTATCACAGTGCACTGTGATATACCACAGTTCAGTAATCATTCTCTTTCAAACTGTGTAGGAGCAGACATGCTGATGGGAGAGGGAATAGCAGTTGGCTTTAGAAGAAGATTAGGCAGAATTAAAGAACTTAAGCAGCAGAAGAAATCCACAGAGACAAGCTGTGTATATTATCAGGTGGCAAAAGAAAGATGCACCTCTTCTTTATAGATGCTTTGAGTTTGTGCGTGTTACTGTGATGTCCTCTGCAGACTACTATAAGAATAGTATTATTTCTTAATCCTCTCTGTTTATTCATTTAAATGAGGGGTGTCAAACTCAAATTCACAGTGGGCTAAAATTAAAAAGTGGGACGAAGTCGCGGGCCAAACTCAATATTAATTGATAAATTGACTGCAATTGTGCATTTTTTCTGTCTCTCCAGATATGTAATGTTGAACCTTTTTATATGGAAACAAACTTTAGTTTTGCATAAACATTGAATCTGGAACAACCAAGTTTACAGTTTTTCTCGATTGCTAAGACACATTTCTTGAAAGCTGCTCTCCTTTTCTCTAAACTGTGAACACAAAACCCAATTCTCAAGGTACATTCACAAAACCTCAGACTTTTCTTGCAAAACCAAACTTTCACCCCAAAACAGTTCAATCTGTGCTCAAAACTGAACTATGTTGTCAAATCGTGCCCCGAGTCAATCAAAATTAAAATCACTACGGAACAGTCACTAAACACTACGTAGAGAAATAGAAAACACAATGCTCAGGACATGAAGCTGGAGAAATAAATGTTTATTGTTCACTGTAGGCTAAATGCATGTTGCAAAACAAAAAACACCTGTGCATTTTGCACTTGTACAAAAAGACAAAACAGAAATCTTGTGCATTTACACATAGCACTTGTAAAAACAAACAGAAATCTTATGAGTTTGCCACTTGTGTACAGTAAGCCCATGTAAAAATAAAGTAAAAAAATATACAAATAAGTGCATTACTCAGCCCAGCATCATGTCTCCGTACTGGGTCATGCCACAGGGCTTCATCCACATCACAGGCCACATTTTGTCTGGCCAGGCAACGGTGGAAAAAAACCATGGCATGCCGTATCCAGGCTTGGCATGCCTCCACACCTATGTCACCACAGGCCCATGGCTTGCAGGAGATGTACCCTGGTGTAAGGTTGGCATTCATATACCTTCCATCGCCATGAGGAAAATAATTCCTCAATGGGGTTTAGGAAAGGCGAGTACGGTGGAAGGCAAAGATTGATAAAACCTTGGTTCATATTGAACCACTCTCTAACCTGGAGGGCTCTGTGAAAACTCACATTGTCCCAAACAACAACATAAATGGGATGCTCATCCTGCTGCCCTACAGAGCATCTCGCCTGTGATTGAGTGAGATTTAGTAAGATTAAACCCAGCTTCATTCATGTACACATATTAATGGGGTCTTTCCATTGCATCCAGTTGAAGAACCCTCTGTAGAAATAGACATAGTTTTGTAAGTGATACGGAAAAAGTGATTTAGGCCACTACAGTAAATCACTAATTAGAGTAATCAACTTTGAATGTGTCTGGATATTTACCAACCTGTACAGTAGAGAGGCTGACACTGATGATACCCTTAAAATGTACATGGTCCTCAATGATCTTCTGCTGAATTTCACTCAGATTAATGGCATTGTTCTCACGGACCATATTTCTTGGTGGGGGGAGAACATACCTGTCCTCCCACCCCCATGTGGCAGTCTTTCAATTCTACAAAAAGAGAACATGGAGTTACAAAAAATATACATGGAATACTAGGCCTACAAACAGTTAGACCAACCCTCCATGACAATACTACAGTACATTGGTACAGTGATGTTCTAAAACATATATTTACTTACAGTATACTTTGGGACAATATATAGTATTTCATAGAGTAATTGCTGTCAACTTTTACATGTACTGTACTATAATTTCAAAAAAGGTAATTACCTGTTCTCTTCTCTAAATCTTCGGATTATGGTGGACAGAGTGAATCTACTGATGTTTGGTTGTACCCTTTGTCCAGCCTCCATCGTGCTTATACCATGGACAAGAACATGGTCAATCACAGTAGCTCTGTTTTCATCAGATATTACTGTTCTTTGTCTTCGCTGACCACTATATCTATTGTAGGGTCTCACAAACCAGTGCTCTCTGAACTGGCTTAATTTATATGTTCCCTCACATCATTAGCCACAAGTGTGATCCATTTTGAGTTGTATTGTTCAAGTGGTGAAACTTGTGCTTTAATTGTGTTTGACTTTTGTCACCTGTGCTCACCATTATGCAGCACGGGTGCATCACAATGAAAATGTGTTGGCAAGTTGTGCCTAAACAGGTGAAACGTGCTTATGGTTTTGCCAAAAGAGTGATTGATTCAATCAGTGGGTTCAGGCAACTGAGCATTTGGTTCAGACAATAGGGTTTAGTGTTTTAGCAATTGAGAAAAATTGTAATAGAAATTAAATTTGAAATAAAACACACATTATACAAAAACACACATGCATCAAGGATCGGCCCTGAGCCCTTTACTGTTTGCAGTGATGGACAGGTTGACGGAAGAGGTCAGACAGGAGTCTCCCTGGACTATGATGTTTGCGGATGATATTGTGATTTGTGGTGAGAGTAGTGAGCAGGTTGGGAAGAGCCTGGAGAGGTGGAGGTATGTGCTGGAGAGGAGGGGAATGAAAGTCAGTAGGAGTAAGACAGAGTACATGTGCGTAAATGAGAGGGGGGGAAGTGGAGTGGTGAGGTTGCAGGGAGAAGAGGTGAAGGTGGTGGAGTTCAGGTACCTGGGGTCAACAGTGCAAAGTAATGGAAAGTGTGTTAGGGAAGTAAAGAAAAGAGTGCAGGCAGGGTGGAGTGGGTGGAGAAGAGTGACAGGAGTGATTTGTGATAGTAGGGTATTTGCAAGAATGAAAGGGAAAGTTTATAGGTCTGTGGTGAGACCTGCGATGTTGTATGGATTAGAGACAGTGGCATTGAGTAAAAGGCAGGAGGCGGAGCTGGTGGTAGCAGAGCTGAAAATGTTGAGGTTTTTGTTGGGAGTGGCGAGGATGGACAAGATTAGAAATACATTTATTAAAGGGACAGCGCATGTTGGACGTTTTGATGACAAGGTGAGGGAGGCGAGATTGAGATGGTTTGGACATGTGCAGAGGAGGGACATGAGTTATATTGTTATATTGAGAATGCTAAGGATGGAGCCACCAGGAAGGAGAAAAAGAGGAAGGCCAAGGAGGAGTTTCATGGATGTGGTGAGGGAAGACATGCAGTTAGTTGGTGTGAAAGAGGCAGATGTAGAGGACAGGGTGGTATGGAGACAGATGATCCGCTGTGGGGACCCCTAATGGGAGCAGCCGAAAGAAAAAGAAGAAAATTATACAAAAACACACACACACACACACACACACACACACACACACACACACACACACACACACACACACACATATATATATATATATATATAGCCGTTCAAATTCCTTTTTAATGTAAAACTTTTTTTCCCAGGCCAACAACAAAACCAAAAATAATAATAATTTCCTTCAATTAAAAAAGAAAAGCAATCTTTCAACCATTAAAAGTCCATGCCTTGGAGTAGAAAAAGTGCATAAAGACAACATTCATTCAAGCTCAGTTTGCTACACTCTGATTTACTCTGATGCACATTGGTTCAAACCAGATACCTGCATCTCTTCTTAGATACAAGTGCATCATGTTTGGGTTTATTCTCTGAGCTGAGGAAATTCTCAGGATTGAGTGAAGGTGTTCATCAGTGAGACTCCTAAATGGTGTTTTGTTCATCTTCATCAAAGAGAACAGTCACTCACATAGATATGTGCTGCTGAACATAGAGAGTATTTGAGCAGCTTGGGCACAGAGTTGAGAAGTGTGTCGGGGAGGAAACATGGAAACACGGAGTTGTACTTTGATTTGAGCGTGTGTCTACACTGGACTTAAATGTAGTATTAGCTGTGTATGCGCTATATACTGGCGGGCCAGCTCTAATACACATTTGATATGATCTCGCGGGCCAAATATAATAACAGTCTGAGTTTGACACCCCTGATTTAAATAGTGTAAGCTTACATTACCACAACACTATCTTGGACATCTACCTACTTACCCTTGTCCTAATATAGTCATTGAACCCACTCTGATGCCTCATCATGCTGACCTGTTCTCCCTCTTTCCCTGGTTGTGGTGCAGACACGGTCGATAATTTCTACCCAATATGTGGTAATCTTGCTTATTCTTCTCTCCCACCAGGCTGGACAGGCCATAGCGCTCTAGATAGACTCAATACCTTGACGTTCAGCCATTTCTGGACACTCAATTTAATTCAATTTATTTGTATTTGTATAGCGCTTTTAACAATAGACATTCTTACAAAGCAGTTTAACTTAGACAAAGCAGTAAAAAAGAATTTATAAGTGTGTTTCTTATAAATAAACTAATCTATAGTTTGTTTCTTTTAAATAAGTTTGGTTCTTATAATACCCAACTTCCTGCAACTATACAGGCTTATTTAACTTATTGGTATTAATTAACTATTGTCATAAGTGGATTATAGACTGCTCTCACAACAATGAGCTCTGCAGTACACAGCCGTGTGCATGGCTCCTGCTTTGGGCCAGCCAGACTACAGTAAATCTCTATTTTTTTAAACACTCCGGTTCTGCTGTGGGGGTTCTCGCCCAAGAGCACAGTTGGGGTTATTGCCCCTGTGCATAACTCCCAAAAACATATCTCTCATATCCTTTGGTTTTACATTCTACACATCAGGTACAACATATAACTATTAACCTCTTAACCAGGCATAGCACATGCACAGTGGCACTATGGTTATAAAAACTCTGAGCAACTACAGGTCGATATTACACATGTACATACACACATATGCCTGCAATAGGCCCATTGAAATATCGACTGGCAGTAGTCAATAGATTTTCCAATTTGGTAGAAGCTTTTCCATGTTCTAAAGAAAATGCCAAAACAGTAGTGAAAATTCTGAGTAAGGAAATTGACATTTGCGCTGACATTTTTACACCCATTATTACCCATGACCCTCTGGTGTAGTAGAATGAATTAACAGGATCTCTAAAAAAATAAAAACTATTCAGAATGCATAAAAGTTTAACTGGGTTAAACTACGTCCTGACATTTCGGCAGAAATTTGAATGGCACTGAACAAAACTTCCAAACTCTCCCTGTTTGAGATGATTTTCAGACAATTATTTCAAACACCCTGTAGCCACAGCAGACCATGTCCATCCAGTCAGTTAGATAAACATTAGTAAATATCACTGAATATGCTGATGCTTTAAGAAACACTCTCTCTCGCTCAAATTAAAAAGTTCATGACGTCTTACTGCTTTCTGGTGGTAAACCAACACACTCTTTCGTTCCAGAAATTATTGCTGTCATGAGAACTGCTGTTTTCTTTGCTAGCTCGGTTCATGCTTCGAGGCTTAAGATGTGTAACAGTTAATCTGTGTGTGTATGAGTATTATGTATGTCTATGTTACACAGATATAATACATATAAAGAGTTAAGTTGATAACTCCCATAACCAAATTTCACCATTAAATCCTGATTTGGTCACAACTGGTGGCTGCCTGTGGCGGTTCAGTGCCCCCTTTTTTGGCTCTAACATCAGTGGTACCCAACAAGAATTCAGGGTTCAGCATAACGGAATCATATTGGTATAGACACTTCTCTAGACATGGTAACGGTAACGGAGTGACTTTATTTTTAAAAGTAACGCGTTACTTTTGACAGTAAGTAATACTTTAACGCATTACTTTTAAAAATAAAGTAACTCCGTTACCGTTACCGTGTCTAGAGAAGTGTCTATACCAATATGATTCCGTTATGCTGAACCCTGAATTCTTGTATGTCTATATATATATATATATATATATATATATATATATATATATATATATATATATATATATATACAGTGTTGGGCAGTAACGCGTTACTTTTGACAGTAACTAATACTGTAACGCGTTACTTTTAAAAATAAAGTAACTCCGTTACCGTATGGTGCGTTACCCGTTACTTTTATAAATTAATTAATTTTGGCTGAAGTGTAGACTACAGCCTAACCTGCTTACAGCAGCGTCGCATTGTAGGATTGCTGGATAAACCACTGTAAACACGAAGAAGACGCATTGTAGGATTGGTGGATAAACCACTGTAAACACGAAGAAGACGCATTGTAGGATTTGTGGATAAACCACTGTAAACACGAAGAAGACGTATTGTAGGATTGGTGGATAAACCACTGTAAACACGAAGAAGACGCATTGTAGGATTGGTGGATAAACCACTGTAAACACGAAGAAGACGTATTGTAGGATTGGTGGATAAACCACTGTAAACACGAAGAAGACGCATTGAAGGATTGGTGGATAAACCACTGTAAACACGAAGAAGACGCATTGTAGTATTGGTGGATAAACCACTGTAAACACGAAGAAGACGCATTGTAGGATTGGTGGATGAACCACTGTAAACAGGAAGAAGACGCATTGTAGGATTGGTGGATGAACCACTGTAAACAGGAAGAAGACGCATTGTAGGATTGGTGAATGAACCACTGTAAACAGGAAGAAGACGCATTGTAGGATTGGTGGATGAACCACTGTAAACAGGAAGAAGATGCATTGTAGGATTGGTGGATGAAACACTGTAAACAGGAAGAAGATGCATTGTAGGATTGGTGGATGAACCACTGTAAACAGGAAACAACGAAGCTAGAAGCTAACCCGGTGTTCTGTTTTCATACTTCAGCTGTGAAAGGAACATTTTTAAGAGCTAAACATAACAGCAGAAGCCACTTTAGTTTTTGATTGTGAATATATTATTCAGCTTGTTTTGTTGTTTATTTTAGAAACCCTTGTGATATATTCAGTTTGTGTTGGTCTGACTTCAATAAAATAGTGTTTAAAAATTACTTTGTGTTTAAGTCAGTTTTGTGTTTGTATACATCATAACGCATAAATGGACATTAATGGGAACATTAAAGAACGTTCTTTAAAAAAGTAACTAAAAAGTGTAAGTAACTTTGGTGTAAGTAATCAACAAAGTAACGGAGTTACTTTTTGAATGAAGTAACGAGTAACTGTAACTAGTTACTATTTTTTAGTAACGAGCACAACACTGTATATATATATATATATATATATATATATATATATATATATATATATATATATATATATATATATATATATATATATATAGTTAACCCAGCCATTAGGGGGGCACAAGCCAGTGTACTCTTAGTGCCGGTCCCAAGCCCGGGTAAATAGGGAGGGTTGCGTTAGGAAGGGCATCCAGCGTAAAACATGTGCCAAATCAAATATGCGGATCACAAATGAGAGTTTCATACCGGATCGGTCGAGGCCCGGGTTAACAACGACCGCCACAGGTATCGTTAGCCGACAGGGTACCGGTGGAAATTGGGCTACTGTTGGCCGAAGGAGGAGAAGGAGAGGAGGAAGGCGTCTACAGAGACGGCAGGAAAAGGAGCAGTGTAGGAGAGTAGAGGTTCGGGTTGGTACTTTAAATGTTGGTACTATGACGGGTAAAGGGAGAGAGATAGCTGATATGATGGAGAGGAGAAAGGTAGATGTGTTGTGTGTTCAGGAGACCAAGTGGAAAGGGAGTAAGGCCAGGAACATTGGAGGTGGGTTTAAACTGTTTTATCATGGTGTGGATGGGAAAAGAAATGGTGTAGGGGTGATTCTGAAGGAAGCGTACAGTAAGAGTGTAGTGGAGGTGAAGAGAGTTTCTGATAGGGTGATGATCGTGAAGGTGGAAGTTGAAGGGATGATGATAAATGTCATCAGTGCCTATGCTCCACAAGTTGGCTGTGAGATGGAGGAGAAAGAAAGATTCTGGAGTGAATTAGATGAAGTGGTAGATGGTGTACCTAGGAAAGAACGATTGGTGATTGGGGCAGACTTTAATGGGCATGTAGGTGAAGGGAACAGAGGTGATGAGGAGGTGATGGGTAGGTATGGTTTTAAGGAGAGGAATGTGGAAGGGCAGATGGTGGTAGATTTTGCTAAAAGGATGGAAATGGCAGTGGTGAACACGTATTTTAAGAAGAAGGAGGATCATAGGGTGACGTATAAGAGTGGAGGAAGGTGCACACAGGTGGATTATCTTCTGTGTAGGAGATGCAACCTGAAGGAGATTGGAGACTGTAAGGTGTTGGCGGGGGATAGTGTAGCTAGACAGCATCGGATGGTGGTCTGTAGGATGGTTTTGGAGGCGAAGAAGAAGAGGAGGAAAGTAAGGTTTGAAAGAAGAATAAGATGGTGGAAACTGAAGGAGGAAGAGTGTAGTGTGAGGTTCAGGGAAGAGGTTAGACAGGGGCTTGGTGGTGGTGAAGAGGTGCCGGACGATTGGGCAACTACTGCAGGAGTGATGAGGGAGGCAGCTAGAAAAGTACTTGGTGTGACATCTGGAAATAGAAAGCAAGACAAGGAGACGTGGTGGTGGAATGAGGAAGTGCAGGAGAGCATTAGGGGAAAGAGATTGGCAAAACAGAAGTGGGATCGACAGAGTGATGAGAAGAGTAGGCAGGAGTACAAGGAGATGCGGCAGCAGGTTAAAAGGGATGTGGCGAAAGCCAAGGAAAAGGCATATGAGGAACTGTATAAAAGGTTGGACACTAAGGAAGGAGAAAAGGATTTATACCGATTGGCCAAGCAGAGGGACCGAGCTGGGAAGGATGTACTGCAAGTTAGAGCAATAAAGGATGGAGAGGAAAATGTGTTGACTAGTGAGGAAAGTGTGTTGAGAAGATGGAGGGAGTATTTTGAGCAGCTGATGAATGAGGAAAATCAGAGAGAGAGAAGGTTGGAGGATGTGGAGTTGGTGAAGCAGGATGTAGATAGGATTAGTAAGGAGGAAGTGAGAGCAGCGATTAAGAGGATGAAGAATGGAAAGTCGGTTGGACCAGATGACATACCGGTAGAAGCGTGGAGATGTTTAGGAGAGATGGCAGTGGAGTTTTTAACCAGATTGTTTAACAGGATTCTGGAAGGGGAGAGGATGCCTGAGGAATGGAGAAGGAGTGTGCTGGTACCGATCTTTAAGCATAAGGGAGATGTGCAGACCTGCAGTAACTACAGGGGAATTAAGTTGATCAGTCACACCATGAAGTTATGGGAAAGAGTAGTGGAAGCCAGGCTGAGAGAAGAGGTGACCATCTGTGAGCAACAGTATGGTTTCATGCCGAGGAAGAGCACCACAGATGCCTTATTTGCTTTGAGGATGTTGATGGAGAAGTATAGAGAAGGACAGAAGGAGCTGCATTGTGTATTTGTGGATTTAGAGAAAGCGTACGACAGGGTGCCGAGAGAGGAGTTGTGGTATTGTATGAGGAAGTCAGGTGTGTCAGAGAAGTATGTGAGGGTGGTGCAGGACATGTATGAGGACAGTGTGACGGCAGTAAAGTGTGCAGTAGGTACAACAGACTGGTTCAGGGTGAAGGTTGGACTGCATCAAGGATCGGCCCTGAGCCCCTTCCTGTTTGCAGTGGTGATGGACAGGTTGACGGACGAGGTCAGACAGGAGTCTCCCTGGACTATGATGTTTGCAGATGATATTGTGATTTGTGGTGAGAGTAGAGAGCAGGTTGAGAAGAGCCTGGAGAGGTGGAGATATGCGCTGGAGAGAAGGGGAATGAAAGTCAGTAGGAGTAAGACAGAGTACATGTGTGTGAATGAGAGGGAGGGAAGTGGAGTGATGCGGTTGCAGGGAGAAGAGGTGGAGAAGGTGGAGGAGTTCAGGTACCTGGGGTCAACAGTGCAAAGTAATGGAGAGTGTGTTAGGGAAGTAAAGAAAAGAGTGCAGGCAGGGTGGAGTGGGTGGAGAAGAGTGACAGGAGTGATTTGTGATAGAAGAGTATCTGCAAGAATGAAAGGGAAAGTTTATAGGACTGTGGTGAGACCTGCGATGTTGTATGGATTAGAGACAGTGGCATTGAGTAAAAAACAGGAGGTGGAGCTGGAGGTAGCAGAGCTGAAGATGTTGAGGTTTTCGTTGGGAGTGACGAGGATGGACAAGATTAGAAATGAGTTTATTAGAGGGACAGCACATGTAGGATGTTTTGGTGACAAGGTGAGGGAGGCGAGATTGAGATGGTTTGGACATGTGCAGAGAAGGGACATGAATTATATTGGTAGAAAAATGCTGAAGATGGAGCCACCAGGTAGGAGGAAAAGAGGAAGGCCAAGGAGGAGGTTCATGGATGTGGTGAGGGAAGACATGCAGGTAGTTGGTGTGAAAGAGGCAGATATAGAGGACAGGGTGGTATGGAGACGGATGATCCGCTGTGGCGACCCCTAATGGGAGCAGCCGAAAGAAGAAGAAGAAGAAGAAGATATATATATATAGTTATAGTTATAGTTATAGTTATAGTTATAGTTATATATATATATATATATATATATATATATATATATATATATATATATATATATATATATATATATATATATATATATATATATACTTATACTTATATGTATACTTACCTCAAAGGTGGTACCAGTCTAGCAGTCAGCATCTCAAACCCCCCCACCCCCCAAACAGCTTTCACAAAGAACTCACACAAATTAATAAATCAAAATTACAAAAATTACAAAATTAGCCATTTTAGCCCTTAATTTTAATAGTAATGTCAAAGGTATATTTAATAGTTTTGTCAATATGTCTTCTGATGGGCAGTACTCAATGATTATTTTTTCTGTACTGAGTACCTCACAAATGAAGTCATACTTTACATCTATATGTTTGGATCTCTGCCTGTTTACTGAATTCCTAGTCAGTGATCTAGCCCCCTGGTTATCTGCATATATCTTGGTAGGACTGTAATTCTTATTGTCCAAACAATTTAACAGTTTTTTAGAGTTAAATACATGCTTTCCTGATCCATATTTGCTAGGCCATTGTATTCTGCTGTTTTTGTCATTAACATAAGTTTTTATTTTATGCCCACTTGGGGTAGATCTGGCTTTACAGTCTTACATTATACATTTCTCAAGTATTTTTAGGATGTACCTTGTCTGTTTAATTTAAATTTCTCCTTCATTTTGTTTAAATGGAATGCCTAAAATATAGGATATTTTTCCCAGGTCTTTCATATTGAATAGGAACTGCATGTTGTCTTTGAACCCGTTAAGTAGATCATTATTGCTTGCTGCAATGATAAAGTCATATACCCAGATAATTACTATGATCATGTCATTTTCCATCTGAGCTCTATGCATGCAGTGATCAGATAAATTCTCTTAAAGCCATTCTGTACTAGGTGATCATGTAGGAGTTTGCACCAGTTCCTTCCAGATTGTTTCAGACCATGAAGAGATCTTGTTCATTTCCGCATTCCTCATTACCAGTGACAGGCATTGATCGTCCAAGCATTGAATTAGCTTTGAGTAGTATTCATTCTTCATATACCGGCCTTTTAATGGCTGGCGTCTCTCTCCTCTTAATATTTTATTTTAAAATTTCTCTCCGTCGCCGAACTAAAAGAGCACTGATTCATCTCATCAGCTGCAGGCGTTTCTAACCGCTCGTACCTATCGTAAGCATGTTGTGCTGTTTTAGTCAGCCACATACCTGCACAGTGCAGTATTCCATTAACCAGCCAACATGTCTATGTGGGCCGCACATGAGTTTTATCTGGGTTATATGGGCATCACGTGGGCATGGGGTCTGAGTGGGCACTTTGATGGGCTGAATGTGGGCCCCAGCTTAGTCAGGGTTGTGGGCCCCAATTAGGTTGCCCATTTTGTTTATTCGAGGGCCCTGTATGGGCCACATTTAATAATATAGTATTTGGGCTATAATTAGCTATATTTGTTAAAAGAAATCTATCATTCAATTATTCAATTGATATGTTTTTTGCATGTTTTTTAAGATCAATAGATTAACAAAAATTATATATATTAACAATAACATTTAGTAAAAAAAAAAAGAATTGTGCAGCTCACAGAGTCTCTCATTGGCTCCTGTGCTCCTGCCTTCTGATTCTGAAGAAATGGTCGTCACTCACTACCAATGGAGCACCTGACCTGACCTGGATAACCTGACATCTCTGTCACTATAAGAAATGATGTTTTGTTTTAAATTATTCACATTTTACTGTTGCTTTTATTTAATGAAAATTTTTGAAAGATTTGTGGTGATTAAAGTTACAGGCACGAAATAATACAGGTAAGTGTTGAGATTGAACTGGTTTACCTCAGAGATATACACCTGTGGATAACTGTGGAAAATTCTTAACGATTGGCAAATAACTAGGAAATTGTCTACTAAAATGTGGAAATAACGACTTTTCAAACCATTTTCACCCGTGTTTTCTCTATATAGTGTCCTCGTGATAACAGGAGGGTGAAACAGTAAAAGCACTGTGGCCTAATCTTTCTCTTTCACTACCTTTATAACATGTGTATATGCAATACACAGAGAATAGGTGGAGGTGATAAAAAAAAATTCATATTTATATTATTTCTAAACATTACTGAAAATATGATACGTCAATGTAATTTTGCGCTGTTCAAAAAGTCAGTCAGACTCCTCCCTCCAAGCTCAGAGGCTTCACGCATGCGCATAAACACCATTAACTGAGTTGTGTTTGACTTGAAGCTGTGCAGTGCAGACCGACAAATTCGAGAGCAGACAACTCCGTATTCTTCCAAATCGCTTTCACTGTATTTTTTATGTTAAGCACGCTTCGGTTTGTGCAGTCAAGTCGAACACTTGATGTGTTAAGTCTTTTTAAGTGAGTAACTTGAACTAATGTTACAGTGGTCAGTTCAAATTCACGGTCCAAAGTGTACCAGTGTACCAGGTGTACCAGTACGAATTTAATAATCGATATGTGTTCAAGGCCCCACTAATTATTCTAAACATTAATAACAACAAAGCCTGAAATTCACCATATTGATGCATTTAACTTTTTGCATGGTATTGTGTAACAATAACATAACTTAACATAATTTAATCAGATCAGTTATATTATATTATATTATATTATATTATATTAGATTAGATTAGATTAGATTAGATATATATATATACACACACACACACACACACACACACACACACACACACACACACATAGAATAATTTATTTTTTGGGTTTTTGGGTGGTGCAAGGATGCATGATTTTAAAGTGGTGCAAAATAGTACAAAACACAGTGGTGATTGTTAACACCATTTAAGCTGTTCAGTGCAGAAACAGCCACGGGAAAGAAGCTATTTTTCAGTCTATTTGTTCTGGCTTTGAGACAACAGTAGTGTCCTTCCGATGGGAGAATTGTAAACAGTCTGTGGTTGGGGTGAGAGGGATCTTTGATGATGCCCCTCGCCCTTTGCAAACAGAGTTTTTTGAAAATGTTCTCCAAGGTGGGTAGTTCAATACCGATGATTTGTTGGGCGGTTTTCACCACCCTCTGAAGGGCTTTACAGTCTGAAGCTGTGCAGCTGCTGTACCACACTGAGATGCAGTTTGTGAGGATACTCTCAATGGTACAGCGGTAAAAGTTCCACAGTATCCTGTAGCACAGATGGGACTAATAAAATATAGGCGCTGTTGTGCCTTTCTGATCAGGATGAACAAGTTCAGAGACCAGGTGATGTCCTCAGCGATTTGTATTCCAAGGAACTTAAAGATGGGTACACGCTCAACAGCAGTTCCGTTGATGTGAATTGGAGGATGAGTGTGATTGCCAGCACGTCTGAAATCCACAGTGACCTTGGTCTTTTTGGTGTTAAGTTCCAGGTTATTGTCCTCACACCATGCTTCTAGGTGCTGGATCTCCTCCCTGTAAGCTGTCTCGTCATTACCTTCAATCAGGCCTACCACTGTGGTGCCGTCTGCAAACTTTATAATGCTCTTTGAGGTATGGACAGGTATGCAGTTGTGGGTAAAAAGGGAGTATATTAGTGGAGACAATACACATCCCTGAGGAACCCCAGTGCTGATGGTGAGACTGGAAGAGGTGACAGTGTTCAGACGAACAGACTGTGATCTGTTCGTAAGGAAGTCCAGAGTCCAATTGCAGAGTTGTGTGCTGATGCCAAGTTGTTGGAAGGGCTAACTGTATTAAAAGCGGAGCTGAAATCAACAAACAGCATCCTGGCATAGGTGTCAGGGCTATCCAAATGAGTCAGGGCAGAATGAAGTACAGTGGAAATGGCGTTCTCAGTTGATCTATTTGAGATAGGCAAATTGGTAAGGGTCCAGGCTGGGTAGCAGACAGGCTTTAAGGTGGGTGAGGACCAGTCTTTCGAAGCACTTAGCGATGACAGGTGTGAGTGCGACGGGACAAACGTCAGCCAGTTCTGTTGCAGTGGAGTGCTTTGGCGATTGCCTGGGCCAAGGACAGATTAAAGATGTCCGTGAAGACCTCGGCCAGTTGCTCCGCGCATGCTCTGAGTACATGACCAGGGATGCCATCAGGGCCAGCTGCTTTCCTTGCATTCACCCTTCACAGGGTGGCGCACACTTCAGTGGTGGAGAGTGTAAGTGGCTGCTTACCTGGTAATGGCTCTGTTTTAAACAGGGGCTCCATGTTCCCCTTTTTTAAAGCGAGCGTAGAAGAGGTTGAGTTTGTTGGGAAGTGAGGCATTTGAAACGCTCGCTTTGAAAAGGGGAACGTGAAGCCCTTGCTCAAAACAAAGCAGTTAACAGTTTGTGCAAATGGTGGATTAGAAGGTGTTTACAACCTTGTGATTTTTTATTTATTTATTTATTTATTTATTTATTTATTTATTTATTTATTTATTTATTTATTTATTTTTTAGTTCTGATAGTCTTATGCCCATGTAACTTGCATGCTTTATACATACAAATAATGGGTTTGCCCTGGGTGATGCAGTAGCATGCGCTACTTTATATGAATTTTTGTGCTTTACAGGTAGCCTGAAGCAGAACCCTTTGCTGAAAACTGTCAGTAAGAAAGAGCTGGAGACAGCGCTTGGTAAATGGTTCACAAATGCAAGAGACAGAGAAGTCAGTGGCCCCTCTGGGCTAACACACATGGGGCCCATGTGGAGCCGATGGACAAATTTCTCCGGGCCCCATTTGGGTTGCCCATGCAGGGCCCAAGTGACAGCCCATCAAAATGTTGACTGGGTAGACACCATGACCTCTCTTAAGAGATGATATCGACAATTTTTGCAAAAACATGGCTGCTGAATTAGCTTTTTTATTGACACTTTGCTGTCTCCTTCAGCTCCACCTTACCCAAGACTGTGGTCATCCTACTGGCTGGATTGTGTCCCCCAAGTCTTTGGTGCTTCTACCCAAACAAACAGATACCTCCCTGATGCGAACCCATTTCCAGATATTGATAATGACTGTGTTGATTTCAGACCCACCTCACCTACTGTATTTGTAAGGATCTTACTGGGCAAGCCTGTAAAGATTTTGCTGATCAGGCCTGGGGTTTCCTAAGTATTACCTCTTTTCTCAAGGTCAATCTGACCCAGAACATTTCACTCAGCTATTATGTGCTGGTCAATAAAAATCCCACCAATCTTTTATTGCTCCTAAAGTTAGTGTGCATTCTGTATTCCTATATGAGAATAAAGTTTAAACTTTAAAGTATTATGTATTAAATTATTACACACACACACACGCACCGAATGTCTGGAAATCCTCTCTCTTTCTCTCTCCGTGCTCCTTCGTGGCTCCTTTTATATTCCCCAGTCTCCTTGATGAGCTTGGAGAGTTGGCGTTATTCTTATGAGCTTCCAGCCGTGCTTTGTTATGCCGCTCCGCCCCGCTGGCATGTGCGCTGCAGCTTTCCACAACACGGGTGCTGATATGGCGCTGTCCATTCAGCACCTGCCTGGCTGTCGCGTTCGGAGCGCTTGCCTGTTTTTGTGAACGCGACGTGATGCCGACGTCACACCCCCTTACCAAATCTATGTTATAAATTATACATTCCCCCCTTAGGCACTAATTTAAAAGGTAGTGTAAACAAACAGAACAACTGACCAAATCACAACAGGGAGTACTGGTAAAGTGTAGCTACAACCATTTGCAGACAACACACACATGGGGATGCGAGGAAGTACTTTTTCAAAAAGAAAGAGAAATGCGTTGAGGGCAGGAACAGCTGCGCAGGGTGAAATGGACTGGCACATGTAAGATAGTGTCAGGGTAGTGACCACCCATAGGAAGCGGGAGTAACTCAATCATAGTCTTTATTAAGGTAAGAACATAAACACGAGTCTGGAAAAACGAATCGTAATGCGGGTATAATCCGTAATGCGGAGAGGATCTGTAAAGAGAGTATAATTCGTAATGCGGAGATAATCCGTAAAGCAGGTGGGATCCTTATTGCGGGGATAATCAGTAAAGCGAGTAGGAACCATATTGCAGGGATAATCCGTAAAGCGGGTAGGAGCCGTAAAACGAGTATAATCCATATAGTTGGAACTAGGAGCAATAACCAGTGGGGAATGCTGGCGGTCAGGGGTCCGGTAGATCACGGTAGGTCAGGCAAGGTCTGAGACGGAGCGACGCCCTCTGCAAAGATCTGAGGCGGAGCGAAGCCCTCTGCGGAGATCAGAGGCTGAGCGATGTCCTCGGCGGAGGTTTGATACAGACTCTGGGGTATGGCTGTGCCCTTGACAGGACCCAGGAGTGCCGTGACACCCTTGGCGGGATTCAGGAGTGTGACGGCGCCCTCCATGGGTGTCCGAGACCCAATTGCACCCTTTGTCGAGACCCCTCTAATTTAAAGAACATTGTGAGGGAATGAATGCATGCACTGGACTACTGTACTGTTAAGTGGGTTTTGAGGTATGTAAAAAGTACATAAAAGTAGCTAGTAATAAGCATTGCATTTGTCTATGTTTGCTGCTAAGAGAGCAGCAGGAAGTGTGAGCATAGACTGGTATGGGTTATGCATTAGTCTGTGCTTATGAAAAGTACCGTTGGTCGAGAGAGCTCTCAGTGCTATAAACTGTTGATACATTTTTGATGATTAATGACTTTCTAAACCATTTCCGTTCACTTTTTGCAGTTTTAACTGTTTGTCATAAAATTATGATTATGAATATGAACATTTATATAACATGAGCTGTTAAATTATTACTTTTTAAACAATTTTCGTGAATTTTTCACAGTTTCTCAAGAAACTATGTTATGAATGATTAATACTACCCTTTATATTCATAATAACCTTTTTTTTTTCCAAAAGAAATTTTTTGTCAAAACATAATTTTTTTTTCGGTAATTTTTTCTGTTGACTTGTTGCATTTTTAACAGTTTTAAGAAATTATGCCTATGAATATGAAATTTTTAAATCACTTTTACATATCATGTAAACTTTTTAGTTCCGTGTTGCATATTGCATTACATTATGATTATAAAACTTGTCGTTTTAATGCTTTTTCATCGAATTATGCATATAAATAAGAAAATTCACTTTTTAATATTATGTAAAATATTATTATTATATGATTTGTCATGTAATGATATTTTTTGTTTACTTTTTACCATTTTTAACAGTTTCTTCTAAAATTATGCTTATAAATATAAAAAAAAAAAGTATATTTTCAAAACAACATGCTTTGTCATGGCATCATTTTCGTTGTGCGTTTACTTATTTCACCTTTTAACGTTTTTTTCCTTACATAATGATTATGAAATAGAAAATTCGTATTTTAATAATAATTATCATATTTTAATGAAAACAGTAGTTTTCTGTCAAAACATGATTTGAATTGTCAGCTTTTTCGTTGTATTTGTAGACTTTTTAACAGTTTTTCCTGAGTTTATGCATTGTTCTTTTGAACAAAGGCAAATTTTTGTCAAAACATGTTCCTTTTTTTTGTTTCTCATTCACTTATATTATATTATATATTATATATTATAAAGTTTTTTCATGAAATTTTGCTTATGCTAATAAATATGAATATTCATATTTAATAAACAACTCATTATTATGAAAAAGTTTCGCCAAATTAAATTAGTCATATCTTTTTCGTTTACTCATTGCACTTTTTAACATTCATGAAATTAGTCTTATGAATATAAACATTTATATTTTAACAATAACGTTCATATTATTATGAAAATTTCTGTATTTTATCAAAAAATGCTTTGTCATGAAATTAGTCTTATGAATAAGAAAATTCATATTTTAGCAATAATGAGCCTATATATATTTTTTTGTGTGAAAATGTGCTGTCATGTCACCGTTTTAGTTTTTCGTTTAAGTATTACACTTAATAATGGTTTATTATGACATTATAATTATTAATATAAAAATTCGTATTATAATAATTAACAGATTTTTGTCAAAACATGATTTATTTTTTTACAGTTATATTTTTATGAATAAAAAGCATATTTTTTGTCAAAACATGTAACGTAACTTTTTGTTTCTTATTCACTTATTGTCCAATTTAAAAATGTTTCATGAACTTATGCTTATTATTATGAATATTCATATTTTATAAATAACTATCATATTTTCAAAAACAAATGTGTCATATATTTTTCATTCACTCTTAGCACTTTTTAACATTCTTTCATGGAATTCGTCTCATGAATATGAAAATTTATATTTTAACAATAACAATCATATTATTATGACGGTGACCTTTTAAATTTTTCGCTTATGTGTTGCACTTATTAACGTTTTTTTCAAAAATAAATATTATGAATAAGAAAATTCATATTTTATAATTGATTTCTACAATAAAAGGCTTTTTTTTGTCAAAACATGACTTGACATGAACCGTTTTTCGTGTACTTTTTGCACTATTTAACTGTTTTACCTGAAATTATGATTATAAATATTTTTTAATCATATCTTAATATAAATCATTATATTTATAAAAAGAATTTTGTATTTTTTTCTTAAAACATGATTTGATATTTAATATTTTCATAATTATAATATTTTTCGGATTAAGATGTTGTATTTTTGTCAGACAATGATTTATGACATCTTTCATCATAAACATGTAGATGAATCGTGGTCAAGTGCATGCTGAATGTGCAAACAGGTGTTAGTTCGACCACTAGTTAGTGTTCCACCTACAAAAAACAACTTGCATATTCGCATTTTTAGCGCCTAAGAAGCTCATTCTTTTTAGCACATATAAAACTTTGCCAAACACCAGCTGTGATACGATTTTTCACAATTTAGAATACTGTAGAAATCCGCAGCAGGACCGAATCTTCAGGAACGTTAGGAATAACATTATAAACTGTTTGCTTTAACAAATTTTATACAATATTTAATGAACACATTTCAAAACACATTATTGTATTAAAGTGACAATGTCTAGATGAATTTACTAAGGTACCATATAGGCTGCGGGGGTGACTCCAAAATTCACAGATTTTCGGGACTTGCGTCAATCAAATTATGCTTATATATAAGAAAGTCTGTTTTTACACAAATTTAATTTGTATAAAAAAGTAATAGTTTTTGTCAAAATATGATTTGTCGTGTCCCTTTTCGTTCCCGTAACGCACTTTTTAACGGATTTTAATTAATTATGACTATGATTAGATTCTAAACTATTTTCGTTCAATTTATTTTACAGTTTCTAACGGCATTTCATGAAATTATTATTATAAATGTGAAAATGTATATTTTAAAAAAAGATTTTTATGAAAAAGTCATATTTTTGTCATATTTTATTTTCGTTGATTTATTACATGCGTTAACAATTTATTATGAAATTATGCATATACATATAAACATACATTTCAATAATACCTATTATTTTTTTAAAGTAACATATTTGTTAAAACATTATTTGTCCTGTCACATGTTCATTTACATATTGCACTGTCAGAGAGTCATGGGACACAATTCAAGGCCAGATTATTCTGTCAGTGAGCTTGGGTGACTTGGTGATTAAGGACCCAAATGCAGGATGCGACAGGGAGTAAGGAAAATACAGGCTTTAATATAAGGCAAACACAAAATTCCAAAAACAATCCAGGGTCTAATCACAGGCAAACAGGGTGATGCAGGGAAAACAAAAACAAAATCCAAAACAGTCCAAAAAATCCATAAACCAGCAAAAAGAACAATATAGGCGGGGCAGAAACACGACCCAAAAAACAGTCCAGAGTCCAAACCGGGTAACTAGGGAGGCAGAGCAGACCAGGGGTCAGGAACACATGCAGGAGCAGGAGCCTGTTTTGAAACCAGAAGTCCGCGCCGTGAAACCAAAGGATCCTGATATAAATTTTTTTAGGAATAACTATCATATTTTTATGAAGGAAAAAAAAATCATATTTGAATCCAATATGATTTGTCAAGTCACCTTTTCGTTTACTTATTGCCTTTAATGGTGGCCTCGGCCCGGGTTTCTGATGAGCGTGAAGCTGGAAGTTGAAGAGGTGATGATAAATGTCATCAGTGCTTATGCTCCACAAGTGGGTTGTGAGATGGAGGAGAAGGAAAATATCTGGAGTGAGTTAAATGAAGTGGTGGATGGTGTATCTAGGAATGAACGATTGGTGATTGGGGCAGACTTTAATGTATCTAATTAATTCATCTAATGCATGTAGATGAAGGGAACAGAGGTAATGAGGAGGTGATGGGTAGGAGTTAGGAAGGTTTCCTATCTAGCTCGAAGGACCAATTATAAGGGAGTTTCACTATCTGGTGTGCACTGATCAGGAGATTGTACACACCCCAGCGTGTCAGGAAAAACAAGGCACAGGATTCAGAACACTCAAACTTTACTGGGTTTAGAATTGATCGTGTGTGATTCTTGCTGTCAGTTGCTAGCTGCTGTTCGGTAGGTTGCGTGATGCCGAATGCCCCCTGCTTTCTGCCTCTAGTGGTAAAGCATGGAAATACAACTGAATGGGACTTCTTTCCTACACTGCCGCTATCATATATGCATGGCATATTTGCCCCTAAATCCTAGTTAAAAGTCTGTCTGTTTGATCTTGGCGTTGTCCATCAGTTATCTATGGTAGATTAATGAGACGGGTAACAGGTCGTGTGTATAATCACATCACCCCTGTTTTAATCAGTCTACACTGGCTCCCAATTTAATTTCACATTGATTATAAAATACAGTATCTGAGTGAACTTCTGTACCAATATAATCCTCCATGCCTACTTCGTTTAAAAGGTACAGGATGTTTGTTGGTACCACAAATAATGAAGACTACAGCAGGGGACAGATCTTTCTCCTATAAAACCCCACAGTTATGGAACAGCCTTCCAATCAGTGTTTGGGACTCAGACACAGTCTTGGTGTTCAAGTCAAGGTTGAAAATGTACTTATTTAGTCAAGTCTTTTATCAGTAGATTTTTCTTAGGTAAAGGAGCAGATCTGGAGGAATCATGGATATAGAGTGTTTTGTGAACTGGAATATTTGTCGTCCCCTTACTCTCTCACATTCACTCAGTTTGTTGACGGTGGTGTGCTTTAGCTCTATCTCGAATCTACTCTCTTCTGGTAAGGTAGGATTCTAATTTTGTATATCTATTTAACTCAGTTGATTCTAGAGTGTTGGTCTGTGCTTATTAGTTTGGTCAGGTGATTAATCAAGGGTAGTTTCAGTCTCACTTGAGGTGTGAATTGTGGGCAGGGCTTACTCACTTATATTGAAGGTGCTCGCGGTTGTAGGTAGCCCCCACAAGTAGGTAGCCCCCTTAAAGCCAGTAACTCTTAGTGTGTTTTAGAAAGTCTTATTTGTACTTTTTCTTTCTTTTTTTTTAAAACACATTTGATCTTAAACTGGGAGATCAGTCATGTGCCTCAAACCCATCTCTGTAGTCATCTCTTACAGACACAGACGTTCCCATCCACAGAACAGATGTCACATCGCCAAGTAACCTCATCTACCCTTCCCTGTTGTCTCAATCTCAAACAGCGGTGGTAGGTGGGCTCTGGAATTGTCAGTCTGCTGTAAGGAAAGCTGACTTTATCACAGGCTTGGCTTCCCACTACAACTTTGACTTTCTGGCACTTACTGAGAACTGGATATCCCCACAGAACACTGCTACACCAGCTGCTCTGTCTTCTGCCTATGCTTTCTCTCACTCACCAAGAGAAACTGGTAGAGGTGGTGGTACAGGTGTACTTTTATCACGGCGATGGTGTTTCACACCTCTCCCTTTGTCTCATTTAACCATGTTTTCTTTTGAATTTCATGCAGTTTCAGTTACCTCTCCAATCAACCTTTTCATCATTGTCATCTACCGCCATCCTGGTCCCCTTGGAGACTTCCTAGAAGAGATGGGCACGCTCCTCAGTACTTTCCCCTCTGACAGCACCCCTCTGACAGTTCTTGGTGACTTCAACCTCCCATCCGACAAACTTCAGTCATCTTGCCTCTTGCCTTTTCTGAGTACCTTCTCATTGACATTTAACAGCTGCCCTCCAACACACAAGGGAGGAAATGTCCTGGACCTGGTTTTCACCCGCCCTACTCCAGCTACAGACATGACTGCCACTCCACTTCCAATCTCTGATCATCACTTGGTTTCCTTTTTAATCACTCTTCCTATTCAACCTAAAAATAATTTACATGTCTCTCTTATCCGTCCTTACCTTCACTCTATCTCTCCCTCCACTGTAACGTCCTGTACTCTTTCATCTCTTCCTGACCCTGACTCCTTTTCCTCTCTACCCTTAGACTTTGCTACGGACTCCTTCCTCTCATCCCTTTCCTCAACCATGGACCTCCTTTGCCCCTTGACTACAAGACCCAAGAAGTCTTCTTGTCCAACACCGTGGCTGTCAGAAGTTTTGCTTCCAACCTGGAAGGTCGCTTATACCAGGTAACATGGAGGGGATCCACATCTGCCCCATGCAGACTCACCACTGGTGTCCCACAAGGCTCTGTACTTGGTCCCCTCCTTTTCTCCCTCTATACCCACTCCATTGGTGAAGTCATATCCTCACATGGGTTTTCTAATCACTGCTATGCAGATGACACTCAACTCATCTTTTCTTTCCCTCCATCAGATACCACAGCTTCCGCTCGGATCTCAGCATGCTTGTCAGACATATCTTTATGGATGAGTGCTCACCAACTAAAACTCAACCCCAGCAAAACAGAACTGCTGATCATCCCAGGTGATTCTTCTCCAGGTCAAGATCTCCAAATAACACTTCATGACTCTCTGCTCTCCCCTTCAGCCACTGCTTGTAACCTTGGGGTAACTATGGACAATGAACTGTCTTTTTTCCCACATGTCGCTAATGTTGCTCGTTCTTGTCGATTTCTTCTCTATAACATCCAAAGGATTCGACAATTTCTGTCCATACAGGCTGCCCAGGTGCTTGTTCAGTCTCTTGTCATTTCAAGACTTGACTACTGCAACTCTCTGCTGGCAGGTCTTCCCCTGAACGTTATTCGTCCACTGCAAATGATCCAAAATGCAGCTGCACGACTTGTGTTTAATCAGCCCAAGTTTTCCCACACCACCCCACTGCTGCGCTCCCTTCACTGGCTTCCAGTAGCTGCATGTATCAGATTCAAAACACTGATGCTTGCCTACAAGGCCAAAAATGGACCAGCACCTTCTTACCTCAGTGACCTCATCACATCTTGCACTGCACCACGCTGTCTGAGATCCTCCAGCACTGCTCGACTGGTACCTCCTTCTCTCAGAATGAGAGGTAAGTACACTTCAAGGCTCTTGATGGCGCAAATGTAAATGTAAATGTAAATGTGTGGTGGGTCATCTCTTATCCCAGAGATCCCTCATGTCTGTGTTACCTTCTGGTTCTCCCTTTTAGCTATGCTGCCATAGTGAGCCTTGCCGGAGTCCAAACTGCACAGTGACATTAACTTTCATACAACATTAAGGACACATACTAATCTATATCCTTCTCTTCCTGTCACCCTTCTTCTTTCTCTCTCTCTCTCTCTCTCTCTCTCTCTCTCTCTCTCTCTCTCTCTCTCTCTCTCTCTCTCTCTCTCTCTCTCTCTTTCTCAGTCGAGTTAAACATGCTCCAGAGGTTCCAGTGACCACTGTTCCTGCCCCTTTTCCTCCCGCTGATCTTCCCACTTCGTCCAGGCTTGCCTCTGGATAGTGTTCTCTTCATTTGGAGGCCACTCTGTGCAGCTGGGGACAGTTTTTCATCAACGCCTTGGGTGAAATTCCGGAGTAAGAATGCAAGCTTTGAGGATGGATTTGGACTTTAGTTAATGTCAACAGTCTGCAATATTGACTCAGGAATAAAGTTTGCTTTTGATCACCATCACTGTACCCTGCAACATTGTATATCTGCAATAAATCGACATTCGATGCAACCCAGATGAGGATGGTTTCCCTCTTGAGTCTGGTTTCTCTCAAGGTTTCTTCCTGTTGTGTATTTTGTCGTCTTGATGGAGTGTAGCTGTCGGTTGGAAGGAATCTCCGTAGACGCAGTTATTTCGTGTAAATAATGATTTTTATTCAGCACAGAAATATAGCATCTTTACAGGCCTTCCGGTCAAGCCTGGAGTCAGCACGCTCTGATTCAAAGTCTGACTCCCGATCCATGGCTGCACACTCATTATATATTCTGATCATTCTCTGGGTCCGCCTCTTAATGTATAACAGATGTATATGAGCCTACTGTGCAATAATGTTTATCTTAAAGAGAAACCTGTCTTTGTCCAGATTTAATATATCTCAAATGTACCAGCGCTAACTTTCCCAGACCATTCATCTTAACATACAGTGAGAACGGGTCAGAGGTCTTTTCCCAAGAGGACATGCATCATGGATCATATTCTATACTTCGGCTTATACTGATTTAAGGACGACCATCCGTTTCATTTTCCCAGTCACGGCTCATAAGATAAGCACTATGGGCCTTTCATACATTTGGCTTAAAGGAAAACATCTGGCCAGATGGTTCAGTAATTAACTTTGGCCTTTCCAGGACTTTCACTATTTGTAGAATTGTATGAGTTAAGGCTTTTAGATATTACACATTTAAGATACTATACGTTTAAGACACTACATATTTCCCCCCTTCGGGGGATCAATAATCCCACGACAAACGAAAAAATATAGCATACATATTCATCATTGGTTACAGAAATAGTAATAATACATTCTGTCACAGAACCTTAACAATATAATGAATTTATGGAGTGTGAGAGAGAAAAAACCTGTCAGGCAGCCGTTTCTCCTTAGATATCCTTCAAACAATCAAGACAGGAAAACCGCTCTCACGGCCCCTCTGCCCCAGGTGGCCACAAATTGTACTCCAGCCCAATCAAGATTTTAACAAGAAGTAATACATATGCATTGGTTATGTATCAGAAGAAACTTAAAAACTATCATGACTTACTATGATTACTACTAGTATAAACATTTTCTATCAATGTCACTGGATATACTGTAACACATAAAATCCTATAATAAACATATATATGTGTGTATGGGGAAAATGTCCATCTGCGGCTGCGTTGATTCTCAGTATGGGGTCGCCGATGTGTAGAATCACAGCATTCCTTGTTCCGAGCCTTCAAATCTCCCCCAATATTGTTTCCTTGGAGAGAAGAAAAGAAAAAAAACCCAACCAGTATCGTCTTCTCAGGCAACAAATGAATCATATCACATTCCATTCCCCCCCTTTCACCCGAACACAGTACAGGGGGAAACTATTAAAAAGTAAGCCTATAGCCAAATAACATGAAGAATCACAATAAGAACTAATATCAAAACGGATACTTCTCCATCAGTTCACCATCTAATTCCATTCCATCCTCATCTGTTGTTCGCAGCAGCGCCATCTGGGTACCGTCCCCAGGCATCACAACTCCAACCCATCGCAATATCATTGCTTTCGCAAAGGTCAGCAACAGCGTGCAAAAGCAAAACATCACACACAACGATACGACAACTGCCATAAAAATCTGTACTAGGACTGCACCCAACGAACCTAATTTGTCTTGCAGCCAAGAATTAGCAGACCCTCCGGCTCCTTCAGCTGGACCGAAGGCGTCTCGTATGTTTCGCAATGCCTCTATAACACTAGTCATATTATCAGAAGAATCGGGGATCAAGGTGTAACATGCGTCACCAGTTAAGTTCAAAGCCACACATAGGCCACCTTGCTTGGCCAATATATAATCTAACGCCATGTCATGCTTTAGCAGGGTCAATCTGTGACTTCTTTAAATATTAGACAGAAAATCAAATCCCCTTATTGTCTCATTGGCGAAACCCTATAATGTATAAGTGATGTTATCAATATGATCAGCTAAAAATGTCACACCATACCATGGGAATAGTCCTATACCCCACTTTTCTCCTAGGCTTATTCTCCAATGGTATGACTCCAAATTATGGAACTGTGCCAATGCTCTTTTCCTCCTATTAGCAGAAACAACATTTGACTGATTTGTATCAGGACCGTCTCCCTTCTGTACTGTAAAAACCTCATATGGGAGCTTCAGTTTTGCCATGTAACAGCATCCTATCCATCCATAAGGCAGAAATATATATGCCTTATCACCACAAACCCACCAAATATCTCTAAAATTTCCTATTGTCACATTTCCAGGCAAATCTTGATTCCTTACCATCAAAGTTTTACTATATTTCTGATGTGGCGCACGAAACTTTACTTCATACAACTTACTAATATTTTTATTATCATGTTGGCCCAAATTCATCAAATAGCTGTCACAATCAGATACTCCCATATACATCCCCGAACCAGTATACGTTTCATTTGAACAGAAACAACCAGCAGCTTTCACGGGTGTCACTTCCATCGGCTCAGGGACTGCTGTTATTATATTTTCATGTTGATCCAGTAGATTCACATAAGGTAATTCTTCCAACCATGAACAATCATATTTAGGTCTAAACAGACTACTTGACAAAGCCATTATTATATCCGTCGATGCCTGCTGCTGAAACAACAACCATGATAATGCAAAGGACTGACACCTAATAGTTAGTGGTTCTGGCACCGTTTCTAAAATTGAAGGCCATGTGCCTGGTGATGAAACTTTCACCACACATGGACAATTCAAATTTCTAACTGATCTAACAGAATGAGTTATCTGCTGGAACCATAAGTTCCTACTTGCCCAGGGGTCAGCAATCTGTAACACCGATGAATCGAAACCATATGCTTTCCAGTCACTGTCTCTCTTTTGCAAAGTACGAACTTGAGTAGAATTAAAATAGTCACTCATTGTATCTGATATATTTTCCTGAGTTATCTCAGCTGAGGCTACAACATGCTCATCCCACATCTGTTTCCCGGCCTCAAAGGTCTCTTCTCTACCATTTACTGTAGGCTTTGTTTTTAACATGGGTTCCTGAGTCATATTTAACACTTCTGTCGATTCTAAGGTCACTACGTCCGGCGCCTGTGTTACGTCTACAAACTTCACAGGCATCAAAGGTATTGGCACTATTGTATCATTATACTCTTTTACAATCGTAGATGAAGTAGGAGTAGTCTGGGTTAATGTAATAACACTCGTAGTTGTATCCAGAGCTGTAGTGACAAGCTTTATCTGTGACAAAGTAGTAGTCTGGGTTGATGTATCAACATTCTTAGTTGTACCCAGCACTACTGTAACAAGCTCCGTTTGAGAATTATTCATTCTCGGAGTAGTCATTGCATTAGATTGATCTTGAACCTTTGTAATATCCGCGACATTTCCACTAGGTTCCAAACCTTTTATCACAAGTGTCACTTTACGCGTTACATAATCATCCTCCCAATAATTAAGAATTGGCACAAATTTAAATGCTGGTTCTAAATAAGTGCACACATATTCACCTGCATCTTCCCATGTAGCATTACGCAAAACTAGTGAACAAAATCCGCTGCATTTTCACCAACTTCATGTCATTGTACAAAAAATACTTTCTTTGATCGCGAGGCACACTTTCAAATCCGGGTCCTGTCAACAACACATCTTCACCACGATTATTCCTCCACTTAGGAGGATTAGTACTACCAACATTCCATCTTCCACATTGACAAGGAAGAACAACCGCTTTCCCTAACTTAGCTCTGATAACAACCTTCGGAGGAGAGGGTGTTGTAGCGATCTGCTGAGGAACTATAGCCACATGGGCTCTAGTTCTCGTATCGTTTTGGTCCAACCCTTCTCCGAGCCGGCCTCGGACTCCTTCTGTCAGCTGTCTCTCTTGATTCTCCTGCAGTTGAGTTACAGTCCTTCTTAACCTGTGACGCATTTCTCTCCACCGCCACAGGCTCTGCTGATTCGGGAACCTGCTGGAAATCAATGTCCCCAAATGTTCTTTCCTGTCCGTTAACTGTACTGTCATTTCTGGCATCATCAAAAGCATATACATCATCATCACCATTGCCCATATCACGGACAATCTCCCCTTCTGGGATTTGACTCTGGTTATTGTCATGCATCTCTTCTCCTGCTGCATGCTCACCCATACCTTCTTCCAATTCTCTTGAACCTTCAACATCCTGACTCTGGGAACACGTTATCTCCTCTTTTGGTGCTTTAACACAATGTGATAAATGATACCACGTTGGAGACCCTTTGACCTGGACCGCTGTTCCAGTACTGCGGACCACTTCAAATGGTCCTTCCCGACGTTCGTTATACCACTTTCTTCTAAACACTTTCACAAACACCTTGTCTCCGGGTTGCACTGTGGTGCTCTTTTGCTCATCAAGTTTCTGCTGCGCCTCGTCTTTCCTCTGCCTGTCAAAAACATATGTGGATATCTTTTTATGTAAGCTGACCATATATGTTACATAAGTTCGCATTTCGTCTTCCAAAAGTGCTAGACTTGGACCTTTCCCACTGGTACGCAAACAAGGAGTCGGCATCCGTCTTCCCGTTAGCAACTCATGAGGTGTCATATGCAAATCACGCAGCTCACTTGATCGACACGCCATCAGTGCCAACGGAAGCGCTGCTACCCAATTTAAACCCGTATGCTGACAGATCTTAACAATGCGATTCTTTAAAACACCATTCATTCTTTCACACATTCCTTGACTTTGTGGGTGGTACACTGCTCCAAGACGCTGTTTAATTCCCAACTTTTGTAAGATTAATTTGACTGTTTTATCCACAAATTCTTTACCGTTATCTGAGGATATTCGATCCGGAAGTCCCCACCTGCTTATAACCTCTCTACACAAAAACTTGTTCGCATACCACAACTACAGGAGTAATTATTTTTGACATTATGACAACTTTCTGTATTCTTGTACGCATAAATTGATACCAACTACCAAATTAAAGATTACTTAAATTTAGCTTCAACAAAAACCCACAAACAAATTGTAAAACGCGCATCAACAACCCGTGAACGAGTACAAATCAAATGATTATCTAGTTAAACACCATGACTGGTCAGTCCGTTGCCAAGTATCCTTTAAACTGCATAACACAAAGGTCACACACAAAATGTAATTCACTGCGTTACTTCTCAAGCTGAGAGATCAAACGGCACAGTAAAAATATATATTTGGATACGCACACACATGTTCAAATACAAGTCCAAGCATTTAAAAACTTTATTTATTTATTTATTTATTTATTTATTTATTTATTTATTTATTTATTTATTTATTTTTGATAAAACAGCACTGGCCTTAATCAACCAGAAGCCATGCACTGACCATGCTGTTTCGTCAGCGTGCTTCAATCCGTGTGACGTTCTGAGCAACTGTCTCAGCAACGCGCACACACACCAAAGATTCAACAAGAGAGGCAGACAGGACCTTAGATCCTTTTTTAGTTCTCTACAGATAACAGCTCATACTTCACACACACAACGTCCATCAGCATTCAGAATTTTATACTCTACAGATTGCTTATCTCCTTTTAACCTCTAAACATCATTATTGCTTAAACTTTAATTTATTTTACTTTAATAATCACCCCAACTTTTCATCAATCAGTATTACTCACAAACAATACATATACATATACAATAATCACTTTATTATAATAGTTGCTCATACACGCACACACTCACCACCCTCATTAATTTCTCTACTTGAATATGTCCTTTTTTTTGGGAATTATATTATTCATTCAGGGCAGGGGAGTGTTTTGTCTCACTGTAGGGATATCTTTATTCATTCAGTATTAAGGGGCTTTGACTTCGTATTTAGGTCCTCTTTAGAGGCTCATAAAGTTTATTTAGCCATAAAATATTTTCCCAAAAAGGCTCATTGTTTTTATCTTGTCTTCTGTTATTTAACAGAAAAAGGTCTTCCGAAGGAAGCTCATAAGTTTTAACAGATTCAGTCCTCTCATGTAATGAGGCTCATTGTTTTATTCTTAATAGAAGATAAATATTATCCTTATAGTTACTAGAAACTAACCCTTGTTTTCCACCTTAACTCTATTATGTATTTATTCATATCTATATATCACACATCTCAGCACATATTGCAATCAGTCACGCACACACAAATTTTCCAGAGAGTGAGAGAGAGAGAGAAAGAGAGAGAGAGAGAGAGAGAGAGAGAAAGGGAGGGGATCCCGCCCGCCCGCAGCGGAGCACAGACCCTCACACGCAGAGAGACAAAAAAGCAGAGGAAGAGAGGGGGGGGTTCGCCCACAGCGGAGGAAGAGGGACTTCACTCGTAGCTGAGCGCACACACGCAAACACAAACACACACTTAGTTCCGCGCGCACAGAAAGGGAGAGACACCCCTTATCTTCTCTTATTATTATTTATTTATTATTTATTTATTTATTTATTTTTTTTTCAAAGCGCACACACGTTTTCCTCAACACACACACACAAATTCCACATACACTATAGTCGACTCAGTCATACAAACTTATAGCATGCTATTTTGCCGCACCTTTATTCTATTTTCTCTTTATTTCCTTCCTTTATTAAATTTATGCTACCTCTTTGATATGCAGAAATTCAAATGACAGTTGCATCATCACCTAGCTCGTCAGCTAATTAGTCAGAGTGGGAACTTCAATTGAATTTTAATTCTGCATCATCCAGTTCCCAGAACTGACCTGAAATCCACCTAGTGAATGCCCAGGTTTTGTGGCCTGACTTAAATGTCACCTCCCTGAGGGTTTTTGTCCAAATCTTGCGGCTTCCTCTTTAAACCTTATTCTTACTTTTCCCTTTTTATTTCAACCTTTATATTCCTGTTTTCCTTTATTTCCTCAACTTTTTACCATATTTAACTCTTTCTCAGAGTCATTCACCTTTTACTTTTTACTTTAGCTTCAACTCTTATTTTCTTCACTTCTCTCTTTATTCCTGTTCCTTTTTTTTTTTTTTTTCTCTTGAACTTTTTACTTCACTTCTTTTCTATTGTAATTCAACGTTTAATTTTCCTTAAAGCATTATTACAGTCAAATCCCCCCTTTTGCGCTGCCCAGCAGTGCAAAAAATTTAGAACGGAGAGCCACCCAAACCGACAATCACAACACAACACTCAACAACCCAATAACCCACACACACAGGCCTTTAACGGTGCGACCCAACAGCAGATAAACGGAACCCCAAACGCTCACCGTTTCAGCCGGCCGGACAGATCAGGGAGCCGTCGTCGGAGCAGATCCGCGAAGCTGAGAAGGCCGCAAACCGCCCAGGATTCGTGACGCCAGGAAATGTTGTGTATTTCGTCGTCTTGATGGAGTGTAGCTGTCGGTTGGAAGGAATCTCCGTAGACGCAGTTATTTCGTGTAAATAATGATTTTTATTCAGCACAGAAATATAGCATCTTTACAGGCCTTCCGGTCAAGCCTGGAGTCAGCACGCTCTGATTTAAAGTCTGACTCCCGATCCATGGCTGCACACTCATTATATATTCTGATCATTCTCTGGGTCCGCCTCTTAATGTATAACAGATGTATATGAGCCTACTGTGCAATAATGTTTATCTTAAAGAGAAACCTGTCTTTGTCCAGATTTAATATATCTCAAATGTACCAGCGCTAACTTTCCCAGACCATTCATCTTAACATACAGTGAGAACGGGTCAGAGGTCTTTTCCCAAGAGGACATGCATCCTGGATCATATTCTATACTTCGGCTTATACTGATTTAAGGACGACCATCCGTTTCATTTTCCCAGTCACGGCTCATAAGATAAGCACTATGGGCCTTTCATACATTTGGCTTAAAGGAAAACATCTGGCCAGATGGTTCAGTAATTAACTTTGGCCTTTCCAGGACTTTCACCATTTGTAGAATTGTATGAGTTAAGGCTTTTAGATATTACACATTTAAGATACTATACGTTTAAGACACTACATTCCTTATGCCATTTTGGGGAGTTTTTCCTTGCCACAGTCGCCTTGCTCATCAGGGACAAACTTACACTAATAAAGAACATTTTTTATCACCACATTATCTGTGTAAATATGCTTTGAGACAATATTAATTGTTAAAAGCGCTATGCAAAAAAAAAATAAATTGAATTGAATTGATTATAATTGACCCTTTACGTTGACCTCGGCAGACCTTAATTTGTCCATCTGCTCCAGGAAATGTCCATATAAATTTCCCGATCAACCAAAGGGCTCGTGGTAGCTGGGGATCATTAATCATAACAACAGACACAACTGACAGAGTTCATCACTCGAGGAAAAGAGTTCTGGCCGCCCCATGAGCCGGAGATTTGCGGTAATTGGGTCAAAGTCTGCTACATTGGTGGAGACATAACCTAGAGGTTTGCTATTGAGATTTCCCTCTATCTCGATAAGTACTGTTTAAAGAACTTCTTCTGTTACTGTTTGTGCACCTACTACTGTACACAGCTAATTTTTAAGAGATTGAATATCTCTTTTATAGTTGCCATCAAAGTTAGGGGCATTAGGTGGGTTGAAATTCAATCTTTTGTTTGTTATGATGGGATTTTTGAATTGCTTCACGACCTCTCACTATCCAGACACTGCAAATTAAGCTAATTTATTCTGTTCCTGGGTGACACATCTTACTATCATAGTCCTGAATGAGTAGTTTGGTGGCTTGATGATGAGGGTCTAGCCTTTGGCACAATGTAGACATCCTTTTTCTGCTGAATGACAGGTTGTACGATGTCGAAAGCCAACTGCTGAATGACAACTGCTGCTTAGTGTTTAGAGAAAGCGTACGAAAGGGTGCAGAGAGAGGAATTGTGGTACTGTATGAGGAAGTCAGGTGTGTCAGAGAAGTATGTGAGAGTGGTGCAGGACATATATGAGAACAGTGTGACAGCAGTGAAGTGTGCAGTAGGAAACACAGACTGGTTCAAGGTGGAGGTTGGACTGCATCAAGGATCGGCTCAAAACCCTTTTCTGTTTGCAGTGGTGATGGACAGGTTGACGGACAAGGTCAGACAGGAGTCTTCGGGGACTATGATGTTTGCGAATAATATTGTTATATTGTTATTTGTGGTGAGAGTGGGGAGCAGGATGAAATGAGCCTGGAGAGGTGGAGGTACGTGATGGAGAGAAGAGGAATGAAAGTCAGAAGGAGTAAGACAGATTACATGTGTGTGAATGAGAGGGAGGGCAGTGCAGTGGTGCGGTTGCAGGGAGAAGAGGTGGAGAAGGTGGAGGAGTTCAGGTACCTGGGGTCAACAGTGCAAAGTAATGGAGAGTGTGTTAGGGAAGTAAAGAAAAGAGTGCAGGCAGGGTGGGGTGGGTGGAGAAGAGTGACAGGAGTGATTTGTGATAGTAGGGTATCTGCAAGAATGAAAGGGAAAGTTTATAGGACTGCGGAATCGCATTTTCAGCACTTAAGAAGCTCATTCTTGACAACACGTAGAAGGCTTTGCCAATGGGCAAGTGCATGCATGTTTGTGTATGTCTTTTTAACCCATTTTTTTTTGCAATATCTAAAATATTTATTTAAAAAATTTTATATTTTGTTGGTTTTTCTTTTACGTATTGTTTTTGTAATGAATTTTCATGAAATTTTACTTTTATAAAAACAATATTTTCATAATAACTCATAGTTTTAATATAAACGCAATTTTTTGTCAAAACATGTCAAGTTTGTTGTTCACTTATTGCAATTTTTTAAGTTTGTTTTCAATAAAAATAAACTATGCTTATGAATATGATAAATCAATAACTGTCAAAACTCACAGTGTGAAAAAAATGTCCAAAAATATTTTTTTATGTCGGTTTATTTTTTTCGTTCACTTATTGCAATTTTTTTTATTTTCTATTAAATTATGCTTCTAAATATGAAACATCATGGTTTAAAAATAATCTTTTTATGAAAAATTGTCTTATTTTTGCCAAACATCTTTTGTTAGGTTTTTTCTTTTATGTATTATGTAAAATTATGTTTATAAATATAATTTATTTTAATTTTTTATGAAAAACGGCATATTTTTGTCCAACCATAATTTGTCATGACACATTTTTTGTTTACTTATTGCAGTTTTGAACGGTTCTTAATGAAAATTTGCTTATGAATATTAACATCATATTTTCCCAATAACAATCATATTCTTATAAAAAAAAAACATTGTTTTCAAACCATTTGTCATGAACCCTAATTGAGAAAATTTGTCACACTTAATTCAGATGGACTTAATAGAGCCACATGGTCGACAGTCAGAGGAGAGTGCAGCGTTCCAAGATGCAGAACCACTTATGGTCAACATTCGTTCGTTTATAAAGCAGCAAGCCTTTGGAACACTCTTCCAAATGATATTATTTTATGTACAAACTATAGCACATTAACATGCCTGACCAAACAGTGGCTATTAGCAAAGCAAACTTGTAAGCACTAAATGACTGTGATATGAACAATGTAGACTGTGAGTGAGTGAGTGCTAGATTCATGAAGTGGAGAGTGTTTTTATGATGTAAGTGAAGTAAGGTTTTTCTTGTATAACTTCTGTTAAATTATGAAGTGGAGAGTGTTTTAGTGATTTTATTGATGTGAGTGAAATAATGTTTCCATTTATGGTACTGTATGTATTTCATGACCTTTTGCAAATGTAACATCTGTCTAGGGACTGCAGGTAGAAATTAAATTTTTTTTTGCTATAACCTGGCACATGACATCTCTTCTTTCTTAGACTAATGTTCTCTGTGCATTGTCCCTGATTAAGTAAAAATAAACTCATTCATTCATTCATTCAACCATTTTTCGTTTACGTCTTGCACTTTTTAATGTTTTTGACAATTATAATTATTAAATTATAAATCTGAAAATTCTAATTTTGTATTTTCGTATTATTTATGAAATTATGATTATGAATATGTAAATGTGATATATAAATATTATTTTATACATTTATACATTTTAGTTGATGATGCTTATGAATATGAAAAGTCAAATTTTTCACAATAACTTGTAAAAACTTGATTTGTCATATCACGTTATTTATTAACTTTTTAACAGGTTTTCATGAAAGTATTCTGATGAATATGAGAATTTATATTATAGCAATTATTTTAATATTTTTATTAAAAATTTTATTTTTTGCTCAAACCATGGTTTTTCATGTAAGTTTTTCGCTTACATATTGCACTTTTTTTTTACTGTTTTCCATTAAATGAAGCTTATGAATATGAAAATTTATATTTTCATTTTAACTATCACATTTTTATTGAAAATATAATCTTTTCTGTCAAAAGATGATTTGCATGGACACTTTTTTGTTTTTGATTCACTTATGGGCCTTTTTTTTAAAGGTTTTACATGATCATATGATTTATTTTTTTTACAATTACTAATATTTTTATGGTAAAGGTTAACGGTTTTTATGAAAATATCATTATGAATGGGAAATGATAGATTTTAATAAAAGACAATCCATCGTTTATTAAAAAAAAAAGTAATTATTTTTAAACCATTGTTTATCTATCACATTTTGCGTTGAATTTTTGCACTTTTAATGGTTTTTAGTTGAATGATGCTAATAAATATATTACTCATTATATTTTTCACAATAGATTTCAAAAACTTGATTTGTCATATCACGTTTCTTTATTAAATCATTTCACTTTTTTTGACAGTTTTTTATTAAATTATTCCTTTGTATATCAAAAATCACATTTTACCAATTTATTTGATATTCATATGAAAAAGTCATAATTTTGCCATGGTTATCATGAATCCTTTTTTGTTTACTTATTGCACTTTTTTTTAACGGTTTTCCATGAAAATATGCTTCTGTATATGAAAATGTATATTTTACTAATTAATTTCATATTTATTCAAAAAGTCATAATTTTGTCAAAACATGGTTTGTCATGTTAAAGTTTTTCGTTTACGTATTGCACTTTTTAATAGGTTTTAATGAAATTATGCTTATGAACATAAAAATTCATATTTTCACAATAACTCAAATTTAACTTTTTTTTAATGAAATTATGGTTCTGAATATGAAATGTAATATTTAAAAAAAAACTGTTTTTTTTTTTTTTTTATAAAACAGTCAGATTTGTTTCGAACTATTGATTGTCATAACAGTTTTTGCGATGAACATTTGCATTTTTTAATCCTTTTTACTTAAATGATGCTTATGAATATGAAAAGTCATAATTTCACAATATCTTGTAAAACTTATCACGTTTTCATTGAATTTTTGCACTTTTTTTCAGTTTTTCATGAAATTATTCCTTTCAATATTTACCAATTAATTTCACATTCATATGAGAAAGTCATATTTATGTAAAAACATGGTTCATCAATTTTTTTTCGTTCACTTATTGCAATTTTGCGAATCGTGCGGAGCCCGGCCCCCATCTCGGATACTCAGACCACTGCTCTGTTATGTTAATTCCAGCATACAGCCTGCTCATCAGACGCTCTAAACCGGTTCTGAAACAGGTGAAAACCTGGCCAGAGGAGCTACTTCTGCTTTTCAGGACTGTTTTGAGTGCACTGACTGGGACATGTTTAGAGAGGCTGCAACCAATGGCGATTCCATCAACTTGGAGGAGTACACATCAACAGTGACCAGCTACATCAGCAAGTGCATTGATGATGTGACCATCTCCAAGACAATCACTACACGCTCCAACCAGAAGCCGTGAATGACTGCAAATGTGCGTGTGCTGCTGAAACAAAGAGACTCTGCTTTCAGGACTGGGGACAAGGCGGCCTAAAAAACAGCAAGTGCCAAACTGTCCTGTCCCATCAAAGAGGCGAAGCGCGCAAAGAAAATCCACGACCACTTCCAGGACAGCGGAGACACCCGGCGCATGTGGCAGGGCATCCAGGCGATCACAAACTACAAGACAACATCTCCTGCTTGTGACCGTGACGCCTCCCTCCCAGATGCGCCGAACGACTTCTACGCCCGGTTTGAGGTACAGAACAACGTGAAGGCGAGGAAGACCATCCCTCCTTCCACTGACCAGGTGCTCTGTCTAACCACAGCTGAAGTTAAAAAAACTCACGGAAGTCTGCTGGATCTGACAACATTTCTGGCAGAGTGCTCAGGGAATGTGCAGAACAGCTAGCGGATGTCTTCACTGACATCTTCAACATCTCCCTGAGCAGTAACATTGTTCCCACGTGCTTCAAGGCAACGACTATCGTTCCCGTGCCGAAGAAATCTACTGTCTCCTGCCTCAATGACTATCGTCCCGTCGCGCTCACACCCATCATGATGAAGTGCTTCGAGAGGCTCGTCATGAGGCACATTAAGACCCAGCTTTCACCCTGCCTGGACCCCATGCAGTTTGACCACACTGAGCACTGGGGCCCCCAAGGGCTGTGTGCTCAGCCCACTGCTGTTCACTTTGCTGACTCACGACTGTGTAGCAATGCACAGTTTGAATCATATCATCAAGTTTGCTGATGACACGACCGTGGTGGGTCTAATCAGCAAGAACGACGAGTCAGCATACAGAGCAACGGTTAACTGCCTGGTGTGGAGCGAACAACCTGTCTCTGAACATCGACAAAATGAAAGAGATGGTTTGGACTTCAGTAAAGCACAGAGCGAACAATCTCCACTGATTATTGATGGATCCTCAGTGGAGATCGTCAAGAGCACCAAATTCCTTGGTGTTCATCTGGCGGACAACCTCACCTGGTCGCTCAACACCAGCTCCATCACCAAGAAAGCCCAGCAGCATCTCTACTTCCTGAGAAGGCTGAGGAAAGCTCATCCCCCTCCCCCCATCCTGACCATGTTCTACAGAGGGACTATTGAGAGCATCTTGAGAAGCTGCATCACTGCCTGGTTTGGGAACTGCACCGTCTCGGACCGCAAGACCCTACAGAGGATAGTGAGGACAGCTGAGAAGATCATCGGAGTCTCTCTCTCTCTCCCCTCAATTATGCACATTTACACCACACGCTGCATCCAACACGTTCTCACTCCCAACTCGTCACATATGGACGCTTGGTCAGGATCCCCTGGAATCCCCTTTGACGCACTGGGTATCCCTTTAGCGTCATTTTTCAACGTGCAGGGATTCCCATAGACTTCTGTAGATCTCTGAACCGGAACCTGCGTTGTTGAAATTTGACGTGTTGGGGAATCAGACTGCAGTCTGATTTGTGTTATGAACGGGATCGGGACTACGATAAATAAGAATAAAAAAAATAGCTTGCTATAAATTAATTATGGCAGGGCTACTCAATCCAGGTCATGTTTTTATTCACGTCTCTAAAACTGCCTCTTTCTCACCAACTACCTGCATGTCTTCCCTCACCACGTTTATTTATTTATTTATTTATTTATTTATTTATTTATTTATTTATTTATTTATTTATTAGGACTTTTCTTATTTATTTATTTATTTATTTATTTATTTATTTATTTATTTATTAGGACTTGTCTTATTTATTTATTTATTTATTCATTTATTTATTAATAAATTCATCAGTCGCGCTGACGTCATTGTATCCTATGCTCCATTGCGATTTTCCACTCGGTAAATAGAACAATTCATTAATATAATTGGGAACAATCCCTACAATTTCCGGGACAAAAACTGTTCAATCAGGTCAAGAAGTTGTGTTTAGAAGCTGTAGAAGTGAAAGGAAGCAGTTTCGTGATGCAGTAAATCACAGCAGACATTATAAAAATATAACTTGCTGCACCAAATGTGTAGTAGGCAGGCTAAGATAGCTAATTACATTCAAGTTTGTTTGTTTGTTTTTCCACATTTAATCATGCAAGGAAATAAAGGAGATTGTATGATATTTGGAAATTGTGTGTTTTAAGTTACCAAACTGACAGTAGCACTTTAATACCTTAGCCATTTATAAATGTTCAGATGAGGAACAGTGTTGCCAGATTGGTGTGTTTTCCAGTAATTGTTCCCAAATACACACAAAAAACTCTAGTAAATGCACAAATCTTAGCAATAACCTAATCTTAGCAAATAACGGCAGTGCTGATCCAGTGGTTAAGGCTCTGGGTTACTGATCATAAAGTCAGGGGTTCAAGCCCCAGCACTGCCAAGCTGCCACTGTTGAGCCCTTGAGCAAGGCATATTTACAATATAATAAAGCAAATTAAGTGTTCTTGTCTAAAGAAGGTTAGGTTGTAACTACGTTGTAAACTATTTTCCATGTCTGTCATTTGGCACATCAGAAATAACAAAATCCCACCTGTCTAATCTCATTTCATCCCACATAGTACAACTTAAAACCATCACAAACTGCCCAATCTGCCAACACTGATGAAGAAAATAATGGTAAAAATGTAAGGTATTCAATTCTGAATTCTAAATCTTTCTTTTTTTGTCTCATTAGGTCTTTCAGATTTGCCAGCTACCAACATTCCTCTTTTATTTTAATCCCCTCACCACACACACACACACACACACACACACACACACACATACACACACAAAATAGCAAAAGGCACTTTTAAGAGCCAAGTCTGTCTTGTTATCCTCCTCTCTCTCTCTCTCTCTCTCTCTCTCTCTCTCTCTCTCTCTCTCTCTCTCTCTCTCTCTCTCTCTCTCTCTCTCTCTCTCTCTCTCTCTCTTTTTCTCTCTCTCTCTCTCTCTCCCTCTCACCCTCTCTCTCTGTCTCTTTCTCTCTCACTGTTTACATCTGTTCTTGTTGTTGTATCTGTCTGTCTTTCTGTCTGTTTCTGTTTTTGCCCCTCACCATGAGTGATTCAGAACTACAAGAACAGTTTATGCTGCTGGCTAACCTGGTTGGGCATCAAGAAATCAATGATGAGCTCCAAAGTCTTGATGACTTACTTCAAGAGCTGCAGGGAAAGGAGGAAGCAGCACCAGTAAAAACACCTGAACCAAGGGTACATTGGAGAAAGAGAGACAGTGATGGAAACATTGTCTATGCAAGACCAAGATCAAACAGGAATCAGTCAAACGAGGGTCAGTATAATTTCTCATTCAAGATATATTGAATATCTGGATTGTTTAGGCACTTATGAATGTATCAAACAAGGAATATGATGGAAACAATCAAACCAGAAGCACGTTTTTTTATTTTCAGAAGCACATTTTTAACATGGAACTAAATTGTATTTGTGTAAAGAAGTATAAGCTTCACTAAATGATTGGTCTTGGTAAGATTTGTTCGAAGCAGTTTGTTCTGAGTGTGTTGTGTTAAATACTTATTTTCCTCACTGTATATATATATATATATATATATATATATATATATATATATATATATATATATATATATATATATATATATATATATATATATATATATATATATATATATATATATATATATACAGTGAGGAAAATAAGTATTTGAACACCCTGCTATTTTGCAAGTTCTCCCACTTAGAAATCATGGAGGGGTCTGAAATTGTCATCATAGGTGCATGTCCACTGTGAGAGACATAATCTAAAAAAAAAAATCCAGAAATCACAATGTATGATTTTTTAACTATTTATTTGTATGCTACAGCTGCAAATAAGTATTTGAACACCTGAGAAAGTCAATGTTAATATTTGGTACAGTAGCCTTTGTTTGCAATTACAGAGGTCAAACGTTTCCTGTAGTTTTTCACCAGGTTTGCACACTGCAGGAGGGATTTTGGCCCACTCCTCCACACAGATCTTCTCTAGATCAGTCAGGTTTCTGGCCTGTCGCTGAGAAACACGGAGTTTGAGCTCCCTCCAAAGATTCTCTATTGGGTTTAGGTCTGGAGACTGGCTAGGCCATGCCAGAACCTTGATATGCTTCTTACAGAGCCACTCCTTGGTTATCCAGGCTGTGTGCTTCGGGTCATTGTCATGTTGGAAGACCCAGCCTCGACCCATCTTCAATGCTCTAACTGAGGGAAGGAGGTTGTTCCCCAAAGTCTCGCAATACATGGACCCGGTCATCCTCTCCTCAATACAGTGCAATCGCCCTGTTCTATGTGCATAAAAACACCCCCAAAGCATGATGCTACCACCCTCATGCTTCACAGTAGGGATGGTGTTCTTGGGATGGTACTCATCATTCTTCTTCCTCCAAACACCTTTAGTGGAATTTTGACCCAAAAGTTCTATTTTGGTCTTATCTGACCACATGACTTTCTCCCATGACTCCTCTGGATCATCCAAATGGTCATTGGCAAACTTAAGACGTACCTGGACATGTGCTGGTTTAAGCAGGGGAACCTTTCGTGCCATGCATGATTTCAAACCATGACGTCTTAGTGTATTACCAACAGTAACCTTGGAAACGGTGGTCCCAGCTCTTTTCAGGTCATTGACCAGCTCCTCCTGTGTAGTTCTGCGCTGATTTCTCACCTTTCTTAGGATCATTGAGACCCCACGAGGTGAGATCTTGCATGGAGCCCCAGTCCGAGGGAGATTGACAGTCATGTTTAGCTTCTTCCATTTTCTAATGATTGCTCCAACAGTGGACCTTTTTTCACCAAGCTGCTTGGCAATTTCCACGTAGCCCTTTCCAGCCTTGTGGAGGTGTACAATTTTGTCTCTAGTGTCTTTGGACAGCTCTTTGGTCTTGGCCATGTTAGTAGTTGGATTCTTACTGATTGTATGGGGTGGACAGGTGTCTTTATGCAGCTAACGACCTCAAACAGGTGCATCTAATTTAGGATAATAAATGTAGTGGAGGTGGACATTTTAAAGGCAGACTAACAGGTCTTTGAGGGTCAGAATTCTAGCTGATAGACAGGTGTTCAAATACTTATTTGCAACTGTATCATACAAATAAATAGTTTAAAAATCATATATTGTGATTTCTGGATTTTTTTTTTTAGATTATGTCTCTCACAGTGGACATGCACCTACGATGACAATTTCAGACCCCTCCATGATTTCTAAGTGGGAGAACTTGCAAAATAGCAGGGTGTTCAAATACTTATTTTCCTCACTGTATATATATATATATATATATATATATATATATATATATATATATATATATATATATATATATATATATATATATATATATATACACACATAATGTGTGTATGTGTGTATGTTTAATATTCCATACTATTTTAACAGAGTGTTTCATGCAAGATCTCCAGCACTCACTGAGCGATTCTTTAGATGATGATACATCAGCTCTTGGAACCTCAAGAGATCCTCTTCTAGTTTCCTCAAACTGGAGTACAAGACAAAGTCTCATTTTAGAGAAGTGGAGGGCAGAGAGACCCCGCCTGGTGAACACGGCTGTGGCACGAGAAAATGTGGTAACACGCATCTGCCAACTGTGTGGAAGCAATCCAGCTGCTGTCCGGTGTTGTGACTGTCGACCACGCCCCTTCTTTTGTGCTGAATGTGATGTCATCATGTACACCAGACATGTTCTCCATAACCGAGATGCCATGACTCCTGGATTTTACCAGCCATTGCCTCCATAACTTTTGTTGTAGTTAAGGCTCTTTCCCATTGTGGTAAGTTCTCCTTTGTGTCTGGACAACATAAATATTATTCTAGGAATTGTTAGTCCTCATAAGCGTTACTATTTAAATATGCCTTTTTGTCTCTTGTTGTTTGATATTGAATTTATGTGTACACTTCATGTCAGTCAGCTTTTTGAGCATCTCTGTATACTTTTTTGGCAATGCACTGCAATACCGTAGAATCGTTCCAATGTTATATTACTCAGTCAATCCAAATGATCTTAATTCACGTTCAATCTTGTTCAGTGCGCCATGTGCCCGTGGAGGTTCCTGACAAAATTTGCGGTTGTTCACCAGAGTCATTGAGGGTCAGCCCAGGGAATACTGTTGCTGTGATCACAATGAATGGTAAGTGTGTGAAGATAAAAATCTATACATGCTCTACCTCCATAGGTTTGGCACAGGTCTGTATGTAAGATCTACACATGACTTTTGAGTAATGTTTAACAAGTATACAAAGTCATGTAAAAAAAGGTTGAAATAATCCAAGACCTGATTAATCATTTAAGGTTTACTTTAAAGTGGAAATGTTTTTTATTTTTTTCAGGACGATATGATCTAAGCATGCCTGAGTTGAGTTGTGGACATGCCAAGCCACTTGGGCTGCTGGAGTGGTCGAGCTAAATTCAGGTGACTACTGGCCTGTGACCCTGAACACAATTTATGCCACAGATGTCTTTTTTTCATTTGAAGAAATGAAGATAGCAGCACCCGAACTGTCCTGCCAAGCTTTTTCAAGAATGCTGGATCAGCGAACTGTCCGCTTTGGTCGTGTGAGTATTACATTTATTTATCCTACAGTATTGGTTCTTTCTGTATTCTGGGTTGAAAGGTGTTTGATGCTAATGCATTTGTTTTACATTATTATCTGTTGATTTCCTTACTTTTAATAGACTGGCAAGATCTCCACAGACAGTTTTCAGAAAAGCTTTTTTGAGTGGGAGGCTGTCCGTTTTGAGGTGGACAAATTCTGCAAATCAGCCTTTCATCTGTCCTGCATGCACCCCAGATATTCTGGCAGTTTCAGTAGATGGAAACCGCAAGTTTTACCGTTTCAAGAATGCAGCTAGGTAAACCAAAACTGTGCATAATGCTGTTGAAACAATATTAATAAGAAAAAATATCCTTTAATGTGCACAGTAAAGTTAAATTAGATTACAATGTATCATTAACTTTTGTGTACCTGTTTTTTTTGTTTTTTTTTGTATAGATCTGAAGAACAGGCCATCTTTGAAGACGTCTTTATAGCTAAGGATGAAGATCTGACAAGATTTGTGGACTACATTCACGAGGCATCCAAACATGTACTGTAAAATCGCAGATGATTAGACTTTATTCAGGAGTACAATTGCCTCCAACTACAAATTTTGTTAACGAGAGTCTTAATTTCATCAACTATTTTCTATATTATAGGTCAGTGGAAGAGGTGTTTGTGGAGGCGAGTGGTCAGCAGCCAGAGAGACTTCCCAAAGATCTGCTAGCAAGGTAGACAAGGAGGGACTGGAGCTTGCGGTGTGTCGGCATGGAGTGCTACTCTGTGCGTTGAATATGTACGGGGGGGAATTTTTGCTTATCCCCTGTACCTGCAAAAACAGCTGGTTAGTAGGCAAATCACTTTTTTTGTATGGATGTGACCTGCAAATATTGTCCTTACCGCCAAAGAATTGCAAAAAGCTGCCCAGAGCTCCAGCACCTTCTTAACATGAAGCCCTTTCTATCGGTATTCCATGCCAAAGCCCATGATTTTAAGTGCAAAATAGGTGAACTTTGCTATGAGATTAATTAAATCTGCAAATGAATGTCAAAACGTTCTCAGCATTATACTATTATTTTTCATTCCTAATCAGGTAAAATGGAGTGGAGCATATCAGGATGGGGCTGGTTTAACACTAGGAGAGGAGGTGGAACAGTGCAATGCTTTTCTCTCCAGGATTGCAGTGACCACAAAACACATGTCTAAAGCAGGTAAAATGACCTTCTACTGCACTTGTTGCATCATTACAGGGGGAATATGTTAACATGATATTTTCTGTGTTTGCAGGGCGCACAGACATGCTGACTCTCATGGCTATGCACTGGAATCAACAAAAGTTCAACAATTTGGCCACCGCACTGAGCCGCCGATATCAGAAGGTAAGATAGAATCAGTAGAATTAGTTCTAGATGCTTATTAATGAATGTCAATAATTTTTTAAGCTGTACAGGGTTATTCAAAACGAATGAACCGATATCATGACGCATTGCTTCAGTTCTCAAGCATTGTCATGGAATGAGTATTATATTCACAAGTATTATATTCACAATCAACTTGGATAACTCACGGTCACTGGACCATGAGTTATCCAAGTTGATTGTGAATATAATACTTGTGACTTGGCTGGAGTTTTCTTTTTTAATTAACCCTGTATTTTGAAGATTTGTTTGTTTTTATACTATCAGAGATTTCTTGTCATTTCAGACCACGAAAGCTCTGCAAAGTCAGTTGCAAAACCTAGAGTGCATGAAGGTCGACCTAACAGTGACAGTGAGCCAATTGGAAGACTGGGTCAATGATGTAAAGGAGTGGGCAGACGGTGAGAAAATGACTAGTGTGTGTGTATACTGTGTATATTTATGTTTCTAGTAATACATTTAGTTGTAATTAATTGTAATTGTTACTCTTGTTGTAGTTTCTTCTCAGCAACAACAACAACAACCACAAGTGATGCAGCAGAATTGGTGCTGGTGGCGAGTATCAAGAGGCGTTCCCAGCGTCTCTATAAAGATACAGATGGCAACAAAGGTCGTGCCAGGATCCGCCGCAAGATCAGGGAAGAGAAGGGGATTCTGACATCGGTTGTGGAGATATACAACATAATGGTTCCAAAAAATAGAAACTCTGTGCTTGGAAACCATTTTGTCTGTTGAGACAGCTTGGCCATGGCAGCTACCACACAGTGGTATGTACACTAGTCTTCTGACAATTCTTTTACATAATGACACATCAGCCACAATGCCACAAATGTCAATCTGCAACCCCATATGATGTAATTTTTTTTCATGCATTCCAGACACTGTTGATTTAAGGACAAAAAGAAAGGCATTCGACATCATCATGTCACTAAGGCGACTTCAGGAGGAGCAGAAAATTGTTGTTGCAGAGATGAATCAACATTGGAAATATCTTTCAACTCATGCTGAAACCCTCCGAGAACTGTCCTGCTTGTTTGCCAGCGAGAGTCTGAAAAGTAAGAATTTGTAATATATGACACAAACATAAGCATAAACAAAGGGCTGCCCCATTTTTTTTTCTGGAAAATGAACTCAAAACACAGTTCCAGTTCCATAGCTGAGAAAGAATCTTATAAGTTAAGTTGTTTCAGCCATCACAACTGTCTGATTATCTTTATTTTACTATTAGTAAGAGTCTGCTTTTTTTTGACTAGTGCATATTCCTATAACTACATAGGACATGTCCTGTCTAATCATTAAAGTAAAAAGCCCTGATAAACATACACATCAATGATGATTGTTTATAAGTTTCTAATGGAGGCTTAATGTTATTTTGTTCTTCTTTTTAAGATTCGCAATGTGGCCTAAGTGAACAAGGTTTGAAAGGTCTGCAGAGCATCATCCACAGAAAGCAATGTAAAATCAGAGATATGAGGGTGCAAGCAAGAGGCTGTTACCTGCATGTTTTGTCTGGAGTAGAGAACATCAACTTTTTAAAACAAATCGTCAGCTGATGACTATGACAGTGACAGTGACTTTGAAAATTCTGATGATGAACTGTAATGTAAAAACCTTTTTTTCTTGACAGTGAACCAGTGACCTAAACCCTGAATCTAAAGTGTGTAATAAAATCAGCTTTTTGTCATTTTATAAATATAACCAAAGTGTAGTCTCTATTTTCACATACATAGAAAAACAACCAGTCAGTGATGAAAATGAAGTGTGTTATTGTAAGGCTAAGTACTGTACTGTACTAAAGTATAGATTTCAGGTACTTGTACTCTAGATGATTTGTTACTTCTCATGGCTCTTTGTAGTTGTAGTTGTAGAAGTGCTAGGCTGCAAAATACTTTTTACTGAGCTTATAAAATACGACATTTTGGTATGAATAAAACTACACAGTAGTTTACTCATATAGAATAAATACAGCCAAAAGAATTAGTTAATATGCAAAGAAAAAAATATATTTGCCAACATTCATTCATTCATTCATTTTCTCCCGCTTATCCGTAATTCGGGTCGCGGGGGCAGCAGTCTAAGCAGGCATACCCCGCCTTCGACTGCTGCCCAATCTTCACAGCACCGTCCCTTACGGTCCCTCCTGCAGGTGTTGAGCCCACTCGAAGGCGGCCCTACGTCACTACAACGTCACGGACCTTGATATTTCCCTCGTAAGGGATATTTGCCAACAAAGATTTATAACTCGTTAGATTTGTAACTTTTTGTAAAAAATAATCATTAGATACAGTTGTCTACAAATTAGTTGAAAATGACCTCCACCAACTACAACACTAAATAATCATGAGTTTAATGAGTAATAATAATCAAAGGAAATTTGGAGTTAATGGACAGAACAAAGGAGCCTGAGAAAATGCCCATTTCAGAAGAAAATTTTAAACACCACTTACCTTAATTGTCCAAATATAGTAATTACAGGATCTACCGGCTTCAGGTAGGTTATAACTGGAGCTAACCTTATGTAGATTAGATTATTGATTAGTGAATCTTTTTTTCTAAAACAATGGCATATATATATATATATATATATATATATATATATATATATATATATATATATATATATATATATAAATATATATATATATATATATATATATATATATATATATATATATATATATATATATATATATATATATATATATATATATATATATATATATATATACAGTGAGGAAAATAAGTATTTGAACACCCTGCTATTTTGCAAGTTCTCCCACTTATTAATCATGGAGGGGTCTGAAATTGTCATTGTAGGGGGTGTCATTGCATGTCCACTGTGAGAGACATAATCTAAAAGAAAAATCCAGAAAACACAATATATGATTTTTTAACTATTTATTTGTATGCTACAGCTGCAAATAAGTATTTGAACACTTGAAAAAGTCAATGTTAATATTTGGTACAGTAGCCTTTGTTTGCAATTACAGAGGTCAAACGTTTCCTGTAGTTTTTTACCAGGTTTGCACACACTGCAGGAGGGATTTTGGCCCACTCCTCCACACAGATCTTCTCTAGATCAGTCAGGTTTCTGGCCTGTCGCTGAGAAACACGGAGTTTGAGCTCCCTCCAAAGATTCTCTATTGGGTTTAGGTCTGGAGACGGGCTAGGCCAATCCAGAACCTTGATATGCTTCTTACAGAGCCACTCCTTGGTTATCCTGGCTGTGTGCTTCGGGTCATTGTCATGTTGGAAGACCCAGCCTCGACCCATCTTCAATGCTCTAACTGAGGGAAGGAGGTTGTTCCCCAAAATCTCGCAATACATGGCCCCGGTCATCCTCTCCTTAATACAGTGCAGTCACCCTGTCACATGTGCAGAAAAACACCCCCAAAGCAAAAAAAAAAAGTATATTATATAATTCATCATAGACATAATAACAATAATGCGCAAGTGGTCCGAAAGACAAATATGTGCTGTTGTTACGTTTTGATTAATTATGTTGATTAATTATTGCCATTTTCACCCACTTTTTGCAGTTTTTATTAAATTATGATTATGAAAATTTATATTATTTATATTATTGAAATAACTATAATATTTATATGACAAATGTCATATTTTGGTCAGAAAATGTTTTGTTATATCAAATCTCATCAAAAATATGTAAAATATGTAAATATGACATTTGTCATATAAATATTATAGTTATTTTAAAAATTTTTATTTTCATATTCATAATTATAATTTCATAAAACTGCAAAAAGTGAGTGAAAAATGGTTAGAAAAACAAAATGAATAAAAAAAAGGAACAACAGCACATATTTTGCAAAGCCTTCTACGTGCTGCCAAGAATGAGTTTCTTATACACTGAAAATGCGATTCCTCAAGTCTCAGGCTTCTAGGACGAAGAGAAAGCGGTTTTTTTTTAACCAAGCGTATTTGCACAAACAGCATGCACTTGCCCATTAGAATTTTACATGTTTATGATGAGAAATGACATAACAAAACATTTTCTGACCAAAATATGACATTTGTCATATAAATATTATAGTTATTTCAAAAATGTAAATTTTTTATTTTCATAATCATAATTTCATGAAAACTGCAAAAAGTGAATGAAAATGTTTAGAAAGTCATAATTATTCAAAAACGTAACAAAAGCACTTTTTTGGCAAAGCCTTCTACGTGCTGTCAAGAATGAGTTTCTTATACACTGAAAATGCGATTCCGCAAGTCTCAGGCTTCTAGGACGAAGAGAAAGCGGTTTTTTCAACCAAGCGAATTTGTACAAACAGCATGCACTTGCCCATTATTATTTTACATGTTTATGATGAGATTTAATATAACAAAACATTTTCTGACCAAAATATGACATTTGTCATATAAATATTATAGTTATTTCAAACATTTTAATTTTCATATTCATAATTATAATTTCATAAAAAAACTGCAAAAAGTGAGTGAAAAATGTTTAGAAAAACAAACTTAATCAAAAACGTAACAACAGCACATATTTGTCTTTCGGACCACTTGCGCATTATTGTTATTATGTCTATGATGAATTATATAATATACTTTTTTTTTTTGCTTTGGGGGTGTTTTTCTGCACATGTGACAGGGCGACTGCACTGTATTGAGGAGAGGATGACCGGGGCCATGTATTGCGAGATTTTGGGGAACAACCTCCTTCCCTCAGTTAGAGCATTGAAGATGGGTCGAGGCTGGGTCTTCCAACATGACAATGACCCGAAGCACACAGCCAGGATAACCAAGGAGTGGCTCTGTAAGAAGCATATATATATATATACCATTGTTTTAGAAAAAAAGATTCACTAATCAATAATCTAATCTACATAAGGTTAGCTCCAGTTATAACCCACCTGAAGCCGGTAGATCCTGTAATTCCTATATTTGGACAATTAAGGTAAGTGGTGTTTAAAATTTTCTTCTGAAATGGGCATTTTCTCAGGCTCCTTTGTTCTGTCCATTAACTCCAAATTTCCTTTGATTATTATTACTCATTAAACTCGATTATTTAGTGTTGTAGTTGGTGGAGGTCATTTTCAACTAATTTGTAGACAACTGTATCTAATGATTATTTTTTACAAAAAGTTACAAATCTAACGAGTTATAAATCTTTGTTGGCAAATATCCCTTACGAGGGAAATATCAAGGTCCGTGACGTTGTAGTGACGTAGGGCCGCCTTCGAGTGGGCTCAACACCTGCAGGAGGGACCGTAAGGGACGGTGCTGCAGGTCTACATACACACTCTACACTCTACATACATCATATACACACTAAACACACTCACCAAGCTGCAAGCAGCTCCGTCTCGTGTATTTTTGCTTTCGGAAGAGCGCTTTTATCCCTGTTTGAGAATTTGAAAGCAGTGCGTGGAGGATATTCCCACCAGAACTACGAACACACAGTACATTAACCACATTAAGGGTACGTAATTTCTCTGCTATGGCGAACATCCAGTTCATTCAGTGTGTGAAGTGTGACATGTTTAGTCAGTCTCTCTCCGTTGTTAGCGATAATTTAATCTGTAAGAAGTGTAAGCTAGTTTGCTCTTTGACGGAGAAGATCTTAGCATTAGAGGAGCGCATCCAGAGTCTAGAGAGAAGTAGTGAGTGCGAGAGCAGTCCAGGTTCTGCAGGGGAAAGTCTGGATGCCCTAGGTGAAGTTAATATTCCCCCGACTCCGGCATTAGAGCCCTTGCAGCGGGGCGAATGGGTGACGACTCGGCAGCATATTCGCAAAGCCAAAGCTAACGCTAAGGCTCGCCCACGGGAGCACCATTCCTCTCCGCTTCACGTGTCCAACAGGTTTGCTCTCCTCAGTGAAGCACCCGCTGAGAAACCTGAAAGAGCTCTGGTTTTAGGAGACTCCATGCTGAGGCACGTGAAATTAGCTAGACCTTTAGGGGCACCAGCAGCACAGGTCATGTGTATACCGGGAGCCAGGGCGCCGGACATAGCAGGTCAGCTTAGATTCTTAGGAAAGCATAGGTTCTCTAAGATAGTTTTTCACACAGGAGCTAATGATATACGCCTTCGACAGTCAGAGGTTACTAAGAGTAATATTATAGAGGTGTGTAAATTAGCGAAGGCAATGTCCGATGCTGTAATATGCTCTGGCCCCATCCCAATACGACGTGGCGATGTAGCCTACAGCAGGTTATGGTCGCTGAACTGCTGGATGTCCGAGTGGTGCTCCAAAAATAATGTGGGCTTCATTAATAATTGGAGCATTTTTGAGGGCAAGGCTGGCCTGTTAGGGCGGGACGGTGTCCATCCCACTCGGGAAGGTGCTGCTCTCATTTCTTGTAGTATAGGTCATAGTCTCAGAACAGCACTAGTTAACAAGTGACTGTCTAGAGCCAAGGCCAGGGAGCAGACAGACAGGCTAAACCGACCGTCTGCTAGCTGCACAGAGTCGTTACTCAGGATCCACCAAATTGAGACTGTGTCTGTCCCCCGAGCGAAACCAACATATAGGAATTCTCAGAAAGTCTGTTTTAGTAACCTGATTAACATAAAATTAAATAGGACTGAACGCACAGCCAGCACCTCTGATCTAAAGATAGGATTGCTGAATATTAGATCTCTCACGTCTAAAGCGCTTAATGTAAACGAAATTATTACCGACCAGGAGTTTAAAATAATGTGTTTGACAGAAACATGGATTAAACAAAATGAATATTTAGCATTAAATGAAGCGAGTCCTCCTGGGTATAGTTACATACACCAACCCCGTCTAAATGGCAGAGGAGGCGGAGTCACAGCTATTTATAATAATAATCTAAGCGTCACACAAAAGACTAAACACAAATGTAAAACATTTGAAGTTCTTTACACCAGCATAAAATATTCAGTGTCTGAAAGCAGGTCCAGTCAGACAATTCCACTCATTATTATTTATAGACCCCCAGGGCCCTACTCTGATTTTCTCATAGAATTTGCAGATTTCATCACAAATTTAGTTACTTCTCTAGACAAAGCATTAATTGTTGGTGATTTTAACATTGATTTTGATCATCAGGAAGACTCCTTAAGAGCAGCTGTTGTGTCCATTCTAGATTCAGTTGGAATTAATCAGAATGTTATAGGACCCACTCATAGTGGTGGACACACTCTCGATTTGTTGTTAACATTTGGATTAAAAATAAAAAACGTAGTCATAATTCCACAGTCTGAAGCTATTTCAGACCATTATCTCATCTCTTTTAAAATTTGCCTCAGTCATTGCATTACTACTTCACCACGTTATCGTGTTAAGCGTACTTTCACGTCAGCTACAACAGCGCGTTTTATTAACAATCTTCCAGAAATTACGATATTAGATAGATCTCCGTCTGACCCTGCAGAGCTCGACTGGGCCACTAAACACCTAGAATCAACATTACGTTATACCCTAGATGATGTAGCTCCCCTTAAGACCAAAATGATCAGGGAGAAAAAATTAGCACAGTGGTATAATGATCATACATGCACCTTAAAACAGACCACTCGAAAATTAGAACGTAAATGGCGTCAAACAAAATTAACAGTATTTCAAATAGCATGGAAGGGGAGCCTCCTAATTTATAGAAAATCTCGCTAGATCAGCATATTTCTCCACCCTCATAGAAAATAACAAGCATAATCCTAGATTTTTATTCAGCACGGTAGCAAAATTAACAGGGAATAAAAGCACTGCACTCACATGCACACCATCATTAGGTACTAATGATTTCATGAACTTTTTTAATAATAAAATTGAAAACATCAGGCAAAAAATCCAGACGGTTAATATAAAGCCAAATTATTTTACAAGTAACCCTGTAGACAGCAGTGTAATTATAACAGACAATCAATTACAAAGTTTTACTCCTATTCACGAGAATGACTTAATTTCATTAATTTCCTCATCAAAATCATCAACCTGCATTCTCGATCCCTTGCCTACAAGTTTCTTTAAACAGATCATTCCAGAGGTAATTGAACCTGTTTTAAAAATAATAAACTCTTCCATTAGCACTGGTTTTGTACCAAAATCCTTCAAACTGGCAGTTATCCACCCCCTAATTAAGAAACCTGACCTTGACCCATGTCAGCTGTCCAACTACAGACCAATATCAAATCTCCCCTTCATAGCCAAAATTTTGGAAAAGGTTGTAGCACAGCAGTTATGCTCACACCTACTTATGAATAATATTTTTGAAATGTATCAGTCAGGATTTCGGCCTCATCATAGCACAGAGACGGCGCTAGTTAAGGTGGTAAATGACCTGTTATTGGCCTCTGATCAGGGTTTTGTCTCCTTACTTGTTTTGCTCGACCTTAGTGCAGCTTTTGACACCATTGATCACACTATACTACTTGCTAGACTTGAGAACGTTGTTGGAATAAAGGGAACAGCTCTATCTTGGCTCAGGTCTTATTTGACTGATCGCTATCAGTTTGTTGATGTTAATGGTGAGTTCTCCACACTCTCTGAGGTAAAGTTTGGTGTTCCTCAAGGACTTAGGCCCTCTGCTTTTCTCTTTATATATGCTGCCTCTTGGAGAAATTATTCATAAACATGGTATTAGATTCCATTGCTATGCTGATGATACACAGCTATATATTTCAGCAAAGCCAGATGAGAGAGATCAGCTTAACAATGTTAAAAAATGTGTAAAGGACATTAGACAGTGGATGCTCGATAACTTTCTTCTGCTAAACTCAGATAAGACGGAAGTACTTTTACTAGGACCACATGCAGCTAGAAGCAAACTTTCCGATTACCTAACATCTCTGGATGGTGTTTCTGTTTCAGCGTGTACGGCTGTCAAAGACCTTGGTGTGATTATTGACTCGAGTCTTTCCTTTGAGGCTCACGTGAATAATATTACCAGGATCGCCTTCTTTCACCTTAGAAATATTGCTAAAATTAGAAATATGATGTCGTTACAGGATGCAGAAAAACTAGTTCATGCTTTTGTTACTTCTAGATTAGACTACTGTAACGCTTTACTGTCTGGGTGTGCGAGTAGGTGCATAAATAAGCTTCAGTTAGTTCAGAATGCAGCAGCAAGAGTCCTCACTAGATCTAGGAAATATGACCACATCACCCCTGTATTAATCAGTCTACACTGGCTCCCAATCAAATCTCGCATTGATTATAAAATTTTACTACTGACATATAAAGCACTTAATGGTCTCGCACCACCGTATCTGAATGAACTTCTGTACCAGTATGATCCTCCACGCCTACTTAGATCAAAAGGTGCAGGCTATCTGTTGGTTCCTCCAATAATGAAGATTACAGCAGGGGGCAGATCTTTCTCTTATAAAGCCCCGCAGTTATGGAACAGCCTTCCTATCAGTGTTCGGGACTCAGACACAGTCTCAGTGTTCAAGTCGAGGTTGAAAACATATTTATTCAGTCAAGCCTTTAATCAGTAGATTTTTTCTCAGGTAAAGGCTCAGATCTGGAGGGAACATTGATATAGAGTGTTTGGTGAACTGGGATATTTGTACGCTGTCGTCCCCTCACATTCACGTGTTCACTCAGGTTTGTTGATGGTGGTGTGGTGGGCCGTCTCTTATCCCTCATGTCTGTGTTGCCTTCTGGTTCTCCCTTTTAGTTATGCTGCTATAGCGAGTCTTGCCGGAGTCCAAACTGCACAGTGACTTTAACTCTCATGCAACAATAGGTACACTTAATAATCCATATCCTTCTCTTCCTGTCACCCTCTTCTCTCTCTCTCTCTCTCTCTCTCTCTCTCTCTCTCTCTCTCTCTCTCTCTCGGTCGAGTTAAACATGCTCCTGAGGCTCCAGTGACCACTGTTCCTGCCCCTCTCCCCCCCGTGGATCTTCCCACTTCATCCAGGCCTGCCTGGATTGGATGTCAACAGTCTCCTACACTGATGTCAACAGTCTCCTACACTGACTCAGAAATACACTTCGCTTTTGATCATCATCACTGCACCCCGCAACATTGTATACCCGCCACAAATGGACATTCGGTGTAACCCAGATGAGGATGGGTTCCCTCTTGAGTCTGGTTCCTCTCAAGGTTTCTTCCTTATGCCATCTCGGGGAGTTTTTCCTTGCCACAGTCGCCAGTCGCCACCGGCTTGCTCATCAGGGACAAACTTACTCATAAAGAACATATTCATTTTTAATCACCGCATTATCTGTGTAAAGCTGCTTTGAGACAATGTTCATTGTTAAAAGCGCTATACAAATAAAAATGAATTGAATTGAATTGAATTGTTCAAATACTTATTTTCCTCACTGTACACTGATTCTAAGTATGCTTATGGTGTTGTGCCGAAACATGGAAGCAAAGACACTTGAAACAGTTGATGGAAAGCCCATAGCTCAGTTTAATCTCATAAGCGACCTCTTAAATGCTGTTCAACTCCCTGCCAAAATGGCCATAGTTAAGGTTAAAGGACATGCCACAGGTGATTCAGGGGAAATTCTGGTAAATATATTTGGGAAAAGGATCCTAGCTAGGTTTGGTATTCCTAGTGTGATTGAAAGTGATAACGACACACCTTTTGCTTCTAAAGTAACACACATTTTTGGCTAAAAGCTTAGCAATTAATTGCCATTTTAATATTCCCTATCACCCACAGTCGGCCTTTCCCGACCCCATTGATCAGGATACGCACTGGCATTTCTTTCATCAGAGCTTCGTAGTTCCTAAGGAAAACCTCTCCAAGCATTAAGTTTTGTTTGGGCATGATAAAAATCAAACAAAAGTGCAAATGTTCATAGCAAAAACTGTTATGACAAACAATGGTTTGAAACAAATCTGACTTTTTTTAAGAAAAAAAAATTCATTTTTATAACCATAATGTCATAAAAAACTAACTTTTTCATAAAATATGAGTTATTGTGAAAATATGAGTTTTTATAGCATAATTTTATTAAAAACCATTAAACAAAAAACGTTCACATGACAAACCATGGTTTAACAAAATTATGACATTTTACATGAATATGCAATTAATTAGTAAAATATAACTCTATCAAACGCTGTTATTGTTGAGAGTCATTGTTCATCTAACCTGGAGTTTCTCATGGTTAAATGTAGACTGCTTTATCTACAGCGTGAGTACACTTCCACCATTATTACAGCAGCTTACATTTCCCCTGATGCTGATGCCAGGCTTGCTATGAAAGAACTTTATGCGGCCATCAGTAAACAACAGATTGTTCACCTGGAAGCTGTGTTTATTGTTGCGGGAGATTTTAATCACTCAAACTTAAAGGCCGTGCTCCCAAAATTTCTTCAGCATGTTTCATGTCACACCAGAAGGAAAAAAACATTAGACCATGTATACACAAACATGGCTGGAGCTTACGTTGCGACCCCCCTCCCCCACCTGGGACAGTCAGGTCACCTTTCTTTGTTCCTCACCCCCAAATATGCACCCCTCATCGATCGAGTGAAGCCATCAGTGAGAACCATCAAGGTGTGGCCCGCAGAGGCAGATGTCACACTTCAGGAAAAAGTTTTTACACACAGACTAGAGTTCATTTGCTTCTCAGGCCACCAGTGACACTCACACAGACATCGACTGCTACAACTCTTCTGTACTGGATTACTTCAGTTCGACCATGACAGTGTTACTACCCAGAAACAGATCATCACATACCCAAATCAGAAGCCATGGATGAACAAGGAGGTGCGCCTCCTGCTGAAGGCACGCACTACTCAGACACTCAGGCCTACAGCACATCCAGAGCTAACCTGAAGAGGGACATTAAAAAGGCCAAGCAATGTTACAAGCTAAAGATAGAGGAGCATTTTTCCAACTCTGCCCCTCGACGCATGTGGCAAGGCATCCAGGCGATCGGTGATTACAAATCCTCCCACTCCACCCCCGCTGCCACAGATGTCCTCTTCTTGAATGAGCTTAATGTCTTTTATGCTCACTTTGAGAGAGACAACAAAGAAACTGCCACAAAGTTCAAACTCTCGGCTGATCACTCTCCAATCACACTCTCCTGCACAGATGTCTGCAATGCACTGAGCCGGGTCAGCGCACACAAAGCCGCTGGACCAGACAACATCCCTGGACGCGTACTCAGGGCATGTGATGAGCAGCTCGCTGGGGTCTTTACTGACATCTTCCACCTGTCTCTTGCCCAAGCAGCTGTTCCCACAGGCTTTAAATGCACCTCCATTGTGCCATTACCAAAACACTTCAACCCAACATGCCTGAACAACTACCGCCCTGTAGCACTGACACTCATTGTCATGAAGTGCTTTGAGCGGCTGGCCCTGGCACACCTGAAGGACTCTTTGCCATCCACATTAGACCCTCACCAGTTTGCCTACCGCAGCAATAGGAGCACAGAAGATGCAGTTTCCATGGCACTGCACTCTGTGCTCACACACTTGGACAATAAGAACACTTATGCACGTATGCTGTTTGTTGACTTCAGCTCAGCATTTAATACCATCATTCCATCCAAGTTAATAGCCAAACTTGCAGATCTGGGCATTAACACCTCCACCTGCAACTGGATCTGGGACTTTCTGACCAACAGACCCCAGCAGGTACGATCTGGCTCTATCTGCTCCAACACCATCACACTCAACACCACAGGGCTGTGTGCTGAGACCATTCCTCTACTCCCTCTTCACCTCCGACTGCAGGCCTGTGAATGGATCCAACTCCATCATCAAGTTTGCAGATGACACTAATGTGATTGGTGATTGGACTTCATGAAAGATTGGACTTCATGAAAGAGTCAAGAGGCACACAATGACACCACCCACATCAATGGGATGGCTGTTGAGCGCGTCTCCAGTTTCAAGTTCCTGGGGATCCACATCTCGGCGGACTTGTCCTGGACTACCAACACCTCCAGCCTGGTGAAGAAGGCTCACCTGCGTCTCTTTTTCCTGAGGACACTAAAAAAAAATCAGCTCTCCTCGGATATCCTGGCGCAATAGAAAGCATCCTGACCAACTGTGCACAAGGCACTGCAGCGTGTGGTGAAAACTGCCCAGCGCATCACAGGGACTTTACTTTTTTCCAGCCATGGTGGACATCCAAAAGAAACGCTGTCTGTGTCGAGCTCGCAGCATTCTTGAAGACTCCTCTCATCCCGCCCATAGACTGTTTTCTCTTTTGCCCTCCTGCAGGTGTTTCAGGACCAGGACCAGTCGAATAAAGAACAACTTTTTTCCTAGAGCTGTCTCTTTACTGAACTCTGCCCCTCGCTGATACACTACCACATTTCCCCCCACACCTCACACTTTTAGAGCTGTCTCTTTACTGAACTCTGCTCCTCGCTGATACACTACCACATTCCCCCCCCACACACTTTGTTATTGCACTAATGGACTGTTTACACAAACCTATGCTCATTTGCACACTGCTCTCTTTGTATTGCTGCTCACCATTAACTTATTACCATTGTATATATACTCGTTTTCTGTTTATAGTTATAGCAATATATTATGTTCACATCCTTCTGTAAATTTCTGTTTATAGTAATAGGCATCTGTAAAACATGTTCATAGTACATATATACTCATCTGTATATTGTATTCATAGTACATATATATTCATATTCAAAGTACATATACATCTGTAAATTACAGTTTATAGTCCTATATTACCATTCTATTTAACTTATGTATATCATGTAACACTGTATATCCTGCACTTGCTGATATTGCACTCTGGTTAGTCCCAAACTGCATTTCGTTGCCTTGTACTTGTACATGTGTAATGACAATAAAGTTGAATCTAATATAATAACTGTTCATATAGAGAAGCATATTTTTATGGAAAACCGTTGAAAAAAGTGCAATAAGTGAACGAAAAAGTTTTATGATTTCCATGTTTGGCAAAAATATGTTGTTTTTTTTCCATATAAATATGTAATAACTTGGTAAAATCTGAAATTATATAAACAAAGGAATAATTTAATGAAAACTGTTTAAAAAAATGTGAAATAAATCAATAAAAAAAGTGAAATGACAAGTTTTTGACATTTATTGTGAAAAATGACTTTTCATTAGCATCATTTAACTAAAAGCCATTTAAAATAGCAAACATTCAATGCAAAACGTGATTTGACAAACAATGTTTTGTAGATAGACTTTTTTTAAAAATAAAATATGTATTGTTTTTGATAAACTATATAATTTTCTATTCATAATCGTTTGCACAAACAGCATGCACTTGTCCATTAGTATTTTACATATTTTTGATGAGATTTGATATAACAAATCATTTTCTGACCAAAATTTGACATTTGTCATATAAATATTAAAAGTTATTTCAAAAATTTTTATTTTCATATTCATAATTATAATTTCATAAAAACTGCAAAAAGTGAGTGAAAAATGGTTAGATAAACAAAATTAATCAAAAACGTAACAGCACATATTTGGCAAAGCCTTCTACGTGCTGTCAAGAATGAATCTCTTATACACTGAAAATGCGATTCCTCAAGTCTCAGGCTTCTAGGACGAAGAGAAAGCGGTTTTTTGAACCAAGCGTATTTGCACAAACAACACGCACTTTCCCATTAGTATTTTACATATTTTTGATGAGAAATGATATAACAAAACATTTTCTAACCAAAATATGACATTTGTCATATAAATATTATAGTTATTTAAATTATATACATTTTTTATTTTCATAATCATAATTTCAAAAAAACTCATAAAACTGCAAAAAGTGAGTGAAAAATGGTTAGAAAAACACAATGAATCAAAAACGTAACAACAGCACATATTTGGCAAAACCTTCTACGTGCTGTCAAAAATTAGTTTCTTATACACTGAAAATGCGATTCCGCAAGTCTCAGGCTTCTAGGACGAAGAGAAAGCGTTTTTTTGAACCAAGCGTATTTGCACAAAAAGCATGCACTTGCCCATTATTATATTACATGCTTATGATGAGATTTGATAAACCAAAACATTTTCTGACCAAAATATGGCATTTGTCATATAAACATTATAGTTATTTCAAAAATTTGAATTTTCATATTTATAATTATAATTTCATAAAAACTGCAAAAAGTGAGTGAAAAACGGTTAGATAAACAAAATGAATCAAAAACGTAACAGCACATATTTGGCAAAGCCTTCTACGTGCTGTCAAGAATGAATTTCTTACATGACAATGACCCGAAGCACACAGCCAGGATAACCAAGGAGTGGCTCTGTAAGAAGCATATCAAGGTTCTGGCGTGGCCTAGCCCGTCTCCAGACCTAAACCCAATAGAGAATCTTTGGAGGGAGCTCAAACTCCGTGTTTCTCAGCGACAGGCCAGAAACCTGACTGATCTAGAGAAGATCTGTGTGGAGGAGTGGGCCAAAATCCCTCCTGCAGTGTGCAAACCTGGTAAAAAACTACAGGAAACGTTTGACCTCTGTAATTGCAAACAAAGGCTACTGTACCAAATATTAACATTGACTTTCTCAGGTGTTCAAATACTTATTTGCAGCTGTAGCATACAAATAAATAGTTAAAAAATCATATATTGTGTTTTCTGGATTTTTCTTTTAGATTATGTCTCTCACAGTGGACATGCACTTACAATGACAATTTCAGACCCCTCCATGATTTCTTAGTGGGAGAACTTGCAAAATAGCAGGGTGTTCAAATACTTATTTTCCTCACTGTATATATATATATATATATATATATATATATATATATATATATATATATATATATATATATATATATATATATATATATATATATATGTATGTATTTGCCATTGTTTTAGAAAAAAAGATTCACTAATCAATAATCTAATCTACATAAGGTTAGCTCCAGATAGAAATTTATAACGGTAAAATTGTATTTTTAATGAGAAGAACGAAATATATAACTGACCTGTTATAACCCACCTGAAGCCGGTAGATCCTGTAATTCCTATATTTGGACAATTGAGGTAAGTGGTGTTTAAAATTTTCTTCTGAAATGGGCATTTTCTCAGGCTCCTTTGTTCTGTCCATTAACTCCAAATTTCCTTTGATTATTATTACTCATTAAACTCATGATTATTTAGTGTTGTAGTTGGTGGAGGTCATTTTCAACTAATTTGTAGACAACTGTATCTAATGATTATTTTTTACAAAAAGTTACAAATCTAACGAGTTATAAATCTTTGTTGGCAAATATATTTTTTTCTTTGTATATTAACTAATTCTTTTGGCTGTATTTATTCTATATGAGTAAACTACTGTGTAGTTTTATTCATACCAAAATGTCGTATTTTATAAGCTCAGTAAAAAGTATTTTGCAGCCTAGCACTTCTACAAATACAACTACAAAGAGCCATGAGAAGTAACAAATCATCTAGAGTACAAGTACCTGAAATCTATACTTTAGTACAGTACAGTACTTAGCCTTACAATAACACACTTCATTTTCATCACTGACTGGTTGTTTTTCTATGTATGTGAAAATAGAGACTACACTTTGGTTATATTTATAAAATGACAAAAAGCTGATTTTATTACACACTTTAGATTCAGGGTTTAGGTCACTGGTTCACTGTCAAGAAAAAAAGGTTTTTACATTACAGTTCATCATCAGAATTTTCAAAGTCACTGTCACTGTCATAGTCATCAGCTGACGATTTGTTTTAAAAGTTGATGTTCAAGCACAGAGTTTCTGTGTTTTGGAACCATTATGTTGTATTTCTCCACAACCGATGTAAGAATCCCCTTCTCTTCCCTGATCTTGCGGCGGATCCTGGCACGACCTTTGTTGCCATCTGTATCTTTATAGAGACGCTGGGAACGCCTCTTGATACTCGCCACCAGCACCAATTCTGCTGGCCAAATCATCAACATCACTTGTGGTTGTTGCTGAGAAGAAACTACAACAAGAGTAACAATTACAATTGATGACAACTAAATGTATTACTAGAAACATAAATATACACAGTATACACACACACTAGTCATTTTCTCACCGTCTGCCCACTCCTTTACATCATTGACCCAGTCTTCCAATTGGCTCACTGTCACTGTCAGGCCGATCTTCATGCACTCTAGGTTTTGCAACTGGCTTTGCAGAGCTTTCGTGGTCTGAAATGACAAGAAATCTCAGATAGTATAAAAACAAACAAATCTTTAAAATACAGGGTTAATTAAAAAAGAAAACTCCAGCCAAGTCACAAGTATTATATTCACAATCAACTTGGATAACTCACGGTCACTGACTCATTCCATGACAATGCTTGAGAACTGAAGCAATGCGTCATGATATCGGTTCATTCGTTTTGAATAACCCTGTACTGCTTAAAAAATTAATGACATTCATTACTAAGCATCTAGAACTAATTCTACTGATTCTATCTTACCTTCTGATATCGGCGGCTCAGTGCGGTGGCCAAATTGTTGAACTTTTGTTGATTCCAGTGCATAGCCATGAGAGTCAGCATGTCTGTGCGCCCTGCAAACACAGAAAATATCATGTTAACATATTCCCCCTGTAATGATGTAACAAGTGCAGTAGAAGGTCATTTTACCTGCTTTAGACATGTGTTTTGTGGTCACTGCAATCCTGGGGAGGAAAGCATTGCACTGTTCCACCTCCTCTCCTAGTGTTAAACCAGCCCCATCCTGATATGCTCCACTCCATTTTACCTGATTAGGAATGAAAAATAATAGTATAATGCTGAGAACGGCAAAAAATCCCCCCCCGTACATATTTAACGCACAGAGTAGCACTCCATGCCGACACACCGCAAGCTCCAGTCCCTCCTTGTCTACCTTGCTAGCAGATCTTTGGGAAGTCTCTCTGACCACTCGCCTCCACAAACACCTCTTCCACTGACCTATAATATAGAAAATAGTTGATGAAAATAAGACTCTCGTTAACAAAATTTGTAGTTGGAGGCAATTGTACTCCTGAATAAAGTCTAATCATCTGCGATTTTACAGTACATGTTTGGATGCCTCGTGAATGTAGTCCACAAATCTTGTCAGATCTTCATCCTTAGCTATAAAGACGTCTTTAAAGATGGCCTGTTCTTCAGATCTATACAAAAAAACCCAAAAAAAACAGGTACACAAAAGTTAGATACATTGTAATCTAATTTAACTTTACTGTGCACATTAAAGGATATTTTTTCTTATTAATATTGTTTCAACAGCATTATGCACAGTTTTGGTTTACCTAGCTGCATTCTTGAAACGGTAAAACTTGCGGTTTCCATCTACTGAAACTGCCAGAATATCTGGGGTGCATGCAGGACAGATGAAAGGCTGATTTGCAGATTTTGTCCACCTCAAAACGGACAGCCTCCCACTCAAAAAAGCTTTTCTGAAAACTGTCTGTGGAGATCTTGCCAGTCTATAAAAAGTAAGGAAATCAACAGATAATAATGTAAAACAAATGCATTAGCATCAAACACCTTTCAACCCAGAATACAGAAAGAACCAATACTGTAGGATAAATAAATGTAATACTCACACGACCAAAGCGGACAGTTCGCTGATCCAGCATTCTTGAAAAAGCTTGGCAGGACAGTTCGGGTGCTGCTATCTTCATTTCTTCAAATGAAAAAAAGACATCTGTGGCATAAATTGTGTTCAGGGTCACAGGCCAGTAGTCACCTGATTTAGCTCGACCACTCCAGCAGCCCAAGTGGCTTGGCATGTCCACAACTCAACTCAGGCATGCTTAGATCATATCGTCCTGAAAAAAATAAAAAACATTTCCACTTTAAAGTAAACCTTAAATGATTAATCAGGTCTTGGATTATTTCAACCTTTTTTTACATGACTTTGTATACTTGTTAAACATTACTCAAAAGTCATGTGTAGATCTTACATACAGACCTGTGCCAAACCTATGGAGGTAGAGCATGTATAGATTTTTATCTTCACACACTTACCATTCATTGTGATCACAGCAACAGTATTCCCTGGGCTGACCCTCAATGACTCTGGTGAACAACCGCAAATTTTGTCAGGAACCTCCACGGGCACATGGCGCACTGAACAAGATTGAACGTGAATTAAGATCATTTGGATTGACTGAGTAATATAACATTGGAACGATTCTACGGTATTGCAGTGCATTGCCAAAAAAGTATACAGAGATGCTCAAAAAGCTGACTGACATGAAGTGTACACATAAATTCAATATCAAACAACAAGAGACAAAAAGGCATATTTAAATAGTAATTTAGTAATTTTTTCTCACTTCAGCTGTGGTTAGACAGAGCACCTGGTCAGTGGAAGGAGGGATGGTCTTCCTCGCCTTCACGTTGTTCTGTACCTCAAACCGGGCGTAGAAGTCGTTCAGCGCATCTGGGAGGGAGGCGTCACGGTCACAAGCAGGTGATGTTGTCTTGTAGTTTGTGATCGCCTGGATGCCCTGCCACATGCGCCGGGTGTCTCCGCTGTCCTGGAAGTGGTTGTGGATTTTCTTTGCGTGTGCGCGCTTCGCCTCTTTGATGGGACAGGACAGTTTGGCACTTGCTGTTTTTTAGGCCGCCTTGTCCCCAGTTCTGAAAGCAGAGTCTCTTTGTTTCAGCAGCACACGCACATTTGCAGTCATTCACGGCTTCTGGTTGGAGCGTGTAGTGATTGTCTTGGAGATGGTCACATCATCAATGCACTTGCTGATGTAGCTGGTCACTGTTGATGTGTACTCCTCCAACTTGATGGAATCGCCATTGGTTGCAGCCTCTCTAAACATGTCCCAGTCAGTGGTCTGAGTATCCGAGATGGGGGCGGGGCTCCGCACGATTCGCAAAATTGCAATAAGTGAACGAAAAAAAATTGATGAACCATGTTTTACATAAATATGACTTTCTCATATGAATGTGAAATTAATTGGTAAATATTGAAAGGAATAATTTCATGAAAAACTGAAAAAAAGTGCAAAAATTCAATGAAAATGTGATAAGTTTTACAAGATATTGTGAAATTATGACTTTTCATATTCATAAGCATCTTTGAAGTAAAAAGGATTAAAAAAAATGCAAATGTTCATCGCAAAAACTGTTATGACAATCAATAGTTTGAAACAAATCTGACTGTTTTATAAAAAAAATTAAAAATAGTTTTTATTGAAATATTACATTTCATATTCAGAACCATAATTTCATAAAAAAAAGTTAAATTTGAGTTATTGTGAAAATATGAATTTTTATATTCATAAGCATAATTTCATTAAAACCCATTAAAAAGTGCAATACGTAAATGAAAAACTTTAACATGACAAACCATGTTTTGACAAAATTATGACTTTTTGAATAAATATGAAATTAATTAGTAAAATATACATTTTCATTTATAGAAGCATATTTTCATGGAAAACCGTTGAAAAAAAGTGCAATAAGTAAACAAAAAAGGATTCATGATAACCATGGCAAAATTATGACTTTTTTCATATGAATATCAAATCTTCTTCTTCTTCTTCTTCTTTAGGCTGCTCCCATTAGGGGTCGCCACAGCGGATCATCCGTCTCCATACCACCCTGTCCTCTATATCTGCCTCTTTCACACCAACTACCTGCATGTCTTCCCTCACCACATCCATGAACCTCCTCCTTGGCCTTCCTCTTTTCCTCCTACCTGGTGGCTCCATCTTCAGCATTTTTCTACCAATATAATTCATGTCCCTTCTCTGCACATGTCCAAACCATCTCAGTCTCGCCTCCCTCACCTTGTCACCAAAACATCCTACATGTGCTGTCCCTCTAATAAACTCATTTCTAATCTTGTCCATCCTCGTCACTCCCAACGAAAACCTCAACATCTTCAGCTCTGCTACCTCCAGCTCCACCTCCTGTCTTTTACTCAATGCCACTGTCTCTAATCCATACAACATCGCAGGTCTCACCACAGTCCTATAAACTTTCCCTTTCATTCTTGCAGATACTCTTCTATCACAAATCACTCCTGTCACTCTTCTCCACCCACTCCACCCTGCCTGCACTCTTTTCTTCACTTCCCTAACACACTCTCCATTACTTTGCACTGTTGACCCCAGGTACCTGAACTCCTCCACCTTCTCCACCTCTTCTCCCTGCAACCGCATCACTCCACTGCCCTCCCTCTCATTCACACACATGTACTCTGTTTTACTCCTACTGACTTTCATTCCCCTTCTCTCCAGCGCATATCTCCACCTCTCCAGGGTCTTCTCAACCTGCTCTCTACTCTCACCACAAATCACAATATCATCTGCAAACATCATAGTCCAGGGAGACTCCTGTCTGACCTCGTCCGTCAACATGTCCATCACCACTGCAAACAGGAAAGGGCTCAGGGCCGATCCTTGATGCAGTCCAACCTTCACCCTGAACCAGTCTGTCGTACCTACTGCATACTTTACTGCCGTCACACTGTCCTCATACATGTCCTGCACCACCCTCACATACTTCTCTGACACACCTGACTTCCTCATACAATACCACAACTCCTCTCTCGGCACCCTGTCGTACGCTTTCTCTAAATCCACAAATACACAATGCAGCTCCTTCTGTCCTTCTCTATACTTCTCCATCAACATCCTCAAAGCAAATAAGGCATCTGTGGTGCTCTTCCTCGGCATGAAACCATACTGTTGCTCACAGATGGTCACCTCTTCTCTCAGCCTGGCTTCCACTACTCTTTCCCATAACTTCATGGTGTGACTGATCAACTTAATTCCCCTGTAGTTACTGCAGGTCTGCACATCTCCCCTATGCTTAAAGATCGGTACCAGCACACTCCTTCTCCATTCCTCAGGCATCCTCTCCCCTTCCAGAATCCTGTTAAACAATCTGGTTAAAAACTCCACTTCCATCTCTCCTAAACATCTCCACGCTTCTACCGGTATGTCATCTGGTCCAACCGACTTTCCATTCTTCATCCTCTTAATCGCTGATCTCACTTCCTCCTTACTAATCCTATCTACATCCTGCTTCACCAACTCCACATCCTCCAACCTTCTCTCTCTCTGATTTTCCTCATTCATCAGCTGCTCAAAATACTCCCTCCATCTTCTCAACACACTCTCCTCACTAGTCAACACATTTCCCTCTCCATCCTTTATTGCTCTAACTTGCAGTACATCCTTCCCAGCTCGGTCCCTCTGCTTGGCCAATCGGTATAAATCCTTTTCTCCTTCCTTAGTGTCCAACCTCTTATACAGTTCCTCATATGCCTTTTCCTTGGCTTTCGCCACATCCCTTTTAACCTGCTGCCGCATCTCCTTGTACTCCTGCCTACTTTTCTCATCACTCTGTCGATCCCACTTCTGTTTTGCCAACCTCTTTCCCCTAATGCTCCTCATTCCACCACCACGTCTCCTTGTCTTGCTTTCTATTTCCAGATGTCACACCAAGTACTTTTCTAGCTGCCTCCCTCATCACTCCTGCAGTAGTTGCCCAATCATCCGGCACCTCTTCACCACCACCAAGCCCCTGTCTGACCTCTTGCCTGAACCTCACACTACACTCTTCCTCCTTCAGTTCCCACCATCTTATTCTTCTTTCAAACCTTACTTTCCTCCTCTTCTTCTTCGCCTCCAAAACCATCCTACAGACCACCATCCGATGCTGTCTAGCTACACTGACCCCCGCCAACACCTTACAGTCTCCAATCTCCTTCAGGTTGCATCTCCTACACAGAAGATAATCCACCTGTGTGCACCTTCCTCCACTCTTATACGTCACCCTATGATCCTCCTTCTTCCTAAAATACGTGTTTACCACTGCCATTTCCATCCTTTTAGCAAAATCTACCACCATCTGCCCTTCCACATTCCTCTCCTTAAAACCATACCTACCCATCACCTCCTCATCACCTCTGTTCCCTTCACCTACATGCCCATTAAAGTCTGCCCCAATCACCAATCGTTCTTTCCTAGGTACACCATCTACCACTTCATCTAATTCACTCCAGAATCTTTCCTTCTCCTCCATCTCACAGCCAACTTGTGTAGCATAGGCACTGATGACATTTATCATCATCCCTTCAACTTCCCCCTTCACGATCATCACCCTATCAGAAACTCTCCTCACCTCCACTACACTCTTACTGTACTCTTCCTTCAGAATCACCCGTACACCATTTCTCTTCCCAGCCACACCATGATAAAACAGTTTAAACCCACCTCCAATGTTCCTGGCCTTACTCCCTTTCCACTTGGTCTCCTGAACACACAACACATCTACCTTTCTCCTCTCCATCATATCAGATATCTCTCTCCCTTTACCCGTCATAGTACCAACATTTAAAGTACCAACCCGAACCTCTACTCTCCTACACTGCTCCTTTTCCTGCCGTCTCTGTAGACGCCTTCCTCCTCTCCTTCTCCTTCTTTGGCCAACAGTAGCCCAATTTCCACCGGTACCCTGTCGGCTAACGATACCTGTGGCGGTCGTTGTTAACCCGGGCCTCGACCGATCCGGTATGAAATTCTCATTTGTGATCCGCATATTTGATTTGGCACATGTTTTACGCTGGGTGCCCTTCCTAACGCAACCCTCCCCATTTACCCGGGCTTGGGACCGGCACTAAGAGTACACTGGCTTTGTGCCCCCCTAATGGCTGGGTTTTTCATATGAATATCAAATAAATTGGTAAAATGTGATTTTTGATATACAAAGGAATAATTTAATGAAAAACTGTTAAAAAAAAAGTGAAATGATTTAATAAAGAAACGTGATATGACAAAACAAGTTTTTGAAATCTATTGTGAAAAATATAATGAGTAATATATTTATTAGCATCATTCAACTAAAAACCATTAAAAGTGCAAAAATTCAACGCAAAATGTGATAGATAAACAATGGTTTGAAAATAATTTTTTTTTTTTAATAAAAGATGTATTGTTTATATTAAAATCTATGATTTTCCATTCATAATGATATTTTCATAAAAACCGTTAACCTTTACCATAAAAATATTAGTAATTGTAAAAAAAATAAATCATATGATCATGTAAAACCTTTAAAAAAAGGCCCATAAGTGAATCAAAAACAAAAAAGTGTCCATGCAAATCATGTTTTGACAGAAAAGATTATATTTTCAATAAAAATGTGATAGTTAAAATGAAAATATAAATTTTTATATTCATAAGCTTCATTTAATGGAAAACAGTAAAAAAAAAAGTGCAAATATGTAAGCGAAAAACTTACATGAAAAACCATGGTTTGAGCAAAAATAAAAATTTTTAAAAAAAATATTAAAATAATTGCTATAATATAAATTCTCATATTCATCAGAATACTGTCATGAAAAACTGTTAAAAAGTTAATAAATAACGTGATATGACAAATCAAGTTTTTACAAGTTATTGTGAAAAATTTGACTTTTCATATTCATAAGCATCATCAACTAAAAACGTTAAATGTACAAAAATTCAACCGAAAACGTGATAAAAAAATACAATAAAATAAAATAATATTTATATATCACATTTACATATTCATAATCATAATTTCATAAATAATACGAAAATACAAAATTAGAATTTTCAGATTTATAATTTAATAATTATAAATGTCAAAAACATTAAAAAGTGCAAGACGTAAACGAAAAATGGTTGAATGAATGAATGAATGAGTTTATTTTTACTTAATCAGGGACAATGCACAGAGAACATTAGTCTAAGAAAGAAGAGATGTCATGTGCCAGGTTATAGCAAAAAAAATTTTAATTTCCACCTGCAGTCCCTAGACAGATGTTACATTTGCAAAAGGTCATGAAATACATACAGTACCATAAATGGAAACATTATTTCACTCACATCAATAAAATCACTAAAAACACTCTCCACTTCATAATTTAACGGAAGTTATACAAGAAAAACCTTACTTCACTCACATCATAAAAACACTCTCCACTTCATGAATCTAGCACTCACTCACTCACAGTCTACATTGTTCATATCACAGTCATTTAGTGCTTACAAGTTTGCTTTGCTAATAGCCACTGTTTGGTCAGGTGTGTAAATGTGCTATAGTTTGTACATAAAATAATATCATTTGGAAGAGTGTTCCAAAGGCTTGCTGCTTTATAAACGAACGAATGTTGACCATAAGTGGTTCTGCATCTTGGAACGCTGCACTCTCCTCTGACTGTCGACCATGTGGCTCTATTAAGTCCATCTGAATTAAGTGTGACAAATTTTCTCAATTAGGGTTCATGACAAATGGTTTGAAAACAATGTTTTTTTTTTTTTATAAGAATATGATTGTTATTGGGAAAATATGATGTTAATATTCATAAGCAAATTTTCATTAAGAACCGTTCAAAACTGCAATAAGTAAACAAAAAATGTGTCATGACAAATTATGGTTGGACAAAAATATGCCGTTTTCAATAAAAAATTAAAATAAATTATATTCATAAACATAATTTTACATAATACATAAAAGAAAAAACCTAACAAAAGATGTTTGGCAAAAATAAGAAAATTTTTCATAAAAAGATTCTTTTTAAACCATGATTTTTCATATTTAGAAGCATAATTTAATAGAAAAAAAAGAAAATTGCAATAAGTGAACGAAAAAAATAAACAGACATAAAAAATATTTTTGGACAATTTTTTCACACTGTGAGTTTTGACAGTTATTGATTTATCATATTCATAAGCATAGTTTATTTTTATTGAAAACAAACTTAAAAAATTGCAATAAGTGAACAACAAACTTGACATGTTTTGACAAAAAATTGCGTTTATATTAAAACTATGAGTTATGAAAATATTGTTTTTATAAAAGTAAAATTTCATGAAAATTCATTACAAAAACAATACGTAAAAGAAAAACCAACAAAATATAAAAATTTTTAAATAAATATTTTAGATATTGCAAAAAAAAATGGGTTAAAAAGACATACACAAACATGCATGCACTTGCCCATTGGCAAAGCCTTCTACGTGCTGTCAAGAATGAGCTTCTTAAGTGCTGAAAATGCGATTCCGCAGTCCTATAAACTTTCCCTTTCATTCTTGCAGATACCCTACTATCACAAATCACTCCTGTCACTCTTCTCCACCCACTCCACCCTGCCTGCACTCTTTTCTTTACTTCCCTAACACACTCTCCATTACTTTGCAGTGTTGACCCCAGGTACCTGAAAACTATTTCCAGATGTCACACCAAGTACTTTTCTAGCTGCCATCCTCATCACTCATGCAGTAGTTGCCCAATCATCCAGCACCTCTTCACCACCACCGAGCCCCTGTCTGACCTCTTCCGTGAACCTCACACTACACACTTCCTCCTTCAGCTTCCACCATCTTATTCTTCTTTCAGTCCTCACTCTCCTCCTCTTCTTCTTCGCCTCCAAAACCATCCTACAGACCACCGTCCTATACTGTCTAGCTACTCTGTCCCCCGCCAACACCTTACAGTCTCCAATCTCCTTCAGGTTGCATCTCCTGCATAGAACATAGTCCACCTGTGTGCACCTTCCTCCACTCTTATAGGTCACCCTATGATCCTCCTTCTTCTTAAAATAAGTGTTCACCACTGCCATTTCCACCTTAACAAACGATGTTCCCTTCACCTACATGCCCATTAAAGTCTGCCCCAATCATCAATCGTTCTTTCCTAGATACACCATCTACCACTTCATCTAATTCACCCCAGAATCTTTCCTTCTCCTCCATCTCACAGCCGACTTGTGGAGCATAGGCACGGATGACATTTATCATCATCCCTTTAACTTCCAGCTTCACGTTCATCACCCTATCAGAAACTCTCTTCACCTCCACTACACTCTTACTATACTCTTCCTTCAGAATCACCCCTACACCATTTCTCTTTTCATCCAAACCATGATAGAACAGTTTAAACCCACCTCCAATGTTCCAGGCCTTACTCCCTTTCCACTTGGTCTCCTAAACACAAAACATATCTACCTTTCTCCTCTCCATCATATCAGCTATCTCTCTCCCTTTACCAGTCATAGTACCAACATTTAAAGTACCAACCCCAACCTCCACTCTCCTACACTTCTCTTTTTCCTGCTGTCTCTGTAGACATCTTCCTCCTCTCATTCCCCTCCTTTGGCCAACAGTAGCCCAAATTCCACCGGTACCCTGTCGGCTAACGATACCTGTGGCGGTCGTTGTTAACCCGGGCCTCGACCGATGGGGTATAAAATTCTCATTTGTGATCCGCATATTTGATTTGGCACGTTTTTACGCTGAATGCCCTTCCTAACGCAACCCTCCCCATTTACCCGGGCTTGGCACTGGCACTAAGAGTCCACTGGCATGTGCATCTATAATGGCTGGGTTAGTCAATATGAAAATATGAATTTTAATATTCAGAAGCATATGTTCATGGAAAAACCTTTAAAAGGTGGCATAAAGAAACAAATAAGTAACCATATAAATCAAGTTTCGATAAAAATGACATTTTCAGTGAAAATGTGATATTGTGAAAATATGAATTTTCATATTTATAAGCATCATTTAATGAAAAAACCGTTTGCAAAAGTGAAATATGCAATCAAAAAACTTACATTAAAAACCATGGTCTGAGAAAAATATAATTATAAATATAATTATAAATTTTCATATTCATCAAAAAAAAATTCATGATAAAATGTTAAAAAGTGCTAAATTCAATGAAAAATGTGTAATGACAAATCAAGTATTTACAAGTTAAATTTGAAATGATTCATATTCATTAGTATATTTTCTTTAAAAAACATTAAAAAGTGCAAATATTCATTGCAAAAACTGATATAATAGGTTGAAACAAATCTGACTTTCTTTTATAAAAAAAAACATTTTTGTTGTTATTAAAATATTACATTTCATATTCATAACCATAATTTTATTGAAAAAAAAGTTAACTTTTCCTAAAAATATGTTATTGTGAATATATAAATTTTCTTATTCATTAGCATAGTTTCATTAAAAACCATTAAAAAGTGCAATATGTTAGCGAAAAAACTTACATGAAAAAGCATGGTTTGAGAGAAAAATACCTATTTTAATAAAAAATATTAAATTAATTGGTAAATTAAATCATAGAAATAATTTCATGAAAAACTGTTAAAAAGTGCAAAACTGCAGTGAATAACGTGATTGACAAATTAAGTTTTTACAAGTTATTGTGAAAAATTTGACTTTTCATATTCATAAGCATCATTTAACTAAAAACGTTAAAATGCAAAAAAATAAATGCAAAACGTGATGACAAACAATAGTTTGAAAAAAAATTTTTTATAAAAAATTGTTTTTATTAAAATAATACATTTCATATTCATAATCATAATTTCATAAAAAAACACGTTATGCTTTACCATAAAAAATTTGCTGTTGTGAAAATATGAATTTTCAGATTTCTAAGCATAATTTAATTTAAAAAACGTTAAAAAGTGCAAGACAAAAGCAAAAAATGTTATATGACAAATGGTGTTTTGAAAACTATTTTTTTAAGAGAATATGATTGTTATTGGGAGAATATCAATTTGCATATTCATAAGCAAATTTTCATTTAAAAAAACCATTGAAATTTGCAATAAGTAAACGAAAAATGTGTCTATCGTTGGACAAAAATATGCCGTACACTTTTGGGGAACAACCTCCTTCCCTCAGTTAGTGCATTGAAGATGGGTCGAGGCTGGGTCTTCCAACTTGACAATGACCCGAAGCACACAGCCAGGATAACCAAGGAGTGGCTCCGTAAGAAGCATATCAAGGTTCTGGCATGGCCTAGCCAGTCTCCAGACCTAAACCCAATAGAGAATCTTTGGAGGGAGCTCAAACTTTGTGTTACTCAGCGACAGGCCAGAGACCTGACTGATCTAGAGAAGATCTGTGTGGAGGAGTGGCCCAAAATCCCTCCTGCAGTGTGTGCAAACCTAGTGAAAAACTACAGGAAAAGTTTGACCTCTGTAATTGCAAACAAAGGCTACTGTACCAAATATTAACATTGACTTGCTCAGGTGTTCAAATACTTATTTGCAGCTGTATAATACAAATAAATAGTTTAAAAATCATATATTGTGATTTCTGGATTTTTCTTTTTAGATTATGTCTCTCACAGTGGACATGCACCTACGATGACAATTTTAGACCCCTCCATGATTTCTAAGTGGGAGAACTTGCAAAATAGCAGGGTGTTCAAATACTTATTTTCCTCACTGTACACTGATTCTAAATATGCTTATGGTGTTGTGCCGAAACATGGAAGCAAAGACACTTGAAACAGTTGATGGAAAGCCCATAGCTCAGTTTAATCTCATAAGCGACCTCTTAAATGCTGTTCAACTCCCTGCCAAAATGGCCATAGTTAAGGTTAAAGGACATGCCACAGGTGATTCAGGGGAAATTCTGGTAAATATATTTGGGAAAAGGATCCTAGCTAGGTTTGGTATTCCTAGTGTGATTGAAAGTGATAACGACACACCTTTTGCTTCTAAAGTAACACACATTTTTGGCTAAAAGCTTAGCAATTAATTGCCATTTTAATATTCCCTATCACCCACAGTCGGCCTTTCCCGACCCCATTGATCAGGATACGCACTTGGCATTTCTTCCATCAGAGCTTCGTAGTTCCTAAGGAAAACCTCTCCAAGCATTAAGTTTTGTTTGGGCATGATAAAAATCAAACAAAAGTGCAAATGTTCATAGCAAAAACTGTTATGACAAACAATGGTTTAACAAAATTATGACATTTTACATTATTATGCAATTAATTAGTAAAATATAACTCTATCAAACGCTGTTATTGTTGAGAGTCATTGTTCATCTAACCTGGAGTTTCTCATGGTTAAATGTAGACTGCTTTATCTACAGCGGGAGTACACTTCCACCATTATTACAGCAGCTTACATTTCCCCTGATGCTGATGCCAGGCTTGCTATGAAAGAACTTTATGCGGCCATCAGTAAACAACAGATTGTTCACCCGGAAGCTGTGTTTATTGTTGCGGGAGATTTTAATCACTCAAACTTAAAGGCCGTGCTCCCAAAATTTCTTCAGCATGTTTCATGTCACACCAGAAGGAAAAAAACATTAGACCATGTATACACAAACATGGCTGGAGCTTACGTTGCGACCCCCCTCCCCCACCTGGGACAGTCAGGTCACCTTTCTTTGTTCCTCACCCCCAAATATGCACCCCTCATCGATCGAGTGAAGCCATCAGTGAGAACCATCAAGGTGTGGCCCGCAGAGGCAGATGTCACACTTCAGGAAAAAGTTTTTACACACAGACTAGAGTTCATTTGCTTCTCAGGCCACCAGTGACACTCACACAGACATCGACTGCTACAACTCTTCTGTACTGGATTACTTCAGTTCGACCATAGACAGTGTTACTACCCAGAAACAGATCATCACATACCCAAATCAGAAGCCATGGATGAACAAGGAGGTGCGCCTCCTGCTGAAGGCACGCACTACTCAGACACTCAGGCCTACAGCACATCCAGAGCTAACCTGAAGAGGGACATCAAAAAGGCCAAGCAATGTTACAAGCTAAAGATAGAGGAGCATTTTTCCAACTCTGCCCCTCGACGCATGTGGCAAGGCATCCAGGCGATCGGTGATTACAAATCCTCCCACTCCACCCCCGCTGCCACAGATGTCCTCTTCTTGAATGAGCTTAATGTCTTTTATGCTCACTTTGAGAGAGACAACAAAGAAACTGCCACAAAGTTCAAACTCTCGGCTGATCACTCTCCAATCACACTCTCCTGCACAGATGTCTGCAATGCACTGAGCCGGGTCAGCGCACACAAAGCCGCTGGACCAGACAACATCCCTGGACGCGTACTCAGGGCATGTGATGAGCAGCTCGCTGGGGTCTTTACTGACATCTTCCACCTGTCTCTTGCCCAAGCAGCTGTTCCCACAGGCTTTAAATGCATCTCCATTGTGCCATTACCAAAACACTTCAACCCAACATGCCTGAACAACTACCGCCCTGTAGCATGAAGTGCTTTGAGCGGCTGGCCCTGGCACACCTGAAGGACTCTTTGCCATCCACATTAGACCCTCACCAGTTTGCCTACCGCAGCAATAGGAGCACAGAAGATGCAGTTTCCATGGCACTGCACTCTGTGCTCACACACTTGGACAATAAGAACACTTACGCACATATGCTGTTTGTTGACTTCAGCTCAGCATTTAATACCATCATTCCATCCAAGTTAATAGCCAAACTTGCAGATCTGGGCATTAACACCTCCACCTGCAACTGGATCTGGGACTTTCTGACCAACAGACCCCAGCAGGTACGATCTGGCTCTATCTGCTCCAACACCATCACACTCAACACCACAGGGCTGTGTGCTGAGACCATTCCTCTACTCCCTCTTCACCTCCGACTGCAGGCCTGTGAATGGATCCAACTCCATCATCAAGTTTGCAGATGACACTAATGTGATTGGTGATTGGACTTCATGAAAGATTGGACTTCATGAAAGAGTCAAGAGGCACACAATGACACCACCCACATCAATGGGATGGCTGTTGAGCGCGTCTCCAGTTTCAAGTTCCTGGGGATCCACATCTCGGCAGACTTGTCCTGGACTACCAACACCTCCAGCCTGGTGAAGAAGGCTCACCTGCGTCTCTTTTTCCTGAGGACACTAAAGAAAAATCAGCTCTCCTCGGATATCCTGGCGCAATAGAAAGCATCCTGACCAACTGTGCACAAGGCACTGCAGCGTGTGGTGAAAACTGCCCAGCGCATCACAGGGACTTTACTTTTTTCCAGCCATGGTGGACATCCAAAAGAAACGCTGTCTGTGTCGAGCTCGCAGCATTCTTGAAGACTCCTCTCATCCCGCCCATAGACTGTTTTCTCTTTTGCCCTCCTGCAGGTGTTTCAGGACCAGGACCAGTCGAATAAAGAACAACTTTTTTCCTAGAGCTGTCTCTTTACTGAACTCTGCCCCTCGCTGATACACTACCACATTTCCCCCCACACCTCACACTTTTAGAGCTGTCTCTTTACTGAACTCTGCTCCTCGCTGATACACTACCACATTCCCCCCCCACACACTTTGTTATTGCACTAATGGACTGTTTACACAAACCTATGCTCATTTGCACACTGCTCTCTTTGTATTGCTGCTCACCATTAACTTATTACCATTGTATATATACTCGTTTTCTGTTTATAGTTATAGCAATATATTATGTTCACATCCTTCTGTAAATTTCTGTTTATAGTAATAGGCATCTGTAAAACATGTTCATAGTACATATATACTCATCTGTATATTGTATTCATAGTACATATATATTCATATTCAAAGTACATATACATCTGTAAATTACAGTTTATAGTCCTATATTACCATTCTATTTAACTTATGTATATCATGTAACACTGTATATCCTGCACTTGCTGTTATTGCACTCTGGTTAGTCCCAAACTGCATTTCGTTGCCTTGTACTTGTACATGTGTAATGACAATAAAGTTGAATCTAATATAATAACTGTTCATATAGAGAAGCATATTTTTATGGAAAACCGTTGAAAAAAGTGCAATAAGTGAACGAAAAAGTTTTATGATTTCCATGTTTGGCAAAAATATGTTGTTTTTTTTCCATATAAATATGTAATAACTTGGTAAAATCTGAAATTATATAAACAAAGGAATAATTTAATGAAAACTGTTAAAAAAATGTGAAATAAATCAATAAAAAAAGTGAAATGACAAGTTTTTGACATTTATTGTGAAAAATGACTTTTCATTAGCATCATTTAACTAAAAGCCATTTAAAATAGCAAACATTCAATGCAAAACGTGATTTGACAATGTTTTGTAGATAGACTTTTTTAAAAAATAAAATATGTATTGTTTTGATAAACTATATAATTTTCTATTCATAATCATAAATTCATTAACAAAAAAAGTTAACCTTTACCATAAAAATGAGTAATTGTGGATCATGATCCATATGATCATGGAAAACTTTAAAAAAAATGCCAGAGTGACGTGGGGCCGCCTTCCCGTGGGCGCAGGAGGGACCGTAAGGGACGGTGCTGTGAGGATTGGGCAGCAGTATACATTTTAGTTTTCATAATCATACTTTCAAAAAAACTCATAAAAACTGCAAAAAGTGAGTTAAAATGGTTAGAAAGACATTATTACTCAAAAACGTAACAAAAGCACTTTTTTGGCAAAACCTTTTACGTGCTGCCAAGAATGAGTTTCTTATACACTGAAAATGCGATTCCGCAAGTCTCAGGCTTCTAGGACGAAGAGAAAGCGGTTTTTTGAACCAAGCGTATTTGCACAAAAAGCATGTACTTGCCGATTATTATTTTACATGTTTATGATGAGATAAAATATTAGAAAACAATTTCTGCCCCAAATATGACATTTTTCATATAAATATTATTGGTTTTTCAAAAAGTATACATTTTAATTTTCATAATCATACTTTCAAAAAAACTCATAAAAACTGCAAAAAGTGAGTGAAAAATGGTTAGATAAACAAAATTAATCAAAAACGTAACAGCACATATTTGGCAAAGCCTTCTACGTGCTGTCAAGGATGAATTTCTTATACACTGAAAATGCGATTCCGCAAGTCTCAGGCTTCTAGGACGAAGAGAAGGCGGTTTTTTGAACCAAGCGTATTTGCACAAACAGCATGCACTTGCCCATTATTATTTTACATATTTTTGATGAGATTTGATATAACAAAACATTTTCTGAACAAAATTTGACATTTGTCATATAAATATTATAGTTATTTCAAAAATTTAAATTTTCATATCTATTATTATAATTTCATAAAAACTGCAAAAAGTGAATAAAAATTGGTTAGAAAGTCATAATTAATCGAAAACGTAACAACAGCACATATTTTGCAAAGCCTTTTAGGTGCTGTCAAAAATGAATTTCTTATACACTGAAAATGCGATTCCGCAAGTCTCAGGCTTCTAGGACGAAGAGAAAGCGGTTTTTTGAACCAAGCGAATTTGCACAAACAGCATGCACTTGCCCATTAGTATTTTACATATTTTTGATTAGATAAAATATTAGAAAATAATTTCTGCCCAAAATATGACTTTTTTCATTCAAATATTATGTTTTTCAAAAAGTATACATTTTATTTTCATAATCATAATTTCAAAAAAACTCATAAAAACTGCAAAAAGTGAGTGAAAAATGGTTAGAAAAACACAATGAATCAAAAACGTAACAAAAGCACTTTTTTGGCAAAGCCTTCTACGTGCTGTCAAAAATGAGTTTCTTATACACTGAAAATGCGATTCCGCAAGTCTCAGGCTTCTAGGACGAAGAGAAAGCGGTTTTTTCAACCAAGCGTATTTGCACAAACATCATTCCATTGCCCATTATTATTTTACATATTTTTGATGGGATTTGATATAATAAAACATTATCTGACTAAAATATGACATTTGTCGTATAAATATTATAGTTTTTCAAAAATAAATATATTTTTTATTTTCAAAATCATAATTTCATAAATACTGCAAAAAGTGAATAAAAATGGGTTAGAAAGTCATAATTAATCGAAAACGTAACAACAGCACATATTTGGCAAAAGCCTTTTAGGTGCTGTCAAAAATGAGTTTCTTATACACTGAAAATGCGATTCCGCAAGTCTCAGGCTTCTAGGACGAAGAGAAAGCTGTTTTTTGAACCAAGCGTATTTGCACAAACAGCATACACTTGCCCATTATTATTTTACATATTTTTGATGAGATTTGATATAACAAAACATTTTCTGACCAAAATTTGACATTTGTCATATAAATATTATAGTTATTTCAAAAATTTAAATTTTCATATTCATAATTATAATTTCAAAAAAACTGCAAAAAGTGAGTAAAAATGGTTAGAAAGACATTATTACTCAAAAACGTAACAAAAGCACTTTTTTGGCAAAACCTTCTACGTGCTGTCAAAAATGAGTTTCTTATACACTGAAAATGCGATTCCGCAAGTCTCAGGCTTCTAGGACGAAGAGAAAGTGTTTTTTTCAAACAAGCGTATTTGCACAAACAGCATACACTTGCCCATTATTATTTTACATATTTTTGATGAGATTTGATATAACAAAACATTTTCTGACCAAAATTTGACATTTGTCATATAAATATTATAGTTATTTCAAAAATTTAAATTTTCATATTTATAATTATAATTTCATAAAAACTGCAAAAAGTGAGTGAAAAATGGTTAGATAAACAAAATGAATCAAAAACGTAACAGCACATATTTGGCAAAGCCTTCTACGTGCTGTCAAGAATGAATTTCTTACATGACAATGACCCGAAGCACACAGCCAGGATAACCAAGGAGTGGCTCTGTAAGAAGCATATCAAGGTTCTGGCGTGGCCTAGCCAGTCTCCAGACCTAAACCCAATAGAGAATCTTTGGAGGGAGCTCAAACTCCGTGTTTCTCAGCGACAGGCCAGAAACCTGACTGATCTAGAGAAGATCTGTGTGGAGGAGTGGGCCAAAATCCCTCCTGCAGTGTGCAAACCTGGTAAAAAACTACAGGAAACGTTTGACCTCTGTAATTGCAAACAAAGGCTACTGTACCAAATATTAACATTGACTTTCTCAGGTGTTCAAATACTTATTTGCAGCTGTAGCATACAAATAAATAGTTAAAAAATCATATATTGTGTTTTCTGGATTTTTCTTTTAGATTATGTCTCTCACAGTGGACATGCACCTACAATGACAATTTCAGACCCCTCCATGATTTCTTAGTGGGAGAACTTGCAAAATAGCAGGGTGTTCAAATACTTATTTTCCTCACTGTATATATATATATATATATATATATATATATATATATATATATATATATATATATATATATATATATATATATATATATATATATATATATATATATATATATATATATGTATTTGCCATTGTTTTAGAAAAAAAGATTCACTAATCAATAATCTAATCTACATAAGGTTAGCTCCAGTTATAACCCACCTGAAGCCGGTAGATCCTGTAATTCCTATATTTGGACAATTAAGGTAAGTGGTGTTTAAAATTTTCTTCTGAAATGGGCATTTTCTCAGGCTCCTTTGTTCTGTCCATTAACTCCAAATTTCCTTTGATTATTATTACTCATTAAACTCATGATTATTTAGTGTTGTAGTTGGTGGAGGTCATTTTCAACTAATTTGTAGACAACTGTATCTAATGATTATTTTTTACAAAAAGTTACAAATCTAACGAGTTATAAATCTTTGTTGGCAAATATATTTTTTTCTTTGTATATTAACTAATTCTTTTGGCTGTATTTATTCTATATGAGTAAACTACTGTGTAGTTTTATTCATACCAAAATGTCGTATTTTATAAGCTCAGTAAAAAGTATTTTGCAGCCTAGCACTTCTACAAATACAACTACAAAGAGCCATGAGAAGTAACAAATCATCTAGAGTACAAGTACCTGAAATCTATACTTTAGTACAGTACAGTACTTAGCCTTACAATAACACACTTCATTTTCATCACTGACTGGTTGTTTTTCTATGTATGTGAAAATAGAGACTACACTTTGGTTATATTTATAAAATGACAAAAAGCTGATTTTATTACACACTTTAGATTTAGGGTTTAGGTCACTGGTTCACTGTCAAGAAAAAAAGGTTTTTACATTACAGTTCATCATCAGAATTTTCAAAGTCACTGTCACTGTCATAGTCATCAGCTGACGATTTGTTTTAAAAGTTGATGTTCAAGCACAGAGTTTCTGTGTTTTGGAACCATTATGTTGTATTTCTCCACAACCGATGTAAGAATCCCCTTCTCTTCCCTGATCTTGCGGTGGATCCTGGCACGACCTTTGTTGCCATCTGTATCTTTATAGAAACGCTGGGAACGCCTCTTGATACTCGCCACCAGCACCAATTCTGCTGGCCAAATCATCAACATCACTTGTGGTTGTTGCTGAGAAGAAACTACAACAAGAGTAACAATTACAATTGATGACAACTAAATGTATTACTAGAAACATAAATATACACAGTATACACACACACTAGTCATTTTCTCACCGTCTGCCCACTCCTTTACATCATTGACCCAGTCTTCCAATTGGCTCACTGTCACTGTCAGGCCGACCTTCATGCACTCTAGGTTTTGCAACTGGCTTTGCAGAGCTTTCGTGGTCTGAAATGACAAGAAATCTCAGATAGTATAAAAACAAACAAATCTTTAAAATACAGGGTTAATTAAAAAAGAAAACTCCAGCCAAGTCACAAGTATTATATTCACAATCAACTTGGATAACTCACGGTCACTGACTCATTCCATGACAATGCTTGAGAACTGAAGCAATGCGTCATGATATCGGTTCATTCGTTTTGAATAACCCTGTACAGCTTAAAAAATTAATGACATTCATTACTAAGCATCTAGAACTAATTCTACTGATTCTATCTTACCTTCTGATATCGGCGGCTCAGTGCGGTGGCCAAATTGTTGAACTTTTGTTGATTCCAGTGCATAGCCATGAGAGTCAGCATGTCTGTGCGTCCTGCAAACACAGAAAATATCATGTTAACATATTCCCCCTGAAATGATGTAACAAGTGCAGTAGAAGGTCATTTTACCTGCTTTAGACATGTGTTTTGTGGTCACTGCAATCCTGGGGAGGAAAGCATTGCACTGTTCCACCTCCTCTCCTAGTGTTAAACCAGCCCCATCCTGATATGCTCCACTCCATTTTACCTGATTAGGAATGAAAAATAATAGTATAATGCTGAGAACGGCAAAAAATCCCCCCCCGTACATATTTAACGCACAGAGTAGCACTCCATGCCGACACACCGCAAGCTCCAGTCCCTCCTTGTCTACCTTGCTAGCAGATCTTTGGGAAGTCTCTCTGGCTGCTGACCACTCGCCTCCACAAACACCTCTTCCACTGACCTATAATATAGAAAATAGTTGATGAAAATAAGACTCTCGTTAACAAAATTTGTAGTTGGAGGCAATTGTACTCCTGAATAAAGTCTAATCATCTGCGATTTTACAGTACATGTTTGGATGCCTCGTGACTGTAGTCCACAAATCTTGTCAGATCTTCATCCTTAGCTATAAAGACGTCTTCAAAGATGGCCTGTTCTTCAGATCTATACAAAAAAAACCCAAAAAAACAGGTACACAAAAGTTAGAGACATTGTAATCTAATTTAACTTTACTGTGCACATTAAAGGATATTTTTTCTTATTAATATTGTTTCAACAGCATTATGCACAGTTTTGGTTTACCTAGCTGCATTCTTGAAACGGTAAAACTTGCGGTTTCCATCTACTGAAACTGCCAGAATATCTGGGGTGCATGCAGGACAGATGAAAGGCTGATTTGCAGATTTTGTCCACCTCAAAACGGACAGCCTCCCACTCAAAAAAGCTTTTCTGAAAACTGTCTGTGGAGATCTTGCCAGTCTATAAAAAGTAAGGAAATCAACAGATAATAATGTAAAACAAATGCATTAGCATCAAACACCTTTCAACCCAGAATACAGAAAGAACCAATACTGTAGGATAAATAAATGTAATACTCACACGACCAAAGCGGACAGTTCGCTGATCCAGCATTCTTGAAAAAGCTTGGCAGGACAGTTCGGGTGCTGCTATCTTCATTTCTTCAAATGAAAAAAAGACATCTGTGGCATAAATTGTGTTCAGGGTCACAGGCCAGTAGTCACCTGAATTAACTTGACCACTCCAGCAGCCCAAGTGGCTTGGCATGTCCACAACTCAACTCAGGCATGCTTAGATCATATCGTCCTGAAAAAAATAAAAAACATTTCCACTTTAAAGTAAACCTTAAATGATTAATCAGGTCTTGGATTATTTCAACCTTTTTTTACATGACTTTGTATACTTGTTAAACATTACTCAAAAGTCATGTGTAGATCTTACATACAGACCTGTGCCAAACCTATGGAGGTAGAGCATGTATAGATTTTTATCTTCACACACTTACCATTCATTGTGATCACAGCAACAGTATTCCCTGGGCTGACCCTCAATGACTCTGGTGAACAACCGCAAATTTTGTCAGGAACCTCCACGGGCACATGGCGCACTGAACAAGATTGAACGTGAATTAAGATCATTTGGATTGACTGAGTAATATAACATTGGAACGATTCTACGGTATTGCAGTGCATTGCCAAAAAAGTATACAGAGATGCTCAAAAAGCTGACTGACATGAAGTGTACACATAAATTCAATATCAAACAACAAGAGACAAAAAGGCATATTTAAATAGTAATGCTTATGAGGACTAACAATTCCTAGAATAATATTTATGTTGTCCAGACACAAAGGAGAACTTACCACAATGGGAAAGAGCCTTAACTACAACAAAAGTTATGGAGGCAATGGCTGGTAAAATCCAGGAGTCATGGCATCTCGGTTATGGAGAACATGTCTGGTGTACATGATGACATCACATTCAGCACAAAAGAAGGGGCGTGGTCGACAGTCACAACACCGGACAGCAGCTGGATTGCTTCCACACAGTTGGCAGATGCGTGTTACCACATTTTCTCGTGCCACAGCCGTGTTCACCAGGCGGGGTCTCTCTGCCCTCCACTTCTCTAAAATGAGACTTTGTCTTGTACTCCAGTTTGAGGAAACTAGAAGAGGATCTCTTGAGGTTCCAAGAGCTGATGCATCATCATCTAAAGAATCGCTCAGTGAGTGCTGGAGATCTTGCATGAAACACTCTGTTAAAATAGTATGGAATATTAAACATACACACATACACACATTATGTGTGTGTGTATATATATATATATATATATATATATATATATATATATATATATATATATATATATATATATATATATATATATATATATATATATAAAATGTAATTTACAGAATGAAGTACACACCAACATTCTCTGGAGAAAAGGTCACCTTACAGTTAGTGTCAGGAGCACTGATGTGAGGATCAGTTTTCCGAATGTGATCAGCTGTACCACATAAAAACAATAAAGAACAACATTCCGAACATTTACAACTTGTCCCACAATTTTATTTCCCTTATTACCAGCATAAAATGGTCTAAGCTCACTGTTTAACATTTAGTCGAGAGGACTAGAAGACTTTTTATTTCCCAAACCTAAATGTAGACATTTCAATTGCTTGCAGTTATTGTCTATAGGTTGTCAAATAGATGAGGATAGCAAAAAAAAAATGCTTGCTGTAGAAGCAGATAATAAAAAAACAAGCTGGTTGGCCACTGACAACACACTCAGAACAAACTGCTTCGAACAAATCTTACCAAGACCAATCATTTAGTGAAGCTTATACTTCTTTACACAAAGACAATTTAGTTCCATGTTAAAAATGTGCTTCTGAAAATAAAAAAAACTTGCTTCTGGTTTGATTGTTTCCATCATATTCCTTGTTTGATACATTCATAAGTGCCTAAACAATCCAGATATTCAATATATCTTGAATGAGAAATTATACTGACCCTCGTTTGACTGATTCCTGCTTGATCTTGGTCTTGCATAGACAATGTTTCCATCACTGTCTCTCTTTCTCCAATGTACCCTTGGTTCAGGTGTTTTTACTGGTGCTGCTTCCTCCTTTCCCTGCAGCTCTTGAAGTAAGTCATCAAGACTTTGGAGCTCATCATTGATTTCTTGATGTCCAACCAGGTTATCCAGCAGCATAAACTGTTCTTGTAGTTCTGAATCACTCATGGTGAGGGGCAAAAACAGAAACAGACAAAAAGACAGACAGATACAACAACAAGAACAGATGTAAACAGTGAGAGAGAAAGAGACAGAGAGAGAGGGTGAGAGGGAGAGAGAGAGAGAGAGAAAAAGAGAGAGAGAGAGAGAGAGAGAGAGAGAGAGAGAGAGAGAGAGAGAGAGAGAGAGAGAGAGAGAGAGAGAGAGAGAGAGAGAGAGAGAGAGAGAGAGAGGAGGATAACAAGACAGACTTGGCTCTTAAAAGTGCCTTTTGCTATTTTGTGTGTGTATGTGTGTGTGTGTGTGTGTGTGTGTGTGTGTGGTGAGGGGATTAAAATAAAAGAGGAATGTTGGTAGCTGGCAAATCTGAAAGACCTAATGAGACAAAAAAAGAAAGATTTAGAATTCAGAATTGAATACCTTACATTTTTACCATTATTTTCTTCATCAGTGTTGGCAGATTGGGCAGTTTGTGATGGTTTTAAGTTGTACTATGTGGGATGAAATGAGATTAGACAGGTGGGATTTTGTTATTTCTGATGTGCCAAATGACAGACATGGAAAATAGTTTACAACGTAGTTACAACCTAACCTTCTTTAGACAAGAACACTTAATTTGCTTAATTATATTGTAAATATGCCTTGCTCAAGGGCTCAACAGTGGCAGCTTGGCAGTGCTGGGGCTTGAACCCCTGACTTTATGATCAGTAACCCAGAGCCTTAACCACTGGATCAGCACTGCCGTTATTTGCTAAGATTAGGTTATTGCTAAGATTTGTGCATTTACTAGAGTTTTTTGTGTGTATTTGGGAACAATTACTGGAAAACACACCAATCTGGCAACACTGTTCCTCATCTGAACATTTATAAATGGCTAAGGTATTAAAGTGCTACTGTCAGTTTGGTAACTTAAAACACAATTTACAAATATCATACAATCTCCTTTATTTCCTTGCATGATTAAATGTGGAAAAACAAACAAACAAACTTGAATGTAATTAGCTATCTTAGCCTGCCTACTACACATTTGGTGCAGCAAGTTATATTTTTATAATGTCTGCTGTGATTTACTGCATCACGAAACTGCTTCCTTTCACTTCTACAGCTTCTAAACACAACTTCTTGACCTGATTGAACAGTTTTTGTCCCGGAAATTGTAGGGATTGTTCCCAATTATATTAATGAACTGTTCTATTTACCGAGTGGAAAATCGCAATGGAGCATAGGATACAATGACGTCAGCGCGACTGATGAATTTATTAATAAATAAATGAATAAATAAATAAATAAGACAAGTCCTAATAAATAAATAAATAAATAAATAAATAAATAAATAAATAAGAAAAGTCCTAATAAATAAATAAATAAATAAATAAACGTGGTGAGGGAAGACATGCAGGTAGTTGGTGAGAAAGAGGCAGTTTTAGAGACGTGAATAAAAACATGACCTGGAATGAGTAGCCCTGCCATAATTAATTTATAGCAAGCTATTTTTTTTATTCTTATTTATCGTAGTCCCGATCCCGTTCATAACACAAATCAGACTGCAGTCTGATTCCCCAACACGTCAAATTTCAACAACGCAGGTTCCGGTTCAGAGATCTACAGAAGTCTATGGGAATCCCTGCACGTTGAAAAATGATGCTAAAAGGAATACCCAGTGCGTCAAAGGGGATTCCAGGGGATCCTGACCAAGCGTCCATATGTGACGAGTTGGGAGTGAGAACGTGTTGGATGCAGCGTGTGGTGTAAATGTGCATAATCGAGGGGAGAGAGAGAGAGAGACTCTGATGATCTTCTCAGCTGTCCTCACTATCCTCTGTAGGGTCTTGCGGTCCGAGACGGTGCAGTTCCCAAACCAGGCAGTGATGCAGCTTCTCAAGATGCTCTCAATGGTCCCTCTGTAGAACATGGTCAGGATGGGGGGAGGGGGATGAGCTTTCCTCAGCCTTCTCAGGAAGTAGAGATGCTGCTGGGCTTTCTTGGTGATGGAGCTGGTGTTGAGCGACCAGGTGAGGTTGTCCGCCAGATGAACACCAAGGAATTTGGTGCTCTTGACGATCTCCACTGAGGATCCATCAATAATCAGTGGAGATTGGTCGCTCTGTGCTTTCCTGAAATCCAAACCATCTCTTTCATTTTGTCGATGTTCAGAGACAGGTTGTTCGCTCCACACCAGGCAGTTAACCGTTGCTCTGTATGCTGACTCGTCGTTCTTGCTGATTAGACCCACCACGGTCGTGTCATCAGCAAACTTGATGATATGATTCAAACTGTGCATTGCTACACAGTCGTGAGTCAGCAAAGTGAACAGCAGTGGGCTGAGCACACAGCCCTTGGGGGCCCCAGTGCTCAGTGTGGTCAAACTGCATGCGGTCCAGGCAGGGTGAAAGCTGGGTCTTAATGTGCCTCATGACGAGCCTCTCGAAGCACTTCATCATAATGGGTGTGAGCGCGACGGGACGATAGTCATTGAGGCAGGAGACAGTAGATTTCTTCAGCACGGGAACGATAGTCGTTGCCTTGAAGCACGTGGGAACAATGTTACTGCTCAGGGAGATGTTGAAGATGTCAGTGAAGACATCCGCTAGCTGTTCTGCACATTCCCTGAGCACTCTGCCAGGAATGTTGTCAGATCCAGCAGACTTCCGTGAGTTTTTCTCACTTCAGCTGTGGTTAGACAGAGCACCTGGTCAGTGGAAGGAGGGATGGTCTTCCTCGCCTTCAAGTTGTTCTGTACCTCAAACCGGGCGTAGAAGTCGTTCAGCGCATCTGGGAGGGAGGCGTCACGGTCACAAGCAGGTGATGTTGTCTTGTAGTTTGTGATCGCCTGGATGCCCTGCCACATGCGCCGGGTGTCTCCGCTGTCCTGGAAGTGGTCGTGGATTTTCTTTGCGTGTGCGCGCTTCGCCTCTTTGATGGGACAGGACAGTTTGGCACTTGCTGTTTTTTAGGCCGCCTTGTCCCCAGTTCTGAAAGCAGAGTCCATTTGTTTCAGCAGCACACGCACATTTGCAGTCATTCATGGCTTCTGGTTGAAGCGTGAAATTGATTGTCTTGGAGATGGTCACATCATCAATGCACTTGCTGATGTAGCTGGTCACTGTTGATGTGTACTCCTCCAAGTTGATGGAATCGCCATTGGTTGCAGCCTCTCTAAACATGTCCCAGTCAGTGCACTCAAAACAGTCCTGAAAAGCAGAAGTAGCTCCTTCTGGCCAGGTTTTCACCTGTTTCAGAACCGGTTTAGAGCGTCTGATGAGCAGGCTGTATGCTGGAATTAACATAACAGAGCAGTGGTCTGAGTATCCGAGATGGGGGCGGGGCTCCGCACGATTCGCAAAATTGCAATAAGTGAACGAAAAAAAATTGATGAACGATGTTTTACATGAATATGACTTTCTCATATGAATGTGAAATTAATTGGTAAATATTGAAAGGAATAATTTCATGAAAAACTGAAAAAAAGTGCAAAAATTCAATGAAAATGTGATAAGTTTTACAAGATATTGTGAAATTATGACTTTTCATATTCATAAGCATCTTTGAAGTAAAAAGGATTTAAAAAATGCAAATGTTCATCGCAAAAACTGTTATGACAATCAATAGTTTGAAACAAATCTGACTGTTTTATAAAAAAAATAAAAAATAGTTTTTATTGAAATATTACATTTCATATTCAGAACCATAATTTCATAAAAAAAAAGTTAAATTTGAGTTATTGTGAAAATATGAATTTTTATATTCATAAGCATAATTTCATTAAAACCCATTAAAAAGTGCAATACGTAAACGAAAAACTTTAACATGACAAACCATGTTTTGACAAAATTATGACTTTTTGAATAAATATGAAATTAATTAGTAAAATATACATTTTCATATATAGAAGCATATTTTCATGGAAAACCGTTGAAAAAAAGTGCAATAAGTAAACAAAAAAGGATTCATGATAACCATGGCAAAATTATGACTTTTTTCATATGAATATCAAATCTTCTTCTTCTTCTTCTTCTTTCGGCTGCTCCCATTAGGGGTCGCCACAGCGGATCATCCGTCTCCATACCACCCTGTCCTCTATATCTGCCTCTTTCACACCAACTACCTGCATGTCTTCCCTCACCACATCCATGAACCTCCTCCTTGGCCTTCCTCTTTTCCTCCTACCTGGTGGCTCCATCTTCAGCATTTTTCTACCAATATAATTCATGTCCCTTCTCTGCACATGTCCAAACCATCTCAATCTCGCCTCCCTCACCTTGTCACCAAAACATCCTACATGTGCTGTCCCTCTAATAAACTCATTTCTAATCTTGTCCATCCTCGTCACTCCCAACGAAAACCTCAACATCTTCAGCTCTCAATGATCTCATCATTTACTCAATGCCACTGTCTCTAATCCATACAACATCGCAGGTCTCACCACAGTCCTATAAACTTTCCCTTTCATTCTTGCAGATACTCTTCTATCACAAATCACTCCTGTCACTCTTCTCCACCCACTCCACCCTGCCTGCACTCTTTTCTTCACTTCCCTAACACACTCTCCATTACTTTGCACTGTTGACCCCAGGTACCTGAACTCCTCCACCTTCTCCACCTCTTCTCCCTGCAACCGCATCACTCCACTGCCCTCCCTCTCATTCACACACATGTACTCTGTTTTACTCCTACTGACTTTCATTCCCCTTCTCTCCAGCGCATATCTCCACCTCTCCAGGGTCTTCTCAACCTGCTCTCTACTCTCACCACAAATCACAATATCATCTGCAAACATCATAGTCCAGGGAGACTCCTGTCTGACCTCGTCCGTCAACCTGTCCATCTCCACTGCAAACAGGAAAGGGCTCAGGGCCGATCCTTGATGCAGTCCAACCTTCACCCTGAACCAGTCTGTCGTACCTACTGCATACTTTACTGCCGTCACACTGTCCTCATACATGTCCTGCACCACCCTCACATACTTCTCTGACACACCTGACTTCCTCATACAATACCACAACTCCTCTCTCGGCACCCTGTCGTACGCTTTCTCTAAATCCACAAATACACAATGCAGCTCCTTCTGTCCTTCTCTATACTTCTCCATCAACATCCTCAAAGCAAATAAGGCATCTGTGGTGCTCTTCCTCGGCATGAAACCATACTGTTGCTCACAGATGGTCACCTCTTCTCCCAGCCTGGCTTCCACTACTCTTTCCCATAACTTCATGGTGTGACTGATCAACTTAGATCCCCTGTAGTTACTGCAGGTCTGCACATCTCCCCTATGCTTAAAGATCGGTACCAGCACACTCCTTCTCCATTCCTCAGGCATCCTCTCCCCTTCCAGAATCCTGTTAAACAATCTGGTTAAAAACTCCACTGCCATCTCTCCTAAACATCTCCACGCTTCTACCGGTATGTCATCTGGTCCAACCGACTTTCCATTCTTCATCCTCTTAATCGCTGCTCTCACTTCCTCCTTACTAATCCTATCTACATCCTGCTTCACCAACTCCACATCCTCCAACCTTCTCTCTCTCTGATTTTCCTCATTCATCAGCTGCTCAAAATACTCCCTCCATCTTCTCAACACATTCTCCTCACTAGTCAACACATTTCCCTCTCCATCCTTTATTGCTCTAACTTGCAGTACATCCTTCCCAGCTCGGTCCCTCTGCTTGGCCAATCGGTATAAATCCTTTTCTCCTTCCTTAGTGTCCAACCTCTTATACAGTTCCTCATATGCCTTTTCCTTGGCTTTCGCCACATCCCTTTTAACCTGCTGCCGCATCTCCTTGTACTCCTGCCTACTTTTCTCATCACTCTGTCGATCCCACTTCTGTTTTGCCAACCTCTTTCCCCTAATGCTCCTCATTCCACCACCACGTCTCCTTGTCTTGCTTTCTATTTCCAGATGTCACACCAAGTACTTTTCTAGCTGCCTCCCTCATCACTCCTGCAGTAGTTGCCCAATCATCCGGCACCTCTTCACCACCACCAAGCCCCTGTCTGACCTCTTGCCTGAACCTCACACTACACTCTTCCTCCTTCAGTTCCCACCATCTTGTTCTTCTTTCAAACCTTACTTTCCTCCTCTTCTTCTTCGCCTCCAAAACCATCCTACAGACCACCATCCGATGCTGTCTAGCTACACTGACCCCCGCCAACACCTTACAGTCTCCAATCTCCTTCAGGTTGCATCTCCTACGCAGAAGATAATCCACCTGTGTGCACCTTCCTCCACTCTTATACGTCACCCTATGATCCTCCTTCTTCCTAAAATACGTGTTTACCACTGCCATTTCCATCCTTTTAGCAAAATCTACCACCATCTGCCCTTCCACATTCCTCTCCTTAAAACCATACCTACCCATCACCTCCTCATCACCTCTGTTCCCTTCACCTACATGCCCATTAAAGTCTGCTCTAATCACCAATCGTTCTTTCCTAGGTACACCATCTACCACTTCATCTAATTCACTCCAGAATCTTTCCTTCTCCTCCATCTCACAGCCAACTTGTGGAGCATAGGCACTGATGACATTTATCATCATCCCTTCAACTTCCACCTTCACGATCATCACCCTATCAGAAACTCTCCTCACCTCCACTACACTCTTACTGTACTCTTCCTTCAGAATCACCCGTACACCATTTCTCTTCCCATCCACACCATGATAAAACAGTTTAAACCCACCTCCAATGTTCCTGGCCTTACTCCCTTTCCACTTGGTCTCCTGAACACACAACACATCTACCTTTCTCCTCTCCATCATATCAGATATCTCTCTCCCTTTACCCGTCATAGTACCAACATTTAAAGTACCAACCCGAACCTCTACTCTCCTACACTGCTCCTTTTCCTGCCGTCTCTGTAGACGCCTTCCTCCTCTCCTTCTCCTTCTTCGGCCAACAGTAGCCCAATTTCCACCGGTACCCTGTCGGCTAACGATACCTGTGGCGGTCGTTGTTAACCCGGGCCTCGACCGATCCGGTATGAAATTCTCATTTGTGATCCGCATATTTGATTTGGCACATGTTTTACGCTGGGTGCCCTTCCTAACGCAACCCTCCCCATTTACCCGGGCTTGGGACCGGCACTAAGAGTACACTGGCTTTGTGCCCCCCTAATGGCTGGGTTTTTCATATGAATATCAAATAAATTGGTAAAATGTGATTTTTGATATACAAAGGAATAATTTAATGAAAAACTGTTTAAAAAAAGTGAAATGATTTAATAAAGAAACGTGATATGACAAAACAAGTTTTTGAAATCTATTGTGAAAAATATAATGAGTAATATATTTATTAGCATCATTCAACTAAAAACCATTAAAAGTGCAAAAATTCAACGCAAAATGTGATAGATAAACAATGGTTTAAAAATAATTTATTTTTTTTAAATAAAAGATGTATTGTTTATTTTAAAATCTATGATTTTCCATTCATAATGATATTTTCATAAAAACCGTTAACCTTTACCATAAAAATATTAGTAATTGTAAAAAAAATAAATCATATGATCATGTAAAACCTTTAAAAAAAGGCCCATAAGTGAATCAAAAACAAAAAAGTGTCCATGCAAATCATGTTTTGACAGAAAAGATTATATTTTCAATAAAAATGTGATAGTTAAAATGAAAATATAAATTTTTATATTCATAAGCTTCATTTAATGGAAAACAGTAAAAAAAAAGTGCAATATGTAAGCGAAAAACTTACATGAAAAACCATGGTTTGAGCAAAAAATAAAATTTTTAATAAAAATATTAAAATAATTGCTATAATATAAATTCTCATATTCATCAGAATACTTTCATGAAAAACTGTTAAAAAGTTAATAAATAACGTGATATGACAAATCAAGTTCTTACAAGTTATTGTGAAAATTTTGACTTTTCATATTCATAAGCATCATCAACTAAAAACGTTAAATGTACAAAAATTCAACCAAAAACGTGATAAAAAATACAATAAAATAAAATAATATTTATATATCACATTTACATATTCATAATCATAATTTCATAAATAATACGAAAATACAAAATTAGAATTTTCAGATTTATAATTTAATAATTATAAATGTCAAAAACATTAAAAAGTGCAAGACGTAAACGAAAAATGGTTGAATGAATGAATGAATGAGTTTATTTTTACTTAATCAGGGACAATGCACAGAGAACATTAGTCTAAGAAAGAAGAGATGTCATGTGCCAGGTTATAGCAAAAAAAATGTTAATTTCCACCTGCAGTCCCTAGACAGATGTTACATTTGCAAAAGGTCATGAAATACATACAGTACCATAAATGGAAACATTATTTCACTCACATCAATAAAATCACTAAAAACACTCTCCACTTCATAATTTAACGGAAGTTATACAAGAAAAACCTTACTTCACTTACATCATAAAAACACTCTCCACTTCATGAATCTAGCACTCACTCACTCACAGTCTACATTGTTCATATCACAGTCATTTAGTGCTTACAAGTTTGCTTTGCTAATAGCCACTGTTTGGTCAGGTGTGTAAATGTGCTATAGTTTGTACATAAAATAATATCATTTGGAAGAGTGTTCCAAAGGCTTGCTGCTTTATAAACGAACGAATGTTGACCATAAGTGGTTCTGCATCTTGGAACGCTGCACTCTCCTCTGACTGTCGACCATGTGGCTCTATTAAGTCCATTTGAATTAAGTGTGACAAATTTTCTCAATTAGGGTTCATGACAAATGGTTTGAAAACAATGTTTTTTTTTTTTATAAGAATATGATTGTTATTGGGAAAATATGATGTTAATATTCATAAGCAAATTTTCATTAAGAACCGTTCAAAACTGCAATAAGTAAACAAAAAATGTGTCATGACAAATTATGGTTGGACAAAAATATGCCGTTTTTTAATAAAAAATTAAAATAAATTATATTCATAAACATAATTTTACATAATACATAAAAGAAAAAACCTAACAAAAGATGTTTGGCAAAAATAAGACAATTTTTCATAAAAAGATTCTTTTTAAACCATGATTTTTCATATTTAGAAGCATAATTTAATAGAAAAAAAAGAAAATTGCAATAAGTGAACGAAAAAAATAAACAGACATAAAAAATATTTTTGGACAATTTTTTCACACTGTGAGTTTTGACAGTTATTGATTTATCATATTCATAAGCATAGTTTATTTTTATTGAAAACAAACTTAAAAAATTGCAATAAGTGAACAACAAACTTGACATGTTTTGACAAAAAATTGCGTTTATATTAAAACTATGAGTTATGAAAATATTGTTTTTATAAAAGTAAAATTTCATGAAAATTCATTACAAAAACAATACGTAAAAGAAAAACCAACAAAATATAAAAATTTTTAAATAAATATTTTAGATATTGCAAAAAAAAATGGGTTAAAAAGACATACACAAACATGCATGCACTTGCCCATTGGCAAAGCCTTCTACGTGCTGTCAAGAATGAGCTTCTTAAGTGCTGAAAATGCGATTCCGCAGTCCTATAAACTTTCCCTTTCATTCTTGCAGATACCCTACTATCACAAATCACTCCTGTCACTCTTCTCCACCCACCCCACCCTGCCTGCACTCTTTTCTTTACTTCCCTAACACACTCTCCATTACTTTGCAGTGTTGACCCTAGGTACCTGAAAACTATTTCCAGATGTCACACCAAGTACTTTTCTAGCTGCCATCCTCATCACTCATGCAGTAGTTGCCCAATCATCCAAGCACCTCTTCACCACCACCGAGCCCCTGTCTGACCTCTTCCGTGAACCTCACACTACACACTTCCTCCTTCAGCTTCCACCATCTTATTCTTCTTTCAGTCCTCACTCTCCTCCTCTTCTTCTTCGCCTCCAAAACCATCCTACAGACCACCGTCCTATACTGTCTAGCTACTCTGTCCCCCGCCAACACCTTACAGTCTCCAATCTCCTTCAGGTTGCATCTCCTGCATAGAACATAGTCCACCTGTGTGCACCTTCCTCCACTCTTATAGGTCACCCTATGATCCTCCTTCTTCTTAAAATAAGTGTTCACCACTGCCATTTCCACCTTAACAAACGATGTTCCCTTCACCTACATGCCCATTAAAGTCTGCCCCAATCATCAATCGTTCTTTCCTAGATACACCATCTACCACTTCATCTAATTCACCCCAGAATCTTTCCTTCTCCTCCATCTCACAGCCGACTTGTGGAGCATAGGCACGGATGACATTTATCATCATCCCTTCAACTTCCAGCTTCACGTTCATCACCCTATCAGAAACTCTCTTCACCTCCACTACACTCTTACTATACTCTTCCTTCAGAATCACCCCTACACCATTTCTCTTTTCATCCAAACCATGATAGAACAGTTTAAACCCACCTCCAATGTTCCAGGCCTTACTCCCTTTCCACTTGGTCTCCTAAACACAAAACATATCTACCTTTCTCCTCTCCATCATATCAGCTATCTCTCTCCCTTTACCAGTCATAGTACCAACATTTAAAGTACCAACCCCAACCTCCACTCTCCTACACTTCTCTTTTTCCTGCTGTCTCTGTAGACATCTTCCTCCTCTCATTCCCCTCCTTTGGCCAACAGTAGCCCAAATTCCACCGGTACCCTGTCGGCTAACGATACCTGTGGCGGTCGTTGTTAACCCGGGCCTCGACCGATGGGGTATAAAATTCTCATTTGTGATCCGCATATTTGATTTGGCACGTTTTTACGCTGGATGCCCTTCCTAACGCAACCCTCCCCATTTACCCGGGCTTGGGACCGGCACTAAGAGTGCACTGGCATGTGCATCTATAATGGCTGGGTTAGTCAATATGAAAATATGAATTTTAATATTCAGAAGCATATGTTCATGGAAAAACCTTTAAAAGGTGGCATAAAGAAACAAATAAGTAACCATATAAATCAAGTTTCGATAAAAATGACTTTCAGTGAAAATGTGATATTGTGAAAATATGAATTTTCATATTTATAAGCATCATTTAATGAAAAAAACGTTTGCAAAAGTGCAATATGCAATCAAAAAACTTACATTAAAAACCATGGTCTGAGAAAAATATAATTATAAATATAATTATAAATTTTCATATTCATCAAAAAAAATTTCATGATAAAATGTTAAAAAGTGCTAAATTCAATGAAAAATGTGTAATGACAAATCAAGTATTTACAAGTTAAATTTGAAATGATTCATATTCATTAGTATATTTTCTTTAAAAAACATTAAAAAGTGCAAATATTCATTACAAAAACTGATATAATAGGTTGAAACAAATCTGACTTTCTTTTATAAAAAAAACATTTTTGTTGTTATTAAAATATTACATTTCATATTCATAACCATAATTTTATTGAAAAAAAGTTAACTTTTCCTAAAAATATGTTATTGTGAATATATAAATTTTCTTATTCATTAGCATAGTTTCATTAAAAAACATTAAAAAGTGCAATATGTTAGTGAAAAACTTACATGAAAAAGCATGGTTTGAGAGAAAAATACCTATTTTAATAAAAAATATTAAATTAATTGGTAAATTAATTCATAGAAATAATTTCATGAAAAACTGTTAAAAAGTGCAAAACTGCAGTGAATAACGTGATTGACAAATTAAGTTTTTACAAGTTATTGTGAAAAATTTGACTTTTCATATTCATAAGCATCATTTAACTAAAAACGTTAAAATGCAAAAAAATAAATGCAAAACGTGATGACAAACAATAGTTTGAAAAAAATTTTTTTATAAAAAATTGTTTTTATTAAAATAATACATTTCATATTCATAATCATAATTTCATAAAAAAACACGTTATGCTTTACCATAAAAAATTTGCTGTTGTGAAAATATGAATTTTCAGATTTCTAAGCATAATTTAATTTAAAAAACGTTAAAAAGTGCAAGACAAAAACAAAAAATGTTATATGACAAATGGTGTTTTGAAAACTATGACTTTTTTTTAAGAGAATATGATTGTTATTGGGAGAATATCAATTTGCATATTCATAAGCAAATTTTCATTTAAAAAAAACATTGAAATTTGCAATAAGTAAACGAAAAATGTGTCTATCGTTGGACAAAAATATGCCGTACACTTTTGGGGAACAACCTCCTTCCCTCAGTTAGTGCATTGAAGATGGGTCGAGGCTGGGTCTTCCAACTTGACAATGACCCGAAGCACACAGCCAGGATAACCAAGGAGTGGCTCCGTAAGAAGCATATCAAGGTTCTGGCATGGCCTAGCCAGTCTCCAGACCTAAACCCAATAGAGAATCTTTGGAGGGAGCTCAAACTTTGTGTTACTCAGCGACAGGCCAGAGACCTGACTGATCTAGAGAAGATCTGTGTGGAGGAGTGGCCCAAAATCCCTCCTGCAGTGTGTGCAAACCTAGTGAAAAACTACAGGAAAAGTTTGACCTCTGTAATTGCAAACAAAGACTACTGTACCAAATATTAACATTGACTTTCTCAGGTGTTCAAATACTTATTTGCAGCTGTATAATACAAATAAATAGTTTAAAAATCATATATTGTGATTTCTGGATTTTTCTTTTTAGATTATGTCTCTCACAGTGGACATGCACCTACGATGACAATTTTAGACCCCTCCATGATTTCTAAGTGGGAGAACTTGCAAAATAGCAGGGTGTTCAAATACTTATTTTCCTCACTGTACACTGATTCTAAATATGCTTATGGTGTTGTGCCGAAACATGGAAGCAAAGACACTTGAAACAGTTGATGGAAAGCCCATAGCTCAGTTTAATCTCATAAGCAACCTCTTAAATGCTGTTCAACTCCCTGCCAAAATGGCCATAGTTAAGGTTAAAGGACATGCCACAGGTGATTCAGGGGAAATTCTGGTAAATATATTTGGGAAAAGGATCCTAGCTAGGTTTGGTATTCCTAGTGTGATTGAAAGTGATAACGACACACCTTTTGCTTCTAAAGTAACACACATTTTTGGCTAAAAGCTTAGCAATTAATTGCCATTTTAATATTCCCTATCACCCACAGTCAGCCTTTCCCGACCCCATTGATCAGGATACGCACTGGCATTTCTTTCATCAGAGCTTCGTAGTTCCTAAGGAAAACCTCTCCAAGCATTAAGTTTTGTTTGGGCATGATAAAAATCAAACAAAAGTGCAAATGTTCATAGCAAAAACTGTTATGACAAACAATGGTTTGAAACAAATCTGACTTTTTTTAAGAAAAAAAAATTCATTTTTATAACCATAATGTCATAAAAAACTAACTTTTTCATAAAATATGAGTTATTGTGAAAATATGAGTTTTTATAGCATAATTTTATTAAAAACCATTAAACAAAAAACGTTCACATGACAAACCATGGTTTAACAAAATTATGACATTTTACATGAATATGCAATTAATTAGTAAAATATAACTCTATCAAACGCTGTTATTGTTGAGAGTCATTGTTCATCTAACCTGGAGTTTCTCATGGTTAAATGTAGACTGCTTTATCTACAGCGTGAGTACACTTCCACCATTATTACAGCAGCTTACATTTCCCCTGATGCTGATGCCAGACTTGCTATGAAAGAACTTTATGCGGCCATCAGTAAACAACAGATTGTTCACCCGGAAGCTGTGTTTATTGTTGCGGGAGATTTTAATCACTCAAACTTAAAGGCCGTGCTCCCAAAATTTCTTCAGCATGTTTCATGTCACACCAGAAGGAAAAAAACATTAGACCATGTATACACAAACATGGCTGGAGCTTACGTTGCGACCCCCCTCCCCCACCTGGGACAGTCAGGTCACCTTTCTTTGTTCCTCACCCCCAAATATGCACCCCTCATCGATCGAGTGAAGCCATCAGTGAGAACCATCAAGGTGTGGCCCGCAGAGGCAGATGTCACACTTCAGGAAAAAGTTTTTACACACAGACTAGAGTTCATTTGCTTCTCAGGCCACCAGTGACACTCACACAGACATCGACTGCTACAACTCTTCTGTACTGGATTACTTCAGTTCGACCATAGACAGTGTTACTACCCAGAAACAGATCATCACATACCCAAATCAGAAGCCATGGATGAACAAGGAGGTGCGCCTCCTGCTGAAGGCACGCACTACTCAGACACTCAGGCCTACAGCACACATCCAGAGCTAACCTGAAGAGGGACATCAAAAAGGCCAAGCAATGTTACAAGCTAAAGATAGAGGAGCATTTTTCCAACTCTGCCCCTTGACGCATGTGGCAAGGCATCCAGGCGATCGGTGATTACAAATCCTCCCACTCCACCCCCGCTGCCACAGATGTCCTCTTCTTGAATGAGCTTAATGTCTTTTATGCTCACTTTGAGAGAGACAACAAAGAAACTGCCACAAAGTTCAAACTCTCGGCTGATCACTCTCCAATCACACTCTCCTGCACAGATGTCTGCAATGCACTGAGCCGGGTCAGCGCACACAAAGCCGCTGGACCAGACAACATCCCTGGACGCGTACTCAGGGCATGTGATGAGCAGCTCGCTGGGGTCTTTACTGACATCTTCCACCTGTCTCTTGCCCAAGCAGCTGTTCCCACAGGCTTTAAATGCACCTCCATTGTGCCATTACCAAAACACTTCAACCCAACATGCCTGAACAACTACCGCCCTGTAGCACTGACACTCATTGTCATGAAGTGCTTTGAGCGGCTGGCCCTGGCACACCTGAAGGACTCTTTGCCATCCACATTAGACCCTCACCAGTTTGCCTACCGCAGCAATAGGAGCACAGAAGATGCAGTTTCCATGGCACTGCACTCTGTGCTCACACACTTGGACAATAAGAACACTTACGCACATATGCTGTTTGTTGACTTCAGCTCAGCATTTAATACCATCATTCCATCCAAGTTAATAGCCAAACTTGCAGATCTGGGCATTAACACCTCCACCTGCAACTGGATCTGGGACTTTCTGACCAACAGACCCCAGCAGGTACGATCTGGCTCTATCTGCTCCAACACCATCACACTCAACACCACAGGGCTGTGTGCTGAGACCATTCCTCTACTCCCTCTTCACCTCCTGTGAATGGATCCAACTCCATCATCAAGTTTGCAGATGACACTAATGTGATTGGTGATTGGACTTCATGAAAGATTGGACTTCATGAAAGAGTCAAGAGGCACACAATGACACCACCCACATCAATGGGATGGCTGTTGAGCGCGTCTCCAGTTTCAAGTTCCTGGGGATCCACATCTCGGCGGACTTGTCCTGGACTACCAACACCTCCAGCCTGGTGAAGAAGGCTCACCTGCGTCTCTTTTTCCTGAGGACACTAAAGAAAAATCAGCTCTCCTCGGATATCCTGGCGCAATAGAAAGCATCCTGACCAACTGTGCACAAGGCACTGCAGCGTGTGGTGAAAACTGCCCAGCGCATCACAGGGACTTTACTTTTTTCCAGCCATGGTGGACATCCAAAAGAAACGCTGTCTGTGTCGAGCTCGCAGCATTCTTGAAGACTCCTCTCATCCCGCCCATAGACTGTTTTCTCTTTTGCCCTCCTGCAGGTGTTTCAGGACCAGGACCAGTCGAATAAAGAACAACTTTTTTCCTAGAGCTGTCTCTTTACTGAACTCTGCCCCTCGCTGATACACTACCACATTTCCCCCCCACACCTCACACTTTTAGAGCTGTCTCTTTACTGAACTCTGCTCCTCGCTGATACACTACCACATTCCCCCCCCACACACTTTGTTATTGCACTAATGGACTGTTTACACAAACCTATGCTCATTTGCACACTGCTCTCTTTGTATTGCTGCTCACCATTAACTTATTACCATTGTATATATACTCGTTTTCTGTTTATAGTTATAGCAATATATTATGTTCACATCCTTCTGTAAATTTCTGTTTATAGTAATAGGCATCTGTAAAACATGTTCATAGTACATATATACTCATCTGTATATTGTATTCATAGTACATATATATTCATATTCAAAGTACATATACATCTGTAAATTACAGTTTAAAGTCCTATATTACCATTCTATTTAACTTATGTATATCATGTAACACTGTATATCCTGCACTTGCTGTTATTGCACTCTGGTTAGTCCCAAACTGCATTTCGTTGCCTTGTACTTGTACATGTGTAATGACAATAAAGTTGAATCTAATATAATAACTGTTCATATAGAGAAGCATATGATCATGGAAAACTTTTAAAAAAATGCCAGAGTGACGTGGGGCCGCCTTCCCGTGGGCTCACCACCTGCAGGAGGGACCGTAAGGGACGGTGCTGTGAGGATTGGGCAGCAGTATACATTTTAATTTTCATAATCATACTTTCAAAAAAACTCATAAAAACTGCAAAAAGTGAGTTAAAATGGTTAGAAAGACATTATTACTCAAAAACGTAGCAAAAGCACTTTTTTGGCAAAACCTTTTGCGTGCTGCCAAGAATGAGTTTCTTATACACTGAAAATGCGATTCCGCAAGTCTCAGGCTTCTAGGACGAAGAGAAAGCGGTTTTTTGAACCAAGCGTATTTGCACAAAAAGCATGCACTTGCCCATTATTATTTTACATGTTTATGATGAGATAAAATATTAGAAAACAATTTCTGCCCCAAATATGACATTTTTCATATAAATATTATTGGTTTTTCAAAAAGTATACATTTTAATTTTCATAATAATACTTTCAAAAAAACTCATAAAAACTGCAAAAAGTAAATAAAAATGGTTAGAAAGACATAATTACTCAAAAACGTAAGAAAAACACTTTTTTGGCAAAACCTTTTACGTGCTGCCAAGAATGAGTTTCTTATACACTGAAAATGCGATTCCTCAAGTCTCAGGCTTCTAGGACGAAGAGAAAGCGGTTTTTTGAACCAAGCGTATTTGCACAAAAAGCATGCACTTGCCCATTATTATTTTACATATTTTTGATGAGATTTGATATAACAAATCATTTTCTGACCAAAATTTGACATTTGTCATAATTATTATAGTAATTTCAAAAATTTTAAGTTTCATATTCCTAATTATAATTTCATAAAAACTGCAAAAAGTGAGTGAAAAATGGTTAGATAAACAAAATTAATCAAAAACGTAACAGCACATATTTGGCAAAGCCTTCTACGTGCTTTCAAGAATGAGTTTCTTATACACTGAAAATGCGATTCCTCAAGTCTCAGGCTTCTAGGACGAAGAGAAAGCGGTTTTTTGAACCAAGCGTATTTGCACAAAAAGCATGCACTTGCCCATTATTATTTTACATATTTTTGATGAGATTTGATATAACAAATCATTTACTGACCAAAATTTGACATTTGTCATATAAATATTATAGTTATTTCAAAAATTTTATTTTTCATATTTATTATTATAATTTCATAAATACTGCAAAAAGTGAATAAAAAATGGTTAGAAAGTCATAATTAATCGAAAACGTAACAACAGCACATATTTTGCAAAGCCTTCTAGGTGCTGCCAAGAATGAGTTTCTTATACACTGAAAATGCGATTCCGCAAGTCTCAGGCTTCTAGGACGAAGAGAAAGCGGTTTTTTCAAACAAGCGTATTTGCACAAACAGCATGCACTTGCGCATTATTATATTACATGCTTATGATGAGATTTGATAAACCAAAACATTTTCTGACCAAAATATGGCATTTGTCATAATTATTATAGTAATTTCAAAAATTTTTAGTTTCATATTCATAATTATAATTTCATAAAAACTGCAAAAAGTGAGTGAAAAATGGTTAGATAAACAAAATTAATCAAAAACGTAACAGCACATATTTGGCAAAGCCTTCTACGTGCTTTCAAGAATGAATTTCTTATACACTGAAAATGCGATTCCTCAAGTCTCAGGCTTCTAGGACGAAGAGAAAGCGGTTTTTTGAACCAAGCGTATTTGCACAAAAAGCATGCACTTGCCCATTATTATTTTACATATTTTTGATGAGATTTGATATAACAAATCATTTACTGACCAAAATTTGACATTTGTCATATAAATATTATAGTTATTTCAAAAATTTTATTTTTCATATTTATTATTATAATTTCATAAATACTGCAAAAAGTGAATAAAAAATGGTTAGAAAGTCATAATTAATCGAAAACGTAACAACAGCACATATTTTGCAAAGCCTTCTAGGTGCTGCCAAGAATGAGTTTCTTATACACTGAAAATGCGATTCCGCAAGTCTCAGGCTTCTAGGACGAAGAGAAAGCGGTTTTTTCAAACAAGCGTATTTGCACAAACAGCATGCACTTGCGCATTATTATATTACATGCTTATGATGAGATTTGATAAACCAAAACATTTTCTGACCAAAATATGGCATTTGTCATATAAATAATAATATAAACTATAATAATAATATAAACTATAACTATAAAGTTATTTCAAAATTTGAATTTTCATAATTATAATTATAATTTCATAAAAACTGCAAAAAGTGAGTGAAAAATGGTTAGATAAACAAAATTAATCAAAAACGTAACAGCACATATTTGGCAAAGCCTTCTACGTGCTGTCAAGAATGAGTTTCTTATACACTGAAAATGCGATTCCGCAAGTCTCAGGCTTCTAGGACGAAGAGAAAGCGGTTTTTTGAACCAAGCGAATTTGCACAAACAGCATGCACTTGCCCATTAGTATTTTACATGTTTATGATGAGATAAAATATTAGAAAACAATTTCTGCCCAAAATATGAAATTTTTCATATAAATATTAGAGGTTTTTCAAACAGTATACATTTTAATTTTCATAATCATACTTTCAAAAAAACTGCAAAAAGTGAGTAAAAATGGTTAGAAAGACATTATTACTCAAAAACGTAACAAAAGCACTTTTTTGGCAAAACCTTCTACGTGCTGTCAAAAATGAGTTTCTTATACACTGAAAATGCGATTCCGCAAGTCTCAGGCTTCTAGGACGAAAAGACAGCGGTTTTTTCAACCAAGCGTATTTGCACAAACATCATTCCATTGCCCATTATTATTTTACATATTTTTGATGGGATTTGATATAACAAAACATTTTCTGACCAAAATATGACATTTGTCATATAAATATTATAGTTTTTCAAAAATATATATTTTTTATTTTCAAAATCATAATTTCATAAATACTGCAAAAAGTGAATAAAAAATGGTTAGAAAGTCATTATTAATCGAAAACGTAACAACAGCACATATTTTGCAAAGCCTTCTACGTGCTGCCAAAAATGAATTTCTAATACACTGAAAATGCGATTCCGCAAGTCTCAGGCTTCTAGGACGAAGAGAAAGCGGTTTTTTGAACCAAGCGTATTTGCACAAAAAGCATGCACTTGCCCATTAGTATTTTACATATTTTTGATGGGATTTGATATAACAAAACAATTTCTGCCCAAAATATGAAATTTTTCATATAAATATTAGAGTTTTTTCAAACAGTATACATTTTAATTTTCATAATCATACTTTCAAAAAAACTGCAAAAAGTGAGTGAATAATGGTTAGAAAAACACAATGAATCAAAAACGTAACAAAAGCACTTTTTTGGCAAAGCCTTCTACGTGCTGTCAAAAATGAGTTTCTTATACACTGAAAATGCGATTCCGCAAGTCTCAGGCTTCTAGGACGAAGAGAAAGCGGTTTTTTCAAACAAGCGTATTTGCACAAACAGCATGCACTTGCCCTTTATTATTTTACATATTTTTGATTAGATAAAATATTAGAAAATAATTTCTGCCCAAAATATGACTTTTTTCATATAAATATTATAGGTTTTTCAAAAAGTATACATTTTATTTTCATAATCATAATTTTAAAAAAAAACTCATAAAAACTGCAAAAAGTGAGTGAAAAATGGTTAGAAAAACACAATGAATCAAAAACGTAACAAAAGCACTTTTTTGGCAAAGCCTTCTACGTGCTGTCAAAAATGAGTTTCTTATACACTGAAAATGCGATTCCGCAAGTCTCAGGCTTCTAGGACGAAGAGAAAGCGGTTTTTTCAACCAAGCGTATTTGCACAAACATCATTCCATTGCCCATTATTATTTTACATATTTTTGATGGGATTTGATATAACAAAACATTTTCTGACCAAAATATGACATTTGTCAAATAAATATTATAGTTTTTCAAAAATATATATTTTTTATTTTCAAAATCATAATTTCATAAATACTGCAAAAAGTGAATAAAAAATGGTTAGAAAGTCATTATTAATCGAAAACGTAACAACAGCACATATTTTGCAAAGCCTTCTACGTGCTGCCAAAAATGAATTTCTTATACACTGAAAATGCGATTCCGCAAGTCTCAGGCTTCTAGGACGAAGAGAAAGCGGTTTTTTGAACCAAGCGTATTTGCACAAAAAGCATGCACTTGCCCATTAGTATTTTACATATTTTTGATGAGATAAAATATTAGAAAACAATTTCTGCCCAAAATATGAAATTTTTCATATAAATATTAGAGGTTTTTCAAACAGTATACATTTTAATTTTCATAATCATACTTTCATAAAAACTGCAAAAAGTGAGTGAAAAATGGTTAGAAAAACACAATGAATCAAAAACGTAACAAAAGCACTTTTTTAGCAAAGCCTTCTACGTGCTGTCAAAAATGAGTTTCTTATACACTGAAAATGCGATTCCGCAAGTCTCAGGCTTCTAGGACGAAGAGAAAGCGGTTTTTTCAACCAAGCGTATTTGCACAAACAGCACGCACTTGCCCATTATTATTTTACATATTTTTGATGAGATAAAATATTAGAAAATAATTTCTGCCCAAAATATGACTTTTTTCATATAAATATTATAGGTTTTTCAAAAAGTATACATTTTATTTTCATAATCATAATTTTAAAAAAAACTCATAAAAACTGCAAAAAGTGAGTGAAAAATGGTTAGAAAAACACAATGAATCAAAAACGTAACAAAAGCACTTTTTTGGCAAAGCCTTCTACGTGCTGTCAAAAATGAGTTTCTTATACACTGAAAATGCGATTTCTCAAGTCTCAGGCTTCTAGGACGAAGAGAAAGCGGTTTTTTCAACCAAGCGTATTTGCACAAACATCATTCCATTGCCCATTATTATTTTACATATTTTTGATGGGATTTGATATAACAAAACATTTTCTGACCAAAATATGACATTTGTCATATAAATATTATAGTTTTTCAAAAATATATATTTTTTATTTTCAAAATCATAATTTCATAAATACTGCAAAAAGTGAATAAAAAATGGTTAGAAAGTCATTATTAATCGAAAACGTAACAACAGCACATATTTTGCAAAGCCTTCTACGTGCTGCCAAGAATGAATTTCTTATACACTGAAAATGCGATTCCGCAAGTCTCAGGCTTCTAGGACGAAGAGAAAGCGGTTTTTTGAACCAAGCGAATTTGCACAAACAGCATGCACTTGCCCATTAGTATTTTACATATTTCTGATGAGATAAAATATTAGAAAATAATTTCTGCCCAAAATATGCCTTTTTTCATATAAATATTATAAGTTTTTCAAAAAGTATACATTTTATTTTCATAATCATAATTTCAAAAAAAAACTCATAAAAACTGCAAAAAGTGAGTGAAAAAATGGTTAGAAAAACAAAATAATCAAAAACGTAACAAAAGCACTTTTTTGGCAAAGCCTTCTACGTGCTGTCAAAAATGAGTTTCTTATACACTGAAAATGCGATTTCTCAAGTCTCAGGCTTCTAGGACGAAGAGAAAGCGGTTTTTTCAACCAAGCGTATTTGCACAAACATCATTCCATTGCCCATTATTATTTTACATATTTTTGATGGGATTTGATATAACAAAACATTTTCTGACCAAAATATGACATTTGTCATATAAATATTATAGTTTTTCAAAAATATATATTTTTTATTTTCAATATCATAATTTCATAAAAACTGCAAAAAGTGAGTGAAAAATGGTTAGAAAAACAATGAATCAAAAACGTAACAAAAGCACTTTTTTGGCAAAACCTTCTACGTGCTGTCAAGAATGAGTTTCTTATACACTGAAAATGCGATTCCGCAAGTCTCAGGCTTCTAGGACGAAGAGAAAGCGGTTTTTTGAACCAAGCGTATTTGCACAAAAAGCATGCACTTGCCCATTAGTATTTTACATGTTTATGATGAGATAAAATATTAGAAAACAATTTCTGCCCCAAATATGAAATTTTTCATATAAATATTAGAGGTTTTTCAAACAGTATACATTTTAATTTTCATAATCATACTTTCAAAAAAACTGCAAAAAGTGATTGAAAAATGGTTAGAAAAACACAATGAATCAAAAACGTAACAAAAGCACATATTTGGCAAAGCTTTCTACGTGCTGTCAAAAATGAGTTTCTTATACACTGAAAATGCGATTCCGCAAGTCTCAGGCTTCTAGGACGAAGAGAAAGCGGTTTTTTCAAACAAGCGTATTTGCACAAACAGCATGCACTTGCCCATTATTATTTTACATATTTTTGATGAGATTTGATATAACAAAACATTTTCTGACCAAAATATGACATTTGTCATATAAATATTATAGTTATTTCAAAAATTTAAATTTTCATATTCATAATTATAATTTCATAAATACTGCAAAAAGTGAATAAGAAATGGTTAGAAAGTCATTATTAATCGAAAACGTAACAACAGCACATATTTTGCAAATCCTTCTACGTGCTGCCAAGAATGAGTTTCTTATACACTGAAAATGCGATTCCGCAAGTCTCAGGCTTGTAGGACGAAAAGAAAGCGGTTTTTTGAACCAAGCGAATTTGCACAAACAGCATGCACTTGCCCATTAGTATTTTACATATTTTTGATGGGATTTGATATAACAAAACATTTTCTGACCAAAATATGACATTTGTCATATAAATATTATAGTTTTTCAAAAATATATATTTTTTATTTTCAAAATCATAATTTCATAAATACTGCAAAAAGTGAATAAAAAATGGTTAGAAAGTCATTATTAATCGAAAACGTAACAACAGCACATATTTTGCAAAGCCTTCTACGTGCTGTCAAAAATGAATTTCTTATACACTGAAAATGCGATTCCGCAAGTCTCAGGCTTCTAGGACGAAGAGAAAGCGGTTTTTTGAACCAAGCGTATTTGCACAAAAAGCATGTACTTGCCCATTAGTATTTTACATATTTTTGATGGGATTTGATATAACAAAACATTTTCTGACCAAAATATGACATTTGTCATATAAATATTATAGTTTTTCAAAAATATATATTTTTTATTTTCAATATCATAATTTCATAAAAACTGCAAAAAGTGAGTGAAAAATGGTTAGAAAAACACAATGAATCAAAAACGTAACAAAAGCACTTTTTTGGCAAAGCCTTCTACGTGCTGTCAAGAATGAATTTCTTATACACTGAAAATGCGATTCCGCAAGTCTCAGGCTTCTAGGACGAAGAGAAAGCGGTTTTTTGAACCAAGCGTATTTGCACAAACATCATTCCATTGCCCATTATTATTTTACATATTTTTGATGGGATTTGATATAACAAAACATTTTCTGACCAAAATATGACATTTGTCATATAAATATTATAGTTTTTCAAAAATATATATTTTTTATTTTCAATATCATAATTTCATAAAAACTGCAAAAAGTGAGTGAAAAATGGTTAGAAAAACAATGAATCAAAAACGTAACAAAAGCACTTTTTTGGCAAAGCCTTCTACGTGCTGTCAAGAATGAGTTTCTTATACACTGAAAATGCGATTCCTCAAGTCTCAGGCTTCTAGGACGAAGAGAAAGCGGTTTTTTGAACCAAGCGTATTTGCACAAAAAGCATGCACTTGCACATTAGTATTTTACATGTTTATGATGAGATAAAATATTAGAAAACAATTTCTGCCCCAAATATGAAATTTTTCATATAAATATTAGAGGTTTTTCAAACAGTATACATTTTAATTTTCATAATCATACTTTCAAAAAAACTGCAAAAAGTGAGTGAAAAATGGTTAGAAAAACACAATGAATCAAAAACGTAACAAAAGCACATATTTGGCAAAGCCTTCTACGTGCTGTCAAAAATGAGTTTCTTATACACTGAAAATGCGATTCCGCAAGTCTCAGGCTTCTAGGACGAAAAGAAAGCGGTTTTTTCAAACAAGCGTATTTGCACAAACAGCATGCACTTGCCCATTATTATTTTACATATTTTTGATGAGATAAAATATTAGAAAATAATTTCTGCCCAAAATATGACTTTTTTCATATAAATATTATAGGTTTTTCAAAAAGTATACATTTTATTTTCATAATCATAATTTAAAAAAAAACTCATAAAAACTGCAAAAAGTGAGTGAAAAATGGTTAGAAAAACACAATGAATCAAAAACGTAACAAAAGCACTTTTTTGGCAAAGCCTTCTACGTGCTGTCAAAAATGAGTTTCTTATACACTGAAAATGCGATTCCTCAAGTCTCAGGCTTCTAGGACGAAGAGAAAGCGGTTTTTTCAACCAAGCGTATTTGCACAAACATCATTCCATTGCCCATTATTATTTTACATATTTTTGATGGGATTTGATATAACAAAACATTTTCTGACCAAAATATGACATTTGTCATATAAATATTATAGTTTTTCAAAAATATATATTTTTTATTTTCAAAATCATAATTTCATAAATACTGCAAAAAGTGAATAAAAAATGGTTAGAAAGTCATTATTAATCGAAAACGTAACAACAGCACATATTTTGCAAAGCCTACTACGTGCTGCCAAGAATGAATTTCTTATACACTGAAAATGCGATTCCTCAAGTCTCAGGCTTCTAGGACGAAAAGAAAGCGGTTTTTTGAACCAAGCGAATTTGCACAAACAGCATGCACTTGCCCATTAGTATTTTACATATTTTTGATGAGATAAAATATTAGAAAATAATTTCTGCCCAAAATATGCCTTTTTTCATATAAATATTATAAGTTTTTCAAAAAGTATACATTTTATTTTCATAATCATAATTTCAAAAAAAAATCATAAAAACTGCAAAAAGTGAGTGAAAAAATGGTTAGAAAAACAAAATAATCAAAAACGTAACAAAAGCACTTTTTTGGCAAAGCCTTCTACGTGCTGTCAAGAATGAGTTTCTTATACACTGAAAATGCGATTCCGCAAGTCTCAGGCTTCTAGGACGAAGAGAAAGCGGTTTTTTCAACCAAGCGTATTTGCACAAACATCATTCCATTGCCCATTATTATTTTACATATTTTTGATGGGATTTGATATAACAAAACATTTTCTGACCAAAATATGACATTTGTCATATAAATATTATAGTTAGTCAAAAATATATATTTTTTATTTTCAATATCATAATTTCATAAAAACTGCAAAAAGTGAGTGAAAAATGGTTAGAAAAACAATGAATCAAAAACGTAACAAAAGCACTTTTTTGGCAAAACCTTCTACGTGCTGTCAAGAATGAGTTTCTTATACACTGAAAATGCGATTCCTCAAGTCTCAGGCTTCTCGGACGAAGAGAAAGCGGTTTTTTGAACCAAGCGTATTTGCACAAAAAGCATGCACTTGCACATTAGTATTTTACATGTTTATGATGAGATAAAATATTAGAAAACAATTTCTGCCCCAAATATGAAATTTTTCATATAAATATTAGAGGTTTTTCAAACAGTATACATTTTAATTTTCATAATCATACTTTCAAAAAAACTGCAAAAAGTGAGTGAAAAATGGTTAGAAAAACACAATGAATCAAAAACGTAACAAAAGCACTTTTTTGGCAAAGCCTTCTACGTGCTGTCAAAAATGAGTTTCTTATACACTGAAAATGCGATTCCGCAAGTCTCAGGCTTCTAGGACGAAAAGAAAGCGGTTTTTTCAACCAAGCGTATTTGCACAAACATCATTCCATTGCCCATTATTATTTTACATATTTTTGATGGGATTTGATATAACAAAACATTTTCTAACCAAAACATGACATTTGTCATATAAATATTATAGTTTTTCAAAAACATATATTTTTTATTTTCAAAATCATAATTTCATGAATACTGCAAAAAGTGAATAAAAAATGGTTAGAAAGTCATTATTAATCGAAAACGTAACAACAGCACATATTTTGCAAAGCCTTCTACGTGCTGCCAAGAATGAATTTCTTATACACTGAAAATGCGATTCCTCAAGTCTCAGGCTTCTAGGACGAAAAGAAAGCGGTTTTTTGAACCAAGCGAATTTGCACAAACAGCATGCACTTGCCCATTAGTATTTTACATATTTTTGATGAGATAAAATATTAGAAAATAATTTCTGCCCAAAATATGCCTTTTTTCATATAAATATTATAAGTTTTTCAAAAAGTATACATTTTATTTTCATAATCATAATTTCAAAAAAAAATCATAAAAACTGCAAAAAGTGAGTGAAAAAATGGTTAGAAAAACAAAATAATCAAAAACGTAACAAAAGCACTTTTTTGGCAAAGCCTTCTACGTGCTGTCAAGAATGAGTTTCTTATACACTGAAAATGCGATTCCGCAAGTCTCAGGCTTCTAGGACGAAGAGAAAGCGGTTTTTTCAACCAAGCGTATTTGCACAAACATCATTCCATTGCCCATTATTATTTTACATATTTTTGATGGGATTTGATATAACAAAACATTTTCTGACCAAAATATGACATTTGTCATATAAATATTATAGTTAGTCAAAAATATATATTTTTTATTTTCAATATCATAATTTCATAAAAACTGCAAAAAGTGAGTGAAAAATGGTTAGAAAAACAATGAATCAAAAACGTAACAAAAGCACTTTTTTGGCAAAACCTTCTACGTGCTGTCAAGAATGAGTTTCTTATACACTGAAAATGCGATTCCTCAAGTCTCAGGCTTCTCGGACGAAGAGAAAGCGGTTTTTTGAACCAAGCGTATTTGCACAAAAAGCATGCACTTGCACATTAGTATTTTACATGTTTATGATGAGATAAAATATTAGAAAACAATTTCTGCCCCAAATATGAAATTTTTCATATAAATATTAGAGGTTTTTCAAAAAGTATACATTTTATTTTCATAATCATAATTTAAAAAAAAACTCATAAAAACTGCAAAAAGTGAGTGAAAAATGGTTAGAAAAACACAATGAATCAAAAACGTAACAAAAGCACTTTTTTGGCAAAGCCTTCTACGTGCTGTCAAAAATGAGTTTCTTATACACTGAAAATGCGATTCCGCAAGTCTCAGGCTTCTAGGACGAAGAGAAAGCGGTTTTTTCAACCAAGCGTATTTGCACAAACATCATTCCATTGCCCATTATTATTTTACATATTTTTGATGGGATTTGATATAACAAAACATTTTCTGACCAAAACATGACATTTGTCATATAAATATTATAGTTTTTCAAAAACATATATTTTTTATTTTCAAAATCATAATTTCATAAATACTGCAAAAAGTGAATAAAAAATGGTTAGAAAGTCATTATTAATCGAAAACGTAACAACAGCACATATTTTGCAAAACCTTCTACGTGCTGCCAAGAATGAATTTCTTATACACTGAAAATGCGATTCCGCAAGTCTCAGGCTTTTAGGACGAAAAGAAAGCGGTTTTTTGAACCAAGCGAATTTGCACAAACAGCATGCACTTGCCCATTAGTATTTTACATATTTTTGATGAGATAAAATATTAGAAAATAATTTCTGCCCAAAATATGCCTTTTTTCATATAAATATTGTTTTTCAAATAGTATACATTTTATTTTCATAATCATAATTTCAAAAAAAACTCATAAAAACTGCAAAAAGTGAGTGAAAAAATGGTTAGAAAAACAAAATAATCAAAAACGTAACAAAAGCACTTTTTTGGCAAAGCCTTCTACGTGCTGTCAAAAATGAGTTTCTTATACACTGAAAATGCGATTTCTCAAGTCTCAGGCTTCTAGGACGAAGAGAAAGCGGTTTTTTCAACCAAGCGTATTTGCACAAACATCATTCCATTGCCCATTATTATTTTACATATTTTTGATGGGATTTGATATAACAAAACATTTTCTGACCAAAATATGACATTTGTCATATAAATATTATAGTTTTTCAAAAATATATATTTTTTATTTTCAATATCATAATTTCATAAAAACTGCAAAAAGTGAGTGAAAAATGGTTAGAAAAACAATGAATCAAAAACGTAACAAAAGCACTTTTTTGGCAAAGCCTTCTACGTGCTGTCAAGAATGAGTTTCTTATACACTGAAAATGCGATTCCTCAAGTCTCAGGCTTCTAGGACGAAGAGAAAGCGGTTTTTTGAACCAAGCGTATTTGCACAAAAAGCATGCACTTGCCCATTAGTATTTTACATGTTTATGATTAGATAAAATATTAGAAAACAATTTCTGCCCCAAATATGAAATTTTTCATATAAATATTAGAGGTTTTTCAAACAGTATACATTTTATTTTCATAATCATAATTAAAAAAAAAACTCATAAAAACTGCAACAAGTGAGTGAAAAATGGTTAGAAAAACACAATGAATCAAAAACGTAACAAAAGCACTTTTTTGGCAAAGCCTTCTACGTGCTGTCAAAAATGAGTTTCTTATACACTGAAAATGCGATTCCGCAAGTCTCAGGCTTCTAGGACGAAGAGAAAGCGGTTTTTTCAACCAAGCGTATTTGCACAAACATCATTCCATTGCCCATTATTATTTTACATATTTTTGATGGGATTTGATATAACAAAACATTTTCTGACCAAAATATGACATTTGTCATATAAATATTATAGTTATTTCAAAAATTAGAATTTTCATATTTATAATTATAATTTCATAAAAACTGCAAAAAGTGAGTGAAAAATGGTTAGATAAACAAAATTAATCAAAAACGTAACAGCACATATTTGGCAAAGCCTTCTACGTGCTGTCAAGAATGAATTTCTTACATGACAATGACCCGAAGCACACAGCCAGGATAACCAAGGAGTGGCTCTGTAAGAAGCATATCAAGGTTCTGGCGTGGCCTAGCCCGTCTCCAGACCTAAACCCAATAGAGAATCTTTTCAGACCCCTCCATGATTTCTTAGTGGGACAACTTGCAAAATAGCAGGGTGTTCAAATACTTATTTTCCTCACTGTATATATATATATATATATATATATATATATATATATATATGTATTTGCCATTGTTTTAGTAAAAAAGATTCACTAATCAATAATCTAATCTACATAAGGTTAGCTCCAGATAGAAATTTATAACGGTAAAATTGTATTTTTAATGAGAAGAACGAAATATATAACTGACCTGTTATAACCCACCTGAAGCCGGGAGATCCTGTAATTCCTATATTTGGACAATTAAGGTAAGTGGTGTTTAAAATCTTCTTCTGAAATGGGCATTTTCTCAGGCTCCTTTGTTCTGTCCATTAACTCCAAATTTCCTTTGATTATTATTACTCATTAAACTCATGATTATTTAGTGTTGTAGTTGGTGGAGGTCATTTTCAACTAATTTGTAGACAACTGTATCTAATGATTATTTTTTACAAAAAGTTACAAATCTAACGAGTTATAAATCTTTGTTGGCAAATATATTTTTTTCTTTGTATATTAACTTATTCTTTTGGCTGTATTTATTCTATATGAGTAAACTACTGTGTAGTTTTATTCATACCAAAATGTCGTATTTTATAAGCTCAGTAAAAAGTATTTTGCAGCCTAGCACTTCTACAACTACAACTACAAAGAGCCATGAGAAGTAACAAATCATCTAGAGTACAAGTACCTGAAATCTATACTTTAGTACAGTACAGTACTTAGCCTTACAATAACACACTTCATTTTCATCACTGACTGGTTGTTTTTCTATGTATGTGAAAATAGAGACTACACTTTGGTTATATTTATAAAATGACAAAAAGCTGATTTTATTACACACTTTAGATTCAGGGTTTAGGTCACTGGTTCACTGTCAAGAAAAAAAGGTTTTTACATTACAGTTCATCATCAGAATTTTCAAAGTCACTGTCACTGTCATAGTCATCAGCTGACGATTTGTTTTAAAAGTTGATGTTCAAGCACAGAGTTTCTGTGTTTTGGAACCATTATGTTGTATTTCTCCACAACCGATGTAAGAATCCCCTTCTCTTCCCTGATCTTGCGGCGGATCCTGGCACGACCTTTGTTGCCATCTGTATCTTTATAGAGACGCTGGGAACGCCTCTTGATACTCGCCACCAGCACCAATTCTGCTGGCCAAATCATCAACATCACTTGTGGTTGTTGCTGAGAAGAAACTACAACAAGAGTAACAATTACAATTGATGACAACTAAATGTATTACTAGAAACATAAATATACACAGTATACACACACACTAGTCATTTTCTCACCGTCTGCCCACTCCTTTACATCATTGACCCAGTCTTCCAATTGGCTCACTGTCACTGTCAGGCCGATCTTCATGCACTCTAGGTTTTGCAACTGGCTTTGCAGAGCTTTCGTGGTCTGAAATGACAAGAAATCTCAGATAGTATAAAAACAAACAAATCTTTAAAATACAGGGTTAATTAAAAAAGAAAACTCCAGCCAAGTCACAAGTATTATATTCACAATCAACTTGGATAACTCACGGTCACTGACTCATTCCATGACAATGCTTGAGAACTGAAGCAATGCGTCATGATATCGGTTCATTCGTTTTGAATAACCCTGTACAGCTTAAAAAATTAATGACATTCATTACTAAGCATCTAGAACTAATTCTACTGATTCTATCTTACCTTCTGATATCGGCGGCTCAGTGCGGTGGCCAAATTGTTGAACTTTTGTTGATTCCAGTGCATAGCCATGAGAGTCAGCATGTCTGTGCGCCCTGCAAACACAGAAAATATCATGTTAACATATTCCCCCTGTAATGATGTAACAAGTGCAGTAGAAGGTCATTTTACCTGCTTTAGACATGTGTTTTGTGGTCACTGCAATCCTGGGGAGGAAAGCATTGCACTGTTCCACCTCCTCTCCTAGTGTTAAACCAGCCCCATCCTGATATGCTCCACTCCATTTTACCTGATTAGGAATGAAAAATAATAGTATAATGCTGAGAAGGGCAAAAAATCCCCCCCCGTACATATTTAACGCACAGAGTAGCACTCCATGCCGACACACCGCAAGCTCCAGTCCCTCCTTGTCTACCTTGCTAGCAGATCTTTGGGAAGTCTCTCTGGCTGCTGACCACTCGCCTCCACAAACACCTCTTCCACTGACCTATAATATAGAAAATAGTTGATGAAAATAAGACTCTCGTTAACAAAATTTGTAGTTGGAGGCAATTGTACTCCTGAATAAAGTCTAATCATCTGCGATTTTACAGTACATGTTTGGATGCCTCGTGACTGTAGTCCACAAATCTTGTCAGATCTTCATCCTTAGCTATAAAGACGTCTTCAAAGATGGCCTGTTCTTCAGATCTATACAAAAAACCCCAAAAAAAACAGGTACACAAAAGTTAGATACATTGTAATCTAATTTAACTTTACTGTGCACATTAAAGGATATTTTTTCTTATTAATATTGTTTCAACAGCATTATGCACAGTTTTGGTTTACCTAGCTGCATTCTTGAAACGGTAAAACTTGCGGTTTCCATCTACTGAAACTGCCAGAATATCTGGGGTGCATGCAGGACAGATGAAAGGCTGATTTGCAGATTTTGTCCACCTCAAAACGGACAGCCTCCCACTCAAAAAAGCTTTTCTGAAAACTGTCTGTGGAGATCTTGCCAGTCTATAAAAAGTAAGGAAATCAACAGATAATAATGTAAAACAAATGCATTAGCATCAAACACCTTTCAACCCAGAATACAGAAAGAACCAATACTGTAGGATAAATAAATGTAATACTCACACGACCAAAGCGGACAGTTCGCTGATCCAGCATTCTTGAAAAAGCTTGGCAGGACAGTTCGGGTGCTGCTATCTTCATTTCTTCAAATGAAAAAAAGACATCTGTGGCATAAATTGTGTTCAGGGTCACAGGCCAGTAGTCACCTGAATTTAGCTCGACCACTCCAGCAGCCCAAGTGGCTTGGCATGTCCACAACTCAACTCAGGCATGCTTAGATCATATCGTCCTGAAAAAAATAAAAAACATTTCCACTTTAAAGTAAACCTTAAATGATTAATCAGGTCTTGGATTATTTCAACCTTTTTTTACATGACTTTGTATACTTGTTAAACATTACTCAAAAGTCATGTGTAGATCTTACATACAGACCTGTGCCAAACCTATGGAGGTAGAGCATGTATAGATTTTTATCTTCACACACTTACCATTCATTGTGATCACAGCAACAGTATTCCCTGGGCTGACCCTCAATGACTCTGGTGAACAACCGCAAATTTTGTCAGGAACCTCCACGGGCACATGGCGCACTGAACAAGATTGAACGTGAATTAAGATCATTTGGATTGACTGAGTAATATAACATTGGAACGATTCTACGGTATTGCAGTGCATTGCCAAAAAAGTATACAGAGATGCTCAAAAAGCTGACTGACATGAAGTGTACACATAAATTCAATATCAAACAACAAGAGACAAAAAGGCATATTTAAATAGTAACGCTTATGAGGACTAACAATTCCTAGAATAATATTTATGTTGTCCAGACACAAAGGAGAACTTACCACAATGGGAAAGAGCCTTAACTACAACAAAAGTTATGGAGGCAATGGCTGGTAAAATCCAGGAGTCATGGCATCTCGGTTATGGAGAACATGTCTGGTGTACATGATGACATCACATTCAGCACAAAAGAAGGGGCGTGGTCGACAGTCACAACACCGGACAGCAGCTGGATTGCTTCCACACAGTTGGCAGATGCGTGTTACCACATTTTCTCGTGCCACAGCCGTGTTCACCAGGCGGGGTCTCTCTGCCCTCCACTTCTCTAAAATGAGACTTTGTCTTGTACTCCAGTTTGAGGAAACTAGAAGAGGATCTCTTGAGGTTCCAAGAGCTGATGCATCATCATCTAAAGAATCGCTCAGTGAGTGCTGGAGATCTTGCATGAAACACTCTGTTAAAATAGTATGGAATATTAAACATACACACATACACACATTATGTGTGTGTGTGTATATATATATATATATATATATATATATATATATATATATATATATATATATATATATATATATATATATATATATATATATATATATAATGTAATTTACAGAATGAAGTACACACCAACATTCTCTGGAGAAAAGGTCACCTTACAGTTAGTGTCAGGAGCACTGATGTGAGGATCAGTTTTCCGAATGTGATCAGCTGTACCACATAAAAACAATAAAGAACAACATTCCGAACATTTACAACTTGTCCCACAATTTTATTTCCCTTATTACCAGCATAAAATGGTCTAAGCTCACTGTTTAACATTTAGTCGAGAGGACTAGAAGACTTTTTATTTCCCAAACCTAAATGTAGACATTTCAATTGCTTGCAGTTATTGTCTATAGGTTGTCAAATAGATGAGGATAGCAAAAAAAAAATGCTTGCTGTAGAAGCAGATAATAAAAAAACAAGCTGGTTGGCCACTGACAACACACTCAGAACAAACTGCTTCGAACAAATCTTACCAAGACCAATCATTTAGTGAAGCTTATACTTCTTTACACAAATACAATTTAGTTCCATGTTAAAAATGTGCTTCTGAAAATAAAAAAAACTTGCTTCTGGTTTGATTGTTTCCATCATATTCCTTGTTTGATACATTCATAAGTGCCTAAACAATCCAGATATTCAATATATCTTGAATGAGAAATTATACTGACCCTCGTTTGACTGATTCCTGCTTGATCTTGGTCTTGCATAGACAATGTTTCCATCACTGTCTCTCTTTCTCCAATGTACCCTTGGTTCAGGTGTTTTTACTGGTGCTGCTTCCTCCTTTCCCTGCAGCTCTTGAAGTAAGTCATCAAGACTTTGGAGCTCATCATTGATTTCTTGATGTCCAACCAGGTTATCCAGCAGCATAAACTGTTCTTGTAGTTCTGAATCACTCATGGTGAGGGGCAAAAACAGAAACAGACAGAAAGACAGACAGATACAACAACAAGAACAGATGTAAACATTGAGAGAGAAAGAGACAGAGAGAGAGGGTGAGAGGGAGAGAGAGAGAGAGAGAGAGAGAGAGAAAATGAGAGAGAGAGAGAGAGAGAGAGAGAGAGAGAGAGAGAGAGAGAGAGAGAGAGAGAGAGAGAGAGAGAGAGACAGAGACAGAGAGAGAGGGTGAGAGGGAGAGAGAGAGAGAGAGAAAAAGAGAGAGAGAGAGAGAGAGAGAGAGAGAGAGAGAGAGAGAAAGAGAGAGAGAGAGGAGGATAACAAGACAGACTTGGCTCTTAAAAGTGCCTTTTGCTATTTTGTGTGTGTATGTGTGTGTGTGTGTGTGTGTGTGTGTGTGTGTGGTGAGGGGATTAAAATAAAAGAGGAATGTTGGTAGCTGGCAAATCTGAAAGACCTAATGAGACAAAAAAAGAAAGATTTAGAATTCAGAATTGAATACCTTACATTTTTACCATTATTTTCTTCATCAGTGTTGGCAGATTGGGCAGTTTGTGATGGTTTTAAGTTGTACTATGTGGGATGAAATGAGATTAGACAGGTGGGATTTTGTTATTTCTGATGTGCCAAATGACAGACATGGAAAATAGTTTACAACGTAGTTACAACCTAACCTTCTTTAGACAAGAACACTTAATTTGCTTAATTATATTGTAAATATGCCTTGCTCAAGGGCTCAACAGTGGCAGCTTGGCAGTGCTGGGGCTTGAACCCCTGACTTTATTATCAGTAACCCAGAGCCTTAACCACTGGATCAGCACTGCCGTTATTTGCTAAGATTAGGTTATTGCTAAGATTTGTGCATTTACTAGAGTTTTTTGTGTGTATTTGGGAACAATTACTGGAAAACACACCAATCTGGCAACACTGTTCCTCATCTGAACATTTATAAATGGCTAAGGTATTAAAGTGCTACTGTCAGTTTGGTAACTTAAAACACACAATTTACAAATATCATACAATCTCCTCTATTTCCTTGCATGATTAAATGTGGAAAAACAAACAAACAAACTTGAATGTAATTAGCTATCTTAGCCTGCCTACTACACATTTGGTGCAGCAAGTTATATTTTTATAATGTCTGCTGTGATTTACTGCATCACGAAACTGCTTCCTTTCACTTCTACAGCTTCTAAACACAACTTCTTGACCTGATTGAACAGTTTTTGTCCCGGAAATTGTAGGGATTGTTCCCAATTATATTAATGAACTGTTCTATTTACCGAGTGGAAAATCGCAATGGAGCATAGGATACAATGACGTCAGCGCGACTGATGAATTTATTAATAAATAAATGAATAAATAAATAAATAAGACAAGTCCTAATAAATAAATAAATAAATAAATAAATAAATAAATAAATAAGAAAAGTCCTAATAAATAAATAAATAAATAAATAAACGTGGTGAGGGAAGACATGCAGGTAGTTGGTGAGAAAGAGGCAGTTTTAGAGACGTGAATAAAAACATGACCTGGAATGAGTAGCCCTGCCATAATTAATTTATAGCAAGCTATTTTTTTTATTCTTATTTATCGTAGTCCCGATCCCGTTCATAACACAAATCAGACTGCAGTCTGATTCCCCAACACGTCAAATTTCAACAACGCAGGTTCCGGTTCAGAGATCTACAGAAGTCTATGGGAATCCCTGCACGTTGAAAAATGATGCTAAAAGGAATACCCAGTGCGTCAAAGGGGATTCCAGGGGATCCTGACCAAGCGTCCATATGTGACGAGTTGGGAGTGAGAACGTGTTGGATGCAGCGTGTGGTGTAAATGTGCATAATCGAGGGGAGAGAGAGAGAGAGACTCCGATGATCTTCTCAGCTGTCCTCACTATCCTCTGTAGGGTCTTGCGGTCCGAGACGGTGCAGTTCCCAAACCAGGCAGTGATGCAGCTTCTCAAGATGCTCTCAATGGTCCCTCTGTAGAACATGGTCAGGATGGGGGGAGGGGGATGAGCTTTCCTCAGCCTTCTCAGGAAGTAGAGATGCTGCTGGGCTTTCTTGGTGATGGAGCTGGTGTTGAGCGACCAGGTGAGGTTGTCCGCCAGATGAACACCAAGGAATTTGGTGCTCTTGACGATCTCCACTGAGGATCCATCAATAATCAGTGGAGATTGGTCGCTCTGTGCTTTCCTGAAGTCCAAACCATCTCTTTCATTTTGTCGATGTTCAGAGACAGGTTGTTCGCTCCACACCAGGCAGTTAACCGTTGCTCTGTATGCTGACTCGTCGTTCTTGCTGATTAGACCCACCACGGTCGTGTCATCAGCAAACTTGATGATATGATTCAAACTGTGCATTGCTACACAGTCGTGAGTCAGCAAAGTGAACAGCAGTGGGCTGAGCACACAGCCCTTGGGGGCCCCAGTGCTCAGTGTGGTCAAACTGCATGCGGTCCAGGCAGGGTGAAAGCTGGGTCTTAATGTGCCTCATGACGAGCCTCTCGAAGCACTTCATCATAATGGGTGTGAGCGCGACGGGACGATAGTCATTGAGGCAGGAGACAGTAGATTTCTTCAGCACGGGAACGATAGTCGTTGCCTTGAAGCACGTGGGAACAATGTTACTGCTCAGGGAGATGTTGAAGATGTCAGTGAAGACATCCGCTAGCTGTTCTGCACATTCCCTGAGCACTCTGCCAGGAATGTTGTCAGATCCAGCAGACTTCCGTGAGTTTTTCTCACTTCAGCTGTGGTTAGACAGAGCACCTGGTCAGTGGAAGGAGGGATGGTCTTCCTCGCCTTCAAGTTGTTCTGTACCTCAAACCGGGCGTAGAAGTCGTTCAGCGCATCTGGGAGGGAGGCGTCACGGTCACAAGCAGGTGATGTTGTCTTGTAGTTTGTGATCGCCTGGATGCCCTGCCACATGCGCCGGGTGTCTCCGCTGTCCTGGAAGTGGTCGTGGATTTTCTTTGCGTGTGCGCGCTTCGCCTCTTTGATGGGACAGGACAGTTTGGCACTTGCTGTTTTTTAGGCCGCCTTGTCCCCAGTTCTGAAAGCAGAGTCCATTTGTTTCAGCAGCACACGCACATTTGCAGTCATTCACGGCTTCTGGTTGAAGCGTGTAGTGATTGTCTTGGAGATGGTCACATCATCAATGCACTTGCTGATGTAGCTGGTCACTGTTGATGTGTACTCCTCCAAGTTGATGGAATCGCCATTGGTTGCAGCCTCTCTAAACATGTCCCAGTCAGTGCACTCAAAACAGTCCTGAAAAGCAGAAGTAGCTCCTTCTGGCCAGGTTTTCACCTGTTTCAGAACCGGTTTAGAGCGTCTGATGAGCAGGCTGTATGCTGGAATTAACATAACAGAGCAGTGGTCTGAGTATCCGAGATGGGGGCGGGGCTCCGCACGATTCGCAAAATTGCAATAAGTGAACGAAAAAAAATTGATGAACGATGTTTTACATGAATATGACTTTCTCATATGAATGTGAAATTAATTGGTAAATATTGAAAGGAATAATTTCATGAAAAACTGAAAAAAGTGCAAAAATTCAATGAAAATGTGATAAGTTTTACAAGATATTGTGAAATTATGACTTTTCATATTCATAAGCATCTTTGAAGTAAAAAGGATTAAAAAAATGCAAATGTTCATCGCAAAAACTGTTATGACAATCAATAGTTTGAAACAAATCTGACTGTTTTATAAAAAAAATAAAAAATAGTTTTTATTGAAATATTACATTTCATATTCAGAACCATAATTTCATAAAAAAAAAGTTAAATTTGAGTTATTGTGAAAATATGAATTTTTATATTCATAAGCATAATTTCATTAAAACCCATTAAAAAGTGCAATATACTTTAGTACAGTACAGTACTTAGCCTTACAATAACACACTTCATTTTCATCACTGACTGGTTGTTTTTCTATGTATGTGAAAATAGAGACTACACTTTGGTTATATTTATAAAATGACAAAAAGCTGATTTTATTACACACTTTAGATTCAGGGTTTAGGTCACTGGTTCACTGTCAAGAAAAAAAGGTTTTTACATTACAGTTCATCATCAGAATTTTCAAAGTCACTGTCACTGTCATAGTCATCAGCTGACGATTTGTTTTAAAAGTTGATGTTCAAGCACAGAGTTTCTGTGTTTTGGAACCATTATGTTGTATTTCTCCACAACCGATGTAAGAATCCCCTTCTCTTCCCTGATCTTGCGGCGGATCCTGGCACGACCTTTGTTGCCATCTGTATCTTTATAGAGACGCTGGGAACGCCTCTTGATACTCGCCACCAGCACCAATTCTGCTGGCCAAATCATCAACATCACTTGTGGTTGTTGCTGAGAAGAAACTACAACAAGAGTAACAATTACAATTGATGACAACTAAATGTATTACTAGAAACATAAATATACACAGTATACACACACACTAGTCATTTTCTCACCGTCTGCCCACTCCTTTACATCATTGACCCAGTCTTCCAATTGGCTCACTGTCACTGTCAGGCCGACCTTCATGCACTCTAGGTTTTGCAACTGGCTTTGCAGAGCTTTCGTGGTCTGAAATGACAAGAAATCTCAGATAGTATAAAAACAAACAAATCTTTAAAATACAGGGTTAATTAAAAAAGAAAACTCCAGCCAAGTCACAAGTATTATATTCACAATCAACTTGGATAACTCACGGTCACTGACTCATTCCATGACAATGCTTGAGAACTGAAGCAATGCGTCATGATATCGGTTCATTCGTTTTGAATAACCCTGTACAGCTTAAAAAATTAATGACATTCATTACTAAGCATCTAGAACTAATTCTACTGATTCTATCTTACCTTCTGATATCGGCGGCTCAGTGCGGTGGCCAAATTGTTGAACTTTTGTTGATTCCAGTGCATAGCCATGAGAGTCAGCATGTCTGTGCGTCCTGCAAACACAGAAAATATCATGTTAACATATTCCCCCTGTAATGATGTAACAAGTGCAGTAGAAGGTCATTTTACCTGCTTTAGACATGTGTTTTGTGGTCACTGCAATCCTGGGGAGGAAAGCATTGCACTGTTCCACCTCCTCTCCTAGTGTTAAACCAGCCCCATCCTGATATGCTCCACTCCATTTTACCTGATTAGGAATGAAAAATAATAGTATAATGCTGAGAACGGCAAAAAAATCCCCCCCCGTACATATTTAACGCACAGAGTAGCACTCCATGCCGACACACCGCAAGCTCCAGTCCCTCCTTGTCTACCTTGCTAGCAGATCTTTGGGAAGTCTCTCTGGCTGCTGACCACTCGCCTCCACAAACACCTCTTCCACTGACCTATAATATAGAAAATAGTTGATGAAAATAAGACTCTCGTTAACAAAATTTGTAGTTGGAGGCAATTGTACTCCTGAATAAAGTCTAATCATCTGCGATTTTACAGTACATGTTTGGATGCCTCATGACTGTAGTCCACAAATCTTGTCAGATCTTCATCCTTAGCTATAAAGACGTCTTCAAAGATGGCCTGTTCTTCAGATCTATACAAAAAAACCCCAAAAAAACAGGTACACAAAAGTTAGAGACATTGTAATCTAATTTAACTTTACTGTGCACATTAAAGGATATTTTTTCTTATTAATATTGTTTCAACAGCATTATGCACAGTTTTGGTTTACCTAGCTGCATTCTTGAAACGGTAAAACTTGCGGTTTCCATCTACTGAAACTGCCAGAATATCTGGGGTGCATGCAGGACAGATGAAAGGCTGATTTGCAGATTTTGTCCACCTCAAAACGGACAGCCTCCCACTCAAAAAAGCTTTTCTGAAAACTGTCTGTGGAGATCTTGCCAGTCTATAAAAAGTAAGGAAATCAACAGATAATAATGTAAAACAAATGCATTAGCATCAAACACCTTTCAACCCAGAATACAGAAAGAACCAATACTGTAGGATAAATAAATGTAATACTCACACGACCAAAGCGGACAGTTCGCTGATCCAGCATTCTTGAAAAAGCTTGGCAGGACAGTTCGGGTGCTGCTATCTTCATTTCTTCAAATGAAAAAAAGACATCTGTGGCATAAATTGTGTTCAGGGTCACAGGCCAGTAGTCACCTGAATTTAGCTTGACCACTCCAGCAGCCCAAGTGGCTTGGCATGTCCACAACTCAACTCAGGCATGCTTAGATCATATCGTCCTGAAAAAAATAAAAAACATTTCCACTTTAAAGTAAACCTTAAATGATTAATCAGGTCTTGGATTATTTCAACCTTTTTTTACATGACTTTGTATACTTGTTAAACATTACTCAAAAGTCATGTGTAGATCTTACATACAGACCTGTGCCAAACCTATGGAGGTAGAGCATGTATAGATTTTTATCTTCACACACTTACCATTCATTGTGATCACAGCAACAGTATTCCCTGGGCTGACCCTCAATGACTCTGGTGAACAACCGCAAATTTTGTCAGGAACCTCCACAGGCACATGGCGCACTGAACAAGATTGAACGTGAATTAAGATCATTTGGATTGACTGAGTAATATAACATTGGAACGATTCTACGGTATTGCAGTGCATTGCCAAAAAAGTATACAGAGATGCTCAAAAAGCTGACTGACATGAAGTGTACACATAAATTCAATATCAAACAACAAGAGACAAAAAGGCATATTTAAATAGTAACGCTTATGAGGACTAACAATTCCTAGAATAATATTTATGTTGTCCAGACACAAAGGAGAACTTACCACAATGGGAAAGATCCTTAACTACAACAAAAGTTATGGAGGCAATGGCTGGTAAAATCCAGGAGTCATGGCATCTCGGTTATGGAGAACATGTCTGGTGTACATGATGACATCACATTCAGCACAAAAGAAGGGGCGTGGTCGACAGTCACAACACCGGACAGCAGCTGGATTGCTTCCACACAGTTGGCAGATGCGTGTTACCAAATTTTCTCGTGCCACAGCCGTGTTCACCAGGCGGGGTCTCTCTGCCCTCCACTTCTCTAAAATGAGACTTTGTCTTGTACTCCAGTTTGAGGAAACTAGAAGAGGATCTCTTGAGGTTCCAAGAGCTGATGCATCATCATCTAAAGAATCGCTCAGTGAGTGCTGGAGATCTTGCATGAAACACTCTGTTAAAATAGTATGGAATATTAAACATACACACATACACACATTATGTGTGTGTGTGTATATATATATATATATATATATATATATATATATATATATATATATATATATATATATATATATATATATATATATTTATATATATATATAATGTAATTTACAGAATGAAGTACACACCAACATTCTCTGGAGAAAAGGTCACCTTACAGTTAGTGTCAGGAGCACTGATGTGAGGATCAGTTTTCCGAATGTGATCAGCTGTACCACATAAAAACAATAAAGAACAACATTCCGAACATTTACAACTTGTCCCACAATTTTATTTCCCTTATTACCAGCATAAAATGGTCTAAGCTCACTGTTTAACATTTAGTCGAGAGGACTAGAAGACTTTTTATTTCCCAAACCTAAATGTAGACATTTCAATTGCTTGCAGTTATTGTCTATAGGTTGTCAAATAGATGAGGATAGCAAAAAAAAAATGCTTGCTGTAGAAGCAGATAATAAAAAAAACAAGCTGGTTGGCCACTGACAACACACTCAGAACAAACTGCTTCGAACAAATCTTACCAAGACCAATCATTTAGTGAAGCTTATACTTCTTTACACAAATACAATTTAGTTCCATGTTAAAAATGTGCTTCTGAAAATAAAAAAAACTTGCTTCTGGTTTGATTGTTTCCATCATATTCCTTGTTTGATACATTCATAAGTGCCTAAACAATCCAGATATTCAATATATCTTGAATGAGAAATTATACTGACCCTCGTTTGACTGATTCCTGCTTGATCTTGGTCTTGCATAGACAATGTTTCCATCACTGTCTCTCTTTCTCCAATGTACCCTTGGTTCAGGTGTTTTTACTGGTGCTGCTTCCTCCTTTCCCTGCAGCTCTTGAAGTAAGTCATCAAGACTTTGGAGCTCATCATTGATTTCTTGATGTCCAACCAGGTTATCCAGCAGCATAAACTGTTCTTGTAGTTCTGAATCACTCATGGTGAGGGGCAAAAACAGAAACAGACAGAAAGACAGACAGATACAACAACAAGAACAGATGTAAACATTGAGAGAGAAAGAGACAGAGAGAGAGGGTGAGAGGGAGAGAGAGAGAGAGAGAGAAAAAGAGAGAGAGAGAGAGAGAGAGAGAGAGAGAGAGAGAGAGAGAGAGAGAGAGAGAGAGAGAGAGAGAGGAGGATAACAAGACAGACTTGGCTCTTAAAAGTGCCTTTTGCTATTTTGTGTGTTTATGTGTGTGTGTGTGTGTGTGTGTGTGTGTGTGGTGAGGGGATTAAAATAAAAGAGGAATGTTGGTAGCTGGCAAATCTGAAAGACCTAATGAGACAAAAAAAGAAAGATTTAGAATTCAGAATTGAATACCTTACATTTTTACCATTATTTTCTTCATCAGTGTTGGCAGATTGGGCAGTTTGTGATGGTTTTAAGTTGTACTATGTGGGATGAAATGAGATTAGACAGGTGGGATTTTGTTATTTCTGATGTGCCAAATGACAGACATGGAAAATAGTTTACAACGTAGTTACAACCTAACCTTCTTTAGACAAGAACACTTAATTTGCTTAATTATATTGTAAATATGCCTTGCTCAAGGGCTCAACAGTGGCAGCTTGGCAGTGCTGGGGCTTGAACCCCTGACTTTATGATCAGTAACCCAGAGCCTTAACCACTGGATCAGCACTGCCGTTATTTGCTAAGATTAGGTTATTGCTAAGATTTGTGCATTTACTAGAGTTTTTTGTGTGTATTTGGGAACAATTACTGGAAAACACACCAATCTGGCAACACTGTTCCTCATCTGAACATTTATAAATGGCTAAGGTATTAAAGTGCTACTGTCAGTTTGGTAACTTAAAACACACAATTTACAAATATCATACAATCTCCTCTATTTCCTTGCATGATTAAATGTGGAAAAACAAACAAACAAACTTGAATGTAATTAGCTATCTTAGCCTGCCTACTACACATTTGGTGCAGCAAGTTATATTTTTATAATGTCTGCTGTGATTTACTGCATCACGAAACTGCTTCCTTTCACTTCTACAGCTTCTAAACACAACTTCTTGACCTGATTGAACAGTTTTTGTCCCGGAAATTGTAGGGATTGTTCCCAATTATATTAATGAACTGTTCTATTTACCGAGTGGAAAATCGCAATGGAGCATAGGATACAATGACGTCAGCGCGACTGATGAATTTATTAATAAATAAATGAATAAATAAATAAATAAGACAAGTCCTAATAAATAAATAAATAAATAAATAAGAAAATTCCTAATAAATAAATAAATAAATAAATAAACGTGGTGAGGGAAGACATGCAGGTAGTTGGTGAGAAAGAGGCAGTTTTAGAGACGTGAATAAAAACATGACCTGGAATGAGTAGCCCTGCCATAATTAATTTATAGCAAGCTATTTTTTTTATTCTTATTTATCGTAGTCCCGATCCCGTTCATAACACAAATCAGACTGCAGTCTGATTCCCCAACACGTCAAATTTCAACAACGCAGGTTCCGGTTCAGAGATCTACAGAAGTCTATGGGAATCCCTGCACGTTGAAAAATGATGCTAAAAGGAATACCCAGTGCGTCAAAGGGGATTCCAGGGGATCCTGACCAAGCGTCCATATGTGACGAGTTGGGAGTGAGAACGTGTTGGATGCAGCGTGTGGTGTAAATGTGCATAATCGAGGGGAGAGAGAGAAAGAGACTCCGATGATCTTCTCAGCTGTCCTCACTATCCTCTGTAGGGTCTTGCGGTCCGAGACGGTGCAGTTCCCAAACCAGGCAGTGATGCAGCTTCTCAAGATGCTCTCAATGGTCCCTCTGTAGAACATGGTCAGGATGGGGGGAGGGGGATGAGCTTTCCTCAGCCTTCTCAGGAAGTAGAGATGCTGCTGGGCTTTCTTGGTGATGGAGCTGGTGTTGAGCGACCAGGTGAGGTTGTCCGCCAGATGAACACCAAGGAATTTGGTGCTCTTGACGATCTCCACTGAGGATCCATCAATAATCAGTGGAGATTGGTCGCTCTGTGCTTTCCTGAAGTCCAAACCATCTCTTTCATTTTGTCGATGTTCAGAGACAGGTTGTTCGCTCCACACCAGGCAGTTAACCGTTGCTCTGTATGCTGACTCGTCGTTCTTGCTGATTAGACCCACCACGGTCGTGTCATCAGCAAACTTGATGATATGATTCAAACTGTGCATTGCTACACAGTCGTGAGTCAGCAAAGTGAACAGCAGTGGGCTGAGCACACAGCCCTTGGGGGCCCCAGTGCTCAGTGTGGTCAAACTGCATGCGGTCCAGGCAGGGTGAAAGCTGGGTCTTAATGTGCCTCATGACGAGCCTCTCGAAGCACTTCATCATAATGGGTGTGAGCGCGACGGGACGATAGTCATTGAGGCAGGAGACAGTAGATTTCTTCAGCACGGGAACGATAGTCGTTGCCTTGAAGCACGTGGGAACAATGTTACTGCTCAGGGAGATGTTGAAGATGTCAGTGAAGACATCCGCTAGCTGTTCTGCACATTCCCTGAGCACTCTGCCAGGAATGTTGTCAGATCCAGCAGACTTCCGTGAGTTTTTCTCACTTCAGCTGTGGTTAGACAGAGCACCTGGTCAGTGGAAGGAGGGATGGTCTTCCTCGCCTTCAAGTTGTTCTGTACCTCAAACCGGGCGTAGAAGTCGTTCAGCGCATCTGGGAGGGAGGCGTCACGGTCACAAGCAGGTGATGTTGTCTTGTAGTTTGTGATCGCCTGGATGCCCTGCCACATGCGCCGGGTGTCTCCGCTGTCCTGGAAGTGGTCGTGGATTTTCTTTGCGTGTGCGCGCTTCGCCTCTTTGATGGGACAGGACAGTTTGGCACTTACTGTTTTTTAGGCCGCCTTGTCCCCAGTTCTGAAAGCAGAGTCCATTTGTTTCAGCAGCACACGCACATTTGCAGTCATTCACGGCTTCTGGTTGAAGCGTGTAGTGATTGTCTTGGAGATGGTCACATCATCAATGCACTTGCTGATGTAGCTGGTCACTGTTGATGTGTACTCCTCCAAGTTGATGGAATCGCCATTGGTTGCAGCCTCTCTAAACATGTCCCAGTCAGTGCACTCAAAACAGTCCTGAAAAGCAGAAGTAGCTCCTTCTGGCCAGGTTTTCACCTGTTTCAGAACCGGTTTAGAGCGTCTGATGAGCAGGCTGTATGCTGGAATTAACATAACAGAGCAGTGGTCTGAGTATCCGAGATGGGGGCGGGGCTCCGCACGATTCGCAAAATTGCAATAAGTGAACAAAAAAAAATTGATGAACGATGTTTTACATGAATATGACTTTCTCATATGAATGTGAAATTAATTGGTAAATATTGAAAGGAATAATTTCATGAAAAACTGAAAAAAAGTGCAAAAATTCAATGAAAATGTGATAAGTTTTACAAGATATTGTGAAATTATGACTTTTCATATTCATAAGCATCTTTGAAGTAAAAAGGATTTAAAAAATGCAAATGTTCATCGCAAAAACTGTTATGACAATCAATAGTTTGAAACAAATCTGACTGTTTTATAAAAAAAATAAAAAATAGTTTTTATTGAAATATTACATTTCATATTCAGAACCATAATTTCATAAAAAAAAAGTTAAATTTGAGTTATTGTGAAAATATGAATTTTTATATTCATAAGCATAATTTCATTAAAACCCATTAAAAAGTGCAATACGTAAACGAAAAACTTTAACATGACAAACCATGTTTTGACAAAATTATGACTTTTTGAATAAATATGAAATTAATTAGTAAAATATACATTTTCATATATAGAAGCATATTTTCATGGAAAACCGTTGAAAAAAAGTGCAATAAGTAAACAAAAAAGGATTCATGATAACCATGGCAAAATTATGACTTTTTTCATATGAATATCAAATCTTCTTCTTCTTCTTCTTCTTTCGGCTGCTCCCATTAGGGGTCGCCACAGCGGATCATCCGTCTCCATACCACCCTGTCCTCTATATCTGCCTCTTTCACACCAACTACCTGCATGTCTTCCCTCACCACATCCATGAACCTCCTCCTTGGCCTTCCTCTTTTCCTCCTACCTGGTGGCTCCATCTTCAGCATTTTTCTACCAATATAATTCATGTCCCTTCTCTGCACATGTCCAAACCATCTCAATCTCGCCTCCCTCACCTTGTCACCAAAACATCCTACATGTGCTGTCCCTCTAATAAACTCATTTCTAATCTTGTCCATCCTCGTCACTCCCAACGAAAACCTCAACATCTTCAGCTCTCAATGATCTCATCATTTACTCAATGCCACTGTCTCTAATCCATACAACATCGCAGGTCTCACCACAGTCCTATAAACTTTCCCTTTCATTCTTGCAGATACTCTTCTATCACAAATCACTCCTGTCACTCTTCTCCACCCACTCCACCCTGCCTGCACTCTTTTCTTCACTTCCCTAACACACTCTCCATTACTTTGCACTGTTGACCCCAGGTACCTGAACTCCTCCACCTTCTCCACCTCTTCTCCCTGCAACCGCATCACTCCACTGCCCTCCCTCTCATTCACACACATGTACTCTGTTTTACTCCTACTGACTTTCATTCCCCTTCTCTCCAGCGCATATCTCCACCTCTCCAGGGTCTTCTCAACCTGCTCTCTACTCTCACCACAAATCACAATATCATCTGCAAACATCATAGTCCAGGGAGACTCCTGTCTGACCTCGTCCGTCAACCTGTCCATCTCCACTGCAAACAGGAAAGGGCTCAGGGCCGATCCTTGATGCAGTCCAACCTTCACCCTGAACCAGTCTGTCGTACCTACTGCATACTTTACTGCCGTCACACTGTCCTCATACATGTCCTGCACCACCCTCACATACTTCTCTGACACACCTGACTTCCTCATACAATACCACAACTCCTCTCTCGGCACCCTGTCGTACGCTTTCTCTAAATCCACAAATACACAATGCAGCTCCTTCTGTCCTTCTCTATACTTCTCCATCAACATCCTCAAAGCAAATAAGGCATCTGTGGTGCTCTTCCTCGGCATGAAACCATACTGTTGCTCACAGATGGTCACCTCTTCTCCCAGCCTGGCTTCCACTACTCTTTCCCATAACTTCATGGTGTGACTGATCAACTTAGTTCCCCTGTAGTTACTGCAGGTCTGCACATCTCCCCTATGCTTAAAGATCGGTACCAGCACACTCCTTCTCAATTCCTCAGGCATCCTCTCCCCTTCCAGAATCCTGTTAAACAATCTGGTTAAAAACTCCACTGCCATCTCTCCTAAACATCTCCACGCTTCTACCGGTATGTCATCTGGTCCAACCGACTTTCCATTCTTCATCCTCTTAATCGCTGCTCTCACTTCCTCCTTACTAATCCTATCTACATCCTGCTTCACCAACTCCACATCCTCCAACCTTCTCTCTCTCTGATTTTCCTCATTCATCAGCTGCTCAAAATACTCCCTCCATCTTCTCAACACACTCTCCTCACTAGTCAACACATTTCCCTCTCCATCCTTTATTGCTCTAACTTGCAGTACATCCTTCCCAGCTCGGTCCCTCTGCTTGGCCAATCGGTATAAATCCTTTTCTCCTTCCTTAGTGTCCAACCTCTTATACAGTTCCTCATATGCCTTTTCCTTGGCTTTCGCCACATCCCTTTTAACCTGCTGCCGCATCTCCTTGTACTCCTGCCTACTTTTCTCATCACTCTGTCGATCCCACTTCTGTTTTGCCAACCTCTTTCCCCTAATGCTCCTCATTCCACCACCACGTCTCCTTGTCTTGCTTTCTATTTCCAGATGTCACACCAAGTACTTTTCTAGCTGCCTCCCTCATCACTCCTGCAGTAGTTGCCCAATCATCCGGCACCTCTTCACCACCACCAAGCCCCTGTCTGACCTCTTGCCTGAACCTCACACTACACTCTTCCTCCTTCAGTTTCCACCATCTTGTTCTTCTTTCAAACCTTACTTTCCTCCTCTTCTTCTTCGCCTCCAAAACCATCCTACAGACCACCATCCGATGCTGTCTAGCTACACTGACCCCCGCCAACACCTTACAGTCTCCAATCTCCTTCAGGTTGCATCTCCTACGCAGAAGATAATCCACCTGTGTGCACCTTCCTCCACTCTTATACGTCACCCTATGATCCTCCTTCTTCCTAAAATACGTGTTTACCACTGCCATTTCCATCCTTTTAGCAAAATCTACCACCATCTGCCCTTCCACATTCCTCTCCTTAAAACCATACCTACCCATCACCTCCTCATCACCTCTGTTCCCTTCACCTACATGCCCATTAAAGTCTGCTCTAATCACCAATCGTTCTTTCCTAGGTACACCATCTACCACTTCATCTAATTCACTCCAGAATCTTTCCTTCTCCTCCATCTCACAGCCAACTTGTGGAGCATAGGCACTGATGACATTTATCATCATCCCTTCAACTTCCACCTTCACGATCATCACCCTATCAGAAACTCTCCTCACCTCCACTACACTCTTACTGTACTCTTCCTTCAGAATCACCCGTACACCATTTCTCTTCCCATCCACACCATGATAAAACAGTTTAAACCCACCTCCAATGTTCCTGGCCTTACTCCCTTTCCACTTGGTCTCCTGAACACACAACACATCTACCTTTCTCCTCTCCATCATATCAGATATCTCTCTCCCTTTACCCGTCATAGTACCAACATTTAAAGTACCAACCCGAACCTCTACTCTCCTACACTGCTCCTTTTCCTGCCGTCTCTGTAGACGCCTTCCTCCTCTCCTTCTCCTTCTTCGGCCAACAGTAGCCCAATTTCCACCGGTACCCTGTCGGCTAACGATACCTGTGGCGGTCGTTGTTAACCCGGGCCTCGACCGATCCGGTATGAAATTCTCATTTGTGATCCGCATATTTGATTTGGCACGTTTTACGCTGGGTGCCCTTCCTAACGCAACCCTCCCCATTTACCCGGGCTTGGGACCGGCACTAAGAGTACACTGGCTTTGTGCCCCCCTAATGGCTGGGTTTTTCATATGAATATCAAATAAATTGGTAAAATGTGATTTTTGATATACAAAGGAATAATTTAATGAAAAACTGTTTAAAAAAAGTGAAATGATTTAATAAAGAAACGTGATATGACAAAACAAGTTTTTGAAATCTATTGTGAAAAATATAATGAGTAATATATTTATTAGCATCATTCAACTAAAAACCATTAAAAGTGCAAAAATTCAACGCAAAATGTGATAGATAAACAATGGTTTAAAAATAATTTATTTTTTTTAAATAAAAGATGTATTGTTTATTTTAAAATCTATGATTTTCCATTCATAATGATATTTTCATAAAAACCGTTAACCTTTACCATAAAAATATTAGTAATTGTAAAAAAAATAAATCATATGATCATGTAAAACCTTTAAAAAAAGGCCCATAAGTGAATCAAAAACAAAAAAGTGTCCATGCAAATCATGTTTTGACAGAAAAGATTATATTTTCAATAAAAATGTGATAGTTAAAATGAAAATATAAATTTTTATATTCATAAGCTTCATTTAATGGAAAACAGTAAAAAAAAAGTGCAATATGTAAGCGAAAAACTTACATGAAAAACCATGGTTTGAGCAAAAAATAAAATTTTTAATAAAAATATTAAAATAATTGCTATAATATAAATTCTCATATTCATCAGAATACTTTCATGAAAAACTGTTAAAAAGTTAATAAATAACGTGATATGACAAATCAAGTTTTTACAAGTTATTGTGAAAATTTTGACTTTTCATATTCATAAGCATCATCAACTAAAAACGTTAAATGTACAAAAATTCAACCGAAAACGTGATAAAAAATACAATAAAATAAAATATTTATATATCACATTTACATATTCATAATCATAATTTCATAAATAATACGAAAATACAAAATTAGAATTTTCAGATTTATAATTTAATAATTATAAATGTCAAAAACATTAAAAAGTGCAAGACGTAAACGAAAAATGGTTGAATGAATGAATGAATGAGTTTATTTTTACTTAATCAGGGACAATGCACAGAGAACATTAGTCTAAGAAAGAAGAGATGTCATGTGCCAGGTTATAGCAAAAAAAATGTTAATTTCCACCTGCAGTCCCTAGACAGATGTTACATTTGCAAAAGGTCATGAAATACATACAGTACCATAAATGGAAACATTATTTCACTCACATCAATAAAATCACTAAAAACACTCTCCACTTCATAATTTAACGGAAGTTATACAAGAAAAACCTTACTTCACTTACATCATAAAAACACTCTCCACTTCATGAATCTAGCACTCACTCACTCACAGTCTACATTGTTCATATCACAGTCATTTAGTGCTTACAAGTTTGCTTTGCTAATAGCCACTGTTTGGTCAGGTGTGTAAATGTGCTATAGTTTGTACATAAAATAATATCATTTGGAAGAGTGTTCCAAAGGCTTGCTGCTTTATAAACGAACGAATGTTGACCATAAGTGGTTCTGCATCTTGGAACGCTGCACTCTCCTCTGACTGTCGACCATGTGGCTCTATTAAGTCCATCTGAATTAAGTGTGACAAATTTTCTCAATTAGGGTTCATGACAAATGGTTTGAAAACAATGTTTTTTTTTTTTATAAGAATATGATTGTTATTGGGAAAATATGATGTTAATATTCATAAGCAAATTTTCATTAAGAACCGTTCAAAACTGCAATAAGTAAACAAAAAATGTGTCATGACAAATTATGGTTGGACAAAAATATGCCGTTTTTTAATAAAAAATTAAAATAAATTATATTCATAAACATAATTTTACATAATACATAAAAGAAAAAACCTAACAAAAGATGTTTGGCAAAAATAAGACAATTTTTCATAAAAAGATTCTTTTTAAACCATGATTTTTCATATTTAGAAGCATAATTTAATAGAAAAAAAAGAAAATTGCAATAAGTGAACGAAAAAAATAAACAGACATAAAAAATATTTTTGGACAATTTTTTCACACTGTGAGTTTTGACAGTTATTGATTTATCATATTCATAAGCATAGTTTATTTTTATTGAAAAATAAACAGACATAAAAAATATTTTTGGACAATTTTTTCACACTGTGAGTTTTGACAGTTATTGATTTATCATATTCATAAGCATAGTTTATTTTTATTGAAAACAAACTTAAAAAATTGCAATAAGTGAACAACAAACTTGACATGTTTTGACAAAAAATTGCGTTTATATTAAAACTATGAGTTATGAAAATATTGTTTTTATAAAAGTAAAATTTCATGAAAATTCATTACAAAAACAATACGTAAAAGAAAAACCAACAAAATATAAAAAATTTTAAATAAATATTTTAGATATTGCAAAAAAAAATGGGTTAAAAAGACATACACAAACATGCATGCACTTGCCCATTGGCAAAGCCTTCTACGTGCTGTCAAGAATGAGCTTCTTAAGTGCTGAAAATGCGATTCCGCAGTCCTATAAACTTTCCCTTTCATTCTTGCAGATACCCTACTATCACAAATCACTCCTGTCACTCTTCTCCACCCACCCCACCCTGCCTGCACTCTTTTCTTTACTTCCCTAACACACTCTCCATTACTTTGCAGTGTTGACCCTAGGTACCTGAAAACTATTTCCAGATGTCACACCAAGTACTTTTCTAGCTGCCATCCTCATCACTCATGCAGTAGTTGCCCAATCATCCAAGCACCTCTTCACCACCACCGAGCCCCTGTCTGACCTCTTCCGTGAACCTCACACTACACACTTCCTCCTTCAGCTTCCACCATCTTATTCTTCTTTCAGTCCTCACTCTCCTCCTCTTCTTCTTCGCCTCCAAAACCATCCTACAGACCACCGTCCTATACTGTCTAGCTACTCTGTCCCCCGCCAACACCTTACAGTCTCCAATCTCCTTCAGGTTGCATCTCCTGCATAGAACATAGTCCACCTGTGTGCACCTTCCTCCACTCTTATAGGTCACCCTATGATCCTCCTTCTTCTTAAAATAAGTGTTCACCACTGCCATTTCCACCTTAACAAACGATGTTCCCTTCACCTACATGCCCATTAAAGTCTGCCCCAATCATCAATCGTTCTTTCCTAGATACACCATCTACCACTTCATCTAATTCACCCCAGAATCTTTCCTTCTCCTCCATCTCACAGCCGACTTGTGGAGCATAGGCACGGATGACATTTATCATCATCCCTTCAACTTCCAGCTTCACGTTCATCACCCTATCAGAAACTCTCTTCACCTCCACTACACTCTTACTATACTCTTCCTTCAGAATCACCCCTACACCATTTCTCTTTTCATCCAAACCATGATAGAACAGTTTAAACCCACCTCCAATGTTCCAGGCCTTACTCCCTTTCCACTTGGTCTCCTAAACACAAAACATATCTACCTTTCTCCTCTCCATCATATCAGCTATCTCTCTCCCTTTACCAGTCATAGTACCAACATTTAAAGTACCAACCCCAACCTCCACTCTCCTACACTTCTCTTTTTCCTGCTGTCTCTGTAGACATCTTCCTCCTCTCATTCCCCTCCTTTGGCCAACAGTAGCCCAAATTCCACCGGTACCCTGTCGGCTAACGATACCTGTGGCGGTCGTTGTTAACCCGGGCCTCGACCGATGGGGTATAAAATTCTCATTTGTGATCCGCATATTTGATTTGGCACGTTTTTACGCTGGATGCCCTTCCTAACGCAACCCTCCCCATTTACCCGGGCTTGGGACCGGCACTAAGAGTGCACTGGCATGTGCATCTATAATGGCTGGGTTAGTCAATATGAAAATATGAATTTTAATATTCAGAAGCATATGTTCATGGAAAAACCTTTAAAAGGTGGCATAAAGAAACAAATAAGTAACCATATAAATCAAGTTTCGATAAAAATGACTTTCAGTGAAAATGTGATATTGTGAAAATATGAATTTTCATATTTATAAGCATCATTTAATGAAAAAAACGTTTGCAAAAGTGCAATATGCAATCAAAAAACTTACATTAAAAACCATGGTCTGAGAAAAATATAATTATAAATATAATTGTAAATTTTCATATTCATCAAAAAAAATTTCATGATAAAATGTTAAAAAGTGCTAAATTCAATGAAAAATGTGTAATGACAAATCAAGTATTTACAAGTTAAATTTGAAATGATTCATATTCATTAGTATATTTTCTTTAAAAAACATTAAAAAGTGCAAATATTCATTGCAAAAACTGATATAATAGGTTGAAACAAATCTGACTTTCTTTTATAAAAAAAACATTTTTGTTGTTATTAAAATATTACATTTCATATTCATAACCATAATTTTATTGAAAAAAAGTTAACTTTTCCTAAAAATATGTTATTGTGAATATATAAATTTTCTTATTCATTAGCATAGTTTCATTAAAAAACATTAAAAAGTGCAATATGTTAGCGAAAAACACATGAAAAAGCATGGTTTGAGAGAAAAATACCTATTTTAATAAAAAATATTAAATTAATTGGTAAATTAATTCATAGAAATAATTTCATGAAAAACTGTTAAAAAGTGCAAAACTGCAGTGAATAACGTGATTGACAAATTAAGTTTTTACAAGTTATTGTGAAAAATTTGACTTTTCATATTCATAAGCATCATTTAACTAAAAACGTTAAAATGCAAAAAAATAAATGCAAAACGTGATGACAAACAATAGTTTGAAAAAAAATTTTTTATAAAAAATTGTTTTTATTAAAATAATACATTTCATATTCATAATCATAATTTCATAAAAAAACACGTTATGCTTTACCATAAAAAATTTGCTGTTGTGAAAATATGAATTTTCAGATTTCTAAGCATAATTTAATTTAAAAAACGTTAAAAAGTGCAAGACAAAAACAAAAAATGTTATATGACAAATGGTGTTTTGAAAACTATGACTTTTTTTTAAGAGAATATGATTGTTATTGGGAGAATATCAATTTGCATATTCATAAGCAAATTTTCATTTAAAAAAACCATTGAAATTTGCAATAAGTAAACGAAAAATGTGTCTATCGTTGGACAAAAATATGCCGTACACTTTTGGGGAACAACCTCCTTCCCTCAGTTAGTGCATTGAAGATGGGTCGAGGCTGGGTCTTCCAACTTGACAATGACCCGAAGCACACAGCCAGGATAACCAAGGAGTGGCTCCGTAAGAAGCATATCAAGGTTCTGGCATGGCCTAGCCAGTCTCCAGACCTAAACCCAATAGAGAATCTTTGGAGGGAGCTCAAACTTTGTGTTACTCAGCGTCAGGCCAGAGACCTGACTGATCTAGAGAAGATCTGTGTGGAGGAGTGGCCCAAAATCCCTCCTGCAGTGTGTGCAAACCTAGTGAAAAACTACAGGAAAAGTTTGACCTCTGTAATTGCAAACAAAGACTACTGTACCAAATATTAACATTGACTTTCTCAGGTGTTCAAATACTTATTTGCAGCTGTATAATACAAATAAATAGTTTAAAAATCATATATTGTGATTTCTGGATTTTTCTTTTTAGATTATGTCTCTCACAGTGGACATGCACCTACGATGACAATTTTAGACCCCTCCATGATTTCTAAGTGGGAGAACTTGCAAAATAGCAGGGTGTTCAAATACTTATTTTCCTCACTGTACACTGATTCTAAATATGCTTATGGTGTTGTGCCGAAACATGGAAGCAAAGACACTTGAAACAGTTGATGGAAAGCCCATAGCTCAGTTTAATCTCATAAGCGACCTCTTAAATGCTGTTCAACTCCCTGCCAAAATGGCCATAGTTAAGGTTAAAGGACATGCCACAGGTGATTCAGGGGAAATTCTGGTAAATATATTTGGGAAAAGGATCCTAGCTAGGTTTGGTATTCCTAGTGTGATTGAAAGTGATAACGACACACCTTTTGCTTCTAAAGTAACACACATTTTTGGCTAAAAGCTTAGCAATTAATTGCCATTTTAATATTCCCTATCACCCACAGTCGGCCTTTCCCGACCCCATTGATCAGGATACGCACTGGCATTTCTTTCATCAGAGCTTCGTAGTTCCTAAGGAAAACCTCTCCAAGCATTAAGTTTTGTTTGGGCATGATAAAAATCAAACAAAAGTGCAAATGTTCATAGCAAAAACTGTTATGACAAACAATGGTTTGAAACAAATCTGACTTTTTTTAAGAAAAAAAAATTCATTTTTATAACCATAATGTCATAAAAAACTAACTTTTTCATAAAATATGAGTTATTGTGAAAATATGAGTTTTTATAGCATAATTTTATTAAAAACCATTAAACAAAAAACGTTCACATGACAAACCATGGTTTAACAAAATTATGACATTTTACATGAATATGCAATTAATTAGTAAAATATAACTCTATCAAACGCTGTTATTGTTGAGAGTCATTGTTCATCTAACCTGGAGTTTCTCATGGTTAAATGTAGACTGCTTTATCTACAGCGTGAGTACACTTCCACCATTATTACAGCAGCTTACATTTCCCCTGATGCTGATGCCAGACTTGCTATGAAAGAACTTTATGCGGCCATCAGTAAACAACAGATTGTTCACCCGGAAGCTGTGTTTATTGTTGCGGGAGATTTTAATCACTCAAACTTAAAGGCCGTGCTCCCAAAATTTCTTCAGCATGTTTCATGTCACACCAGAAGGAAAAAAACATTAGACCATGTATACACAAACATGGCTGGAGCTTACGTTGCGACCCCCCTCCCCCACCTGGGACAGTCAGGTCACCTTTCTTTGTTCCTCACCCCCAAATATGCACCCCTCATCGATCGAGTGAAGCCATCAGTGAGAACCATCAAGGTGTGGCCCGCAGAGGCAGATGTCACACTTCAGGAAAAAGTTTTTACACACAGACTAGAGTTCATTTGCTTCTCAGGCCACCAGTGACACTCACACAGACATCGACTGCTACAACTCTTCTGTACTGGATTACTTCAGTTCGACCATAGACAGTGTTACTACCCAGAAACAGATCATCACATACCCAAATCAGAAGCCATGGATGAACAAGGAGGTGCGCCTCCTGCTGAAGGCACGCACTACTCAGACACTCAGGCCTACAGCACACATCCAGAGCTAACCTGAAGAGGGACATCAAAAAGGCCAAGCAATGTTACAAGCTAAAGATAGAGGAGCATTTTTCCAACTCTGCCCCTTGACGCATGTGGCAAGGCATCCAGGCGATCGGTGATTACAAATCCTCCCACTCCACCCCCGCTGCCACAGATGTCCTCTTCTTGAATGAGCTTAATGTCTTTTATGCTCACTTTGAGAGAGACAACAAAGAAACTGCCACAAAGTTCAAACTCTCGGCTGATCACTCTCCAATCACACTCTCCTGCACAGATGTCTGCAATGCACTGAGCCGGGTCAGCGCACACAAAGCCGCTGGACCAGACAACATCCCTGGACGCGTACTCAGGGCATGTGATGAGCAGCTCGCTGGGGTCTTTACTGACATCTTCCACCTGTCTCTTGCCCAAGCAGCTGTTCCCACAGGCTTTAAATGCACCTCCATTGTGCCATTACCAAAACACTTCAACCCAACATGCCTGAACAACTACCGCCCTGTAGCACTGACACTCATTGTCATGAAGTGCTTTGAGCGGCTGGCCCTGGCACACCTGAAGGACTCTTTGCCATCCACATTAGACCCTCACCAGTTTGCCTACCGCAGCAATAGGAGCACAGAAGATGCAGTTTCCATGGCACTGCACTCTGTGCTCACACACTTGGACAATAAGAACACTTACGCACATATGCTGTTTGTTGACTTCAGCTCAGCATTTAATACCATCATTCCATCCAAGTTAATAGCCAAACTTGCAGATCTGGGCATTAACACCTCCACCTGCAACTGGATCTGGGACTTTCTGACCAACAGACCCCAGCAGGTACGATCTGGCTCTATCTGCTCCAACACCATCACACTCAACACCACAGGGCTGTGTGCTGAGACCATTCCTCTACTCCCTCTTCACCTCCTGTGAATGGATCCAACTCCATCATCAAGTTTGCAGATGACACTAATGTGATTGGTGATTGGACTTCATGAAAGATTGGACTTCATGAAAGAGTCAAGAGGCACACAATGACACCACCCACATCAATGGGATGGCTGTTGAGCGCGTCTCCAGTTTCAAGTTCCTGGGGATCCACATCTCGGCGGACTTGTCCTGGACTACCAACACCTCCAGCCTGGTGAAGAAGGCTCACCTGCGTCTCTTTTTCCTGAGGACACTAAAGAAAAATCAGCTCTCCTCGGATATCCTGGCGCAATAGAAAGCATCCTGACCAACTGTGCACAAGGCACTGCAGCGTGTGGTGAAAACTGCCCAGCGCATCACAGGGACTTTACTTTTTTCCAGCCATGGTGGACATCCAAAAGAAACGCTGTCTGTGTCGAGCTCGCAGCATTCTTGAAGACTCCTCTCATCCCGCCCATAGACTGTTTTCTCTTTTGCCCTCCTGCAGGTGTTTCAGGACCAGGACCAGTCGAATAAAGAACAACTTTTTTCCTAGAGCTGTCTCTTTACTGAACTCTGCCCCTCGCTGATACACTACCACATTTCCCCCCCACACCTCACACTTTTAGAGCTGTCTCTTTACTGAACTCTGCTCCTCGCTGATACACTACCACATTCCCCCCCCACACACTTTGTTATTGCACTAATGGACTGTTTACACAAACCTATGCTCATTTGCACACTGCTCTCTTTGTATTGCTGCTCACCATTAACTTATTACCATTGTATATATACTCGTTTTCTGTTTATAGTTATAGCAATATATTATGTTCACATCCTTCTGTAAATTTCTGTTTATAGTAATAGGCATCTGTAAAACATGTTCATAGTACATATATACTCATCTGTATATTGTATTCATAGTACATATATATTCATATTCAAAGTACATATACATCTGTAAATTACAGTTTAAAGTCCTATATTACCATTCTATTTAACTTATGTATATCATGTAACACTGTATATCCTGCACTTGCTGTTATTGCACTCTGGTTAGTCCCAAACTGCATTTCGTTGCCTTGTACTTGTACATGTGTAATGACAATAAAGTTGAATCTAATATAATAACTGTTCATATAGAGAAGCATATGATCATGGAAAACTTTTAAAAAAATGCCAGAGTGACGTGGGGCCGCCTTCCCGTGGGCTCACCACCTGCAGGAGGGACCGTAAGGGACGGTGCTGTGAGGATTGGGCAGCAGTATACATTTTAATTTTCATAATCATACTTTCAAAAAAACTCATAAAAACTGCAAAAAGTGAGTTAAAATGGTTAGAAAGACATTATTACTCAAAAACGTAGCAAAAGCACTTTTTTGGCAAAACCTTTTGCGTGCTGCCAAGAATGAGTTTCTTATACACTGAAAATGCGATTCCGCAAGTCTCAGGCTTCTAGGACGAAGAGAAAGCGGTTTTTTGAACCAAGCGTATTTGCACAAAAAGCATGCACTTGCCCATTATTATTTTACATGTTTATGATGAGATAAAATATTAGAAAACAATTTCTGCCCCAAATATGACATTTTTCATATAAATATTATTGGTTTTTCAAAAAGTATACATTTTAATTTTCATAATAATACTTTCAAAAAAACTCATAAAAACTGCAAAAAGTAAATAAAAATGGTTAGAAAGACATAATTACTCAAAAACGTAAGAAAAGCACTTTTTTGGCAAAACCTTTTACGTGCTGCCAAGAATGAGTTTCTTATACACTGAAAATGCGATTCCTCAAGTCTCAGGCTTCTAGGACGAAGAGAAAGCGGTTTTTTGAACCAAGCGTATTTGCACAAAAAGCATGCACTTGCCCATTATTATTTTACATATTTTTGATGAGATTTGATATAACAAATCATTTTCTGACCAAAATTTGACATTTGTCATAATTATTATAGTAATTTCAAAAATTTTAAGTTTCATATTCCTAATTATAATTTCATAAAAACTGCAAAAAGTGAGTGAAAAATGGTTAGATAAACAAAATTAATCAAAAACGTAACAGCACATATTTGGCAAAGCCTTCTACGTGCTTTCAAGAATGAGTTTCTTATACACTGAAAATGCGATTCCTCAAGTCTCAGGCTTCTAGGACGAAGAGAAAGCGGTTTTTTGAACCAAGCGTATTTGCACAAAAAGCATGCACTTGCCCATTATTATTTTACATATTTTTGATGAGATTTGATATAACAAATCATTTACTGACCAAAATTTGACATTTGTCATATAAATATTATAGTTATTTCAAAAATTTTATTTTTCATATTTATTATTATAATTTCATAAATACTGCAAAAAGTGAATAAAAAATGGTTAGAAAGTCATAATTAATCGAAAACGTAACAACAGCACATATTTTGCAAAGCCTTCTAGGTGCTGCCAAGAATGAGTTTCTTATACACTGAAAATGCGATTCCGCAAGTCTCAGGCTTCTAGGACGAAGAGAAAGCGGTTTTTTCAAACAAGCGTATTTGCACAAACAGCATGCACTTGCGCATTATTATATTACATGCTTATGATGAGATTTGATAAACCAAAACATTTTCTGACCAAAATATGGCATTTGTCATAATTATTATAGTAATTTCAAAAATTTTTAGTTTCATATTCATAATTATAATTTCATAAAAACTGCAAAAAGTGAGTGAAAAATGGTTAGATAAACAAAATTAATCAAAAACGTAACAGCACATATTTGGCAAAGCCTTCTACGTGCTTTCAAGAATGAATTTCTTATACACTGAAAATGCGATTCCTCAAGTCTCAGGCTTCTAGGACGAAGAGAAAGCGGTTTTTTGAACCAAGCGTATTTGCACAAAAAGCATGCACTTGCCCATTATTATTTTACATATTTTTGATGAGATTTGATATAACAAATCATTTACTGACCAAAATTTGACATTTGTCATATAAATATTATAGTTATTTCAAAAATTTTATTTTTCATATTTATTATTATAATTTCATAAATACTGCAAAAAGTGAATAAAAAATGGTTAGAAAGTCATAATTAATCGAAAACGTAACAACAGCACATATTTTGCAAAGCCTTCTAGGTGCTGCCAAGAATGAGTTTCTTATACACTGAAAATGCGATTCCGCAAGTCTCAGGCTTCTAGGACGAAGAGAAAGCGGTTTTTTCAAACAAGCGTATTTGCACAAACAGCATGCACTTGCGCATTATTATATTACATGCTTATGATGAGATTTGATAAACCAAAACATTTTCTGACCAAAATATGGCATTTGTCATATAAATAATAATATAAACTATAATAATAATATAAACTATAACTATAAAGTTATTTCAAAATTTGAATTTTCATAATTATAATTATAATTTCATAAAAACTGCAAAAAGTGAGTGAAAAATGGTTAGATAAACAAAATTAATCAAAAACGTAACAGCACATATTTGGCAAAGCCTTCTACGTGCTGTCAAGAATGAGTTTCTTATACACTGAAAATGCGATTCCGCAAGTCTCAGGCTTCTAGGACGAAGAGAAAGCGGTTTTTTGAACCAAGCGAATTTGCACAAACAGCATGCACTTGCCCATTAGTATTTTACATGTTTATGATGAGATAAAATATTAGAAAACAATTTCTGCCCAAAATATGAAATTTTTCATATAAATATTAGAGGTTTTTCAAACAGTATACATTTTAATTTTCATAATCATACTTTCAAAAAAACTGCAAAAAGTGAGTAAAAATGGTTAGAAAGACATTATTACTCAAAAACGTAACAAAAGCACTTTTTTGGCAAAACCTTCTACGTGCTGTCAAAAATGAGTTTCTTATACACTGAAAATGCGATTCCGCAAGTCTCAGGCTTCTAGGACGAAAAGACAGCGGTTTTTTCAACCAAGCGTATTTGCACAAACATCATTCCATTGCCCATTATTATTTTACATATTTTTGATGGGATTTGATATAACAAAACATTTTCTGACCAAAATATGACATTTGTCATATAAATATTATAGTTTTTCAAAAATATATATTTTTTATTTTCAAAATCATAATTTCATAAATACTGCAAAAAGTGAATAAAAAATGGTTAGAAAGTCATTATTAATCGAAAACGTAACAACAGCACATATTTTGCAAAGCCTTCTACGTGCTGCCAAAAATGAATTTCTAATACACTGAAAATGCGATTCCGCAAGTCTCAGGCTTCTAGGACGAAGAGAAAGCGGTTTTTTGAACCAAGCGTATTTGCACAAAAAGCATGCACTTGCCCATTAGTATTTTACATATTTTTGATGGGATTTGATATAACAAAACAATTTCTGCCCAAAATATGAAATTTTTCATATAAATATTAGAGTTTTTTCAAACAGTATACATTTTAATTTTCATAATCATACTTTCAAAAAAACTGCAAAAAGTGAGTGAATAATGGTTAGAAAAACACAATGAATCAAAAACGTAACAAAAGCACTTTTTTGGCAAAGCCTTCTACGTGCTGTCAAAAATGAGTTTCTTATACACTGAAAATGCGATTCCGCAAGTCTCAGGCTTCTAGGACGAAGAGAAAGCGGTTTTTTCAAACAAGCGTATTTGCACAAACAGCATGCACTTGCCCTTTATTATTTTACATATTTTTGATTAGATAAAATATTAGAAAATAATTTCTGCCCAAAATATGACTTTTTTCATATAAATATTATAGGTTTTTCAAAAAGTATACATTTTATTTTCATAATCATAATTTTAAAAAAAAACTCATAAAAACTGCAAAAAGTGAGTGAAAAATGGTTAGAAAAACACAATGAATCAAAAACGTAACAAAAGCACTTTTTTGGCAAAGCCTTCTACGTGCTGTCAAAAATGAGTTTCTTATACACTGAAAATGCGATTCCGCAAGTCTCAGGCTTCTAGGACGAAGAGAAAGCGGTTTTTTCAACCAAGCGTATTTGCACAAACATCATTCCATTGCCCATTATTATTTTACATATTTTTGATGGGATTTGATATAACAAAACATTTTCTGACCAAAATATGACATTTGTCAAATAAATATTATAGTTTTTCAAAAATATATATTTTTTATTTTCAAAATCATAATTTCATAAATACTGCAAAAAGTGAATAAAAAATGGTTAGAAAGTCATTATTAATCGAAAACGTAACAACAGCACATATTTTGCAAAGCCTTCTACGTGCTGCCAAAAATGAATTTCTTATACACTGAAAATGCGATTCCGCAAGTCTCAGGCTTCTAGGACGAAGAGAAAGCGGTTTTTTGAACCAAGCGTATTTGCACAAAAAGCATGCACTTGCCCATTAGTATTTTACATATTTTTGATGGGATTTGATATAACAAAACATTTTCTGACCAAAATATGACATTTGTCATATAAATATTATATTTTTTCAAAAATATATATTTTTTATTATCAATATCATAATTTCATAAAAACTGCAAAAAGTGAGTGAAAAATGGTTAGAAAAACACAATGAATCAAAAACGTAACAAAAGCACTTTTTTGGCAAAGCCTTTTACGTGCTGTCAAAAATGAGTTTCTTATACACTGAAAATGCGATTCCTCAAGTCTCAGGCTTCTAGGACGAAGAGAAAGCGGTTTTTTCAACCAAGCGTATTTGCACAAACATCATTCCATTGCCCATTATTATTTTACATATTTTTGATGGGATTTGATATAACAAAACATTTTCTGAAAAAAATATGACATTTGTCATATAAATATTATAGTTTTTCAAAAATATATATTTTTTATTTTCAAAATCATAATTTCATAAATACTGCAAAAAGTGAATAAAAAATGGTTAGAAAGTCATTATTAATCGAAAACGTAACAACAGCACATATTTTGCAAAGCCTTCTACGTGCTGCCAAGAATGAATTTCTTATACACTGAAAATGCGATTCCGCAAGTCTCAGGCTTTTAGGACGAAAAGAAAGCGGTTTTTTGAACCAAGCGAATTTGCACAAACAGCATGCACATGCCCATTAGTATTTTACATATTTTTGATGAGATAAAATATTAGAAAATAATTTCTGCCCAAAATATGCCTTTTTTCATATAAATATTATAGGTTTTTCAAAAAGTATACATTTTATTTTCATAATCATAATTAAAAAAAAAACTCATAAAAACTGCAAAAAGTGAGTGAAAAATGGTTAGAAAAACAAAATAATCAAAAACGTAACAAAAGCACTTTTTTGGCAAAGCCTTCTACGTGCTGTCAAAAATGAGTTTCTTATACACTGAAAATGCGATTCCGCAAGTCTCAGGCTTCTAGGACGAAGAGAAAGCGGTTTTTTCAACCAAGCGTATTTGCACAAACATCATTCCATTGCCCATTATTATTTTACATATTTTTGATGGGATTTGATATAACAAAACATTTTCTGACCAAAATATGACATTTGTCATATAAATATTATAGTTTTTCAAAAATATATATTTTTTATTTTCAATATCATAAATTCATAAAAACTGCAAAAATTGAGTGAAAAATGGTTAGAAATACAATGAATCAAAAACGTAACAAAAGCACTTTTTTGGCAAAGACTTCTACGTGCTGTCAAGAATGAGTTTCTTATACACTGAAAATGCGATTCCTCAAGTCTCAGGCTTCTAGGACGAAGAGAAAGCGGTTTTTTGAACCAAGCGTATTTGCACAAAAAGCATGCACTTGCCAATTAGTATTTTACATGTTTATGATGAGATAAAATATTAGAAAACAATTTCTGCCCCAAATATGAAATTTTTAATACAAATATTAGAGGTTTTTCAAACAGTATACATTTTAATTTTCATAATCATACTTTCAAAAAAACTGCAAAAAGTGAGTGAAAAATGGTTAGAAAAACACAATGAATCAAAAACGTAACAAAAGCACTTTTTTGGCAAAGCCTTCTACGTGCTGTCAAAAATGAGTTTCTTATACACTGAAAATGCGATTCCGCAAGTCTCAGGCTTCTAGGACGAAAAGCAAGCGGTTTTTTCAAACAAGCGTATTTGCACAAACATCATTCCATTGCCCATTATTATTTTACATATTTTTGATGGGATTTGATATAACAAAACATTTTCTGAAAAAAATATGACATTTGTCATATAAATATTAGTTATTTCAAAAATTTACATTTTCATATTCATAATTATAATTTCATAAATACTGCAAAAAGTGAATAAAAAATGGTTAGAAAGTCATTATTAAGCATATCAAGGTTCTGGCGTGGCCTAGCCCGTCTCCAGACCTAAACCCAATAGAGAATCTTTGGAGGGAGCTCAAACTCCGTGTTTCTCAGCGACAGGCCAGAAACCTGACTGATCTAGAGAAGATCTGTGTGGAGGAGTGGGCCAAAATCCCTCCTGCAGTGTGCAAACCTGGTAAAAAACTACAGGAAACGTTTGACCTCTGTAATTGCAAACAAAGGCTACTGTACCAAATATTAACATTGACTTTCTCAGGTGTTCAAATACTTATTTGCAGCTGTAGCATACAAATAAATAGTTAAAAAATCATATATTGTGTTTTCTGGATTTTTCTTTTAGATTATGTCTCTCACAGTGGACATGCACCTACAATGACAATTTCAGACCCCTCCATGATTTCTTAGTGGGACAACTTGCAAAATAGCAGGGTGTTCAAATACTTATTTTCCTCACTGTATATATATATATATATATATATATATGTATTTGCCATTGTTTTAGAAAAAAAGATTCACTAATCAATAATCTAATCTACATAAGGTTAGCTCCAGATAGAAATTTATAACGGTAAAATTGTATTTTTAATGAGAAGAACGAAATATATAACTGACCTGTTATAACCCACCTGAAGCCGGTAGATCCTGTAATTCCTATATTTGGACAATTAAGGTAAGTGGTGTTTAAAATTTTCTTCTGAAATGGGCATTTTCTCAGGCTCCTTTGTTCTGTCCATTAACTCCAAATTTCCTTTGATTATTATTACTCATTAAACTCATGATTATTTAGTGTTGTAGTTGGTGGAGGTCATTTTCAACTAATTTGTAGACAACTGTATCTAATGATTATTTTTTACAAAAAGTTACAAATCTAACGAGTTATAAATCTTTGTTGGCAAATATATTTTTTTCTTTGTATATTAACTAATTCTTTTGGCTGTATTTATTCTATATGAGTAAACTACTGTGTAGTTTTATTCATACCAAAATGTCGTATTTTATAAGCTCAGTAAAAAGTATTTTGCAGCCTAGCACTTCTACAAATACAACTACAAAGAGCCATGAGAAGTAACAAATCATCTAGAGTACAAGTACCTGAAATCTATACTTTAGTACAGTACAGTACTTAGCCTTACAATAACACACTTCATTTTCATCACTGACTGGTTGTTTTTCTATGTATGTGAAAATAGAGACTACACTTTGGTTATATTTATAAAATGACAAAAAGCTGATTTTATTACACACTTTAGATTCAGGGTTTAGGTCACTGGTTCACTGTCAAGAAAAAAAGGTTTTTACATTACAGTTCATCATCAGAATTTTCAAAGTCACTGTCACTGTCATAGTCATCAGCTGACGATTTGTTTTAAAAGTTGATGTTCAAGCACAGAGTTTCTGTGTTTTGGAACCATTATGTTGTATTTCTCCACAACCGATGTAAGAATCCCCTTCTCTTCCCTGATCTTGCGGCGGATCCTGGCACGACCTTTGTTGCCATCTGTATCTTTATAGAGACGCTGGGAACGCCTCTTGATACTCGCCACCAGCACCAATTCTGCTGGCCAAATCATCAACATCACTTGTGGTTGTTGCTGAGAAGAAACTACAACAAGAGTAACAATTACAATTGATGACAACTAAATGTATTACTAGAAACATAAATATACACAGTATACACACACACTAGTCATTTTCTCACCGTCTGCCCACTCCTTTACATCATTGACCCAGTCTTCCAATTGGCTCACTGTCACTGTCAGGCCGACCTTCATGCACTCTAGGTTTTGCAACTGGCTTTGCAGAGCTTTCGTGGTCTGAAATGACAAGAAATCTCAGATAGTATAAAAACAAACAAATCTTTAAAATACAGGGTTAATTAAAAAAGAAAACTCCAGCCAAGTCACAAGTATTATATTCACAATCAACTTGGATAACTCACGGTCACTGACTCATTCCATGACAATGCTTGAGAACTGAAGCAATGCGTCATGATATCGGTTCATTCGTTTTGAATAACCCTGTACAGCTTAAAAAATTAATGACATCTAGAACTAATTCTACTGATTCTATCTTACCTTCTGATATCGGCGGCTCAGTGCGGTGGCCAAATTGTTGAACTTTTGTTGATTCCAGTGCATAGCCATGAGAGTCAGCATGTCTGTGCGTCCTGCAAACACAGAAAATATCATGTTAACATATTCCCCCTGTAATGATGTAACAAGTGCAGTAGAAGGTCATTTTACCTGCTTTAGACATGTGTTTTGTGGTCACTGCAATCCTGGGGAGGAAAGCATTGCACTGTTCCACCTCCTCTCCTAGTGTTAAACCAGCCCCATCCTGATATGCTCCACTCCATTTTACCTGATTAGGAATGAAAAATAATAGTATAATGCTGAGAACGGCAAAAAATCCCCCCCCGTACATATTTAACGCACAGAGTAGCACTCCATGCCGACACACCGCAAGCTCCAGTCCCTCCTTGTCTACCTTGCTAGCAGATCTTTGGGAAGTCTCTCTGGCTGCTGACCACTCGCCTCCACAAACACCTCTTCCACTGACCTATAATATAGAAAATAGTTGATGAAAATAAGACTCTCGTTAACAAAATTTGTAGTTGGAGGCAATTGTACTCCTGAATAAAGTCTAATCATCTGCGATTTTACAGTACATGTTTGGATGCCTCGTGACTGTAGTCCACAAATCTTGTCAGATCTTCATCCTTAGCTATAAAGACGTCTTCAAAGATGGCCTGTTCTTCAGATCTATACAAAAAAACCCAAAAAAAACAGGTACACAAAAGTTAGATACATTGTAATCTAATTTAACTTTACTGTGCACATTAAAGGATATTTTTTCTTATTAATATTGTTTCAACAGCATTATGCACAGTTTTGGTTTACCTAGCTGCATTCTTGAAACGGTAAAACTTGCGGTTTCCATCTACTGAAATCTGGGGTGCATGCAGGACAGATGAAAGGCTGATTTGCAGATTTTGTCCACCTCAAAACGGATAGCCTCCCACTCAAAAAAGCTTTTCTGAAAACTGTCTGTGGAGATCTTGCCAGTCTATAAAAAGTAAGGAAATCAACAGATAATAATGTAAAATAAATGCATTAGCAATAAAAAAACAAGCTGGTTGGCCACTGACAACACACTCAGAACAAACTGCTTCGAACAAATCTTACCAAGACCAATCATTTAGTGAAGCTTATACTTCTTTACACAAATACAATTTAGTTCCATGTTAAAAATGTGCTTCTGAAAATAAAAAAAACTTGCTTCTGGTTTGATTGTTTCCATCATATTCCTTGTTTGATACATTCATAAGTGCCTAAACAATCCAGATATTCAATATATCTTGAATGAGAAATTATACTGACCCTCGTTTGACTGATTCCTGCTTGATCTTGGTCTTGCATAGACAATGTTTCCATCACTGTCTCTCTTTCTCCAATGTACCCTTGGTTCAGGTGTTTTTACTGGTGCTGCTTCCTCCTTTCCCTGCAGCTCTTGAAGTAAGTCATCAAGACTTTGGAGCTCATCATTGATTTCTTGATGTCCAACCAGGTTATCCAGCAGCATAAACTGTTCTTGTAGTTCTGAATCACTCATGGTGAGGGGCAAAAACAGAAACAGACAGAAAGACAGACAGATACAACAACAAGAACAGATGTAAACATTGAGAGAGAATGAGACAGAGAGAGAGGGTGAGAGGGAGAGAGAGAGAGAGAGAGAAAAAGAGAGAGAGAGAGAGAGAGAGAGAGAGAGAAAGAGAGAGAGAGAGAGAGAGAGAGAGAGAGAGAGAGAGAGAGAGAGAGAGAGAGAGAGAGAGAGAGGAGGATAACAAGACAGACTTGGCTCTTAAAAGTGCCTTTTGCTATTTTGTGTGTGTATGTGTGTGTGTGTGTGTGTGTGTGTGTGTGGTGAGGGGATTAAAATAAAAGAGGAATGTTGGTAGCTGGCAAATCTGAAAGACCTAATGAGACAAAAAAAGAAAGATTTAGAATTCAGAATTGAATACCTTACATTTTTACTATTATTTTCTTCATCAGTGTTGGCAGATTGGGCAGTTTGTGATGGTTTTAAGTTGTACTATGTGGGATGAAATGAGATTAGACAGGTGGGATTTTGTTATTTCTGATGTGCCAAATGACAGACATGGAAAATAGTTTACAACGTAGTTACAACCTAACCTTCTTTAGACAAGAACACTTAATTTGCTTAATTATATTGTAAATATGCCTTGCTCAAGGGCTCAACAGTGGCAGCTTGGCAGTGCTGGGGCTTGAACCCCTGACTTTATGATCAGTAACCCAGAGCCTTAACCACTGGATCAGCACTGCCGTTATTTGCTAAGATTAGGTTATTGCTAAGATTTGTGCATTTACTAGAGTTTTTTGTGTGTATTTGGGAACAATTACTGGAAAACACACCAATCTGGCAACACTGTTCCTCATCTGAACATTTATAAATGGCTAAGGTATTAAAGTGCTACTGTCAGTTTGGTAACTTAAAACACACAATTTACAAATATCATACAATCTCCTCTATTTCCTTGCATGATTAAATGTGGAAAAACAAACAAACAAACTTGAATGTAATTAGCTATCTTAGCCTGCCTACTACACATTTGGTGCAGCAAGTTATATTTTTATAATGTCTGCTGTGATTTACTGCATCACGAAACTGCTTCCTTTCACTTCTACAGCTTCTAAACACAACTTCTTGACCTGATTGAACAGTTTTTGTCCCGGAAATTGTAGGGATTGTTCCCAATTATATTAATGAACTGTTCTATTTACCGAGTGGAAAATCGCAATGGAGCATAGGATACAATGACGTCAGCGCGACTGATGAATTTATTAATAAATAAATGAATAAATAAATAAATAAGACAAGTCCTAATAAATAAATAAATAAATAAATAAATAAATAAATAAATAAGAAAAGTCCTAATAAATAAATAAATAAATAAATAAACGTGGTGAGGGAAGACATGCAGGTAGTTGGTGAGAAAGAGGCAGTTTTAGAGACGTGAATAAAAACATGACCTGGAATGAGTAGCCCTGCCATAATTAATTTATAGCAAGCTATTTTTTTTATTCTTATTTATCGTAGTCCCGATCCCGTTCATAACACAAATCAGACTGCAGTCTGATTCCCCAACACGTCAAATTTCAACAACGCAGGTTCCGGTTCAGAGATCTACAGAAGTCTATGGGAATCCCTGCACGTTGAAAAATGATGCTAAAAGGAATACCCAGTGCGTCAAAGGGGATTCCAGGGGATCCTGACCAAGCGTCCATATGTGACGAGTTGGGAGTGAGAACGTGTTGGATGCAGCGTGTGGTGTAAATGTGCATAATCGAGGGGAGAGAGAGAGAGAGACTCCGATGATCTTCTCAGCTGTCCTCACTATCCTCTGTAGGGTCTTGCGGTCCGAGACGGTGCAGTTCCCAAACCAGGCAGTGATGCAGCTTCTCAAGATGCTCTCAATGGTCCCTCTGTAGAACATGGTCAGGATGGGGGGAGGGGGATGAGCTTTCCTCAGCCTTCTCAGGAAGTAGAGAGGCTGCTGGGCTTTCTTGGTGATGGAGCTGGTGTTGAGCGACCAGGTGAGGTTGTCCGCCAGATGAACACCAAGGAATTTGGTGCTCTTGACGATCTCCACTGAGGATCCATCAATAATCAGTGGAGATTGGTCGCTCTGTGCTTTCCTGAAGTCCAAACCATCTCTTTCATTTTGTCGATGTTCAGAGACAGGTTGTTCGCTCCACACCAGGCAGTTAACCGTTGCTCTGTATGCTGACTCGTCGTTCTTGCTGATTAGACCCACCACGGTCGTGTCATCAGCAAACTTGATGATATGATTCAAACTGTGCATTGCTACACAGTCGTGAGTCAGCAAAGTGAACAGCAGTGGGCTGAGCACACAGCCCTTGGGGGCCCCAGTGCTCAGTGTGGTCAAACTGCATGCGGTCCAGGCAGGGTGAAAGCTGGGTCTTAATGTGCCTCATGACGAGCCTCTCGAAGCACTTCATCATAATGGGTGTGAGCGCGACGGGACGATAGTCATTGAGGCAGGAGACAGTAGATTTCTTCAGCACGGGAACGATAGTCGTTGCCTTGAAGCACGTGGGAACAATGTTACTGCTCAGGGAGATGTTGAAGATGTCAGTGAAGACATCCGCTAGCTGTTCTGCACATTCCCTGAGCACTCTGCCAGGAATGTTGTCAGATCCAGCAGACTTCCGTGAGTTTTTCTCACTTCAGCTGTGGTTAGACAGAGCACCTGGTCAGTGGAAGGAGGGATGGTCTTCCTCGCCTTCAAGTTGTTCTGTACCTCAAACCGGGCGTAGAAGTCGTTCAGCGCATCTGGGAGGGAGGCGTCACGGTCACAAGCAGGTGATGTTGTCTTGTAGTTTGTGATCGCCTGGATGCCCTGCCACATGCGCCGGGTGTCTCCGCTGTCCTGGAAGTGGTCGTGGATTTTCTTTGCGTGTGCGCGCTTCGCCTCTTTGATGGGACAGGACAGTTTGGCACTTGCTGTTTTTTAGGCCGCCTTGTCCCCAGTTCTGAAAGCAGAGTCCATTTGTTTCAGCAGCACACGCACATTTGCAGTCATTCACGGCTTCTGGTTGAAGCGTGTAGTGATTGTCTTGGAGATGGTCACATCATCAATGCACTTGCTGATGTAGCTGGTCACTGTTGATGTGTACTCCTCCAAGTTGATGGAATCGCCATTGGTTGCAGCCTCTCTAAACATGTCCCAGTCAGTGCACTCAAAACAGTCCTGAAAAGCAGAAGTAGCTCCTTCTGGCCAGGTTTTCACCTGTTTCAGAACCGGTTTAGAGCGTCTGATGAGCAGGCTGTATGCTGGAATTAACATAACAGAGCAGTGGTCTGAGTATCCGAGATGGGGGCGGGGCTCCGCACGATTCGCAAAATTGCAATAAGTGAACGAAAAAAAATTGATGAACGATGTTTTACATGAATATGACTTTCTCATATGAATGTGAAATTAATTGGTAAATATTGAAAGGAATAATTTCATGAAAAACTGAAAAAAAGTGCAAAAATTCAATGAAAATGTGATAAGTTTTACAAGATATTGTGAAATTATGACTTTTCATATTCATAAGCATCTTTGAAGTAAAAAGGATTAAAAAAATGCAAATGTTCATCGCAAAAACTGTTATGACAATCAATAGTTTGAAACAAATCTGACTGTTTTATAAAAAAAATAAAAAATAGTTTTTATTGAAATATTACATTTCATATTCAGAACCATAATTTCATAAAAAAAAAGTTAAATTTGAGTTATTGTGAAAATATGAATTTTTATATTCATAAGCATAATTTCATTAAAACCCATTAAAAAGTGCAATATACTTTAGTACAGTACAGTACTTAGCCTTACAATAACACACTTCATTTTCATCACTGACTGGTTGTTTTTCTATGTATGTGAAAATAGAGACTACACTTTGGTTATATTTATAAAATGACAAAAAGCTGATTTTATTACACACTTTAGATTCAGGGTTTAGGTCACTGGTTCACTGTCAAGAAAAAAAGGTTTTTACATTACAGTTCATCATCAGAATTTTCAAAGTCACTGTCACTGTCATAGTCATCAGCTGACGATTTGTTTTAAAAGTTGATGTTCAAGCACAGAGTTTCTGTGTTTTGGAACCATTATGTTGTATTTCTCCACAACCGATGTAAGAATCCCCTTCTCTTCCCTGATCTTGCGGCGGATCCTGGCACGACCTTTGTTGCCATCTGTATCTTTATAGAGACGCTGGGAACGCCTCTTGATACTCGCCACCAGCACCAATTCTGCTGGCCAAATCATCAACATCACTTGTGGTTGTTGCTGAGAAGAAACTACAACAAGAGTAACAATTACAATTGATGACAACTAAATGTATTACTAGAAACATAAATATACACAGTATACACACACACTAGTCATTTTCTCACCGTCTGCCCACTCCTTTACATCATTGACCCAGTCTTCCAATTGGCTCACTGTCACTGTCAGGCCGACCTTCATGCACTCTAGGTTTTGCAACTGGCTTTGCAGAGCTTTCGTGGTCTGAAATGACAAGAAATCTCAGATAGTATAAAAACAAACAAATCTTTAAAATACAGGGTTAATTAAAAAAGAAAACTCCAGCCAAGTCACAAGTATTATATTCACAATCAACTTGGATAACTCACGGTCACTGACTCATTCCATGACAATGCTTGAGAACTGAAGCAATGCGTCATGATATCGGTTCATTCGTTTTGAATAACCCTGTACAGCTTAAAAAATTAATGACATTCATTACTAAGCATCTAGAACTAATTCTACTGATTCTATCTTACCTTCTGATATCGGCGGCTCAGTGCGGTGGCCAAATTGTTGAACTTTTGTTGATTCCAGTGCATAGCCATGAGAGTCAGCATGTCTGTGCGTCCTGCAAACACAGAAAATATCATGTTAACATATTCCCCCTGTAATGATGTAACAAGTGCAGTAGAAGGTCATTTTACCTGCTTTAGACATGTGTTTTGTGGTCACTGCAATCCTGGGGAGGAAAGCATTGCACTGTTCCACCTCCTCTCCTAGTGTTAAACCAGCCCCATCCTGATATGCTCCACTCCATTTTACCTGATTAGGAATGAAAAATAATAGTATAATGCTGAGAACGGCAAAAAATCCCCCCCCGTACATATTTAACGCACAGAGTAGCACTCCATGCCGACACACCGCAAGCTCCAGTCCCTCCTTGTCTACCTTGCTAGCAGATCTTTGGGAAGTCTCTCTGGCTGCTGACCACTCGCCTCCACAAACACCTCTTCCACTGACCTATAATATAGAAAATAGTTGATGAAAATAAGACTCTCGTTAACAAAATTTGTAGTTGGAGGCAATTGTACTCCTGAATAAAGTCTAATCATCTGCGATTTTACAGTACATGTTTGGATGCCTCGTGACTGTAGTCCACAAATCTTGTCAGATCTTCATCCTTAGCTATAAAGACGTCTTCAAAGATGGCCTGTTCTTCAGATCTATACAAAAAAACCCCAAAAAAACAGGTACACAAAAGTTAGATACATTGTAATCTAATTTAACTTTACTGTGCACATTAAAGGATATTTTTTCTTATTAATATTGTTTCAACAGCATTATGCACAGTTTTGGTTTACCTAGCTGCATTCTTGAAACGGTAAAACTTGCGGTTTCCATCTACTGAAATCTGGGGTGCATGCAGGACAGATGAAAGGCTGATTTGCAGATTTTGTCCACCTCAAAACGGATAGCCTCCCACTCAAAAAAGCTTTTCTGAAAACTGTCTGTGGAGATCTTGCCAGTCTATAAAAAGTAAGGAAATCAACAGATAATAATGTAAAATAAATGCATTAGCAATAAAAAAACAAGCTGGTTGACCACTGACAACACACTCAGAACAAACTGCTTCGAACAAATCTTACCAAGACCAATCATTTAGTGAAGCTTATACTTCTTTACACAAATACAATTTAGTTCCATGTTAAAAATGTGCTTCTGAAAATAAAAAAAACTTGCTTCTGGTTTGATTGTTTCCATCATATTCCTTGTTTGATACATTCATAAGTGCCTAAACAATCCAGATATTCAATATATCTTGAATGAGAAATTATACTGACCCTCGTTTGACTGATTCCTGCTTGATCTTGGTCTTGCATAGACAATGTTTCCATCACTGTCTCTCTTTCTCCAATGTACCCTTGGTTCAGGTGTTTTTACTGGTGCTGCTTCCTCCTTTCCCTGCAGCTCTTGAAGTAAGTCATCAAGACTTTGGAGCTCATCATTGATTTCTTGATGTCCAACCAGGTTATCCAGCAGCATAAACTGTTCTTGTAGTTCTGAATCACTCATGGTGAGGGGCAAAAACAGAAACAGACAGAAAGACAGACAGATACAACAACAAGAACAGATGTAAACATTGAGAGAGAAAGAGACAGAGAGAGAGGGTGAGAGGGAGAGAGAGAGAGAGAGAGAAAAAGAGAGAGAGAGAGAGAGAGAGAGAGAGAGAGAGAGAGAGAGAGAGAGAGAGAGAGAGAGAGAGAGAGAGAGAGAGAGAGAGAGAGAGAGAGAGAGAGAGAGAGAGGAGGATAACAAGACAGACTTGGCTCTTAAAAGTGCCTTTTGCTATTTTGTGTGTGTATGTGTGTGTGTGTGTGTGTGTGTGTGTGTGTGTGTGTGGTGAGGGGATTAAAATAAAAGAGGAATGTTGGTAGCTGGCAAATCTGAAAGACCTAATGAGACAAAAAAAGAAAGATTTAGAATTCAGAATTGAATACCTTACATTTTTACTATTATTTTCTTCATCAGTGTTGGCAGATTGGGCAGTTTGTGATGGTTTTAAGTTGTACTATGTGGGATGAAATGAGATTAGACAGGTGGGATTTTGTTATTTCTGATGTGCCAAATGACAGACATGGAAAATAGTTTACAACGTAGTTACAACCTAACCTTCTTTAGACAAGAACACTTAATTTGCTTAATTATATTGTAAATATGCCTTGCTCAAGGGCTCAACAGTGGCAGCTTGGCAGTGCTGGGGCTTGAACCCCTGACTTTATGATCAGTAACCCAGAGCCTTAACCACTGGATCAGCACTGCCGTTATTTGCTAAGATTAGGTTATTGCTAAGATTTGTGCATTTACTAGAGTTTTTTGTGTGTATTTGGGAACAATTACTGGAAAACACACCAATCTGGCAACACTGTTCCTCATCTGAACATTTATAAATGGCTAAGGTATTAAAGTGCTACTGTCAGTTTGGTAACTTAAAACACACAATTTACAAATATCATACAATCTCCTCTATTTCCTTGCATGATTAAATGTGGAAAAACAAACAAACAAACTTGAATGTAATTAGCTATCTTAGCCTGCCTACTACACATTTGGTGCAGCAAGTTATATTTTTATAATGTCTGCTGTGATTTACTGCATCACGAAACTGCTTCCTTTCACTTCTACAGCTTCTAAACACAACTTCTTGACCTGATTGAACAGTTTTTGTCCCGGAAATTGTAGGGATTGTTCCCAATTATATTAATGAACTGTTCTATTTACCGAGTGGAAAATCGCAATGGAGCATAGGATACAATGACGTCAGCGCGACTGATGAATTTATTAATAAATAAATGAATAAATAAATAAATAAGACAAGTCCTAATAAATAAATAAATAAATAAATAAATAAATAAATAAATAAGAAAAGTCCTAATAAATAAATAAATAAATAAATAAACGTGGTGAGGGAAGACATGCAGGTAGTTGGTGAGAAAGAGGCAGTTTTAGAGACGTGAATAAAAACATGACCTGGAATGAGTAGCCCTGCCATAATTAATTTATAGCAAGCTATTTTTTTTATTCTTATTTATCGTAGTCCCGATCCCGTTCATAACACAAATCAGACTGCAGTCTGATTCCCCAACACGTCAAATTTCAACAACGCAGGTTCCGGTTCAGAGATCTACAGAAGTCTATGGGAATCCCTGCACGTTGAAAAATGATGCTAAAAGGAATACCCAGTGCGTCAAAGGGGATTCCAGGGGATCCTGACCAAGCGTCCATATGTGACGAGTTGGGAGTGAGAACGTGTTGGATGCAGCGTGTGGTGTAAATGTGCATAATCGAGGGGAGAGAGAGAGAGAGACTCCGATGATCTTCTCAGCTGTCCTCACTATCCTCTGTAGGGTCTTGCGGTCCGAGACGGTGCAGTTCCCAAACCAGGCAGTGATGCAGCTTCTCAAGATGCTCTCAATGGTCCCTCTGTAGAACATGGTCAGGATGGGGGGAGGGGGATGAGCTTTCCTCAGCCTTCTCAGGAAGTAGAGAGGCTGCTGGGCTTTCTTGGTGATGGAGCTGGTGTTGAGCGACCAGGTGAGGTTGTCCGCCAGATGAACACCAAGGAATTTGGTGCTCTTGACGATCTCCACTGAGGATCCATCAATAATCAGTGGAGATTGGTCGCTCTGTGCTTTCCTGAAGTCCAAACCATCTCTTTCATTTTGTCGATGTTCAGAGACAGGTTGTTCGCTCCACACCAGGCAGTTAACCGTTGCTCTGTATGCTGACTCGTCGTTCTTGCTGATTAGACCCACCACGGTCGTGTCATCAGCAAACTTGATGATATGATTCAAACTGTGCATTGCTACACAGTCGTGAGTCAGCAAAGTGAACAGCAGTGGGCTGAGCACACAGCCCTTGGGGGCCCCAGTGCTCAGTGTGGTCAAACTGCATGCGGTCCAGGCAGGGTGAAAGCTGGGTCTTAATGTGCCTCATGACGAGCCTCTCGAAGCACTTCATCATAATGGGTGTGAGCGCGACGGGACGATAGTCATTGAGGCAGGAGACAGTAGATTTCTTCAGCACGGGAACAACAGTCGTTGCCTTGAAGCACGTGGGAACAATGTTACTGCTCAGGGAGATGTTGAAGATGTCAGTGAAGACATCCGCTAGCTGTTCTGCACATTCCCTGAGCACTCTGCCAGGAATGTTGTCAGATCCAGCAGACTTCCGTGAGTTTTTCTCACTTCAGCTGTGGTTAGACAGAGCACCTGGTCAGTGGAAGGAGGGATGGTCTTCCTCGCCTTCAAGTTGTTCTGTACCTCAAACCGGGCGTAGAAGTCGTTCAGCGCATCTGGGAGGGAGGCGTCACGGTCACAAGCAGGTGATGTTGTCTTGTAGTTTGTGATCGCCTGGATGCCCTGCCACATGCGCCGGGTGTCTCCGCTGTCCTGGAAGTGGTCGTGGATTTTCTTTGCGTGTGCGCGCTTCGCCTCTTTGATGGGACAGGACAGTTTGGCACTTGCTGTTTTTTAGGCCGCCTTGTCCCCAGTTCTGAAAGCAGAGTCCATTTGTTTCAGCAGCACACGCACATTTGCAGTCATTCACGGCTTCTGGTTGAAGCGTGTAGTGATTGTCTTGGAGATGGTCACATCATCAATGCACTTGCTGATGTAGCTGGTCACTGTTGATGTGTACTCCTCCAAGTTGATGGAATCGCCATTGGTTGCAGCCTCTCTAAACATGTCCCAGTCAGTGCACTCAAAACAGTCCTGAAAAGCAGAAGTAGCTCCTTCTGGCCAGGTTTTCACCTGTTTCAGAACCGGTTTAGAGCGTCTGATGAGCAGGCTGTATGCTGGAATTAACATAACAGAGCAGTGGTCTGAGTATCCGAGATGGGGGCGGGGCTCCGCACGATTCGCAAAATTGCAATAAGTGAACGAAAAAAAATTGATGAACGATGTTTTACATGAATATGACTTTCTCATATGAATGTGAAATTAATTGGTAAATATTGAAAGGAATAATTTCATGAAAAACTGAAAAAAAGTGCAAAAATTCAATGAAAATGTGATAAGTTTTACAAGATATTGTGAAATTATGACTTTTCATATTCATAAGCATCTTTGAAGTAAAAAGGATTAAAAAAATGCAAATGTTCATCGCAAAAACTGTTATGACAATCAATAGTTTGAAACAAATCTGACTGTTTTATAAAAAAAAATAAAAAATAGTTTTTATTGAAATATTACATTTCATATTCAGAACTATAATTTCATAAAAAAAAAGTTAAATTTGAGTTATTGTGAAAATATGAATTTTTATATTCATAAGCATAATTTCATTAAAACCCATTAAAAAGTGCAATATACTTTAGTACAGTACAGTACTTAGCCTTACAATAACACACTTCATTTTCATCACTGACTGGTTGTTTTTCTATGTATGTGAAAATAGAGACTACACTTTGGTTATATTTATAAAATGACAAAAAGCTGATTTTATTACACACTTTAGATTCAGGGTTTAGGTCACTGGTTCACTGTCAAGAAAAAAAGGTTTTTACATTACAGTTCATCATCAGAATTTTCAAAGTCACTGTCACTGTCATAGTCATCAGCTGACGATTTGTTTTAAAAGTTGATGTTCAAGCACAGAGTTTCTGTGTTTTGGAACCATTATGTTGTATTTCTCCACAACCGATGTAAGAATCCCCTTCTCTTCCCTGATCTTGCGGCGGATCCTGGCACGACCTTTGTTGCCATCTGTATCTTTATAGAGACGCTGGGAACGCCTCTTGATACTCGCCACCAGCACCAATTCTGCTGGCCAAATCATCAACATCACTTGTGGTTGTTGCTGAGAAGAAACTACAACAAGAGTAACAATTACAATTGATGACAACTAAATGTATTACTAGAAACATAAATATACACAGTATACACACACACTAGTCATTTTCTCACCGTCTGCCCACTCCTTTACATCATTGACCCAGTCTTCCAATTGGCTCACTGTCACTGTCAGGCCGACCTTCATGCACTCTAGGTTTTGCAACTGGCTTTGCAGAGCTTTCGTGGTCTGAAATGACAAGAAATCTCAGATAGTATAAAAACAAACAAATCTTTAAAATACAGGGTTAATTAAAAAAGAAAACTCCAGCCAAGTCACAAGTATTATATTCACAATCAACTTGGATAACTCACGGTCACTGACTCATTCCATGACAATGCTTGAGAACTGAAGCAATGCGTCATGATATCGGTTCATTCGTTTTGAATAACCCTGTACAGCTTAAAAAATTAATGACATTCATTACTAAGCATCTAGAACTAATTCTACTGATTCTATCTTACCTTCTGATATCGGCGGCTCAGTGCGGTGGCCAAATTGTTGAACTTTTGTTGATTCCAGTGCATAGCCATGAGAGTCAGCATGTCTGTGCGTCCTGCAAACACAGAAAATATCATGTTAAAATATTCCCCCTGTAATGATGTAACAAGTGCAGTAGAAGGTCATTATACCTGCTTTAGACATGTGTTTTGTGGTCACTGCAATCCTGGGGAGGAAAGCATTGCACTGTTCCACCTCCTCTCCTAGTGTTAAACCAGCCCCATCCTGATATGCTCCACTCCATTTTACCTGATTAGGAATGAAAAATAATAGTATAATGCTGAGAACGGCAAAAAATCCCCCCCCGTACATATTTAACGCACAGAGTAGCACTCCATGCCGACACACCGCAAGCTCCAGTCCCTCCTTGTCTACCTTGCTAGCAGATCTTTGGGAAGTCTCTCTGGCTGCTGACCACTCGCCTCCACAAACACCTCTTCCACTGACCTATAATATAGAAAATAGTTGATGAAAATAAGACTCTCGTTAACAAAATTTGTAGTTGGAGGCAATTGTACTCCTGAATAAAGTCTAATCATCTGCGATTTTACAGTACATGTTTGGATGCCTCGTGACTGTAGTCCACAAATCTTGTCAGATCTTCATCCTTAGCTATAAAGACGTCTTCAAAGATGGCCTGTTCTTCAGATCTATACAAAAAAACCCCAAAAAAACAGGTACACAAAAGTTAGATACATTGTAATCTAATTTAACTTTACTGTGCACATTAAAGGATATTTTTTCTTATTAATATTGTTTCAACAGCATTATGCACAGTTTTGGTTTACCTAGCTGCATTCTTGAAACGGTAAAACTTGCGGTTTCCATCTACTGAAATCTGGGGTGCATGCAGGACAGATGAAAGGCTGATTTGCAGATTTTGTCCACCTCAAAACGGATAGCCTCCCACTCAAAAAAGCTTTTCTGAAAACTGTCTGTGGAGATCTTGCCAGTCTATAAAAAGTAAGGAAATCAACAGATAATAATGTAAAATAAATGCATTAGCAATAAAAAAACAAGCTGGTTGACCACTGACAACACACTCAGAACAAACTGCTTCGAACAAATCTTACCAAGACCAATCATTTAGTGAAGCTTATACTTCTTTACACAAATACAATTTAGTTCCATGTTAAAAATGTGCTTCTGAAAATAAAAAAAACTTGCTTCTGGTTTGATTGTTTCCATCATATTCCTTGTTTGATACATTCATAAGTGCCTAAACAATCCAGATATTCAATATATCTTGAATGAGAAATTATACTGACCCTCGTTTGACTGATTCCTGCTTGATCTTGGTCTTGCATAGACAATGTTTCCATCACTGTCTCTCTTTCTCCAATGTACCCTTGGTTCAGGTGTTTTTACTGGTGCTGCTTCCTCCTTTCCCTGCAGCTCTTGAAGTAAGTCATCAAGACTTTGGAGCTCATCATTGATTTCTTGATGTCCAACCAGGTTATCCAGCAGCATAAACTGTTCTTGTAGTTCTGAATCACTCATGGTGAGGGGCAAAAACAGAAACAGACAGAAAGACAGACAGATACAACAACAAGAACAGATGTAAACATTGAGAGAGAAAGAGACAGAGAGAGAGGGTGAGAGGGAGAGAGAGAGAGAGAGAGAAAAGAGAGAGAGAGAGAGAGAGAGAGAGAGAGAGAGAGAAAGAGAGAGAGAGAGAGAGAGAGAGAGAGAGAGAGAGAGAGAGAGAGAGAGAGAGAGAGAGAGAGAGAGAGAGAGAGAGAGAGGATAACAAGACAGACTTGGCTCTTAAAAGTGCCTTTTGCTATTTTGTGTGTGTATGTGTGTGTGTGTGTGTGTGTGTGTGTGTGTGTGGTGAGGGGATTAAAATAAAAGAGGAATGTTGGTAGCTGGCAAATCTGAAAGACCTAATGAGACAAAAAAAGAAAGATTTAGAATTCAGAATTGAATACCTTACATTTTTACTATTATTTTCTTCATCAGTGTTGGCAGATTGGGCAGTTTGTGATGGTTTTAAGTTGTACTATGTGGGATGAAATGAGATTAGACAGGTGGGATTTTGTTATTTCTGATGTGCCAAATGACAGACATGGAAAATAGTTTACAACGTAGTTACAACCTAACCTTCTTTAGACAAGAACACTTAATTTGCTTAATTATATTGTAAATATGCCTTGCTCAAGGGCTCAACAGTGGCAGCTTGGCAGTGCTGGGGCTTGAACCCCTGACTTTATGATCAGTAACCCAGAGCCTTAACCACTGGATCAGCACTGCCGTTATTTGCTAAGATTAGGTTATTGCTAAGATTTGTGCATTTACTAGAGTTTTTTGTGTGTATTTGGGAACAATTACTGGAAAACACACCAATCTGGCAACACTGTTCCTCATCTGAACATTTATAAATGGCTAAGGTATTAAAGTGCTACTGTCAGTTTGGTAACTTAAAACACACAATTTACAAATATCATACAATCTCCTCTATTTCCTTGCATGATTAAATGTGGAAAAACAAACAAACAAACTTGAATGTAATTAGCTATCTTAGCCTGCCTACTACACATTTGGTGCAGCAAGTTATATTTTTATAATGTCTGCTGTGATTTACTGCATCACGAAACTGCTTCCTTTCACTTCTACAGCTTCTAAACACAACTTCTTGACCTGATTGAACAGTTTTTGTCCCGGAAATTGTAGGGATTGTTCCCAATTATATTAATGAACTGTTCTATTTACCGAGTGGAAAATCGCAATGGAGCATAGGATACAATGACGTCAGCGCGACTGATGAATTTATTAATAAATAAATGAATAAATAAATAAATAAGACAAGTCCTAATAAATAAATAAATAAATAAATAAATAAATAAATAAATAAGAAAAGTCCTAATAAATAAATAAATAAATAAATAAACGTGGTGAGGGAAGACATGCAGGTAGTTGGTGAGAAAGAGGCAGTTTTAGAGACGTGAATAAAAACATGACCTGGAATGAGTAGCCCTGCCATAATTAATTTATAGCAAGCTATTTTTTTTATTCTTATTTATCGTAGTCCCGATCCCGTTCATAACACAAATCAGACTGCAGTCTGATTCCCCAACACGTCAAATTTCAACAACGCAGGTTCCGGTTCAGAGATCTACAGAAGTCTATGGGAATCCCTGCACGTTGAAAAATGATGCTAAAAGGAATACCCAGTGCGTCAAAGGGGATTCCAGGGGATCCTGACCAAGCGTCCATATGTGACGAGTTGGGAGTGAGAACGTGTTGGATGCAGCGTGTGGTGTAAATGTGCATAATCGAGGGGAGAGAGAGAGAGAGACTCCGATGATCTTCTCAGCTGTCCTCACTATCCTCTGTAGGGTCTTGCGGTCCGAGACGGTGCAGTTCCCAAACCAGGCAGTGATGCAGCTTCTCAAGATGCTCTCAATGGTCCCTCTGTAGAACATGGTCAGGATGGGGGGAGGGGGATGAGCTTTCCTCAGCCTTCTCAGGAAGTAGAGAGGCTGCTGGGCTTTCTTGGTGATGGAGCTGGTGTTGAGCGACCAGGTGAGGTTGTCCGCCAGATGAACACCAAGGAATTTGGTGCTCTTGACGATCTCCACTGAGGATCCATCAATAATCAGTGGAGATTGGTCGCTCTGTGCTTTCCTGAAGTCCAAACCATCTCTTTCATTTTGTCGATGTTCAGAGACAGGTTGTTCGCTCCACACCAGGCAGTTAACCGTTGCTCTGTATGCTGACTCGTCGTTCTTGCTGATTAGACCCACCACGGTCGTGTCATCAGCAAACTTGATGATATGATTCAAACTGTGCATTGCTACACAGTCGTGAGTCAGCAAAGTGAACAGCAGTGGGCTGAGCACACAGCCCTTGGGGGCCCCAGTGCTCAGTGTGGTCAAACTGCATGCGGTCCAGGCAGGGTGAAAGCTGGGTCTTAATGTGCCTCATGACGAGCCTCTCGAAGCACTTCATCATAATGGGTGTGAGCGCGACGGGACGATAGTCATTGAGGCAGGAGACAGTAGATTTCTTCAGCACGGGAACAATAGTCGTTGCCTTGAAGCACGTGGGAACAATGTTACTGCTCAGGGAGATGTTGAAGATGTCAGTGAAGACATCCGCTAGCTGTTCTGCACATTCCCTGAGCACTCTGCCAGGAATGTTGTCAGATCCAGCAGACTTCCGTGAGTTTTTCTCACTTCAGCTGTGGTTAGACAGAGCACCTGGTCAGTGGAAGGAGGGATGGTCTTCCTCGCCTTCAAGTTGTTCTGTACCTCAAACCGGGCGTAGAAGTCGTTCAGCGCATCTGGGAGGGAGGCGTCACGGTCACAAGCAGGTGATGTTGTCTTGTAGTTTGTGATCGCCTGGATGCCCTGCCACATGCGCCGGGTGTCTCCGCTGTCCTGGAAGTGGTCGTGGATTTTCTTTGCGTGTGCGCGCTTCGCCTCTTTGATGGGACAGGACAGTTTGGCACTTGCTGTTTTTTAGGCCGCCTTGTCCCCAGTTCTGAAAGCAGAGTCCATTTGTTTCAGCAGCACACGCACATTTGCAGTCATTCACGGCTTCTGGTTGAAGCGTGTAGTGATTGTCTTGGAGATGGTCACATCATCAATGCACTTGCTGATGTAGCTGGTCACTGTTGATGTGTACTCCTCCAAGTTGATGGAATCGCCATTGGTTGCAGCCTCTCTAAACATGTCCCAGTCAGTGCACTCAAAACAGTCCTGAAAAGCAGAAGTAGCTCCTTCTGGCCAGGTTTTCACCTGTTTCAGAACCGGTTTAGAGCGTCTGATGAGCAGGCTGTATGCTGGAATTAACATAACAGAGCAGTGGTCTGAGTATCCGAGATGGGGGCGGGGCTCCGCACGATTCGCAAAATTGCAATAAGTGAACGAAAAAAAATTGATGAACGATGTTTTACATGAATATGACTTTCTCATATGAATGTGAAATTAATTGGTAAATATTGAAAGGAATAATTTCATGAAAAACTGAAAAAAAGTGCAAAAATTCAATGAAAATGTGATAAGTTTTACAAGATATTGTGAAATTATGACTTTTCATATTCATAAGCATCTTTGAAGTAAAAAGGATTAAAAAAATGCAAATGTTCATCGCAAAAACTGTTATGACAATCAATAGTTTGAAACAAATCTGACTGTTTTATAAAAAAAAATAAAAAATAGTTTTTATTGAAATATTACATTTCATATTCAGAACCATAATTTCATAAAAAAAAAGTTAAATTTGAGTTATTGTGAAAATATGAATTTTTATATTCATAAGCATAATTTCATTAAAACCCATTAAAAAGTGCAATATACTTTAGTACAGTACAGTACTTAGCCTTACAATAACACACTTCATTTTCATCACTGACTGGTTGTTTTTCTATGTATGTGAAAATAGAGACTACACTTTGGTTATATTTATAAAATGACAAAAAGCTGATTTTATTACACACTTTAGATTCAGGGTTTAGGTCACTGGTTCACTGTCAAGAAAAAAAGGTTTTTACATTACAGTTCATCATCAGAATTTTCAAAGTCACTGTCACTGTCATAGTCATCAGCTGACGATTTGTTTTAAAAGTTGATGTTCAAGCACAGAGTTTCTGTGTTTTGGAACCATTATGTTGTATTTCTCCACAACCGATGTAAGAATCCCCTTCTCTTCCCTGATCTTGCGGCGGATCCTGGCACGACCTTTGTTGCCATCTGTATCTTTATAGAGACGCTGGGAACGCCTCTTGATACTCGCCACCAGCACCAATTCTGCTGGCCAAATCATCAACATCACTTGTGGTTGTTGCTGAGAAGAAACTACAACAAGAGTAACAATTACAATTGATGACAACTAAATGTATTACTAGAAACATAAATATACACAGTATACACACACACTAGTCATTTTCTCACCGTCTGCCCACTCCTTTACATCATTGACCCAGTCTTCCAATTGGCTCACTGTCACTGTCAGGCCGACCTTCATGCACTCTAGGTTTTGCAACTGGCTTTGCAGAGCTTTCGTGGTCTGAAATGACAAGAAATCTCAGATAGTATAAAAACAAACAAATCTTTAAAATACAGGGTTAATTAAAAAAGAAAACTCCAGCCAAGTCACAAGTATTATATTCACAATCAACTTGGATAACTCACGGTCACTGACTCATTCCATGACAATGCTTGAGAACTGAAGCAATGCGTCATGATATCGGTTCATTCGTTTTGAATAACCCTGTACAGCTTAAAAAATTAATGACATTCATTACTAAGCATCTAGAACTAATTCTACTGATTCTATCTTACCTTCTGATATCGGCGGCTCAGTGCGGTGGCCAAATTGTTGAACTTTTGTTGATTCCAGTGCATAGCCATGAGAGTCAGCATGTCTGTGCGTCCTGCAAACACAGAAAATATCATGTTAACATATTCCCCCTGTAATGATGTAACAAGTGCAGTAGAAGGTCATTTTACCTGCTTTAGACATGTGTTTTGTGGTCACTGCAATCCTGGGGAGGAAAGCATTGCACTGTTCCACCTCCTCTCCTAGTGTTAAACCAGCCCCATCCTGATATGCTCCACTCCATTTTACCTGATTAGGAATGAAAAATAATAGTATAATGCTGAGAACGGCAAAAAATCCCCCCCCGTACATATTTAACGCACAGAGTAGCACTCCATGCCGACACACCGCAAGCTCCAGTCCCTCCTTGTCTACCTTGCTAGCAGATCTTTGGGAAGTCTCTCTGGCTGCTGACCACTCGCCTCCACAAACACCTCTTCCACTGACCTATAATATAGAAAATAGTTGATGAAAATAAGACTCTCGTTAACAAAATTTGTAGTTGGAGGCAATTGTACTCCTGAATAAAGTCTAATCATCTGCGATTTTACAGTACATGTTTGGATGCCTCGTGACTGTAGTCCACAAATCTTGTCAGATCTTCATCCTTAGCTATAAAGACGTCTTCAAAGATGGCCTGTTCTTCAGATCTATACAAAAAAACCCCAAAAAAACAGGTACACAAAAGTTAGAGACATTGTAATCTAATTTAACTTTACTGTGCACATTAAAGGATATTTTTTCTTATTAATATTGTTTCAACAGCATTATGCACAGTTTTGGTTTACCTAGCTGCATTCTTGAAACGGTAAAACTTGCGGTTTCCATCTACTGAAACTGCCAGAATATCTGGGGTGCATGCAGGACAGATGAAAGGCTGATTTGCAGATTTTGTCCACCTCAAAACGGACAGCCTCCCACTCAAAAAAGCTTTTCTGAAAACTGTCTGTGGAGATCTTGCCAGTCTATAAAAAGTAAGGAAATCAACAGATAATAATGTAAAACAAATGCATTAGCATCAAACACCTTTCAACCCAGAATACAGAAAGAACCAATACTGTAGGATAAATAAATGTAATACTCACACGACCAAAGCGGACAGTTCGCTGATCCAGCATTCTTGAAAAAGCTTGGCAGGACAGTTCGGGTGCTGCTATCTTCATTTCTTCAAATGAAAAAAAGACATCTGTGGCATAAATTGTGTTCAGGGTCACAGGCCAGTAGTCACCTGAATTTAGCTCGACCACTCCAGCAGCCCAAGTGGCTTGGCATGTCCACAACTCAACTCAGGCATGCTTAGATCATATCGTCCTGAAAAAAATAAAAAACATTTCCACTTTAAAGTAAACCTTAAATGATTAATCAGGTCTTGGATTATTTCAACCTTTTTTTACATGACTTTGTATACTTGTTAAACATTACTCAAAAGTCATGTGTAGATCTTACATACAGACCTGTGCCAAACCTATGGAGGTAGAGCATGTATAGATTTTTATCTTCACACACTTACCATTCATTGTGATCACAGCAACAGTATTCCCTGGGCTGACCCTCAATGACTCTGGTGAACAACCGCAAATTTTGTCAGGAACCTCCACGGGCACATGGCGCACTGAACAAGATTGAACGTGAATTAAGATCATTTGGATTGACTAAGTAATATAACATTGGAACGATTCTACGGTATTGCAGTGCATTGCCAAAAAAGTATACAGAGATGCTCAAAAAGCTGACTGACATGAAGTGTACACATAAATTCAATATCAAACAACAAGAGACAAAAAGGCATATTTAAATAGTAACGCTTATGAGGACTAACAATTCCTAGAATAATATTTATGTTGTCCAGACACAAAGGAGAACTTACCACAATGGGAAAGAGCCTTAACTACAACAAAAGTTATGGAGGCAATGGCTGGTAAAATCCAGGAGTCATGGCATCTCGGTTATGGAGAACATGTCTGGTGTACATGATGACATCACATTCAGCACAAAAGAAGGGGCGTGGTCGACAGTCACAACACCGGACAGCAGCTGGATTGCTTCCACACAGTTGGCAGATGCGTGTTACCAAATTTTCTCGTGCCACAGCCGTGTTCACCAGGCGGGGTCTCTCTGCCCTCCACTTCTCTAAAATGAGACTTTGTCTTGTACTCCAGTTTGAGGAAACTAGAAGAGGATCTCTTGAGGTTCCAAGAGCTGATGCATCATCATCTAAAGAATCGCTCAGTGAGTGCTGGAGATCTTGCATGAAACACTCTGTTAAAATAGTATGGAATATTAAACATACACACATACACACATTATGTGTGTGTGTGTATATATATATATATATATATATATATATATATATATATATATATATATATATATATATATATATATATATATATATATATATAATGTAATTTACAGAATGAAGTACACACCAACATTCTCTGGAGAAAAGGTCACCTTACAGTTAGTGTCAGGAGCACTGATGTGAGGATCAGTTTTCCGAATGTGATCAGCTGTACCACATAAAAACAATAAAGAACAACATTCCGAACATTTACAACTTGTCCCACAATTTTATTTCCCTTATTACCAGCATAAAATGGTCTAAGCTCACTGTTTAACATTTAGTCGAGAGGACTAGAAGACTTTTTATTTCCCAAACCTAAATGTAGACATTTCAATTGCTTGCAGTTATTGTCTATAGGTTGTCAAATAGATGAGGATAGCAAAAAAAAAATGCTTGCTGTAGAAGCAGATAATAAAAAAACAAGCTGGTTGGCCACTGACAACACACTCAGAACAAACTGCTTCGAACAAATCTTACCAAGACCAATCATTTAGTGAAGCTTATACTTCTTTACACAAATACAATTTAGTTCCATGTTAAAAATGTGCTTCTGAAAATAAAAAAAACTTGCTTCTGGTTTGATTGTTTCCATCATATTCCTTGTTTGATACATTCATAAGTGCCTAAACAATCCAGATATTCAATATATCTTGAATGAGAAATTATACTGACCCTCGTTTGACTGATTCCTGCTTGATCTTGGTCTTGCATAGACAATGTTTCCATCACTGTCTCTCTTTCTCCAATGTACCCTTGGTTCAGGTGTTTTTACTGGTGCTGCTTCCTCCTTTCCCTGCAGCTCTTGAAGTAAGTCATCAAGACTTTGGAGCTCATCATTGATTTCTTGATGTCCAACCAGGTTATCCAGCAGCATAAACTGTTCTTGTAGTTCTGAATCACTCATGGTGAGGGGCAAAAACAGAAACAGACAGAAAGACAGACAGATACAACAACAAGAACAGATGTAAACATTGAGAGAGAAAGAGACAGAGAGAGAGGGTGAGAGGGAGAGAGAGAGAGAGAGAGAAAAGAGAGAGAGAGAGAGAGAGAGAGAGAGAGAGAGAGAGAGAGAGAGAGAGAGAGAGAGAGAGAGGAGGATAACAAGACAGACTTGGCTCTTAAAAGTGCCTTTTGCTATTTTGTGTGTGTATGTGTGTGTGTGTGTGTGTGTGTGTGTGTGTGTGTGTGGTGAGGGGATTAAAATAAAAGAGGAATGTTGGTAGCTGGCAAATCTGAAAGACCTAATGAGACAAAAAAAGAAAGATTTAGAATTCAGAATTGAATACCTTACATTTTTACTATTATTTTCTTCATCAGTGTTGGCAGATTGGGCAGTTTGTGATGGTTTTAAGTTGTACTATGTGGGATGAAATGAGATTAGACAGGTGGGATTTTGTTATTTCTGATGTGCCAAATGACAGACATGGAAAATAGTTTACAACGTAGTTACAACCTAACCTTCTTTAGACAAGAACACTTAATTTGCTTAATTATATTGTAAATATGCCTTGCTCAAGGGCTCAACAGTGGCAGCTTGGCAGTGCTGGGGCTTGAACCCCTGACTTTATGATCAGTAACCCAGAGCCTTAACCACTGGATCAGCACTGCCGTTATTTGCTAAGATTAGGTTATTGCTAAGATTTGTGCATTTACTAGAGTTTTTTGTGTGTATTTGGGAACAATTACTGGAAAACACACCAATCTGGCAACACTGTTCCTCATCTGAACATTTATAAATGGCTAAGGTATTAAAGTGCTACTGTCAGTTTGGTAACTTAAAACACACAATTTACAAATATCATACAATCTCCTCTATTTCCTTGCATGATTAAATGTGGAAAAACAAACAAACAAACTTGAATGTAATTAGCTATCTTAGCCTGCCTACTACACATTTGGTGCAGCAAGTTATATTTTTATAATGTCTGCTGTGATTTACTGCATCACGAAACTGCTTCCTTTCACTTCTACAGCTTCTAAACACAACTTCTTGACCTGATTGAACAGTTTTTGTCCCGGAAATTGTAGGGATTGTTCCCAATTATATTAATGAACTGTTCTATTTACCGAGTGGAAAATCGCAATGGAGCATAGGATACAATGACGTCAGCGCGACTGATGAATTTATTAATAAATAAATGAATAAATAAATAAATAAGACAAGTCCTAATAAATAAATAAATAAATAAATAAATAAATAAATAAATAAGAAAAGTCCTAATAAATAAATAAATAAATAAATAAACGTGGTGAGGGAAGACATGCAGGTAGTTGGTGAGAAAGAGGCAGTTTTAGAGACGTGAATAAAAACATGACCTGGAATGAGTAGCCCTGCCATAATTAATTTATAGCAAGCTATTTTTTTTATTCTTATTTATCGTAGTCCCGATCCCGTTCATAACACAAATCAGACTGCAGTCTGATTCCCCAACACGTCAAATTTCAACAACGCAGGTTCCGGTTCAGAGATCTACAGAAGTCTATGGGAATCCCTGCACGTTGAAAAATGATGCTAAAAGGAATACCCAGTGCGTCAAAGGGGATTCCAGGGGATCCTGACCAAGCGTCCATATGTGACGAGTTGGGAGTGAGAACGTGTTGGATGCAGCGTGTGGTGTAAATGTGCATAATCGAGGGGAGAGAGAGAGAGAGACTCCGATGATCTTCTCAGCTGTCCTCACTATCCTCTGTAGGGTCTTGCGGTCCGAGACGGTGCAGTTCCCAAACCAGGCAGTGATGCAGCTTCTCAAGATGCTCTCAATGGTCCCTCTGTAGAACATGGTCAGGATGGGGGGAGGGGGATGAGCTTTCCTCAGCCTTCTCAGGAAGTAGAGAGGCTGCTGGGCTTTCTTGGTGATGGAGCTGGTGTTGAGCGACCAGGTGAGGTTGTCCGCCAGATGAACACCAAGGAATTTGGTGCTCTTGACGATCTCCACTGAGGATCCATCAATAATCAGTGGAGATTGGTCGCTCTGTGCTTTCCTGAAGTCCAAACCATCTCTTTCATTTTGTCGATGTTCAGAGACAGGTTGTTCGCTCCACACCAGGCAGTTAACCGTTGCTCTGTATGCTGACTCGTCGTTCTTGCTGATTAGACCCACCACGGTCGTGTCATCAGCAAACTTGATGATATGATTCAAACTGTGCATTGCTACACAGTCGTGAGTCAGCAAAGTGAACAGCAGTGGGCTGAGCACACAGCCCTTGGGGGCCCCAGTGCTCAGTGTGGTCAAACTGCATGCGGTCCAGGCAGGGTGAAAGCTGGGTCTTAATGTGCCTCATGACGAGCCTCTCGAAGCACTTCATCATAATGGGTGTGAGCGCGACGGGACGATAGTCATTGAGGCAGGAGACAGTAGATTTCTTCAGCACGGGAACGATAGTCGTTGCCTTGAAGCACGTGGGAACAATGTTACTGCTCAGGGAGATGTTGAAGATGTCAGTGAAGACATCCGCTAGCTGTTCTGCACATTCCCTGAGCACTCTGCCAGGAATGTTGTCAGATCCAGCAGACTTCCGTGAGTTTTTCTCACTTCAGCTGTGGTTAGACAGAGCACCTGGTCAGTGGAAGGAGGGATGGTCTTCCTCGCCTTCAAGTTGTTCTGTACCTCAAACCGGGCGTAGAAGTCGTTCAGCGCATCTGGGAGGGAGGCGTCACGGTCACAAGCAGGTGATGTTGTCTTGTAGTTTGTGATCGCCTGGATGCCCTGCCACATGCGCCGGGTGTCTCCGCTGTCCTGGAAGTGGTCGTGGATTTTCTTTGCGTGTGCGCGCTTCGCCTCTTTGATGGGACAGGACAGTTTGGCACTTGCTGTTTTTTAGGCCGCCTTGTCCCCAGTTCTGAAAGCAGAGTCCATTTGTTTCAGCAGCACACGCACATTTGCAGTCATTCACGGCTTCTGGTTGAAGCGTGTAGTGATTGTCTTGGAGATGGTCACATCATCAATGCACTTGCTGATGTAGCTGGTCACTGTTGATGTGTACTCCTCCAAGTTGATGGAATCGCCATTGGTTGCAGCCTCTCTAAACATGTCCCAGTCAGTGCACTCAAAACAGTCCTGAAAAGCAGAAGTAGCTCCTTCTGGCCAGGTTTTCACCTGTTTCAGAACCGGTTTAGAGCGTCTGATGAGCAGGCTGTATGCTGGAATTAACATAACAGAGCAGTGGTCTGAGTATCCGAGATGGGGGCGGGGCTCCGCACGATTCGCAAAATTGCAATAAGTGAACGAAAAAAAATTGATGAACGATGTTTTACATGAATATGACTTTCTCATATGAATGTGAAATTAATTGGTAAATATTGAAAGGAATAATTTCATGAAAAACTGAAAAAAAGTGCAAAAATTCAATGAAAATGTGATAAGTTTTACAAGATATTGTGAAATTATGACTTTTCATATTCATAAGCATCTTTGAAGTAAAAAGGATTAAAAAAATGCAAATGTTCATCGCAAAAACTGTTATGACAATCAATAGTTTGAAACAAATCTGACTGTTTTATAAAAAAAAATAAAAAATAGTTTTTATTGAAATATTACATTTCATATTCAGAACTATAATTTCATAAAAAAAAAGTTAAATTTGAGTTATTGTGAAAATATGAATTTTTATATTCATAAGCATAATTTCATTAAAACCCATTAAAAAGTGCAATATACTTTAGTACAGTACAGTACTTAGCCTTACAATAACACACTTCATTTTCATCACTGACTGGTTGTTTTTCTATGTATGTGAAAATAGAGACTACACTTTGGTTATATTTATAAAATGACAAAAAGCTGATTTTATTACACACTTTAGATTCAGGGTTTAGGTCACTGGTTCACTGTCAAGAAAAAAAGGTTTTTACATTACAGTTCATCATCAGAATTTTCAAAGTCACTGTCACTGTCATAGTCATCAGCTGACGATTTGTTTTAAAAGTTGATGTTCAAGCACAGAGTTTCTGTGTTTTGGAACCATTATGTTGTATTTCTCCACAACCGATGTAAGAATCCCCTTCTCTTCCCTGATCTTGCGGCGGATCCTGGCACGACCTTTGTTGCCATCTGTATCTTTATAGAGACGCTGGGAACGCCTCTTGATACTCGCCACCAGCACCAATTCTGCTGGCCAAATCATCAACATCACTTGTGGTTGTTGCTGAGAAGAAACTACAACAAGAGTAACAATTACAATTGATGACAACTAAATGTATTACTAGAAACATAAATATACACAGTATACACACACACTAGTCATTTTCTCACCGTCTGCCCACTCCTTTACATCATTGACCCAGTCTTCCAATTGGCTCACTGTCACTGTCAGGCCGACCTTCATGCACTCTAGGTTTTGCAACTGGCTTTGCAGAGCTTTCGTGGTCTGAAATGACAAGAAATCTCAGATAGTATAAAAACAAACAAATCTTTAAAATACAGGGTTAATTAAAAAAGAAAACTCCAGCCAAGTCACAAGTATTATATTCACAATCAACTTGGATAACTCACGGTCACTGACTCATTCCATGACAATGCTTGAGAACTAAAGCAATGCGTCATGATATCGGTTCATTCGTTTTGAATAACCCTGTACAGCTTAAAAAATTAATGACATTCATTACTAAGCATCTAGAACTAATTCTACTGATTCTATCTTACCTTCTGATATCGGCGGCTCAGTGCGGTGGCCAAATTGTTGAACTTTTGTTGATTCCAGTGCATAGCCATGAGAGTCAGCATGTCTGTGCGTCCTGCAAACACAGAAAATATCATGTTAACATATTCCCCCTGTAATGATGTAACAAGTGCAGTAGAAGGTCATTTTACCTGCTTTAGACATGTGTTTTGTGGTCACTGCAATCCTGGGGAGGAAAGCATTGCACTGTTCCACCTCCTCTCCTAGTGTTAAACCAGCCCCATCCTGATATGCTCCACTCCATTTTACCTGATTAGGAATGAAAAATAATAGTATAATGCTGAGAACGGCAAAAAATCCCCCCCCGTACATATTTAACGCACAGAGTAGCACTCCATGCCGACACACCGCAAGCTCCAGTCCCTCCTTGTCTACCTTGCTAGCAGATCTTTGGGAAGTCTCTCTGGCTGCTGACCACTCGCCTCCACAAACACCTCTTCCACTGACCTATAATATAGAAAATAGTTGATGAAAATAAGACTCTCGTTAACAAAATTTGTAGTTGGAGGCAATTGTACTCCTGAATAAAGTCTAATCATCTGCGATTTTACAGTACATGTTTGGATGCCTCGTGACTGTAGTCCACAAATCTTGTCAGATCTTCATCCTTAGCTATAAAGATGTCTTCAAAGATGGCCTGTTCTTCAGATCTATACAAAAAAACCCCAAAAAAACAGGTACACAAAAGTTAGAGACATTGTAATCTAATTTAACTTTACTGTGCACATTAAAGGATATTTTTTCTTATTAATATTGTTTCAACAGCATTATGCACAGTTTTGGTTTACCTAGCTGCATTCTTGAAACGGTAAAACTTGCGGTTTCCATCTACTGAAACTGCCAGAATATCTGGGGTGCATGCAGGACAGATGAAAGGCTGATTTGCAGATTTTGTCCACCTCAAAACGGACAGCCTCCCACTCAAAAAAGCTTTTCTGAAAACTGTCTGTGGAGATCTTGCCAGTCTATAAAAAGTAAGGAAATCAACAGATAATAATGTAAAACAAATGCATTAGCATCAAACACCTTTCAACCCAGAATACAGAAAGAACCAATACTGTAGGATAAATAAATGTAATACTCACACGACCAAAGCGGACAGTTCGCTGATCCAGCATTCTTGAAAAAGCTTGGCAGGACAGTTCGGGTGCTGCTATCTTCATTTCTTCAAATGAAAAAAAGACATCTGTGGCATAAATTGTGTTCAGGGTCACAGGCCAGTAGTCACCTGAATTTAGCTCGACCACTCCAGCAGCCCAAGTGGCTTGGCATGTCCACAACTCAACTCAGGCATGCTTAGATCATATCGTCCTGAAAAAAATAAAAAACATTTCCACTTTAAAGTAAACCTTAAATGATTAATCAGGTCTTGGATTATTTCAACCTTTTTTTACATGACTTTGTATACTTGTTAAACATTACTCAAAAGTCATGTGTAGATCTTACATACAGACCTGTGCCAAACCTATGGAGGTAGAGCATGTATAGATTTTTATCTTCACACACTTACCATTCATTGTGATCACAGCAACAGTATTCCCTGGGCTGACCCTCAATGACTCTGGTGAACAACCGCAAATTTTGTCAGGAACCTCCACGGGCACATGGCGCACTGAACAAGATTGAACGTGAATTAAGATCATTTGGATTGACTGAGTAATATAACATTGGAACGATTCTACGGTATTGCAGTGCATTGCCAAAAAAGTATACAGAGATGCTCAAAAAGCTGACTGACATGAAGTGTACACATAAATTCAATATCAAACAACAAGAGACAAAAAGGCATATTTAAATAGTAACGCTTATGAGGACTAACAATTCCTAGAATAATATTTATGTTGTCCAGACACAAAGGAGAACTTACCACAATGGGAAAAAGCCTTAACTACAACAAAAGTTATGGAGGCAATGGCTGGTAAAATCCAGGAGTCATGGCATCTCGGTTATGGAGAACATGTCTGGTGTACATGATGACATCACATTCAGCACAAAAGAAGGGGCGTGGTCGACAGTCACAACACCGGACAGCAGCTGGATTGCTTCCACACAGTTGGCAGATGCGTGTTACCAAATTTTCTCGTGCCACAGCCGTGTTCACCAGGCGGGGTCTCTCTGCCCTCCACTTCTCTAAAATGAGACTTTGTCTTGTACTCCAGTTTGAGGAAACTAGAAGAGGATCTCTTGAGGTTCCAAGAGATGATGCATCATCATCTAAAGAATCGCTCAGTGAGTGCTGGAGATCTTGCATGAAACACTCTGTTAAAATAGTATGGAATATTAAACATACACACATACACACATTATGTGTGTGTGTGTATATATATATATATATATATATATATATATATATATATATATATATATATATATATATATATATATAATGTAATTTACAGAATGAAGTACACACCAACATTCTCTGGAGAAAAGGTCACCTTACAGTTAGTGTCAGGAGCACTGATGTGAGGATCAGTTTTCCGAATGTGATCAGCTGTACCACATAAAAACAATAAAGAACAACATTCCGAACATTTACAACTTGTCCCACAATTTTATTTCCCTTATTACCAGCATAAAATGGTCTAAGCTCACTGTTTAACATTTAGTCGAGAGGACTAGAAGACTTTTTATTTCCCAAACCTAAATGTAGACATTTCAATTGCTTGCAGTTATTGTCTATAGGTTGTCAAATAGATGAGGATAGCAAAAAAAAAATGCTTGCTGTAGAAGCAGATAATAAAAAAACAAGCTGGTTGGCCACTGACAACACACTCAGAACAAACTGCTTCGAACAAATCTTACCAAGACCAATCATTTAGTGAAGCTTATACTTCTTTACACAAATACAATTTAGTTCCATGTTAAAAATGTGCTTCTGAAAATAAAAAAAACTTGCTTCTGGTTTGATTGTTTCCATCATATTCCTTGTTTGATACATTCATAAGTGCCTAAACAATCCAGATATTCAATATATCTTGAATGAGAAATTATACTGACCCTCGTTTGACTGATTCCTGCTTGATCTTGGTCTTGCATAGACAATGTTTCCATCACTGTCTCTCTTTCTCCAATGTACCCTTGGTTCAGGTGTTTTTACTGGTGCTGCTTCCTCCTTTCCCTGCAGCTCTTGAAGTAAGTCATCAAGACTTTGGAGCTCATCATTGATTTCTTGATGTCCAACCAGGTTATCCAGCAGCATAAACTGTTCTTGTAGTTCTGAATCACTCATGGTGAGGGGCAAAAACAGAAACAGACAGAAAGACAGACAGATACAACAACAAGAACAGATGTAAACATTGAGAGAGAAAGAGACAGAGAGAGAGGGTGAGAGGGAGAGAGAGAGAGAGAGAGAGAGAAAAAGAGAGAGAGAGAGAGAGAGAGAGAGAGAGAGAGAGAGAGAGAGAGAGAGAGAGAGAGAGAGAGAGAGAGAGAGAGAGAGGAGGATAACAAGACAGACTTGGCTCTTAAAAGTGCCTTTTGCTATTTTGTGTGTTTATGTGTGTGTGTGTGTGTGTGTGTGTGTGTGTGGTGAGGGGATTAAAATAAAAGAGGAATGTTGGTAGCTGGCAAATCTGAAAGACCTAATGAGACAAAAAAAGAAAGATTTAGAATTCAGAATTGAATACCTTACATTTTTACCATTATTTTCTTCATCAGTGTTGGCAGATTGGGCAGTTTGTGATGGTTTTAAGTTGTACTATGTGGGATGAAATGAGATTAGACAGGTGGGATTTTGTTATTTCTGATGTGCCAAATGACAGACATGGAAAATAGTTTACAACGTAGTTACAACCTAACCTTCTTTAGACAAGAACACTTAATTTGCTTAATTATATTGTAAATATGCCTTGCTCAAGGGCTCAACAGTGGCAGCTTGGCAGTGCAGGGGCTTGAACCCCTGACTTTATGATCAGTAACCCAGAGCCTTAACCACTGGATCAGCACTGCCGTTATTTGCTAAGATTAGGTTATTGCTAAGATTTGTGCATTTACTAGAGTTTTTTGTGTGTATTTGGGAACAATTACTGGAAAACACACCAATCTGGCAACACTGTTCCTCATCTGAACATTTATAAATGGCTAAGGTATTAAAGTGCTACTGTCAGTTTGGTAACTTTAAACACACAATTTACAAATATCATACAATCTCCTCTATTTCCTTGCATGATTAAATGTGGAAAAACAAACAAACAAACTTGAATGTAATTAGCTATCTTAGCCTGCCTACTACACATTTGGTGCAGCAAGTTATATTTTTATAATGTCTGCTGTGATTTACTGCATCACGAAACTGCTTCCTTTCACTTCTACAGCTTCTAAACACAACTTCTTGACCTGATTGAACAGTTTTTGTCCCGGAAATTGTAGGGATTGTTCCCAATTATATTAATGAACTGTTCTATTTACCGAGTGGAAAATCGCAATGGAGCATAGGATACAATGACGTCAGCGCGACTGATGAATTTATTAATAAATAAATGAATAAATAAATAAATAAGACAAGTCCTAATAAATAAATAAATAAATAAATAAATAAGAAAATTCCTAATAAATAAATAAATAAATAAATAAACGTGGTGAGGGAAGACATGCAGGTAGTTGGTGAGAAAGAGGCAGTTTTAGAGACGTGAATAAAAACATGACCTGGAATGAGTAGCCCTGCCATAATTAATTTATAGCAAGCTATTTTTTTTATTCTTATTTATCGTAGTCCCGATCCCGTTCATAACACAAATCAGACTGCAGTCTGATTCCCCAACACGTCAAATTTCAACAACGCAGGTTCCGGTTCATAGATCTACAGAAGTCTATGGGAATCCCTGCACGTTGAAAAATGATGCTAAAAGGAATACCCAGTGCGTCAAAGGGGATTCCAGGGGATCCTGACCAAGCGTCCATATGTGACGAGTTGGGAGTGAGAACGTGTTGGATGCAGCGTGTGGTGTAAATGTGCATAATCGAGGGGAGAGAGAGAGAGAGACTCCGATGATCTTCTCAGCTGTCCTCACTATCCTCTGTAGGGTCTTGCGGTCCGAGACGGTGCAGTTCCCAAACCAGGCAGTGATGCAGCTTCTCAAGATGCTCTCAATGGTCCCTCTGTAGAACATGGTCAGGATGGGGGGAGGGGGATGAGCTTTCCTCAGCCTTCTCAGGAAGTAGAGATGCTGCTGGGCTTTCTTGGTGATGGAGCTGGTGTTGAGCGACCAGGTGAGGTTGTCCGCCAGATGAACACCAAGGAATTTGGTGCTCTTGACGATCTCCACTGAGGATCCATCAATAATCAGTGGAGATTGGTCGCTCTGTGCTTTCCTGAAGTCCAAACCATCTCTTTCATTTTGTCGATGTTCAGAGACAGGTTGTTCGCTCCACACCAGGCAGTTAACCGTTGCTCTGTATGCTGACTCGTCGTTCTTGCTGATTAGACCCACCACGGTCGTGTCATCAGCAAACTTGATGATATGATTCAAACTGTGCATTGCTACACAGTCGTGAGTCAGCAAAGTGAACAGCAGTGGGCTGAGCACACAGCCCTTGGGGGCCCCAGTGCTCAGTGTGGTCAAACTGCATGCGGTCCAGGCAGGGTGAAAGCTGGGTCTTAATGTGCCTCATGACGAGCCTCTCGAAGCACTTCATCATAATGGGTGTGAGCGCGACGGGACGATAGTCATTGAGGCAGGAGACAGTAGATTTCTTCAGCACGGGAACGATAGTCGTTGCCTTGAAGCACGTGGGAACAATGTTACTGCTCAGGGAGATGTTGAAGATGTCAGTGAAGACATCCGCTAGCTGTTCTGCACATTCCCTGAGCACTCTGCCAGGAATGTTGTCAGATCCAGCAGACTTCCGTGAGTTTTTCTCACTTCAGCTGTGGTTAGACAGAGCACCTGGTCAGTGGAAGGAGGGATGGTCTTCCTCGCCTTCAAGTTGTTCTGTACCTCAAACCGGGCGTAGAAGTCGTTCAGCGCATCTGGGAGGGAGGCGTCACGGTCACAAGCAGGTGATGTTGTCTTGTAGTTTGTGATCGCCTGGATGCCCTGCCACATGCGCCGGGTGTCTCCGCTGTCCTGGAAGTGGTCGTGGATTTTCTTTGCGTGTGCGCGCTTCGCCTCTTTGATGGGACAGGACAGTTTGGCACTTGCTGTTTTTTAGGCCGCCTTGTCCCCAGTTCTGAAAGCAGAGTCCATTTGTTTCAGCAGCACACGCACATTTGCAGTCATTCACGGCTTCTGGTTGAAGCGTGTAGTGATTGTCTTGGAGATGGTCACATCATCAATGCACTTGCTGATGTAGCTGGTCACTGTTGATGTGTACTCCTCCAAGTTGATGGAATCGCCATTGGTTGCAGCCTCTCTAAACATGTCCCAGTCAGTGCACTCAAAACAGTCCTGAAAAGCAGAAGTAGCTCCTTCTGGCCAGGTTTTCACCTGTTTCAGAACCGGTTTAGAGCGTCTGATGAGCAGGCTGTATGCTGGAATTAACATAACAGAGCAGTGGTCTGAGTATCCGAGATGGGGGCGGGGCTCCGCACGATTCGCAAAATTGCAATAAGTGAACGAAAAAAAATTGATGAACGATGTTTTACATGAATATGACTTTCTCATATGAATGTGAAATTAATTGGTAAATATTGAAAGGAATAATTTCATGAAAAACTGAAAAAAAGTGCAAAAATTCAATGAAAATGTGATAAGTTTTACAAGATATTGTGAAAATATGACTTTTCATATTCATAAGCATCTTTGAAGTAAAAAGGATTAAAAAAATGCAAATGTTCATCGCAAAAACTGTTATGACAATCAATAGTTTGAAACAAATCTGACTGTTTTATAAAAAAAATAAAAAATAGTTTTTATTGAAATATTACATTTCATATTCAGAACCATAATTTCATAAAAAAAAAGTTAAATTTGAGTTATTGTGAAAATATGAATTTTTATATTCATAAGCATAATTTCATTAAAACCCATTAAAAAGTGCAATACGTAAACGAAAAACTTTAACATGACAAACCATGTTTTGACAAAATTATGACTTTTTGAATAAATATGAAATTAATTAGTAAAATATACATTTTCATATATAGAAGCATATTTTCATGGAAAACCGTTGAAAAAAAGTGCAATAAGTAAACAAAAAAGGATTCATGATAACCATGGCAAAATTATGACTTTTTTCATATGAATATCAAATCTTCTTCTTCTTCTTCTTCTTTCGGCTGCTTCCATTAGGGGTCGCCACAGCGGATCATCCGTCTCCATACCACCCTGTCCTCTATATCTGCCTCTTTCACACCAACTACCTGCATGTCTTCCCTCACCACATCCATGAACCTCCTCCTTGGCCTTCCTCTTTTCCTCCTACCTGGTGGCTCCATCTTCAGCATTTTTCTACCAATATAATTCATGTCCCTTCTCTGCACATGTCCAAACCATCTCAATCTCGCCTCCCTCACCTTGTCACCAAAACATCCTACATGTGCTGTCCCTCTAATAAACTCATTTCTAATCTTGTCCATCCTCGTCACTCCCAACGAAAACCTCAACATCTTCAGCTCTCAATGCTCTCATCATTTACTCAATGCCACTGTCTCTAATCCATACAACATCGCAGGTCTCACCACAGTCCTATAAACTTTCCCTTTCATTCTTGCAGATACTCTTCTATCACAAATCACTCCTGTCACTCTTCTCCACCCACTCCACCCTGCCTGCACTCTTTTCTTCACTTCCCTAACACACTCTCCATTACTTTGCACTGTTGACCCCAGGTACCTGAACTCCTCCACCTTCTCCACCTCTTCTCCCTGCAACCGCATCACTCCACTGCCCTCCCTCTCATTCACACACATGTACTCTGTTTTACTCCTACTGACTTTCATTCCCCTTCTCTCCAGCGCATATCTCCACCTCTCCAGGGTCTTCTCAACCTGCTCTCTACTCTCACCACAAATCACAATATCATCTGCAAACATCATAGTCCAGGGAGACTCCTGTCTGACCTCGTCCGTCAACCTGTCCATCTTCACTGCAAACAGGAAAGGGCTCAGGGCCGATCCTTGATGCAGTCCAACCTTCACCCTGAACCAGTCTGTCGTACCTACTGCATACTTTACTGCCGTCACACTGTCCTCATACATGTCCTGCACCACCCTCACATACTTCTCTGACACACCTGACTTCCTCATACAATACCACAACTCCTCTCTCGGCACCCTGTCGTACGCTTTCTCTAAATCCACAAATACACAATGCAGCTCCTTCTGTCCTTCTCTATACTTCTCCATCAACATCCTCAAAGCAAATAAGGCATCTGTGGTGCTCTTCCTCGGCATGAAACCATACTGTTGCTCACAGATGGTCACCTCTTCTCCCAGCCTGGCTTCCACTACTCTTTCCCATAACTTCATGGTGTGACTGATCAACTTAGTTCCCCTGTAGTTACTGCAGGTCTGCACATCTCCCCTATGCTTAAAGATCGGTACCAGCACACTCCTTCTCCATTCCTCAGGCATCCTCTCCCCTTCCAGAATCCTGTTAAACAATCTGGTTAAAAACTCCACTGCCATCTCTCCTAAACATCTCCACGCTTCTACCGGTATGTCATCTGGTCCAACCGACTTTCCATTCTTCATCCTCTTAATCGCTGCTCTCACTTCCTCCTTACTAATCCTATCTACATCCTGCTTCACCAACTCCACATCCTCCAACCTTCTCTCTCTCTGATTTTCCTCATTCATCAGCTGCTCAAAATACTCCCTCCATCTTCTCAACACACTCTCCTCACTAGTCAACACATTTCCCTCTCCATCCTTTATTGCTCTAACTTGCAGTACATCCTTCCCAGCTCGGTCCCTCTGCTTGGCCAATCGGTATAAATCCTTTTCTCCTTCCTTAGTGTCCAACCTCTTATACAGCTCCTCATATGCCTTTTCCTTGGCTTTCGCCACATCCCTTTTAACCTGCTGCCGCATCTCCTTGTACTCCTGCCTACTTTTCTCATCACTCTGTCGATCCCACTTCTGTTTTGCCAACCTCTTTCCCCTAATGCTCCTCATTCCACCACCACGTCTCCTTGTCTTGCTTTCTATTTCCAGATGTCACACCAAGTACTTTTCTAGCTGCCTCCCTCATCACTCCTGCAGTAGTTGCCCAATCATCCGGCACCTCTTCACCACCACCAAGCCCCTGTCTGACCTCTTGCCTGAACCTCACACTACACTCTTCCTCCTTCAGTTCCCACCATCTTATTCTTCTTTCAAACCTTACTTTCCTCCTCTTCTTCTTCGCCTCCAAAACCATCCTACAGACCACCATCCGATGCTGTCTAGCTACACTGACCCCCGCCAACACCTTACAGTCTCCAATCTCCTTCAGGTTGCATCTCCTACACAGAAGATAATCCACCTGTGTGCACCTTCCTCCACTCTTATACGTCACCCTATGATCCTCCTTCTTCCTAAAATACGTGTTTACCACTGCCATTTCCATCCTTTTAGCAAAATCTACCACCATCTGCCCTTCCACATTCCTCTCCTTAAAACCATACCTACCCATCACCTCCTCATCACCTCTGTTCCCTTCACCTACATGCCCATTAAAGTCTGCCCCAATCACCAATCGTTCTTTCCTAGGTACACCATCTACCACTTCATCTAATTCACTCCAGAATCTTCCTTCTCCTCCATCTCACAGCCAACTTGTGGAGCATAGGCACTGATGACATTTATCATCATCCCTTCAACTTCCACCTTCACGATCATCACCCTATCAGAAACTCTCCTCACCTCCACTACACTCTTACTGTACTCTTCCTTCAGAATCACCCGTACACCATTTCTCTTCCCATCCACACCATGATAAAACAGTTTAAACCCACCTCCAATGTTCCTGGCCTTACTCCCTTTCCACTTGGTCTCCTGAACACACAACACATCTACCTTTCTCCTCTCCATCATATCAGATATCTCTCTCCCTTTACCCGTCATAGTACCAACATTTAAAGTACCAACCCGAACCTCTACTCTCCTACACTGCTCCTTTTCCTGCCGTCTCTGTAGACGCCTTCCTCCTCTCCTTCTCCTTCTTCGGCCAACAGTAGCCCAATTTCCACCGGTACCCTGTCGGCTAACGATACCTGTGGCGGTCGTTGTTAACCCGGGCCTCGACCGATCAGGTATGAAATTCTCATTTGTGATCCGCATATTTGATTTGGCACATGTTTTACGCTGGGTGCCCTTCCTAACGCAACCCTCCCCATTTACCCGGGCTTGGGACCGGCACTAAGAGTACACTGGCTTTGTGCCCCTCTAATGGCTGGGTTTTTCATATGAATATCAAATAAATTGGTAAAATGTGATTTTTGATATACAAAGGAATAATTTAATGAAAAACTGTTAAAAAAAAGTGAAATGATTTAATAAAGAAACGTGATATGACAAAACAAGTTTTTGAAATCTATTGTGAAAAATATAATGAGTAATATATTTATTAGCATCATTCAACTAAAAACCATTAAAAGTGCAAAAATTCAACGCAAAATGTGATAGATAAACAATGGTTTAAAAATAATTTATTTTTTTAAAATAAAAGATGTATTGTTTATTTTAAAATCTATGATTTTCCATTCATAATGATATTTTCATAAAAACCGTTAACCTTTACCATAAAAATATTAGTAATTGTAAAAAAAATAAATCATATGATCATGTAAAACCTTTAAAAAAAGGCCCATAAGTGAATCAAAAACAAAAAAGTGTCCATGCAAATCATGTTTTGACAGAAAAGATTATATTTTCAATAAAAATGTGATAGTTAAAATGAAAATATAAATTTTTATATTCATAAGCTTCATTTAATGGAAAACAGTAAAAAAAAAGTGCAATATGTAAGCGAAAAACTTACATGAAAAACCATGGTTTGAGCAAAAAATAAAATTTTTAATAAAAATATTAAAATAATTGCTATAATATAAATTCTCATATTCATCAGAATACTTTTATGAAAAACTGTTAAAAAGTTAATAAATAACGTGATATGACAAATCAAGTTTTTACAAGTTATTGTGAAAATTTTTACTTTTCATATTCATAAGCATCATCAACTAAAAACGTTAAATGTACAAAAATTCAACCGAAAACGTGATAAAAAATACAATAAAATAAAATAATATTTATATATCACATTTACATATTCATAATCATAATTTCATAAATAATACGAAAATACAAAATTAGAATTTTCAGATTTATAATTTAATAATTATAAATGTCAAAAACATTAAAAAGTGCAAGACGTAAACGAAAAATGGTTGAATGAATGAATGAATGAGTTTATTTTTACTTAATCAGGGACAATGCACAGAGAACATTAGTCTAAGAAAGAAGAGATGTCATGTGCCAGGTTATAGCAAAAAAAATGTTAATTTCCACCTGCAGTCCCTAGACAGATGTTACATTTGCAAAAGGTCATGAAATACATACAGTACCATAAATGGAAACATTATTTCACTCACATCAATAAAATCACTAAAAACACTCTCCACTTCATAATTTAACGGAAGTTATACAAGAAAAACCTTACTTCACTCACATCATAAAAACACTCTCCACTTCATGAATCTAGCACTCACTCACTCACAGTCTACATTGTTCATATCACAGTCATTTAGTGCTTACAAGTTTGCTTTGCTAATAGCCACTGTTTGGTCAGGTGTGTAAATGTGCTATAGTTTGTACATAAAATAATATCATTTGGAAGAGTGTTCCAAAGGCTTGCTGCTTTATAAACGAACGAATGTTGACCATAAGTGGTTCTGCATTTTGGAACGCTGCACTCTCCTCTGACTGTCGACCATGTGGCTCTATTAAGTCCATCTGAATTAAGTGTGACAAATTTTCTCAATTAGGGTTCATGACAAATGGTTTGAAAACAATGGTTTTTTTTTTTATAAGAATATGATTGTTATTGGGAAAATATGATGTTAATATTCATAAGCAAATTTTCATTAAGAACCGTTCAAAACTGCAATAAATAAACAAAAAATGTGTCATGACAAATTATGGTTGGACAAAAATATGCCGTTTTTCATAAAAAATTAAAATAAATTATATTCATAAACATAATTTTACATAATACATAAAAGAAAAAACCTAACAAAAGATGTTTGGCAAAAATAAGACAATTTTTCATAAAAAGATTCTTTTTAAACCATGATTTTTCATATTTAGAAGCATAATTTAATAGAAAAAAAAGAAAATTGCAATAAGTGAATGAAAAAAATAAACAGACATAAAAAATATTTTTGGACAATTTTTTCACACTGTGAGTTTTGACAGTTATTGATTTATCATATTCATAAGCATAGTTTATTTTTATTGAAAACAAACTTAAAAAATTGCAATAAGTGAACAACAAACTTGACATGTTTTGACAAAAAATTGCGTTTATATTAAAACTATGAGTTATGAAAATATTGTTTTTATAAAAGTAAAATTTCATGAAAATTCATTACAAAAACAATACGTAAAAGAAAAACCAACAAAATATAAAAAATTTTAAATAAATATTTTAGATATTGCAAAAAAAAATGGGTTAAAAAGACATACACAAACATGCATGCACTTGCCCATTGGCAAAGCCTTCTACGTGCTGTCAAGAATGAGCTTCTTAAGTGCTGAAAATGCGATTCCGCAGTCCTATAAACTTTCCCTTTCATTCTTGCAGATACCCTACTATCACAAATCACTCCTGTCACTCTTCTCCACCCACCCCACCCTGCCTGCACTCTTTTCTTTACTTCCCTAACACACTCTCCATTACTTTGCAGTGTTGACCCCAGGTACCTGAAAACTATTTCCAGATGTCACACCAAGTACTTTTCTAGCTGCCATCCTCATCACTCGTGCAGTAGTTGCCCAATCATCCAGCACCTCTTCACCACCACCGAGCCCCTGTCTGACCTCTTCCGTGAACCTCACACTACACACTTCCTCCTTCAGCTTCCACCATCTTATTCTTCTTTCAGTCCTCACTCTCCTCCTCTTCTTCTTCGCCTCCAAAACCATCCTACAGACCACCGTCCTATACTGTCTAGCTACTCTGTCCCCCGCCAACACCTTACAGTCTGATGAATACTACTGATATAATAGGTTGAAACAAATCTGAATTTCTTTTATAAAAAAAAACATTTTTGTTGTTATTAAAATATTACATTTCATATTCATAACCATAATTTTATTGAAAAAAAATTTCAATTTTCTTATTCATTAGCATAGTTTCATTAAAAACCATTAAAAAGTGCAATATGTTAGCGAAAAAACTTACATGAAAAAGCATGGTTTGAGAGAAAAATACCTATTTTAATAAAAAATATTAAATTAATTGGTAAATTAAATCATAGAAATAATTTCATGAAAAACTGTTAAAAAGTGCAAAACTGCAGTGAATAACGTGATTGACAAATTAAGTTTTTACAAGTTATTGTGAAAAATTTGACTTTTCATATTCATAAGCATCATTTAACTAAAAACGTTAAAATGCAAAAAAATAAATGCAAAACGTGATGACAAACAATAGTTTGAAAAAAATTTTTTATAAAAAATTTTTATTAAAATAATACATTTCATATTCATAATCATAATTTCATAAAAAAACACGTTATGCTTTACCATAAAAAATTTGCTGTTGTGAAAATATGAATTTTCAGATTTCTAAGCATAATTTAATTTAAAAAACGTTAAAAAGTGCAAGACAAAAACAAAAAATGTTATATGACAAATGGTGTTTTGAAAACTATGACTTTTTTTTAAGAGAATATGATTGTTATTGGGAGAATATCAATTTGCATATTCATAAGCAAATTTTCATTTAAAAAAAACATTGAAATTTGCAATAAGTAAACGAAAAATGTGTCTATCGTTGGACAAAAATATGCCGTACACTTTTGGGGAACAACCTCCTTCCCTCAGTTAGTGCATTGAAGATGGGTCGAGGCTGGGTCTTCCAACTTGACAATGACCCGAAGCACACAGCCAGGATAACCAAGGAGTGGCTCCGTAAGAAGCATATCAAGGTTCTGGCATGGCCTAGCCAGTCTCCAGACCTAAACCCAATAGAGAATCTTTGGAGGGAGCTCAAACTTTGTGTTACTCAGCGTCAGGCCAGAGACCTGACTGATCTAGAGAAGATCTGTGTGGAGGAGTGGCCCAAAATCCCTCCTGCAGTGTGTGCAAACCTAGTGAAAAACTACAGGAAAAGTTTGACCTCTGTAATTGCAAACAAAGACTACTGTACCAAATATTAACATTGACTTTCTCAGGTGTTCAAATACTTATTTGCAGCTGTATAATACAAATAAATAGTTTAAAAATCATATATTGTGATTTCTGGATTTTTCTTTTTAGATTATGTCTCTCACAGTGGACATGCACCTACGATGACAATTTTAGACCCCTCCATGATTTCTAAGTGGGAGAACTTGCAAAATAGCAGGGTGTTCAAATACTTATTTTCCTCACTGTACACTGATTCTAAATATGCTTATGGTGTTGTGCCGAAACATGGAAGCAAAGACACTTGAAACAGTTGATGGAAAGCCCATAGCTCAGTTTAATCTCATAAGCGACCTCTTAAATGCTGTTCAACTCCCTGCCAAAATGGCCATAGTTAAGGTTAAAGGACATGCCACAGGTGATTCAGGGGAAATTCTGGTAAATATATTTGGGAAAAGGATCCTAGCTAGGTTTGGTATTCCTAGTGTGATTGAAAGTGATAACGACACACCTTTTGCTTCTAAAGTAACACACATTTTTGGCTAAAAGCTTAGCAATTAATTGCCATTTTAATATTCCCTATCACCCACAGTCAGCCTTTCCCGACCCCATTGATCAGGATACGCACTGGCATTTCTTTCATCAGAGCTTCGTAGTTCCTAAGGAAAACCTCTCCAAGCATTAAGTTTTGTTTGGGCATGATAAAAATCAAACAAAAGTGCAAATGTTCATAGCAAAAACTGTTATGACAAACAATGGTTTGAAACAAATCTGACTTTTTTTAAGAAAAAAAAATTCATTTTTATAACCATAATGTCATAAAAAACTAACTTTTTCATAAAATATGAGTTATTGTGAAAATATGAGTTTTTATAGCATAATTTTATTAAAAACCATTAAACAAAAAACGTTCACATGACAAACCATGGTTTAACAAAATTATGACATTTTACATGAATATGCAATTAATTAGTAAAATATAACTCTATCAAACGCTGTTATTGTTGAGAGTCATTGTTCATCTAACCTGGAGTTTCTCATGGTTAAATGTAGACTGCTTTATCTACAGCGGGAGTACACTTCCACCATTATTACAGCAGCTTACATTTCCCCTGATGCTGATGCCAGGCTTGCTATGAAAGAACTTTATGCGGCCATCAGTAAACAACAGATTGTTCACCCGGAAGCTGTGTTTATTGTTGCGGGAGATTTTAATCACTCAAACTTAAAGGCCGTGCTCCCAAAATTTCTTCAGCATGTCATGTCACACCAGAAGGAAAAAAACATTAGACCATGTATACACAAACATGGCTGGAGCTTACGTTGCGACCCCCCTCCCCCACCTGGGACAGTCAGGTCACCTTTCTTTGTTCCTCACCCCCAAATATGCACCCCTCATCGATCGAGTGAAGCCATCAGTGAGAACCATCAAGGTGTGGCCCGCAGAGGCAGATGTCACACTTCAGGAAAAAGTTTTTACACACAGACTAGAGTTCATTTGCTTCTCAGGCCACCAGTGACACTCACACAGACATCGACTGCTACAACTCTTCTGTACTGGATTACTTCAGTTCGACCATAGACAGTGTTACTACCCAGAAACAGATCATCACATACCCAAATCAGAAGCCATGGATGAACAAGGAGGTGCGCCTCCTGCTGAAGGCACGCACTACTCAGACACTCAGGCCTACAGCACATCCAGAGCTAACCTGAAGAGGGACATCAAAAAGGCCAAGCAATGTTACAAGCTAAAGATAGAGGAGCATTTTTCCAACTCTGCCCCTCGACGCATGTGGCAAGGCATCCAGGCGATCGGTGATTACAAATCCTCCCACTCCACCCCCGCTGCCACAGATGTCCTCTTCTTGAATGAGCTTAATGTCTTTTATGCTCACTTTGAGAGAGACAACAAAGAAACTGCCACAAAGTTCAAACTCTCGGCTGATCACACTCTCCTGCACAGATGTCTGCAATGCACTGAGCCGGGTCAGCGCACACAAAGCCGCTGGACCAGACAACATCCCTTGGACGCGTACTCAGGGCATGTGATGAGCAGCTCGCTGGGGTCTTTACTGACATCTTCCACCTGTCTCTTGCCCAAGCAGCTGTTCCCACAGGCTTTAAATGCACCTCCATTGTGCCATTACCAAAACACTTCAACCCAACATGCCTGAACAACTACCGCCCTGTAGCACTGACACTCATTGTCATGAAGTGCTTTGAGCGGCTGGCCCTGGCACACCTGAAGGACTCTTTGCCATCCACATTAGACCCTCACCAGTTTGCCTACCGCAGCAATAGGAGCACAGAAGATGCAGTTTCCATGGCACTGCACTCTGTGCTCACACACTTGGACAATAAGAACACTTACGCACATATGCTGTTTGTTGACTTCAGCTCAGCAATTAATATCATCATTCCATCCAAGTTAATAGCCAAACTTGCAGATCTGGGCATTAACACCTCCACCTGCAACTGGATCTGGGACTTTCTGACCAACAGACCCCAGCAGGTACGATCTGGCTCTATCTGCTCCAACACCATCACACTCAACACCACAGGGCTGTGTGCTGAGACCATTCCTCTACTCCCTCTTCACCTCCGACTGCAGGCCTGTGAATGGATCCAACTCCATCTTCAAGTTTGCAGATGACACTAATGTGATTGGTGATTGGACTTCATGAAAGATTGGACTTCATGAAAGAGTCAAGAGGCACACAATGACACCACCCACATCAATGGGATGGCTGTTGAGCGCGTCTCCAGTTTCAAGTTCCTGGGGATCCACATCTCGGCGGACTTGTCCTGGACTACCAACACCTCCAGCCTGGTGAAGAAGGCTCACCTGCGTCTCTTTTTCCTGAGGACACTAAAGAAAAATCAGCTCTCCTCGGATATCCTGGCGCAATAGAAAGCATCCTGACCAACTGTGCACAAGGCACTGCAGCGTGTGGTGAAAACTGCCCAGCGCATCACAGGGACTTTACTTTTTTCCAGCCATGGTGGACATCCAAAAGAAACGCTGTCTGTGTCGAGCTCGCAGCATTCTTGAAGACTCCTCTCATCCCGCCCATAGACTGTTTTCTCTTTTGCCCTCCTGCAGGTGTTTCAGGACCAGGACCAGTCGAATAAAGAACAACTTTTTTCCTAGAGCTGTCTCTTTACTGAACTCTGCCCCTCGTTGATACACTACCACATTTCCCCCCACACCTCACACTTTTAGAGCTGTCTCTTTACTGAACTCTGCTCCTCGCTGATACACTACCACATTCCCCCCCCACACTTTGTTATTGCACTAATGGACTGTTTACACAAACCTATATGCTCATTTGCACACTGCTCTCTTTGTATTGCTGCTCACCATTAACTTATTACCATTGTATATATACTCGTTTTCTGTTTATAGTTATAGCAATATATTATGTTCACATCCTTCTGTAAATTTCTGTTTATAGTAATAGGCATCTGTAAAACATGTTCATAGTACATATATACTCATCTGTATATTGTATTCATAGTACATATATATTCATATTCAAAGTACATATACATCTGTAAATTACAGTTTATAGTCCTATATTACCATTCTATTTAACTTATGTATATCATGTAACACTGTATATCCTGCACTTGCTGTTATTGCACTCTGGTTAGTCCCAAACTGCATTTCGTTGCCTTGTACTTGTACATGTGTAATGACAATAAAGTTGAATCTAATATAATAACTGTTCATATAGAGAAGCATATTTTTATGGAAAACCGTTGAAAAAAGTGCAATAAGTGAACGAAAAAGTTTTATGATTTCCATGTTTGGCAAAAATATGTTGTTTTTTTTCCATATAAATATGTAATAACTTGGTAAAATCTGAAATTATATAAACAAAGGAATAATTTAATGAAAACTGTTAAAAAAATGTGAAATAAATCAATAAAAAAAGTGAAATGACAAGTTTTTGACATTTATTGTGAAAAATGACTTTTCATTAGCATCATTTAACTAAAAGCCATTTAAAATAGCAAACATTCAATGCAAAACGTGATTTGACAAACAATGTTTTGTAGATAGACTTTTTTTAAAAATAAAATATGTATTGTTTTTGATAAACTATATAATTTTCTATTCATAATCATAAATTCATTAACAAAAAAAGTTAACCTTTACCATAAAAATGAGTAATTGTGGATCATGATCCATATGATCATGGAAAACTTAAAAAAAAATGCCAGAGTGACGTGGGGCCGCCTTCCCGTGGGCTCACCACCTGCAGGAGGGACCGTAAGGGACGGTGCTGTGAGGATTGGGCAGCAGTATACATTTTAATTTTCATAATCATACTTTCAAAAAAACTCATAAAAACTGCAAAAAGTGAGTTAAAATGGTTAGAAAGACATTATTACTCAAAAACGTAACAAAAGCACTTTTTTGGCAAAACCTTTTACGTGCTGCCAAGAATGAGTTTCTTATACACTGAAAATGCGATTCCGCAAGTCTCAGGCTTCTAGGACGAAGAGAAAGCGGTTTTTTGAACCAAGCGTATTTGCACAAAAAGCATGTACTTGCCCATTATTATTTTATATGTTTATGATGAGATAAAATATTAGAAAACAATTTCTGCCCCAAATATGAAATTTTTCATATAAATATTATTGGTTTTTCAAAAAGTATACATTTTAATTTTCATAATCATACTTTCAAAAACACTGCAAAAAGTGAGTAAAAATGGTTAAAAAAAGACATTATTACTCAAAAACGTAAGAAAAGCACTTTTTCGGCAAAACCTTTTACGTGCTGCCAAGAATGAATTTCTTATACACTGAAAATGCGATTCCGCAAGTCTCAGGCTTCTAGGACGAAGAGAAAGCGGTTTTTTGAACCAAGCGTATTTGCACAAACAGCATGCACTTGCCCATTATTATTTTACATATTTTTGATGAGATTTGATATAACAAAACATTTTCTGAACAAAATTTGACATTTGTCATATAAATATTAAAGTTATTTCAAAAATTTTTATTTTCATATTCATAATTATAATTTCATAAAAACTGCAAAAAGTGAGTGAAAAATGGTTAGATAAACAAAATTAATCAAAAACCTAACAGCACATATTTGGCAAAGCCTTCTACGTGCTGTCAAGAATGAATTTCTTATACACTGAAAATGCGATTCCTCAAGTCTCAGGCTTCTAGGACGAAGAGAAAGCGGTTTTTTGAACCAAGCGTATTTGCACAAAAAGCATGCACTTGCCCATTAGTATTTTACATATTTTTGATGAGATTTGATATAACAAAACATTTTCTGAACAAAATATGACATTTGTCATATAAATATTATAGTTTTTTCAAAAATTTTAATTTTCATATTTATTATTATAATTTCATAAAAACTGCAAAAAGTGAATAAAAATTGGTTAGAAAGTCATAATTAATCGAAAACGTAACAACAGCACATATTTTGCAAAGCCTTTTAGGTGCTGTCAAAAATGAATTTCTTATACACTGAAAATGCGATTCCGCAAGTCTCAGGCTTCTAGGACGAAGAGAAAGCGGTTTTTTCAACCAAGCGTATTTGCACAAACATCATTCCATTGCCCATTATTATTTTACATATTTTTGATGGGATTTGATATAATAAAACATTATCTGACTAAAATATGACATTTGTCGTATAAATATTATAGTTTTTCAAAAATAAATATATTTTTTATTTTCAAAATCATAATTTCATAAATACTGCAAAAAGTGAATAAAAATGGGTTAGAAAGTCATAATTAATCGAAAACGTAACAACAGCACATATTTGGCAAAGCCTTCTAGGTGCTGCCAAGAATGAGTTTCTTATACACTGAAAATGCGATTCCGCAAGTCTCAGGCTTCTAGGACGAAGAGAAAGCGGTTTTTTGAACCAAGCGTATTTGCACAAACAGCATGCACTTGCCCATTATTATTTTACATATTTTTGATGAGATTTGATATAACAAAACATTTTCTGAACAAAATTTGACATTTGTCATATAAATATTATAGTTATTTCAAAAATTTAAATTTTCATATTCATAATTATAATTTCAAAAAAACTGCAAAAAGTGAGTAAAAATGGTTAGAAAGACATTATTACTCAAAAACGTAACAAAAGCACTTTTTTGGCAAAACCTTCTACGTGCTGTCAAAAATGAGTTTCTTATACACTGAAAATGCGATTCCGCAAGTCTCGGGCTTCTAGGACGAAGAGAAAGCGTTTTTTTCAAACAAGCGTATTTGCACAAACAGCATGCACTTGCCCATTAGTATTTTACATGTTTTTGATGAGATTTGATATAACAAATTATTTTCTGACCAAAATTTGACATTTGTCATATAAATATTATAGTTATTTCAAAAAATTTTATTTTCATATTCATAATTATAATTTCATAAAAACTGCAAAAAGTGAGTGAAAAATGGTTAGATAAACAAAATTAATCAAAAACGTAACAGCACATATTTGGCAAAGCCTTCTACGTGCTGTCAAGAATGAATTTCTTATACACTGAAAATGCGATTCCGCAAGTCTCAGGCTTCTAGGACGAAGAGAAAGCGGTTTTTTCAAACAAGCGAATTTGCACAAACAGCATACACTTGCCCATTATTATTTTACATATTTTTGATGAGATTTGATATAACAAAACATTTTCTGACCAAAATTTGACATTTGTCATATAAATATTATAGTTATTTCAAAAATTTACATTTTCATATTCATAATTATAATTTCAAAAAAACTGCAAAAAGTGAGTAAAAATGGTTAGAAAGACATTATTACTCAAAAACGTAACAAAAGCACTTTTTTGGCAAAACCTTCTACGTGCTGTCAAAAATGAGTTTCTTATACACTGAAAATGCGATTCCGCAAGTCTCAGGCTTCTAGGACGAAGAGAAAGCGGTTTTTTGAACCAAGCGTATTTGCACAAAAAGCATGCACTTGCCCATTATTATATTACATGCTTATGATGAGATTTGATAAACCAAAACAGTTTCTGTCCAAAATATGGCATTTGTCATATAAATATTATAGTTATTTCAAAAATTTGAATTTTCATATTTATAATTATAATTTCATAAAAACTGCAAAAAGTGAGTGAAAAATGGTTAGATAAACAAAATGAATCAAAAACGTAACAGCACATATTTGGCAAAGCCTTCTACGTGCTGTCAAGAATGAATTTCTTACATGACAATGACCCGAAGCACACAGCCAGGATAACCAAGGAGTGGCTCTGTAAGAAGCATATCAAGGTTCTGGCGTGGCCTAGCCAGTCTCCAGACCTAAACCCAATAGAGAATCTTTGGAGGGAGCTCAAACTCCGTGTTTCTCAGAGACAGGCCAGAAACCTGACTGATCTAGAGAAGATCTGTGTGGAGGAGTGGGCCAAAATCCCTCCTGCAGTGTGCAAACCTGGTAAAAAAACTACAGGAAACGTTTGACCTTTGTAATTGCAAACAAAGGCTACTGTACCAAATATTAACATTGACTTTCTCAGGTGTTCAAATACTTTTTTGCAGCTGTAGCATACAAATAAATAGTTAAAAAATCATATATTGTGTTTTCTGGATTTTTCTTTTAGATTATGTCTCTCACAGTGGACATGCACCTACAATGACAATTTCAGACCCCTCCATGATTTCTCAGTGGGAGAACTTGCAAAATAGCAGGGTGTTCAAATACTTATTTTCCTCACTGTATATATATATATATATATATATATATATATATATATATATATATATATATATATATATATATATATATATATATATATATATATGTATTTGCCATTGTTTTAGAAAAAAAGATTCACTAATCAATAATCTAATCTACATAAGGTTAGCTCCAGATAGAAATTTATAACGGTAAAATTGTATTTTTAATGAGAAGAACGAAATATATAACTGACCTGTTATAACCCACCTGAAGCCGGTAGATCCTGTAATTCCTATATTTGGACAATTAAGGTAAGTGGTGTTTAAAATTTTCTTCTGAAATGGGCATTTTCTCAGGCTCCTTTGTTCTGTCCATTAACTCCAAATTTCCTTTGATTATTATTACTCATTAAACTCATGATTATTTAGTGTTGTAGTTGGTGGAGGTCATTTTCAACTAATTTGTAGACAACTGTATCTAATGATTATTTTTTACAAAAAGTTACAAATCTAACGAGTTATAAATCTTTGTTGGCAAATATATTTTTTTCTTTGTATATTAACTAATTCTTTTGGCTGTATTTATTCTATATGAGTAAACTACTGTGTAGTTTTATTCATACCAAAATGTCGTATTTTATAAGCTCAGTAAAAAGTATTTTGCAGCCTAGCACTTCTACAACTACAACTACAAAGAGCCATGAGAAGTAACAAATCATCTAGAGTACAAGTACCTGAAATCTAAACTTTAGTACAGTACAGTACTTAGCCTTACAATAACACACTTCATTTTCATCACTGACTGGTTGTTTTTCTATGTATGTGAAAATAGAGACTACACTTTGGTTATATTTATAAAATGACAAAAAGCTGATTTTATTACACACTTTAGATTCAGGGTTTAGGTCACTGGTTCACTGTCAAGAAAAAAAGGTTTTTACATTACAGTTCATCATCAGAATTTTCAAAGTCACTGTCACTGTCATAGTCATCAGCTGACGATTTGTTTTAAAAGTTGATGTTCAAGCACAGAGTTTCTGTGTTTTGGAACCATTATGTTGTATTTCTCCACAACCGATGTAACAATCCCCTTCTCTTCCCTGATCTTGCGGCGGATCCTGGCACGACCTTTGTTGCCATCTGTATCTTTATAGAAACGCTGGGAACGCCTCTTGATACTCGCCACCAGCACCAATTCTGCTGGCCAAATCATCAACATCACTTGTGGTTGTTGCTGAGAAGAAACTACAACAAGAGTAACAATTACAATTGATGACAACTAAATGTATTACTAGAAACATAAATATACACAGTATACACACACACTAGTCATTTTCTCACCGTCTGCCCACTCCTTTACATCATTGACCCAGTCTTCCAATTGGCTCACTGTCACTGTCAGGCCGACCTTCATGCACTCTAGGTTTTGCAACTGGCTTTGCAGAGCTTTCGTGGTCTGAAATGACAAGAAATCTCAGATAGTATAAAAACAAACAAATCTTTAAAATACAGGGTTAATTAAAAAAGAAAACTCCAGCCAAGTCACAAGTATTATATTCACAATCAACTTGGATAACTCACGGTCACTGACTCATTCCATGACAATGCTTGAGAACTGAAGCAATGCGTCATGATATCGGTTCATTCGTTTTGAATAACCCTGTACAGCTTAAAAAATTAATGACATTCATTACTAAGCATCTAGAACTAATTCTACTGATTCTATCTTACCTTCTGATATCGGCGGCTCAGTGCGGTGGCCAAATTGTTGAACTTTTGTTGATTCCAGTGCATAGCCATGAGAGTCAGCATGTCTGTGCGTCCTGCAAACACAGAAAATATCATGTTAACATATTCCCCCTGTAATGATGTAACAAGTGCAGTAGAAGGTCATTTTACCTGCTTTAGACATGTGTTTTGTGGTCACTGCAATCCTGGGGAGGAAAGCATTGCACTGTTCCACCTCCTCTCCTAGTGTTAAACCAGCCCCATCCTGATATGCTCCACTCCATTTTACCTGATTAGGAATGAAAAATAATAGTATAATGCTGAGAACGGCAAAAAATCCCCCCCCGTACATATTTAACGCACAGAGTAGCACTCCATGCCGACACACCGCAAGCTCCAGTCCCTCCTTGTCTACCTTGCTAGCAGATCTTTGGGAAGTCTCTCTGGCTGCTGACCACTCGCCTCCACAAACACCTCTTCCACTGACCTATAATATAGAAAATAGTTGATGAAAATAAGACTCTCGTTAACAAAATTTGTAGTTGGAGGCAATTGTACTCCTGAATAAAGTCTAATCATCTGCGATTTTACAGTACATGTTTGGATGCCTCGTGACTGTAGTCCACAAATCTTGTCAGATCTTCATCCTTAGCTATAAAGACGTCTTCAAAGATGGCCTGTTCTTCAGATCTATACAAAAAAAACCCAAAAAAACAGGTACACAAAAGTTAGAGACATTGTAATCTAATTTAACTTTACTGTGCACATTAAAGGATATTTTTTCTTATTAATATTGTTTCAACAGCATTATGCACAGTTTTGGTTTACCTAGCTGCATTCTTGAAACGGTAAAACTTGCGGTTTCCATCTACTGAAACTGCCAGAATATCTGGGGTGCATGCAGGACAGATGAAAGGCTGATTTGCAGATTTTGTCCACCTCAAAACGGACAGCCTCCCACTCAAAAAAGCTTTTCTGAAAACTGTCTGTGGAGATCTTGCCAGTCTATAAAAAGTAAGGAAATCAACAGATAATAATGTAAAACAAATGCATTAGCATCAAACACCTTTCAACCCAGAATACAGAAAGAACCAATACTGTAGGATAAATAAATGTAATACTCACACGACCAAAGCGGACAGTTCGCTGATCCAGCATTCTTGAAAAAGCTTGGCAGGACAGTTCGGGTGCTGCTATCTTCATTTCTTCAAATGAAAAAAAGACATCTGTGGCATAAATTGTGTTCAGGGTCACAGGCCAGTAGTCACCTGAATTTAGCTCGACCACTCCAGCAGCCCAAGTGGCTTGGCATGTCCACAACTCAACTCAGGCATGCTTAGATCATATCGTCCTGAAAAAAATAAAAAACATTTCCACTTTAAAGTAAACCTTAAATGATTAATCAGGTCTTGGATTATTTCAACCTTTTTTTACATGACTTTGTATACTTGTTAAACATTACTCAAAAGTCATGTGTAGATCTTACATACAGACCTGTGCCAAACCTATGGAGGTAGAGCATGTATAGATTTTTATCTTCACACACTTACCATTCATTGTGATCACAGCAACAGTATTCCCTGGGCTGACCCTCAATGACTCTGGTGAACAACCGCAAATTTTGTCAGGAACCTCCACGGGCACATGGCGCACTGAACAAGATTGAACGTGAATTAAGATCATTTGGATTGACTGAGTAATATAACATTGGAACGATTCTACGGTATTGCAGTGCATTGCCAAAAAAGTATACAGAGATGCTCAAAAAGCTGACTGACATGAAGTGTACACATAAATTCAATATCAAACAACAAGAGACAAAAAGGCATATTTAAATAGTAACGCTTATGAGGACTAACAATTCCTAGAATAATATTTATGTTGTCCAGACACAAAGGAGAACTTACCACAATGGGAAAGAGCCTTAACTACAACAAAAGTTATGGAGGCAATGGCTGGTAAAATCCAGGAGTCATGGCATCTCGGTTATGGAGAACATGTCTGGTGTACATGATGACATCACATTCAGCACAAAAGAAGGGGCGTGGTCGACAGTCACAACACCGGACAGCAGCTGGATTGCTTCCACACAGTTGGCAGATGCGTGTTACCAAATTTTCTCGTGCCACAGCCGTGTTCACCAGGCGGGGTCTCTCTGCCCTCCACTTCTCTAAAATGAGACTTTGTCTTGTACTCCAGTTTGAGGAAACTAGAAGAGGATCTCTTGAGGTTCCAAGAGATGATGCATCATCATCTAAAGAATCGCTCAGTGAGTGCTGGAGATCTTGCATGAAACACTCTGTTAAAATAGTATGGAATATTAAACATACACACATACACACATTATGTGTGTGTGTGTATATATATATATATATATATATATATATATATATATATATATATATATATATATATATATATATATATATATATATAATGTAATTTACAGAATGAAGTACACACCAACATTCTCTGGAGAAAAGGTCACCTTACAGTTAGTGTCAGGAGCACTGATGTGAGGATCAGTTTTCCGAATGTGATCAGCTGTACCACATAAAAACAATAAAGAACAACATTCCGAACATTTACAACTTGTCCCACAATTTTATTTCCCTTATTACCAGCATAAAATGGTCTAAGCTCACTGTTTAACATTTAGTCGAGAGGACTAGAAGACTTTTTATTTCCCAAACCTAAATGTAGACATTTCAATTGCTTGCAGTTATTGTCTATAGGTTGTCAAATAGATGAGGATAGCAAAAAAAAAATGCTTGCTGTAGAAGCAGATAATAAAAAAACAAGCTGGTTGGCCACTGACAACACACTCAGAACAAACTGCTTCGAACAAATCTTACCAAGACCAATCATTTAGTGAAGCTTATACTTCTTTACACAAATACAATTTAGTTCCATGTTAAAAATGTGCTTCTGAAAATAAAAAAAACTTGCTTCTGGTTTGATTGTTTCCATCATATTCCTTGTTTGATACATTCATAAGTGCCTAAACAATCCAGATATTCAATATATCTTGAATGAGAAATTATACTGACCCTCGTTTGACTGATTCCTGCTTGATCTTGGTCTTGCATAGACAATGTTTCCATCACTGTCTCTCTTTCTCCAATGTACCCTTGGTTCAGGTGTTTTTACTGGTGCTGCTTCCTCCTTTCCCTGCAGCTCTTGAAGTAAGTCATCAAGACTTTGGAGCTCATCATTGATTTCTTGATGTCCAACCAGGTTATCCAGCAGCATAAACTGTTCTTGTAGTTCTGAATCACTCATGGTGAGGGGCAAAAACAGAAACAGACAGAAAGACAGACAGATACAACAACAAGAACAGATGTAAACATTGAGAGAGAAAGAGACAGAGAGAGAGGGTGAGAGGGAGAGAGAGAGAGAGAGAGAAAAAGAGAGAGAGAGAGAGAGAGAGAGAGAGAGAGAGAGAGAGAGAGAGAGAGAGAGAGAGAGAGAGAGAGAGAGAGGAGGATAACAAGACAGACTTGGCTCTTAAAAGTGCCTTTTGCTATTTTGTGTGTGTATGTGTGTGTGTGTGTGTGTGTGTGTGTGTGTGTGTGTGTGTGGTGAGGGGATTAAAATAAAAGAGGAATGTTGGTAGCTGGCAAATCTGAAAGACCTAATGAGACAAAAAAAGAAAGATTTAGAATTCAGAATTGAATACCTTACATTTTTACTATTATTTTCTTCATCAGTGTTGGCAGATTGGGCAGTTTGTGATGGTTTTAAGTTGTACTATGTGGGATGAAATGAGATTAGACAGGTGGGATTTTGTTATTTCTGATGTGCCAAATGACAGACATGGAAAATAGTTTACAACGTAGTTACAACCTAACCTTCTTTAGACAAGAACACTTAATTTGCTTAATTATATTGTAAATATGCCTTGCTCAAGGGCTCAACAGTGGCAGCTTGGCAGTGCTGGGGCTTGAACCCCTGACTTTATGATCAGTAACCCAGAGCCTTAACCACTGGATCAGCACTGCCGTTATTTGCTAAGATTAGGTTATTGCTAAGATTTGTGCATTTACTAGAGTTTTTTGTGTGTATTTGGGAACAATTACTGGAAAACACACCAATCTGGCAACACTGTTCCTCATCTGAACATTTATAAATGGCTAAGGTATTAAAGTGCTACAGTCAGTTTGGTAACTTAAAACACACAATTTACAAATATCATACAATCTCCTCTATTTCCTTGCATGATTAAATGTGGAAAAACAAACAAACAAACTTGAATGTAATTAGCTATCTTAGCCTGCCTACTACACATTTGGTGCAGCAAGTTATATTTTTATAATGTCTGCTGTGATTTACTGCATCACGAAACTGCTTCCTTTCACTTCTACAGCTTCTAAACACAACTTCTTGACCTGATTGAACAGTTTTTGTCCCGGAAATTGTAGGGATTGTTCCCAATTATATTAATGAACTGTTCTATTTACCGAGTGGAAAATCGCAATGGAGCATAGGATACAATGACGTCAGCGCGACTGATGAATTTATTAATAAATAAATGAATAAATAAATAAATAAGACAAGTCCTAATAAATAAATAAATAAATAAATAAATAAATAAATAAATAAATAAGAAAAGTCCTAATAAATAAATAAATAAATAAATAAACGTGGTGAGGGAAGACATGCAGGTAGTTGGTGAGAAAGAGGCAGTTTTAGAGACGTGAATAAAAACATGACCTGGAATGAGTAGCCCTGCCATAATTAATTTATAGCAAGCTATTTTTTTTATTCTTATTTATCGTAGTCCCAATCCCGTTCATAACACAAATCAGACTGCAGTCTGATTCCCCAACACGTCAAATTTCAACAACGCAGGTTCCGGTTCAGAGATCTACAGAAGTCTATGGGAATCCCTGCACGTTGAAAAATGATGCTAAAAGGAATACCCAGTGCGTCAAAGGGGATTCCAGGGGATCCTGACCAAGCGTCCATATGTGACGAGTTGGGAGTGAGAACGTGTTGGATGCAGCGTGTGGTGTAAATGTGCATAATCGAGGGGAGAGAGAGAGAGAGACTCCGATGATCTTCTCAGCTGTCCTCACTATCCTCTGTAGGGTCTTGCGGTCCGAGACGGTGCAGTTCCCAAACCAGGCAGTGATGCAGCTTCTCAAGATGCTCTCAATGGTCCCTCTGTAGAACATGGTCAGGATGGGGGGAGGGGGATGAGCTTTCCTCAGCCTTCTCAGGAAGTAGAGATGCTGCTGGGCTTTCTTGGTGATGGAGCTGGTGTTGAGCGACCAGGTGAGGTTGTCCGCCAGATGAACACCAAGGAATTTGGTGCTCTTGACGATCTCCACTGAGGATCCATCAATAATCAGTGGAGATTGGTCGCTCTGTGCTTTCCTGAAGTCCAAACCATCTCTTTCATTTTGTCGATGTTCAGAGACAGGTTGTTCGCTCCACACCAGGCAGTTAACCGTTGCTCTGTATGCTGACTCGTCGTTCTTGCTGATTAGACCCACCACGGTCGTGTCATCAGCAAACTTGATGATATGATTCAAACTGTGCATTGCTACACAGTCGTGAGTCAGCAAAGTGAACAGCAGTGGGCTGAGCACACAGCCCTTGGGGGCCCCAGTGCTCAGTGTGGTCAAACTGCATGCGGTCCAGGCAGGGTGAAAGCTGGGTCTTAATGTGCCTCATGACGAGCCTCTCGAAGCACTTCATCATAATGGGTGTGAGCGCGACGGGACGATAGTCATTGAGGCAGGAGACAGTAGATTTCTTCAGCACGGGAACGATAGTCGTTGCCTTGAAGCACGTGGGAACAATGTTACTGCTCAGGGAGATGTTGAAGATGTCAGTGAAGACATCCGCTAGCTGTTCTGCACATTCCCTGAGCACTCTGCCAGGAATGTTGTCAGATCCAGCAGACTTCCGTGAGTTTTTCTCACTTCAGCTGTGGTTAGACAGAGCACCTGGTCAGTGGAAGGAGGGATGGTCTTCCTCGCCTTCAAGTTGTTCTGTACCTCAAACCGGGCGTAGAAGTCGTTCAGCGCATCTGGGAGGGAGGCGTCACGGTCACAAGCAGGTGATGTTGTCTTGTAGTTTGTGATCGCCTGGATGCCCTGCCACATGCGCCGGGTGTCTCCGCTGTCCTGGAAGTGGTCGTGGATTTTCTTTGCGTGTGCGCGCTTCGCCTCTTTGATGGGACAGGACAGTTTGGCACTTGCTGTTTTTTAGGCCGCCTTGTCCCCAGTTCTGAAAGCAGAGTCCATTTGTTTCAGCAGCACACGCACATTTGCAGTCATTCACGGCTTCTGGTTGAAGCGTGTAGTGATTGTCTTGGAGATGGTCACATCATCAATGCACTTGCTGATGTAGCTGGTCACTGTTGATGTGTACTCCTCCAAGTTGATGGAATCGCCATTGGTTGCAGCCTCTCTAAACATGTCCCAGTCAGTGCACTCAAAACAGTCCTGAAAAGCAGAAGTAGCTCCTTCTGGCCAGGTTTTCACCTGTTTCAGAACCGGTTTAGAGCGTCTGATGAGCAGGCTGTATGCTGGAATTAACATAACAGAGCAGTGGTCTGAGTATCCGAGATGGGGGCGGGGCTCCGCACGATTCGCAAAATTGCAATAAGTGAACGAAAAAAAATTGATGAACGATGTTTTACATGAATATGACTTTCTCATATGAATGTGAAATTAATTGGTAAATATTGAAAGGAATAATTTCATGAAAAACTGAAAAAAAGTGCAAAAATTCAATGAAAATGTGATAAGTTTTACAAGATATTGTGAAATTATGACTTTTCATATTCATAAGCATCTTTGAAGTAAAAAGGATTAAAAAAATGCAAATGTTCATCGCAAAAACTGTTATGACAATCAATAGTTTGAAACAAATCTGACTGTTTTATAAAAAAAAATAAAAAATAGTTTTTATTGAAATATTACATTTCATATTCAGAACTATAATTTCATAAAAAAAAAGTTAAATTTGAGTTATTGTGAAAATATGAATTTTTATATTCATAAGCATAATTTCATTAAAACCCATTAAAAAGTGCAATATACTTTAGTACAGTACAGTACTTAGCCTTACAATAACACACTTCATTTTCATCACTGACTGGTTGTTTTTCTATGTATGTGAAAATAGAGACTACACTTTGGTTATATTTATAAAATGACAAAAAGCTGATTTTATTACACACTTTAGATTCAGGGTTTAGGTCACTGGTTCACTGTCAAGAAAAAAAGGTTTTTACATTACAGTTCATCATCAGAATTTTCAAAGTCACTGTCACTGTCATAGTCATCAGCTGACGATTTGTTTTAAAAGTTGATGTTCAAGCACAGAGTTTCTGTGTTTTGGAACCATTATGTTGTATTTCTCCACAACCGATGTAAGAATCCCCTTCTCTTCCCTGATCTTGCGGCGGATCCTGGCACGACCTTTGTTGCCATCTGTATCTTTATAGAGACGCTGGGAACGCCTCTTGATACTCGCCACCAGCACCAATTCTGCTGGCCAAATCATCAACATCACTTGTGGTTGTTGCTGAGAAGAAACTACAACAAGAGTAACAATTACAATTGATGACAACTAAATGTATTACTAGAAACATAAATATACACAGTATACACACACACTAGTCATTTTCTCACCGTCTGCCCACTCCTTTACATCATTGACCCAGTCTTCCAATTGGCTCACTGTCACTGTCAGGCCGACCTTCATGCACTCTAGGTTTTGCAACTGGCTTTGCAGAGCTTTCGTGGTCTGAAATGACAAGAAATCTCAGATAGTATAAAAACAAACAAATCTTTAAAATACAGGGTTAATTAAAAAAGAAAACTCCAGCCAAGTCACAAGTATTATATTCACAATCAACTTGGATAACTCACGGTCACTGACTCATTCCATGACAATGCTTGAGAACTAAAGCAATGCGTCATGATATCGGTTCATTCGTTTTGAATAACCCTGTACAGCTTAAAAAATTAATGACATTCATTACTAAGCATCTAGAACTAATTCTACTGATTCTATCTTACCTTCTGATATCGGCGGCTCAGTGCGGTGGCCAAATTGTTGAACTTTTGTTGATTCCAGTGCATAGCCATGAGAGTCAGCATGTCTGTGCGTCCTGCAAACACAGAAAATATCATGTTAACATATTCCCCCTGTAATGATGTAACAAGTGCAGTAGAAGGTCATTTTACCTGCTTTAGACATGTGTTTTGTGGTCACTGCAATCCTGGGGAGGAAAGCATTGCACTGTTCCACCTCCTCTCCTAGTGTTAAACCAGCCCCATCCTGATATGCTCCACTCCATTTTACCTGATTAGGAATGAAAAATAATAGTATAATGCTGAGAACGGCAAAAAATCCCCCCCCGTACATATTTAACGCACAGAGTAGCACTCCATGCCGACACACCGCAAGCTCCAGTCCCTCCTTGTCTACCTTGCTAGCAGATCTTTGGGAAGTCTCTCTGGCTGCTGACCACTCGCCTCCACAAACACCTCTTCCACTGACCTATAATATAGAAAATAGTTGATGAAAATAAGACTCTCGTTAACAAAATTTGTAGTTGGAGGCAATTGTACTCCTGAATAAAGTCTAATCATCTGCGATTTTACAGTACATGTTTGGATGCCTCGTGACTGTAGTCCACAAATCTTGTCAGATCTTCATCCTTAGCTATAAAGATGTCTTCAAAGATGGCCTGTTCTTCAGATCTATACAAAAAAAACCCAAAAAAACAGGTACACAAAAGTTAGAGACATTGTAATCTAATTTAACTTTACTGTGCACATTAAAGGATATTTTTTCTTATTAATATTGTTTCAACAGCATTATGCACAGTTTTGGTTTACCTAGCTGCATTCTTGAAACGGTAAAACTTGCGGTTTCCATCTACTGAAACTGCCAGAATATCTGGGGTGCATGCAGGACAGATGAAAGGCTGATTTGCAGATTTTGTCCACCTCAAAACGGACAGCCTCCCACTCAAAAAAGCTTTTCTGAAAACTGTCTGTGGAGATCTTGCCAGTCTATAAAAAGTAAGGAAATCAACAGATAATAATGTAAAACAAATGCATTAGCATCAAACACCTTTCAACCCAGAATACAGAAAGAACCAATACTGTAGGATAAATAAATGTAATACTCACACGACCAAAGCGGACAGTTCGCTGATCCAGCATTCTTGAAAAAGCTTGGCAGGACAGTTCGGGTGCTGCTATCTTCATTTCTTCAAATGAAAAAAAGACATCTGTGGCATAAATTGTGTTCAGGGTCACAGGCCAGTAGTCACCTGAATTTAGCTCGACCACTCCAGCAGCCCAAGTGGCTTGGCATGTCCACAACTCAACTCAGGCATGCTTAGATCATATCGTCCTGAAAAAAATAAAAAACATTTCCACTTTAAAGTAAACCTTAAATGATTAATCAGGTCTTGGATTATTTCAACCTTTTTTTACATGACTTTGTATACTTGTTAAACATTACTCAAAAGTCATGTGTAGATCTTACATACAGACCTGTGCCAAACCTATGGAGGTAGAGCATGTATAGATTTTTATCTTCACACACTTACCATTCATTGTGATCACAGCAACAGTATTCCCTGGGCTGACCCTCAATGACTCTGGTGAACAACCGCAAATTTTGTCAGGAACCTCCACGGGCACATGGCGCACTGAACAAGATTGAACGTGAATTAAGATCATTTGGATTGACTGAGTAATATAACATTGGAACGATTCTACGGTATTGCAGTGCATTGCCAAAAAAGTATACAGAGATGCTCAAAAAGCTGACTGACATGAAGTGTACACATAAATTCAATATCAAACAACAAGAGACAAAAAGGCATATTTAAATAGTAACGCTTATGAGGACTAACAATTCCTAGAATAATATTTATGTTGTCCAGACACAAAGGAGAACTTACCACAATGGGAAAAAGCCTTAACTACAACAAAAGTTATGGAGGCAATGGCTGGTAAAATCCAGGAGTCATGGCATCTCGGTTATGGAGAACATGTCTGGTGTACATGATGACATCACATTCAGCACAAAAGAAGGGGCGTGGTCGACAGTCACAACACCGGACAGCAGCTGGATTGCTTCCACACAGTTGGCAGATGCGTGTTACCAAATTTTCTCGTGCCACAGCCGTGTTCACCAGGCGGGGTCTCTCTGCCCTCCACTTCTCTAAAATGAGACTTTGTCTTGTACTCCAGTTTGAGGAAACTAGAAGAGGATCTCTTGAGGTTCCAAGAGATGATGCATCATCATCTAAAGAATCGCTCAGTGAGTGCTGGAGATCTTGCATGAAACACTCTGTTAAAATAGTATGGAATATTAAACATACACACATACACACATTATGTGTGTGTGTGTATATATATATATATATATATATATATATATATATATATATATATATATATATATATATATATATATATATATATAATGTAATTTACAGAATGAAGTACACACCAACATTCTCTGGAGAAAAGGTCACCTTACAGTTAGTGTCAGGAGCACTGATGTGAGGATCAGTTTTCCGAATGTGATCAGCTGTACCACATAAAAACAATAAAGAACAACATTCCGAACATTTACAACTTGTCCCACAATTTTATTTCCCTTATTACCAGCATAAAATGGTCTAAGCTCACTGTTTAACATTTAGTCGAGAGGACTAGAAGACTTTTTATTTCCCAAACCTAAATGTAGACATTTCAATTGCTTGCAGTTATTGTCTATAGGTTGTCAAATAGATGAGGATAGCAAAAAAAAAATGCTTGCTGTAGAAGCAGATAATAAAAAAACAAGCTGGTTGGCCACTGACAACACACTCAGAACAAACTGCTTCGAACAAATCTTACCAAGACCAATCATTTAGTGAAGCTTATACTTCTTTACACAAATACAATTTAGTTCCATGTTAAAAATGTGCTTCTGAAAATAAAAAAAACTTGCTTCTGGTTTGATTGTTTCCATCATATTCCTTGTTTGATACATTCATAAGTGCCTAAACAATCCAGATATTCAATATATCTTGAATGAGAAATTATACTGACCCTCGTTTGACTGATTCCTGCTTGATCTTGGTCTTGCATAGACAATGTTTCCATCACTGTCTCTCTTTCTCCAATGTACCCTTGGTTCAGGTGTTTTTACTGGTGCTGCTTCCTCCTTTCCCTGCAGCTCTTGAAGTAAGTCATCAAGACTTTGGAGCTCATCATTGATTTCTTGATGTCCAACCAGGTTATCCAGCAGCATAAACTGTTCTTGTAGTTCTGAATCACTCATGGTGAGGGGCAAAAACAGAAACAGACAGAAAGACAGACAGATACAACAACAAGAACAGATGTAAACATTGAGAGAGAAAGAGACAGAGAGAGAGGGTGAGAGGGAGAGAGAGAGAGAGAGAGAGAGAAAAGAGAGAGAGAGAGAGAGAGAGAGAGAGAGAGAGAGAGAGAGAGAGAGAGAGAGAGAGAGAGAGAGAGAGAGAGAGAGAGAGGAGGATAACAAGACAGACTTGGCTCTTAAAAGTGCCTTTTGCTATTTTGTGTGTTTATGTGTGTGTGTGTGTGTGTGTGTGTGTGTGTGTGGTGAGGGGATTAAAATAAAAGAGGAATGTTGGTAGCTGGCAAATCTGAAAGACCTAATGAGACAAAAAAAGAAAGATTTAGAATTCAGAATTGAATACCTTACATTTTTACCATTATTTTCTTCATCAGTGTTGGCAGATTGGGCAGTTTGTGATGGTTTTAAGTTGTACTATGTGGGATGAAATGAGATTAGACAGGTGGGATTTTGTTATTTCTGATGTGCCAAATGACAGACATGGAAAATAGTTTACAACGTAGTTACAACCTAACCTTCTTTAGACAAGAACACTTAATTTGCTTAATTATATTGTAAATATGCCTTGCTCAAGGGCTCAACAGTGGCAGCTTGGCAGTGCAGGGGCTTGAACCCCTGACTTTATGATCAGTAACCCAGAGCCTTAACCACTGGATCAGCACTGCCGTTATTTGCTAAGATTAGGTTATTGCTAAGATTTGTGCATTTACTAGAGTTTTTTGTGTGTATTTGGGAACAATTACTGGAAAACACACCAATCTGGCAACACTGTTCCTCATCTGAACATTTATAAATGGCTAAGGTATTAAAGTGCTACTGTCAGTTTGGTAACTTTAAACACACAATTTACAAATATCATACAATCTCCTCTATTTCCTTGCATGATTAAATGTGGAAAAACAAACAAACAAACTTGAATGTAATTAGCTATCTTAGCCTGCCTACTACACATTTGGTGCAGCAAGTTATATTTTTATAATGTCTGCTGTGATTTACTGCATCACGAAACTGCTTCCTTTCACTTCTACAGCTTCTAAACACAACTTCTTGACCTGATTGAACAGTTTTTGTCCCGGAAATTGTAGGGATTGTTCCCAATTATATTAATGAACTGTTCTATTTACCGAGTGGAAAATCGCAATGGAGCATAGGATACAATGACGTCAGCGCGACTGATGAATTTATTAATAAATAAATGAATAAATAAATAAATAAGACAAGTCCTAATAAATAAATAAATAAATAAATAAATAAGAAAATTCCTAATAAATAAATAAATAAATAAATAAACGTGGTGAGGGAAGACATGCAGGTAGTTGGTGAGAAAGAGGCAGTTTTAGAGACGTGAATAAAAACATGACCTGGAATGAGTAGCCCTGCCATAATTAATTTATAGCAAGCTATTTTTTTTATTCTTATTTATCGTAGTCCCGATCCCGTTCATAACACAAATCAGACTGCAGTCTGATTCCCCAACACGTCAAATTTCAACAACGCAGGTTCCGGTTCATAGATCTACAGAAGTCTATGGGAATCCCTGCACGTTGAAAAATGATGCTAAAAGGAATACCCAGTGCGTCAAAGGGGATTCCAGGGGATCCTGACCAAGCGTCCATATGTGACGAGTTGGGAGTGAGAACGTGTTGGATGCAGCGTGTGGTGTAAATGTGCATAATCGAGGGGAGAGAGAGAGAGAGACTCCGATGATCTTCTCAGCTGTCCTCACTATCCTCTGTAGGGTCTTGCGGTCCGAGACGGTGCAGTTCCCAAACCAGGCAGTGATGCAGCTTCTCAAGATGCTCTCAATGGTCCCTCTGTAGAACATGGTCAGGATGGGGGGAGGGGGATGAGCTTTCCTCAGCCTTCTCAGGAAGTAGAGATGCTGCTGGGCTTTCTTGGTGATGGAGCTGGTGTTGAGCGACCAGGTGAGGTTGTCCGCCAGATGAACACCAAGGAATTTGGTGCTCTTGACGATCTCCACTGAGGATCCATCAATAATCAGTGGAGATTGGTCGCTCTGTGCTTTCCTGAAGTCCAAACCATCTCTTTCATTTTGTCGATGTTCAGAGACAGGTTGTTCGCTCCACACCAGGCAGTTAACCGTTGCTCTGTATGCTGACTCGTCGTTCTTGCTGATTAGACCCACCACGGTCGTGTCATCAGCAAACTTGATGATATGATTCAAACTGTGCATTGCTACACAGTCGTGAGTCAGCAAAGTGAACAGCAGTGGGCTGAGCACACAGCCCTTGGGGGCCCCAGTGCTCAGTGTGGTCAAACTGCATGCGGTCCAGGCAGGGTGAAAGCTGGGTCTTAATGTGCCTCATGACGAGCCTCTCGAAGCACTTCATCATAATGGGTGTGAGCGCGACGGGACGATAGTCATTGAGGCAGGAGACAGTAGATTTCTTCAGCACGGGAACGATAGTCGTTGCCTTGAAGCACGTGGGAACAATGTTACTGCTCAGGGAGATGTTGAAGATGTCAGTGAAGACATCCGCTAGCTGTTCTGCACATTCCCTGAGCACTCTGCCAGGAATGTTGTCAGATCCAGCAGACTTCCGTGAGTTTTTCTCACTTCAGCTGTGGTTAGACAGAGCACCTGGTCAGTGGAAGGAGGGATGGTCTTCCTCGCCTTCAAGTTGTTCTGTACCTCAAACCGGGCGTAGAAGTCGTTCAGCGCATCTGGGAGGGAGGCGTCACGGTCACAAGCAGGTGATGTTGTCTTGTAGTTTGTGATCGCCTGGATGCCCTGCCACATGCGCCGGGTGTCTCCGCTGTCCTGGAAGTGGTCGTGGATTTTCTTTGCGTGTGCGCGCTTCGCCTCTTTGATGGGACAGGACAGTTTGGCACTTGCTGTTTTTTAGGCCGCCTTGTCCCCAGTTCTGAAAGCAGAGTCCATTTGTTTCAGCAGCACACGCACATTTGCAGTCATTCACGGCTTCTGGTTGAAGCGTGTAGTGATTGTCTTGGAGATGGTCACATCATCAATGCACTTGCTGATGTAGCTGGTCACTGTTGATGTGTACTCCTCCAAGTTGATGGAATCGCCATTGGTTGCAGCCTCTCTAAACATGTCCCAGTCAGTGCACTCAAAACAGTCCTGAAAAGCAGAAGTAGCTCCTTCTGGCCAGGTTTTCACCTGTTTCAGAACCGGTTTAGAGCGTCTGATGAGCAGGCTGTATGCTGGAATTAACATAACAGAGCAGTGGTCTGAGTATCCGAGATGGGGGCGGGGCTCCGCACGATTCGCAAAATTGCAATAAGTGAACGAAAAAAAATTGATGAACGATGTTTTACATGAATATGACTTTCTCATATGAATGTGAAATTAATTGGTAAATATTGAAAGGAATAATTTCATGAAAAACTGAAAAAAAGTGCAAAAATTCAATGAAAATGTGATAAGTTTTACAAGATATTGTGAAAATATGACTTTTCATATTCATAAGCATCTTTGAAGTAAAAAGGATTAAAAAAATGCAAATGTTCATCGCAAAAACTGTTATGACAATCAATAGTTTGAAACAAATCTGACTGTTTTATAAAAAAAATAAAAAATAGTTTTTATTGAAATATTACATTTCATATTCAGAACCATAATTTCATAAAAAAAAAGTTAAATTTGAGTTATTGTGAAAATATGAATTTTTATATTCATAAGCATAATTTCATTAAAACCCATTAAAAAGTGCAATACGTAAACGAAAAACTTTAACATGACAAACCATGTTTTGACAAAATTATGACTTTTTGAATAAATATGAAATTAATTAGTAAAATATACATTTTCATATATAGAAGCATATTTTCATGGAAAACCGTTGAAAAAAAGTGCAATAAGTAAACAAAAAAGGATTCATGATAACCATGGCAAAATTATGACTTTTTTCATATGAATATCAAATCCTCTTCTTCTTCTTCTTCTTTCGGCTGCTCCCATTAGGGGTCGCCACAGCGGATCATCCGTCTCCATACCACCCTGTCCTCTATATCTGCCTCTTTCACACCAACTACCTGCATGTCTTCCCTCACCACATCCATGAACCTCCTCCTTGGCCTTCCTCTTTTCCTCCTACCTGGTGGCTCCATCTTCAGCATTTTTCTACCAATATAATTCATGTCCCTTCTCTGCACATGTCCAAACCATCTCAATCTCGCCTCCCTCACCTTGTCACCAAAACATCCTACATGTGCTGTCCCTCTAATAAACTCATTTCTAATCTTGTCCATCCTCGTCACTCCCAACGAAAACCTCAACATCTTCAGCTCTCAATGCTCTCATCATTTACTCAATGCCACTGTCTCTAATCCATACAACATCGCAGGTCTCACCACAGTCCTATAAACTTTCCCTTTCATTCTTGCAGATACTCTTCTATCACAAATCACTCCTGTCACTCTTCTCCACCCACTCCACCCTGCCTGCACTCTTTTCTTCACTTCCCTAACACACTCTCCATTACTTTGCACTGTTGACCCCAGGTACCTGAACTCCTCCACCTTCTCCACCTCTTCTCCCTGCAACCGCATCACTCCACTGCCCTCCCTCTCATTCACACACATGTACTCTGTTTTACTCCTACTGACTTTCATTCCCCTTCTCTCCAGCGCATATCTCCACCTCTCCAGGGTCTTCTCAACCTGCTCTCTACTCTCACCACAAATCACAATATCATCTGCAAACATCATAGTCCAGGGAGACTCCTGTCTGACCTCGTCCGTCAACCTGTCCATCTTCACTGCAAACAGGAAAGGGCTCAGGGCCGATCCTTGATGCAGTCCAACCTTCACCCTGAACCAGTCTGTCGTACCTACTGCATACTTTACTGCCGTCACACTGTCCTCATACATGTCCTGCACCACCCTCACATACTTCTCTGACACACCTGACTTCCTCATACAATACCACAACTCCTCTCTCGGCACCCTGTCGTACGCTTTCTCTAAATCCACAAATACACAATGCAGCTCCTTCTGTCCTTCTCTATACTTCTCCATCAACATCCTCAAAGCAAATAAGGCATCTGTGGTGCTCTTCCTCGGCATGAAACCATACTGTTGCTCACAGATGGTCACCTCTTCTCCCAGCCTGGCTTCCACTACTCTTTCCCATAACTTCATGGTGTGACTGATCAACTTAGTTCCCCTGTAGTTACTGCAGGTCTGCACATCTCCCCTATGCTTAAAGATCGGTACCAGCACACTCCTTCTCCATTCCTCAGGCATCCTCTCCCCTTCCAGAATCCTGTTAAACAATCTGGTTAAAAACTCCACTGCCATCTCTCCTAAACATCTCCACGCTTCTACCGGTATGTCATCTGGTCCAACCGACTTTCCATTCTTCATCCTCTTAATCGCTGCTCTCACTTCCTCCTTACTAATCCTATCTACATCCTGCTTCACCAACTCCACATCCTCCAACCTTCTCTCTCTCTGATTTTCCTCATTCATCAGCTGCTCAAAATACTCCCTCCATCTTCTCAACACACTCTCCTCACTAGTCAACACATTTCCCTCTCCATCCTTTATTGCTCTAACTTGCAGTACATCCTTCCCAGCTCGGTCCCTCTGCTTGGCCAATCGGTATAAATCCTTTTCTCCTTCCTTAGTGTCCAACCTCTTATACAGCTCCTCATATGCCTTTTCCTTGGCTTTCGCCACATCCCTTTTAACCTGCTGCCGCATCTCCTTGTACTCCTGCCTACTTTTCTCATCACTCTGTCGATCCCACTTCTGTTTTGCCAACCTCTTTCCCCTAATGCTCCTCATTCCACCACCACGTCTCCTTGTCTTGCTTTCTATTTCCAGATGTCACACCAAGTACTTTTCTAGCTGCCTCCCTCATCACTCCTGCAGTAGTTGCCCAATCATCCGGCACCTCTTCACCACCACCAAGCCCCTGTCTGACCTCTTGCCTGAACCTCACACTACACTCTTCCTCCTTCAGTTCCCACCATCTTATTCTTCTTTCAAACCTTACTTTCCTCCTCTTCTTCTTCGCCTCCAAAACCATCCTACAGACCACCATCCGATGCTGTCTAGCTACACTGACCCCCGCCAACACCTTACAGTCTCCAATCTCCTTCAGGTTGCATCTCCTACACAGAAGATAATCCACCTGTGTGCACCTTCCTCCACTCTTATACGTCACCCTATGATCCTCCTTCTTCCTAAAATACGTGTTTACCACTGCCATTTCCATCCTTTTAGCAAAATCTACCACCATCTGCCCTTCCACATTCCTCTCCTTAAAACCATACCTACCCATCACCTCCTCATCACCTCTGTTCCCTTCACCTACATGCCCATTAAAGTCTGCCCCAATCACCAATCGTTCTTTCCTAGGTACACCATCTACCACTTCATCTAATTCACTCCAGAATCTTCCTTCTCCTCCATCTCACAGCCAACTTGTGGAGCATAGGCACTGATGACATTTATCATCATCCCTTCAACTTCCACCTTCACGATCATCACCCTATCAGAAACTCTCCTCACCTCCACTACACTCTTACTGTACTCTTCCTTCAGAATCACCCGTACACCATTTCTCTTCCCATCCACACCATGATAAAACAGTTTAAACCCACCTCCAATGTTCCTGGCCTTACTCCCTTTCCACTTGGTCTCCTGAACACACAACACATCTACCTTTCTCCTCTCCATCATATCAGATATCTCTCTCCCTTTACCCGTCATAGTACCAACATTTAAAGTACCAACCCGAACCTCTACTCTCCTACACTGCTCCTTTTCCTGCCGTCTCTGTAGACGCCTTCCTCCTCTCCTTCTCCTTCTTCGGCCAACAGTAGCCCAATTTCCACCGGTACCCTGTCGGCTAACGATACCTGTGGCGGTCGTTGTTAACCCGGGCCTCGACCGATCAGGTATGAAATTCTCATTTGTGATCCGCATATTTGATTTGGCACATGTTTTACGCTGGGTGCCCTTCCTAACGCAACCCTCCCCATTTACCCGGGCTTGGGACCGGCACTAAGAGTACACTGGCTTTGTGCCCCTCTAATGGCTGGGTTTTTCATATGAATATCAAATAAATTGGTAAAATGTGATTTTTGATATACAAAGGAATAATTTAATGAAAAACTGTTAAAAAAAAGTGAAATGATTTAATAAAGAAACGTGATATGACAAAACAAGTTTTTGAAATCTATTGTGAAAAATATAATGAGTAATATATTTATTAGCATCATTCAACTAAAAACCATTAAAAGTGCAAAAATTCAACGCAAAATGTGATAGATAAACAATGGTTTAAAAATAATTTATTTTTTTAAAATAAAAGATGTATTGTTTATTTTAAAATCTATGATTTTCCATTCATAATGATATTTTCATAAAAACCGTTAACCTTTACCATAAAAATATTAGTAATTGTAAAAAAAATAAATCATATGATCATGTAAAACCTTTAAAAAAAGGCCCATAAGTGAATCAAAAACAAAAAAGTGTCCATGCAAATCATGTTTTGACAGAAAAGATTATATTTTCAATAAAAATGTGATAGTTAAAATGAAAATATAAATTTTTATATTCATAAGCTTCATTTAATGGAAAACAGTAAAAAAAAAGTGCAATATGTAAGCGAAAAACTTACATGAAAAACCATGGTTTGAGCAAAAAATAAAATTTTTAATAAAAATATTAAAATAATTGCTATAATATAAATTCTCATATTCATCAGAATACTTTTATGAAAAACTGTTAAAAAGTTAATAAATAACGTGATATGACAAATCAAGTTTTTACAAGTTATTGTGAAAATTTTTACTTTTCATATTCATAAGCATCATCAACTAAAAACGTTAAATGTACAAAAATTCAACCGAAAACGTGATAAAAAATACAATAAAATAAAATAATATTTATATATCACATTTACATATTCATAATCATAATTTCATAAATAATACGAAAATACAAAATTAGAATTTTCAGATTTATAATTTAATAATTATAAATGTCAAAAACATTAAAAAGTGCAAGACGTAAACGAAAAATGGTTGAATGAATGAATGAATGAGTTTATTTTTACTTAATCAGGGACAATGCACAGAGAACATTAGTCTAAGAAAGAAGAGATGTCATGTGCCAGGTTATAGCAAAAAAAATTTTAATTTCCACCTGCAGTCCCTAGACAGATGTTACATTTGCAAAAGGTCATGAAATACATACAGTACCATAAATGGAAACATTATTTCACTCACATCAATAAAATCACTAAAAACACTCTCCACTTCATAATTTAACGGAAGTTATACAAGAAAAACCTTACTTCACTCACATCATAAAAACACTCTCCACTTCATGAATCTAGCACTCACTCACTCACAGTCTACATTGTTCATATCACAGTCATTTAGTGCTTACAAGTTTGCTTTGCTAATAGCCACTGTTTGGTCAGGTGTGTAAATGTGCTATAGTTTGTACATAAAATAATATCATTTGGAAGAGTGTTCCAAAGGCTTGCTGCTTTATAAACGAACGAATGTTGACCATAAGTGGTTCTGCATTTTGGAACGCTGCGCTCTCCTCTGACTGTCGACCATGTGGCTCTATTAAGTCCATCTGAATTAAGTGTGACAAATTTTCTCAATTAGGGTTCATGACAAATGGTTTGAAAACAATGGTTTTTTTTTTTATAAGAATATGATTGTTATTGGGAAAATATGATGTTAATATTCATAAGCAAATTTTCATTAAGAACCGTTCAAAACTGCAATAAGTAAACAAAAAATGTGTCATGACAAATTATGGTTGGACAAAAATATGCCGTTTTTCATAAAAAATTAAAATAAATTATATTCATAAACATAATTTTACATAATACATAAAAGAAAAAACCTAACAAAAGATGTTTGGCAAAAATAAGACAATTTTTCATAAAAAGATTCTTTTTAAACCATGATTTTTCATATTTAGAAGCATAATTTAATAGAAAAAAAAGAAAATTGCAATAAGTGAATGAAAAAAATAAACAGACATAAAAAATATTTTTGGACAATTTTTTCACACTGTGAGTTTTGACAGTTATTGATTTATCATATTCATAAGCATAGTTTATTTTTATTGAAAACAAACTTAAAAAATTGCAATAAGTGAACAACAAACTTGACATGTTTTGACAAAAAATTGCGTTTATATTAAAACTATGAGTTATGAAAATATTGTTTTTATAAAAGTAAAATTTCATGAAAATTCATTACAAAAACAATACGTAAAAGAAAAACCAACAAAATATAAAAAATTTTAAATAAATATTTTAGATATTGCAAAAAAAAATGGGTTAAAAAGACATACACAAACATGCATGCACTTGCCCATTGGCAAAGCCTTCTACGTGCTGTCAAGAATGAGCTTCTTAAGTGCTGAAAATGCGATTCCGCAGTCCTATAAACTTTCCCTTTCATTCTTGCAGATACCCTACTATCACAAATCACTCCTGTCACTCTTCTCCACCCACCCCACCCTGCCTGCACTCTTTTCTTTACTTCCCTAACACACTCTCCATTACTTTGCAGTGTTGACCCCAGGTACCTGAAAACTATTTCCAGATGTCACACCAAGTACTTTTCTAGCTGCCATCCTCATCACTCATGCAGTAGTTGCCCAATCATCCAGCACCTCTTCACCACCACCGAGCCCCTGTCTGACCTCTTCCGTGAACCTCACACTACACACTTCCTCCTTCAGCTTCCACCATCTTATTCTTCTTTCAGTCCTCACTCTCCTCCTCTTCTTCTTCGCCTCCAAAACCATCCTACAGACCACCGTCCTATACTGTCTAGCTACTCTGTCCCCCGCCAACACCTTACAGTCTGATGAATACTACTGATATAATAGGTTGAAACAAATCTGAATTTCTTTTATAAAAAAAAACATTTTTGTTGTTATTAAAATATTACATTTCATATTCATAACCATAATTTTATTGAAAAAAAATTTCAATTTTCTTATTCATTAGCATAGTTTCATTAAAAACCATTAAAAAGTGCAATATGTTAGCGAAAAAACTTACATGAAAAAGCATGGTTTGAGAGAAAAATACCTATTTTAATAAAAAATATTAAATTAATTGGTAAATTAAATCATAGAAATAATTTCATGAAAAACTGTTAAAAAGTGCAAAACTGCAGTGAATAACGTGATTGACAAATTAAGTTTTTACAAGTTATTGTGAAAAATTTGACTTTTCATATTCATAAGCATCATTTAACTAAAAACGTTAAAATGCAAAAAAATAAATGCAAAACGTGATGACAAACAATAGTTTGAAAAAAATTTTTTATAAAAAATTTTTATTAAAATAATACATTTCATATTCATAATCATAATTTCATAAAAAAACACGTTATGCTTTACCATAAAAAATTTGCTGTTGTGAAAATATGAATTTTCAGATTTCTAAGCATAATTTAATTTAAAAAACGTTAAAAAGTGCAAGACAAAAACAAAAAATGTTATATGACAAATGGTGTTTTGAAAACTATGACTTTTTTTTAAGAGAATATGATTGTTATTGGGAGAATATCAATTTGCATATTCATAAGCAAATTTTCATTTAAAAAAAACATTGAAATTTGCAATAAGTAAACGAAAAATGTGTCTATCGTTGGACAAAAATATGCCGTACACTTTTGGGGAACAACCTCCTTCCCTCAGTTAGTGCATTGAAGATGGGTCGAGGCTGGGTCTTCCAACTTGACAATGACCCGAAGCACACAGCCAGGATAACCAAGGAGTGGCTCCGTAAGAAGCATATCAAGGTTCTGGCATGGCCTAGCCAGTCTCCAGACCTAAACCCAATAGAGAATCTTTGGAGGGAGCTCAAACTTTGTGTTACTCAGCGTCAGGCCAGAGACCTGACTGATCTAGAGAAGATCTGTGTGGAGGAGTGGCCCAAAATCCCTCCTGCAGTGTGTGCAAACCTAGTGAAAAACTACAGGAAAAGTTTGACCTCTGTAATTGCAAACAAAGACTACTGTACCAAATATTAACATTGACTTTCTCAGGTGTTCAAATACTTATTTGCAGCTGTATAATACAAATAAATAGTTTAAAAATCATATATTGTGATTTCTGGATTTTTCTTTTTAGATTATGTCTCTCACAGTGGACATGCACCTACGATGACAATTTTAGACCCCTCCATGATTTCTAAGTGGGAGAACTTGCAAAATAGCAGGGTGTTCAAATACTTATTTTCCTCACTGTACACTGATTCTAAATATGCTTATGGTGTTGTGCCGAAACATGGAAGCAAAGACACTTGAAACAGTTGATGGAAAGCCCATAGCTCAGTTTAATCTCATAAGCGACCTCTTAAATGCTGTTCAACTCCCTGCCAAAATGGCCATAGTTAAGGTTAAAGGACATGCCACAGGTGATTCAGGGGAAATTCTGGTAAATATATTTGGGAAAAGGATCCTAGCTAGGTTTGGTATTCCTAGTGTGATTGAAAGTGATAACGACACACCTTTTGCTTCTAAAGTAACACACATTTTTGGCTAAAAGCTTAGCAATTAATTGCCATTTTAATATTCCCTATCACCCACAGTCAGCCTTTCCCGACCCCATTGATCAGGATACGCACTGGCATTTCTTTCATCAGAGCTTCGTAGTTCCTAAGGAAAACCTCTCCAAGCATTAAGTTTTGTTTGGGCATGATAAAAATCAAACAAAAGTGCAAATGTTCATAGCAAAAACTGTTATGACAAACAATGGTTTGAAACAAATCTGACTTTTTTTAAGAAAAAAAAATTCATTTTTATAACCATAATGTCATAAAAAACTAACTTTTTCATAAAATATGAGTTATTGTGAAAATATGAGTTTTTATAGCATAATTTTATTAAAAACCATTAAACAAAAAACGTTCACATGACAAACCATGGTTTAACAAAATTATGACATTTTACATGAATATGCAATTAATTAGTAAAATATAACTCTATCAAACGCTGTTATTGTTGAGAGTCATTGTTCATCTAACCTGGAGTTTCTCATGGTTAAATGTAGACTGCTTTATCTACAGCGGGAGTACACTTCCACCATTATTACAGCAGCTTACATTTCCCCTGATGCTGATGCCAGGCTTGCTATGAAAGAACTTTATGCGGCCATCAGTAAACAACAGATTGTTCACCCGGAAGCTGTGTTTATTGTTGCGGGAGATTTTAATCACTCAAACTTAAAGGCCGTGCTCCCAAAATTTCTTCAGCATGTCATGTCACACCAGAAGGAAAAAAACATTAGACCATGTATACACAAACATGGCTGGAGCTTACGTTGCGACCCCCCTCCCCCACCTGGGACAGTCAGGTCACCTTTCTTTGTTCCTCACCCCCAAATATGCACCCCTCATCGATCGAGTGAAGCCATCAGTGAGAACCATCAAGGTGTGGCCCGCAGAGGCAGATGTCACACTTCAGGAAAAAGTTTTTACACACAGACTAGAGTTCATTTGCTTCTCAGGCCACCAGTGACACTCACACAGACATCGACTGCTACAACTCTTCTGTACTGGATTACTTCAGTTCGACCATAGACAGTGTTACTACCCAGAAACAGATCATCACATACCCAAATCAGAAGCCATGGATGAACAAGGAGGTGCGCCTCCTGCTGAAGGCACGCACTACTCAGACACTCAGGCCTACAGCACATCCAGAGCTAACCTGAAGAGGGACATCAAAAAGGCCAAGCAATGTTACAAGCTAAAGATAGAGGAGCATTTTTCCAACTCTGCCCCTCGACGCATGTGGCAAGGCATCCAGGCGATCGGTGATTACAAATCCTCCCACTCCACCCCCGCTGCCACAGATGTCCTCTTCTTGAATGAGCTTAATGTCTTTTATGCTCACTTTGAGAGAGACAACAAAGAAACTGCCACAAAGTTCAAACTCTCGGCTGATCACACTCTCCTGCACAGATGTCTGCAATGCACTGAGCCGGGTCAGCGCACACAAAGCCGCTGGACCAGACAACATCCCTTGGACGCGTACTCAGGGCATGTGATGAGCAGCTCGCTGGGGTCTTTACTGACATCTTCCACCTGTCTCTTGCCCAAGCAGCTGTTCCCACAGGCTTTAAATGCACCTCCATTGTGCCATTACCAAAACACTTCAACCCAACATGCCTGAACAACTACCGCCCTGTAGCACTGACACTCATTGTCATGAAGTGCTTTGAGCGGCTGGCCCTGGCACACCTGAAGGACTCTTTGCCATCCACATTAGACCCTCACCAGTTTGCCTACCGCAGCAATAGGAGCACAGAAGATGCAGTTTCCATGGCACTGCACTCTGTGCTCACACACTTGGACAATAAGAACACTTACGCACATATGCTGTTTGTTGACTTCAGCTCAGCAATTAATATCATCATTCCATCCAAGTTAATAGCCAAACTTGCAGATCTGGGCATTAACACCTCCACCTGCAACTGGATCTGGGACTTTCTGACCAACAGACCCCAGCAGGTACGATCTGGCTCTATCTGCTCCAACACCATCACACTCAACACCACAGGGCTGTGTGCTGAGACCATTCCTCTACTCCCTCTTCACCTCCGACTGCAGGCCTGTGAATGGATCCAACTCCATCTTCAAGTTTGCAGATGACACTAATGTGATTGGTGATTGGACTTCATGAAAGATTGGACTTCATGAAAGAGTCAAGAGGCACACAATGACACCACCCACATCAATGGGATGGCTGTTGAGCGCGTCTCCAGTTTCAAGTTCCTGGGGATCCACATCTCGGCGGACTTGTCCTGGACTACCAACACCTCCAGCCTGGTGAAGAAGGCTCACCTGCGTCTCTTTTTCCTGAGGACACTAAAGAAAAATCAGCTCTCCTCGGATATCCTGGCGCAATAGAAAGCATCCTGACCAACTGTGCACAAGGCACTGCAGCGTGTGGTGAAAACTGCCCAGCGCATCACAGGGACTTTACTTTTTTCCAGCCATGGTGGACATCCAAAAGAAACGCTGTCTGTGTCGAGCTCGCAGCATTCTTGAAGACTCCTCTCATCCCGCCCATAGACTGTTTTCTCTTTTGCCCTCCTGCAGGTGTTTCAGGACCAGGACCAGTCGAATAAAGAACAACTTTTTTCCTAGAGCTGTCTCTTTACTGAACTCTGCCCCTCGTTGATACACTACCACATTTCCCCCCACACCTCACACTTTTAGAGCTGTCTCTTTACTGAACTCTGCTCCTCGCTGATACACTACCACATTCCCCCCCCACACTTTGTTATTTCACTAATGGACTGTTTACACAAACCTATATGCTCATTTGCACACTGCTCTCTTTGTATTGCTGCTCACCATTAACTTATTACCATTGTATATATACTCGTTTTCTGTTTATAGTTATAGCAATATATTATGTTCACATCCTTCTGTAAATTTCTGTTTATAGTAATAGGCATCTGTAAAACATGTTCATAGTACATATATACTCATCTGTATATTGTATTCATAGTACATATATATTCATATTCAAAGTACATATACATCTGTAAATTACAGTTTATAGTCCTATATTACCATTCTATTTAACTTATGTATATCATGTAACACTGTATATCCTGCACTTGCTGTTATTGCACTCTGGTTAGTCCCAAACTGCATTTCGTTGCCTTGTACTTGTACATGTGTAATGACAATAAAGTTGAATCTAATATAATAACTGTTCATATAGAGAAGCATATTTTTATGGAAAACCGTTGAAAAAAGTGCAATAAGTGAACGAAAAAGTTTTATGATTTCCATGTTTGGCAAAAATATGTTGTTTTTTTTCCATATAAATATGTAATAACTTGGTAAAATCTGAAATTATATAAACAAAGGAATAATTTAATGAAAACTGTTAAAAAAATGTGAAATAAATCAATAAAAAAAGTGAAATGACAAGTTTTTGACATTTATTGTGAAAAATGACTTTTCATTAGCATCATTTAACTAAAAGCCATTTAAAATAGCAAACATTCAATGCAAAACGTGATTTGACAAACAATGTTTTGTAGATAGACTTTTTTTAAAAATAAAATATGTATTGTTTTTGATAAACTATATAATTTTCTATTCATAATCATAAATTCATTAACAAAAAAAGTTAACCTTTACCATAAAAATGAGTAATTGTGGATCATGATCCATATGATCATGGAAAACTTAAAAAAAAATGCCAGAGTGACGTGGGGCCGCCTTCCCGTGGGCTCACCACCTGCAGGAGGGACCGTAAGGGACGGTGCTGTGAGGATTGGGCAGCAGTATACATTTTAATTTTCATAATCATACTTTCAAAAAAACTCATAAAAACTGCAAAAAGTGAGTTAAAATGGTTAGAAAGACATTATTACTCAAAAACGTAACAAAAGCACTTTTTTGGCAAAACCTTTTACGTGCTGCCAAGAATGAGTTTCTTATACACTGAAAATGCGATTCCGCAAGTCTCAGGCTTCTAGGACGAAGAGAAAGCGGTTTTTTGAACCAAGCGTATTTGCACAAAAAGCATGTACTTGCCCATTATTATTTTATATGTTTATGATGAGATAAAATATTAGAAAACAATTTCTGCCCCAAATATGAAATTTTTCATATAAATATTATTGGTTTTTCAAAAAGTATACATTTTAATTTTCATAATCATACTTTCAAAAACACTGCAAAAAGTGAGTAAAAATGGTTAAAAAAGACATTATTACTCAAAAACGTAAGAAAAGCACTTTTTCGGCAAAACCTTTTACGTGCTGCCAAGAATGAATTTCTTATACACTGAAAATGCGATTCCGCAAGTCTCAGGCTTCTAGGACGAAGAGAAAGCGGTTTTTTGAACCAAGCGTATTTGCACAAACAGCATGCACTTGCCCATTATTATTTTACATATTTTTGATGAGATTTGATATAACAAAACATTTTCTGAACAAAATTTGACATTTGTCATATAAATATTAAAGTTATTTCAAAAATTTTTATTTTCATATTCATAATTATAATTTCATAAAAACTGCAAAAAGTGAGTGAAAAATGGTTAGATAAACAAAATTAATCAAAAACCTAACAGCACATATTTGGCAAAGCCTTCTACGTGCTGTCAAGAATGAATTTCTTATACACTGAAAATGCGATTCCTCAAGTCTCAGGCTTCTAGGACGAAGAGAAAGCGGTTTTTTGAACCAAGCGTATTTGCACAAAAAGCATGCACTTGCCCATTAGTATTTTACATATTTTTGATGAGATTTGATATAACAAAACATTTTCTGAACAAAATATGACATTTGTCATATAAATATTATAGTTTTTTCAAAAATTTTAATTTTCATATTTATTATTATAATTTCATAAAAACTGCAAAAAGTGAATAAAAATTGGTTAGAAAGTCATAATTAATCGAAAACGTAACAACAGCACATATTTTGCAAAGCCTTTTAGGTGCTGTCAAAAATGAATTTCTTATACACTGAAAATGCGATTCCGCAAGTCTCAGGCTTCTAGGACGAAGAGAAAGCGGTTTTTTCAACCAAGCGTATTTGCACAAACATCATTCCATTGCCCATTATTATTTTACATATTTTTGATGGGATTTGATATAATAAAACATTATCTGACTAAAATATGACATTTGTCGTATAAATATTATAGTTTTTCAAAAATAAATATATTTTTTATTTTCAAAATCATAATTTCATAAATACTGCAAAAAGTGAATAAAAATGGGTTAGAAAGTCATAATTAATCGAAAACGTAACAACAGCACATATTTGGCAAAGCCTTCTAGGTGCTGCCAAGAATGAGTTTCTTATACACTGAAAATGCGATTCCGCAAGTCTCAGGCTTCTAGGACGAAGAGAAAGCGGTTTTTTGAACCAAGCGTATTTGCACAAACAGCATGCACTTGCCCATTATTATTTTACATATTTTTGATGAGATTTGATATAACAAAACATTTTCTGAACAAAATTTGACATTTGTCATATAAATATTATAGTTATTTCAAAAATTTAAATTTTCATATTCATAATTATAATTTCAAAAAAACTGCAAAAAGTGAGTAAAAATGGTTAGAAAGACATTATTACTCAAAAACGTAACAAAAGCACTTTTTTGGCAAAACCTTCTACGTGCTGTCAAAAATGAGTTTCTTATACACTGAAAATGCGATTCCGCAAGTCTCAGACTTCTAGGACGAAGAGAAAGCGTTTTTTTCAAACAAGCGTATTTGCACAAACAGCATGCACTTGCCCATTAGTATTTTACATGTTTTTGATGAGATTTGATATAACAAATTATTTTCTGACCAAAATTTGACATTTGTCATATAAATATTATAGTTATTTCAAAAAATTTTATTTTCATATTCATAATTATAATTTCATAAAAACTGCAAAAAGTGAGTGAAAAATGGTTAGATAAACAAAATTAATCAAAAACGTAACAGCACATATTTGGCAAAGCCTTCTACGTGCTGTCAAGAATGAATTTCTTATACACTGAAAATGCGATTCCGCAAGTCTCAGGCTTCTAGGACGAAGAGAAAGCGGTTTTTTCAAACAAGCGAATTTGCACAAACAGCATACACTTGCCCATTATTATTTTACATATTTTTGATGAGATTTGATATAACAAAACATTTTCTGACCAAAATTTGACATTTGTCATATAAATATTATAGTTATTTCAAAAATTTACATTTTCATATTCATAATTATAATTTCAAAAAAACTGCAAAAAGTGAGTAAAAATGGTTAGAAAGACATTATTACTCAAAAACGTAACAAAAGCACTTTTTTGGCAAAACCTTCTACGTGCTGTCAAAAATGAGTTTCTTATACACTGAAAATGCGATTCCGCAAGTCTCAGGCTTCTAGGACGAAGAGAAAGCGGTTTTTTGAACCAAGCGTATTTGCACAAAAAGCATGCACTTGCCCATTATTATATTACATGCTTATGATGAGATTTGATAAACCAAAACAGTTTCTGTCCAAAATATGGCATTTGTCATATAAATATTATAGTTATTTCAAAAATTTGAATTTTCATATTTATAATTATAATTTCATAAAAACTGCAAAAAGTGAGTGAAAAATGGTTAGATAAACAAAATGAATCAAAAACGTAACAGCACATATTTGGCAAAGCCTTCTACGTGCTGTCAAGAATGAATTTCTTACATGACAATGACCCGAAGCACACAGCCAGGATAACCAAGGAGTGGCTCTGTAAGAAGCATATCAAGGTTCTGGCGTGGCCTAGCCAGTCTCCAGACCTAAACCCAATAGAGAATCTTTGGAGGGAGCTCAAACTCCGTGTTTCTCAGAGACAGGCCAGAAACCTGACTGATCTAGAGAAGATCTGTGTGGAGGAGTGGGCCAAAATCCCTCCTGCAGTGTGCAAACCTGGTAAAAAAACTACAGGAAACGTTTGACCTTTGTAATTGCAAACAAAGGCTACTGTACCAAATATTAACATTGACTTTCTCAGGTGTTCAAATACTTTTTTGCAGCTGTAGCATACAAATAAATAGTTAAAAAATCATATATTGTGTTTTCTGGATTTTTCTTTTAGATTATGTCTCTCACAGTGGACATGCACCTACAATGACAATTTCAGACCCCTCCATGATTTCTCAGTGGGAGAACTTGCAAAATAGCAGGGTGTTCAAATACTTATTTTCCTCACTGTATATATATATATATATATATATATATATATATATATATATATATATATATATATATATATATATATGTATTTGCCATTGTTTTAGAAAAAAAGATTCACTAATCAATAATCTAATCTACATAAGGTTAGCTCCAGATAGAAATTTATAACGGTAAAATTGTATTTTTAATGAGAAGAACGAAATATATAACTGACCTGTTATAACCCACCTGAAGCCGGTAGATCCTGTAATTCCTATATTTGGACAATTAAGGTAAGTGGTGTTTAAAATTTTCTTCTGAAATGGGCATTTTCTCAGGCTCCTTTGTTCTGTCCATTAACTCCAAATTTCCTTTGATTATTATTACTCATTAAACTCATGATTATTTAGTGTTGTAGTTGGTGGAGGTCATTTTCAACTAATTTGTAGACAACTGTATCTAATGATTATTTTTTACAAAAAGTTACAAATCTAACGAGTTATAAATCTTTGTTGGCAAATATATTTTTTTCTTTGTATATTAACTAATTCTTTTGGCTGTATTTATTCTATATGAGTAAACTACTGTGTAGTTTTATTCATACCAAAATGTCGTATTTTATAAGCTCAGTAAAAAGTATTTTGCAGCCTAGCACTTCTACAACTACAACTACAAAGAGCCATGAGAAGTAACAAATCATCTAGAGTACAAGTACCTGAAATCTAAACTTTAGTACAGTACAGTACTTAGCCTTACAATAACACACTTCATTTTCATCACTGACTGGTTGTTTTTCTATGTATGTGAAAATAGAGACTACACTTTGGTTATATTTATAAAATGACAAAAAGCTGATTTTATTACACACTTTAGATTCAGTGTTTAGGTCACTGGTTCACTGTCAAGAAAAAAAGGTTTTTACATTACAGTTCATCATCAGAATTTTCAAAGTCACTGTCATAGTCATCAGCTGACGATTTGTTTTAAAAGTTGATGTTCAAGCACAGAGTTTCTGTGTTTTGGAACCATTATGTTGTATTTCTCCACAACCGATGTAACAATCCCCTTCTCTTCCCTGATCTTGCGGCGGATCCTGGCACGACCTTTGTTGCCATCTGTATCTTTATAGAAACGCTGGGAACGCCTCTTGATACTCGCCACCAGCACCAATTCTGCTGGCCAAATCATCAACATCACTTGTGGTTGTTGCTGAGAAGAAACTACAACAAGAGTAACAATTACAATTGATGACAACTAAATGTATTACTAGAAACATAAATATACACAGTATACACACACACTAGTCATTTTCTCACCGTCTGCCCACTCCTTTACATCATTGACCCAGTCTTCCAATTGGCTCACTGTCACTGTCAGGCCGACCTTCATGCACTCTAGGTTTTGCAACTGGCTTTGCAGAGCTTTCGTGGTCTGAAATGACAAGAAATCTCAGATAGTATAAAAACAAACAAATCTTTAAAATACAGGGTTAATTAAAAAAGAAAACTCCAGCCAAGTCACAAGTATTATATTCACAATCAACTTGGATAACTCACGGTCACTGACTCATTCCATGACAATGCTTGAGAACTGAAGCAATGCGTCATGATATCGGTTCATTCGTTTTGAATAACCCTGTACAGCTTAAAAAATTAATGACATTCATTACTAAGCATCTAGCACTAATTCTACTGATTCTATCTTACCTTCTGATATCGGCGGCTCAGTGCGGTGGCCAAATTGTTGAACTTTTGTTGATTCCAGTGCATAGCCATGAGAGTCAGCATGTCTGTGCGTCCTGCAAACACAGAAAATATCATGTTAACATATTCCCCCTGTAATGATGTAACAAGTGCAGTAGAAGGTCATTTTACCTGCTTTAGACATGTTTTTTGTGGTCACTGCAATCCTGGGGAGGAAAGCATTGCACTGTTCCACCTCCTCTCCTAGTGTTAAACCAGCCCCATCTTGATATGCTCCACTCCATTTTACCTGATTAGGAATGAAAAATAATAGTATAATGCTGAGAACGGCAAAAAATCCCCCCCCGTACATATTTAACGCACAGAGTAGCACTCCATGCCGACACACCGCAAGCTCCAGTCCCTCCTTGTCTACCTTGCTAGCAGATCTTTGGGAAGTCTCTCTGGCTGCTGACCACTCGCCTCCACAAACACCTCTTCCACTGACCTATAATATAGAAAATAGTTGATGAAAATAAGACTCTCGTTAACAAAATTTGTAGTTGGAGGCAATTGTACTCCTGAATAAAGTCTAATCATCTGCGATTTTACAGTACATGTTTGGATGCCTCGTGACTGTAGTCCACAAATCTTGTCAGATCTTCATCCTTAGCTATAAAGACGTCTTCAAAGATGGCCTGTTCTTCAGATCTATACAAAAAAAACCCAAAAAAACAGGTACACAAAAGTTAGAGACATTGTAATCTAATTTAACTTTACTGTGCACATTAAAGGATATTTTTTCTTATTAATATTGTTTCAACAGCATTATGCACAGTTTTGGTTTACCTAGCTGCATTCTTGAAACGGTAAAACTTGCGGTTTCCATCTACTGAAACTGCCAGAATATCTGGGGTGCATGTAGGACAGATGAAAGGCTGATTTGCAGATTTTGTCCACCTCAAAACGGACAGCCTCCCACTCAAAAAAGCTTTTCTGAAAACTGTCTGTGGAGATCTTGCCAGTCTATAAAAAGTAAGGAAATCAACAGATAATAATGTAAAACAAATGCATTAGCATCAAACACCTTTCAACCCAGAATACAGAAAGAACCAATACTGTAGGATAAATAAATGTAATACTCACACGACCAAAGCGGACAGTTCGCTGATCCAGCATTCTTGAAAAAGCTTGGCAGGACAGTTCGGGTGCTGCTATCTTCATTTCTTCAAATGAAAAAAAGACATCTGTGGCATAAATTGTGTTCAGGGTCACAGGCCAGTAGTCACCTGAATTTAGCTCGACCACTCCAGCAGCCCAAGTGGCTTGGCATGTCCACAACTCAACTCAGGCATGCTTAGATCATATCGTCCTGAAAAAAATAAAAAACATTTCCACTTTAAAGTAAACCTTAAATGATTAATCAGGTCTTGGATTATTTCAACCTTTTTTTACATGACTTTGTATACTTGTTAAACATTACTCAAAAGTCATGTGTAGATCTTACATACAGACCTGTGCCAAACCTATGGAGGTAGAGCATGTATAGATTTTTATCTTCACACACTTACCATTCATTGTGATCACAGCAACAGTATTCCCTGGGCTGACCCTCAATGACTCTGGTGAACAACCGCAAATTTTGTCAGGAACCTCCACGGGCACATGGCGCACTGAACAAGATTGAACGTGAATTAAGATCATTTGGATTGACTGAGTAATATAACATTGGAACGATTCTACGGTATTGCAGTGCATTGCCAAAAAAGTATACAGAGATGCTCAAAAAGCTGACTGACATGAAGTGTACACATAAATTCAATATCAAACAACAAGAGACAAAAAGGCATATTTAAATAGTAACGCTTATGAGGACTAACAATTCCTAGAATAATATTTATGTTGTCCAGACACAAAGGAGAACTTACCACAATGGGAAAGAGCCTTAACTACAACAAAAGTTATGGAGGCAATGGCTGGTAAAATCCAGGAGTCATGGCATCTCGGTTATGGAGAACATGTCTGGTGTACATGATGACATCACATTCAGCACAAAAGAAGGGGCGTGGTCGACAGTCACAACACCGGACAGCAGCTGGATTGCTTCCACACAGTTGGCAGATGCGTGTTACCAAATTTTCTTGTGCCACAGCCGTGTTCACCAGGCGGGGTCTCTCTGCCCTCCACTTCTCTAAAATGAGACTTTGTCTTGTACTCCAGTTTGAGGAAACTAGAAGAGGATCTCTTGAGGTTCCAAGAGCTGATGCATCATCATCTAAAGAATCGCTCAGTGAGTGCTGGAGATCTTGCATGAAACACTCTGTTAAAATAGTATGGAATATTAAACATACACACATACACACATTATGTGTGTGTGTGTATATATATATATATATATATATATATATATATATATATATATATATATATATATATATATATATATATATATATATATATAATGTAATTTACAGAATGAAGTACACACCAACATTCTCTGGAGAAAAGGTCACCTTACAGTTAGTGTCAGGAGCACTGATGTGAGGATCAGTTTTCCGAATGTGATCAGCTGTACCACATAAAAACAATAAAGAACAACATTCCGAACATTTACAACTTGTCCCACAATTTTATTTCCCTTATTACCAGCATAAAATGGTCTAAGCTCACTGTTTAACATTTAGTCGAGAGGACTAGAAGACTTTTTATTTCCCAAACCTAAATGTAGACATTTCAATTGCTTGCAGTTATTGTCTATAGGTTGTCAAATAGATGAGGATAGCAAAAAAAAAATGCTTGCTGTAGAAGCAGATAATAAAAAAACAAGCTGGTTGGCCACTGACAACACACTCAGAACAAACTGCTTCGAACAAATCTTACCAAGACCAATCATTTAGTGAAGCTTATACTTCTTTACACAAATACAATTTAGTTCCATGTTAAAAATGTGCTTCTGAAAATAAAAAAAACTTGCTTCTGGTTTGATTGTTTCCATCATATTCCTTGTTTGATACATTCATAAGTGCCTAAACAATCCAGATATTCAATATATCTTGAATGAGAAATTATACTGACCCTCGTTTGACTGATTCCTGCTTGATCTTGGTCTTGCATAGACAATGTTTCCATCACTGCTGTCAAAAATGAGTTTCTTATACACTGAAAATGCGATTCCGCAAGTCTCAGGCTTCTAGGACGAAGAGAAAGCGGTTTTTTCAACCAAGCGTATTTGCACAAACATCATTCCATTGCCCATTATTATTTTACATGTTTTTGATGGGATTTGATATAACAAAACATTTTCTGACCAAAATATGACATTTGTCATATAAATATTATAGTTTTTCAAAAATATATATTTTTTATTTTCAAAATCATAATTTCATAAATACTGCAAAAAGTGAATAAAAAATGGTTAGAAAGTCATTATTAATCGAAAACGTAACAACAGCACATATTTTGCAAAGCCTTCTACGTGCTGCCAAGAATGAGTTTCTTATACACTGAAAATGCGATTCCGCAAGTCTCAGGCTTCTAGGACGAAAAGAAAGCGGTTTTTTGAACCAAGCGAATTTGCACAAACAGCATGCACTTGCCCATTAGTATTTTACATATTTTTGATGAGATAAAATATTAGAAAATAATTTCTGCCCAAAATATGACTTTTTTCATATAAATATTATGTTTTTCAAAAAGTATACATTTAATTTTCATAATCATAATTTAAAAAAAAACTCATAAAAACTGCAAAAAGTGAGTGAAAAATGGTTAGAAAAACAAAATAATCAAAAACGTAACAAAAGCACTTTTTTGGCAAAGCCTTCTACGTGCTGTCAAAAATGAGTTTCTTATACACTGAAAATGCGATTCCTCAAGTCTCAGGCTTCTAGGACGAAGAGAAAGCGTTTTTATCAACCAAGCGTATTTGCACAAACATCATTCCATTGCCCATTATTATTTTACATATTTTTGATGGGATTTGATATAACAAAACATTTTCTGACCAAAATATGACATTTGTCATATAAATATTATAGTTTTTCAAAAATATATATTTTTTATTTTCAATATCATAATTTCATAAAAACTGCAAAAAGTGAGTGAAAAATGGTTAGAAAAACACAATGAATCAAAAACGTAACAAAAGCACTTTTTTGGCAAAGCCTTCTACGTGCTGTCAAGAATGAATTTCTTATACACTGAAAATGCGATTCCTCAAGTCTCAGGCTTCTAGGACGAAGAGAAGGCGGTTTTTTGAACCAAGCGTATTTGCACAAAAAGCATGCACTTGCCCTTTATTATTTTACATATTTTTGATGAGATTTGATATAACAAATCATTTACTGACCAAAATTTGACATTTGTCATATAAATATTATAGTTATTTCAAAAATTTTAATTTTCATATTTATTATTATAATTTCATAAATACTGCAAAAAGTGAATAAAAAATGGTTAGAAAGTCATAATTAATCGAAAACGTAACAACAGCACATATTTTGCAAAGCCTTCTAGGTGCTGCCAAGAATGAGTTTCTTATACACTGAAAATGCGATTCCGCAAGTCTCAGGCTTCTAGGACGAAGAGAAAGCGGTTTTTTCAAACAAGCGTATTTGCACAAACAGCACGCACTTGCGCATTATTATATTACATGCTTATGATGAGATTTGATAAACCAAAACATTTTCTGACCAAAATATGGCATTTGTCATATAAATAATAATATACACTATAATAATAATATAAATTATAACTATAAAGTTATTTCAAAATTTGAATTTTCATAATTATAATTATAATTTCATAAAAACTGCAACAAGTGAGTGAAAAATGGTTAGATAAACAAAATTAATCAAAAACGTAACAACAGCACATATTTGGCAAAGCCTTCTACGTGCTGTCAAGAATGAATTTCTTATACACTGAAAATGCGATTCCGCAAGTCTAAGGCTTGTAGGACTAAAAGAAAGCGGTTTTTTGAACCAAGCGAATTTGCACAAACAGCATGCACTTGCCCATTAGTATTTTACATATTTTTGATGAGATAAAATATTAGAAAATAATTTCTGCCCAAAATATGACTTTTTTCATATAAATATTAGAGGTTTTTCAAAAAGTATACATTTTATTTTCATAATCATAATTTAAAAAAAAACTCATAAAAACTGCAAAAAGTGAGTGAAAAATGGTTAGAAAAACACAATGAATCAAAAACGTAACAAAAGCACTTTTTTGGCAAAACCTTCTACGTGCTGTCAAAAATGAGTTTCTTATACACTGAAAATGCGATTCCTCAAGTCTCAGGCTTCTAGGACAAGGGAAAAGCGGTTTTTTCAACCAAGCGTATTTGCACAAACATCATTCCATTGCCCATTATTATTTTACATGTTTTTGATGGGATTTGATATAACAAAACATTTTCTGACCAAAATATGACATTTGTCATATAAATATTATAGTTTTTCAAAAATATATATTTTTTATTTTCAAAATCATAATTTCATAAATACTGCAAAAAGTGAATAAAAAATGGTTAGAAAGTCATTATTAATCGAAAACGTAACAACAGCACATATTTTGCAAAGCCTTCTACGTGCTGCCAAGAATGAGTTTCTTATACACTGAAAATGCGATTCCGCAAGTCTCAGGCTTCTAGGACGAAAAGAAAGCGGTTTTTTGAACCAAGCGAATTTGCACAAACAGCATGCACTTGCCCATTAGTATTTTACATATTTTTGATGAGATAAAATATTAGAAAATTATTTCTGCCCAAAATATGACTTTTTTCATATAAATATTATGTTTTTCAAAAAGTATACATTTAATTTTCATAATCATAATTTCAAAAAAAACTCATAAAAACTGCAAAAAGTGAGTGAAAAATGGTTAGAAAAACAAAATAATCAAAAACGTAACAAAAGCACTTTTTTGGCAAAGCCTTCTACGTGCTGTCAAAAATGAGTTTCTTATACACTGAAAATGCGATTCCTCAAGTCTCAGGCTTCTAGGACGAAGAGAAAGCGTTTTTATCAACCAAGCGTATTTGCACAAACATCATTCCATTGCCCATTATTATTTTACATATTTTTGATGGGATTTGATATAACAAAACATTTTCTGACCAAAATATGACATTTGTCATATAAATATTATAGTTTTTCAAAAATATATATTTTTTATTTTCAATATCATAATTTCATAAAAACTGCAAAAAGTGAGTGAAAAATGGTTAGAAAAACACAATGAATCAAAAACGTAACAAAAGCACTTTTTTGGCAAAGCCTTCTACGTGCTGTCAAGAATGAATTTCTTATACACTGAAAATGCGATTCCTCAAGTCTCAGGCTTCTAGGACGAAGAGAAGGCGGTTTTTTGAACCAAGCGTATTTGCACAAAAAGCATGCACTTGCCCTTTATTATTTTACATATTTTTGATGAGATTTGATATAACAAATCATTTACTGACCAAAATTTGACATTTGTCATATAAATATTATAGTTATTTCAAAAATTTTAATTTTCATATTTATTATTATAATTTCATAAATACTGCAAAAAGTGAATAAAAAATGGTTAGAAAGTCATAATTAATCGAAAACGTAACAACAGCACATATTTTGCAAAGCCTTCTAGGTGCTGCCAAGAATGAGTTTCTTATACACTGAAAATGCGATTCCGCAAGTCTCAGGCTTCTAGGACGAAGAGAAAGCGGTTTTTTCAAACAAGCGTATTTGCACAAACAGCACGCACTTGCGCATTATTATATTACATGCTTATGATGAGATTTGATAAACCAAAACATTTTCTGACCAAAATATGGCATTTGTCATATAAATAATAATATAAACTATAATAATAATATAAATTATAACTATAAAGTTATTTCAAAATTTGAATTTTCATAATTATAATTATAATTTCATAAAAACTGCAAAAAGTGAGTGAAAAATGGTTAGATAAACAAAATTAATCAAAAACGTAACAGCACATATTTGGCAAAGCCTTCTACGTGCTGTCAAGAATGAATTTCTTACATGACAATGACCCGAAGCACACAGCCAGGATAACCAAGGAGTGGCTCTGTAAGAAGCATATCAAGGTTCTGGCGTGGCCTAGCCCGTCTCCAGACCTAAACCCAATAGAGAATCTTTGGAGGGAGCTTAAACTCCGTGTTTCTCAGCGACAGGCCAGAAACCTGACTGATCTAGAGAAGATCTGTGTGGAGGAGTGGGCCAAAATCCCTCCTGCAGTGTGCAAACCTGGTAAAAAACTACAGGGAACGTTTGACCTCTGTAATTGCAAACAAAGGCTACTGTACCAAATATTAACATTGACTTTCTCAGGTGTTCAAATACTTATTTGCAGCTGTAGCATACAAATAAATAGTTAAAAAATCATATATTGTGTTTTCTGGATTTTTCTTTTAGATTATGTCTCTCACAGTGGACATGCACCTACAATGACAATTTCAGACCCCTCCATGATTTCTTAGTGGGAGAACTTGCAAAATAGCAGGGTGTTCAAATACTTATTTTCCTCACTGTATATATATATATATGTATTTGCCATTGTTTTAGAAAAAAAGATTCACTAATCAATAATCTAATCTACATAAGGTTAGCTCCAGATAGAAATTTATAACGGTAAAATTGTATTTTTAATGAGAAGAACGAAATATATAACTGACCTGTTATAACCCACCTGAAGCCAGTAGATCCTGTAATTCCTATATTTGGACAATTAAGGTAAGTGGTGTTTAAAATTTTCTTCTGAAATGGGCATTTTCTCAGGCTCCTTTGTTCTGTCCATTAACTCCAAATTTCCTTTGATTATTATTACTCATTAAACTCATGATTATTTAGTGTTGTAGTTGGTGGAGGTCATTTTCAACTAATTTGTAGACAACTGTATCTAATGATTATTTTTTACAAAAAGTTACAAATCTAACGAGTTATAAATCTTTGTTGGCAAATATATTTTTTTCTTTGTATATTAACTAATTCTTTTGGCTGTATTTATTCTATATGAGTAAACTACTGTGTAGTTTTATTCATACCAAAATGTCGTATTTTATAAGCTCAGTAAAAAGTATTTTGCAGCCTAGCACTTCTACAACTACAACTACAAAGAGCCATGAGAAGTAACAAATCATCTAGAGTACAAGTACCTGAAATCTAAACTTTAGTACAGTACAGTACTTAGCCTTACAATAACACACTTCATTTTCATCACTGACTGGTTGTTTTTCTATGTATGTGAAAATAGAGACTACACTTTGGTTATATTTATAAAATGACAAAAAGCTGATTTTATTACACACTTTAGATTCAGGGTTTAGGTCACTGGTTCACTGTCAAGAAAAAAAGGTTTTTACATTACAGTTCATCATCAGAATTTTCAAAGTCACTGTCACTGTCATAGTCATCAGCTGACGATTTGTTTTAAAAGTTGATGTTCAAGCACAGAGTTTCTGTGTTTTGGAACCATTATGTTGTATTTCTCCACAACCGATGTAACAATCCCCTTCTCTTCCCTGATCTTGCGGCGGATCCTGGCACGACCTTTGTTGCCATCTGTATCTTTATAGAAACGCTGGGAACGCCTCTTGATACTCGCCACCAGCACCAATTCTGCTGGCCAAATCATCAACATCACTTGTGGTTGTTGCTGAGAAGAAACTACAACAAGAGTAACAATTACAATTGATGACAACTAAATGTATTACTAGAAACATAAATATACACAGTATACACACACACTAGTCATTTTCTCACCGTCTGCCCACTCCTTTACATCATTGACCCAGTCTTCCAATTGGCTCACTGTCACTGTCAGGCCGACCTTCATGCACTCTAGGTTTTGCAACTGGCTTTGCAGAACTTTCGTGGTCTGAAATGACAAGAAATCTCAGATAGTATAAAAACAAACAAATCTTTAAAATACAGGGTTAATTAAAAAAGAAAACTCCAGCCAAGTCACAAGTATTATATTCACAATCAACTTGGATAACTCACGGTCACTGACTCATTCCATGACAATGCTTGAGAACTGAAGCAATGCGTCATGATATCGGTTCATTCGTTTTGAATAACCCTGTACAGCTTAAAAAATTAATGACATTCATTACTAAGCATCTAGAACTAATTCTACTGATTCTATCTTACCTTCTGATATCGGCGGCTCAGTGCGGTGGCCAAATTGTTGAACTTTTGTTGATTCCAGTGCATAGCCATGAGAGTCAGCATGTCTGTGCGTCCTGCAAACACAGAAAATATCATGTTAACATATTCACCCTGTAATGATGTAACAAGTGCAGTAGAAGGTCATTTTACCTGCTTTAGACATGTTTTTTGTGGTCACTGCAATCCTGGGGAGGAAAGCATTGCACTGTTCCACCTCCTCTCCTAGTGTTAAACCAGCCCCATCTTGATATGCTCCACTCCATTTTACCTGATTAGGAATGAAAAATAATAGTATAATGCTGAGAACGGCAAAAAATCCCCCCCCGTACATATTTAACGCACAGAGTAGCACTCCATGCCGACACACCGCAAGCTCCAGTCCCTCCTTGTCTACCTTGCTAGCAGATCTTTGGGAAGTCTCTCTGGCTGCTGACCACTCGCCTCCACAAACACCTCTTCCACTGACCTATAATATAGAAAATAGTTGATGAAAATAAGACTCTCGTTAACAAAATTTGTAGTTGGAGGCAATTGTACTCCTGAATAAAGTCTAATCATCTGCGATTTTACAGTACATGTTTGGATGCCTCGTGACTGTAGTCCACAAATCTTGTCAGATCTTCATCCTTAGCTATAAAGACGTCTTCAAAGATGGCCTGTTCTTCAGATCTATACAAAAAAACCCCAAAAAAACAGGTACACAAAAGTTAGAGACATTGTAATCTAATTTAACTTTACTGTGCACATTAAAGGATATTTTTTCTTATTAATATTGTTTCAACAGCATTATGCACAGTTTTGGTTTACCTAGCTGCATTCTTGAAACGGTAAAACTTGCGGTTTCCATCTACTGAAACTGCCAGAATATCTGGGGTGCATGCAGGACAGATGAAAGGCTGATTTGCAGATTTTGTCCACCTCAAAACGGACAGCCTCCCACTCAAAAAAGCTTTTCTGAAAACTGTCTGTGGAGATCTTGCCAGTCTATAAAAAGTAAGGAAATCAACAGATAATAATGTAAAACAAATGCATTAGCATCAAACACCTTTCAACCCAGAATACAGAAAGAACCAATACTGTAGGATAAATAAATGTAATACTCACACGACCAAAGCGGACAGTTCGCTGATCCAGCATTCTTGAAAAAGCTTGGCAGGACAGTTCGGGTGCTGCTATCTTCATTTCTTCAAATGAAAAAAAGACATCTGTGGCATAAATTGTGTTCAGGGTCACAGGCCAGTAGTCACCTGAATTTAGCTCGACCACTCCAGCAGCCCAAGTGGCTTGGCATGTCCACAACTCAACTCAGGCATGCTTAGATCATATCGTCCTGAAAAAAATAAAAAACATTTCCACTTTAAAGTAAACCTTAAATGATTAATCAGGTCTTGGATTATTTCAACCTTTTTTTACATGACTTTGTATACTTGTTAAACATTACTCAAAAGTCATGTGTAGATCTTACATACAGACCTGTGCCAAACCTATGGAGGTAGAGCATGTATAGATTTTTATCTTCACACACTTACCATTCATTGTGATCACAGCAACAGTATTCCCTGGGCTGACCCTCAATGACTCTGGTGAACAACCGCAAATTTTGTCAGGAACCTCCACGGGCACATGGCGCACTGAACAAGATTGAACGTGAATTAAGATCATTTGGATTGACTGAGTAATATAACATTGGAACGATTCTACGGTATTGCAGTGCATTGCCAAAAAAGTATACAGAGATGCTCAAAAAGCTGACTGACATGAAGTGTACACATAAATTCAATATCAAACAACAAGAGACAAAAAGGCATATTTAAATAGTAACGCTTATGAGGACTAACAATTCCTAGAATAATATTTATGTTGTCCAGACACAAAGGAGAACTTACCACAATGGGAAAGAGCCTTAACTACAACAAAAGTTATGGAGGCAATGGCTGGTAAAATCCAGGAGTCATGGCATCTCGGTTATGGAGAACATGTCTGGTGTACATGATGACATCACATTCAGCACAAAAGAAGGGGCGTGGTCGACAGTCACAACACCGGACAGCAGCTGGATTGCTTCCACACAGTTGGCAGATGCGTGTTACCACATTTTCTCGTGCCACAGCCGTGTTCACCAGGCGGGGTCTCTCTGCCCTCCACTTCTCTAAAATGAGACTTTGTCTTGTACTCCAGTTTGAGGAAACTAGAAGAGGATCTCTTGAGGTTCCAAGAGCTGATGCATCATCATCTAAAGAATCGCTCAGTGAGTGCTGGAGATCTTGCATGAAACACTCTGTTAAAATAGTATGGAATATTAAACATACACACATACACACATTATGTGTGTGTGTGTGTGTGTATATATATATATATATATATATATATATATATATATATATATATATATATATATATATATATATATATATATATATATATATAATGTAATTTACAGAATGAAGTACACACCAACATTCTCTGGAGAAAAGGTCACCTTACAGTTAGTGTCAGGAGCACTGATGTGAGGATCAGTTTTCCGAATGTGATCCACATAAAAACAATAAAGAACAACATTCCGAACATTTACAACTTGTCCCACAATTTTATCTCCCTTATTACCAGCATAAAATGGTCTAAGCTCACTGTTTAACATTTAGTCGAGAGGACTAGAAGACTTTTTATTTCCCAAACCTAAATGTAGACATTTCAATTGCTTGCAGTTATCTGTCTATAGGTTGTCAAATAGATGAGGATAGCAAAAAAAAAAATGCTTGCTGTAGAAGCAGATAATAAAAAAACAAGCTGGTTGGCCACTGACAACACACTCAGAACAAACTGCTTCGAACAAATCTTACCAAGACCAATCATTTAGTGAAGCTTATACTTCTTTACACAAATACAATTTAGTTCCATGTTAAAAATGTGCTTCTGAAAATAAAAAAAACGTGCTTCTGGTTTGATTGTTTCCATCATATTCCTTGTTTGATACATTCATAAGTGCCTAAACAATCCAGATATTCAATATATCTTGAATGAGAAATTATACTGACCCTCGTTTGACTGATTCCTGCTTGATCTTGGTCTTGCATAGACAATAATTCCATTACTGTCTCTCTTTCTCCAATGTACCCTTGGTTCAGGTGTTTTTACTGGTGCTGCTTCCTCCTTTCCCTGCAGCTCTTGAAGTAAGTCATCAAGACTTTGGAGCTCATCATTGATTTCTTGATGTCCAACCAGGTTATCCAGCAGCATAAACTGTTCTTGTAGTTCTGAATCACTCATGGTGAGGGGCAAAAACAGAAACAGACAGAAAGACAGACAGATACAACAACAAGAACAGATGTAAACAGTGAGAGAGAAAGAGACAGAGAGAGAGGGTGAGAGGGAGAGAGAGAGAGAGAGAGAGAGAGAGAGAGAGAGAGAAAATGAGAGAGAGAGAGAGAGAGAGAGAGAGAGAGAGAGAGAGAGAGAGAGAGAGAGAGAGAGAGAGAGAGAGAGAGAGAGAAAAAGAGAGAGAGAGAGGAGGATAACAAGACAGACTTGGCTCTTAAAAGTGCCTTTTGCTATTTTGTGTGTGTATGTGTGTGTGTGTGTGTGTGTGTGGTGAGGGGATTAAAATAAAAGAGGAATGTTGGTAGCTGGCAAATCTGAAAGACCTAATGAGACAAAAAAAAAAAGATTTAGAATTCAGAATTGAATACCTTACATTTTTACCATTATTTTCTTCATCAGTGTTGGCAGATTGGGCAGTTTGTGATGGTTTTAAGTTGTACTATGTGGGATGAAATGAGATTAGACAGGTGGGATTTTGTTATTTCTGATGTGCCAAATGACAGACATGGAAAATAGTTTACAACGTAGTTACAACCTAACCTTCTTTAGACAAGAACACTTAATTTGCTTAATTATATTGTAAATATGCCTTGCTCAAGGGCTCACCAGTGGCAGCTTGGCAGTGCTGGGGCTTGAACCCCTGACTTTATGATCAGTAACCCAGAGCCTTAACCACTGGATCAGCACTGCCGTTATTTGCTAAGATTAGGTTATTGCTAAGATTTGTGCATTTACTAGAGTTTTTTGTGTGTATTTGCGAACAATTACTGGAAAACACACCAATCTGGCAACACTGGTCCTCATCTGAACATTTATAAATGGCTAAGGTATTAAAGTGCTACTGTCAGTTTGGTAACTTAAAACACACAATTTACAAATATCATACAATCTCCTCTATTTCCTTGCATGATTAAATGTGGAAAAACAAACAAACAAACTTGAATGTAATTAGCTATCTTAGCCTGCCTACTACACATTTGGTGCAGCAAGTTATATTTTTATAATGTCTGCTGTGATTTACTGCATCACGAAACTGCTTCCTTTCACTTCTACAGCTTCTATACACAACTTCTTGACCTGATTGAACAGTTTTTGTCCCGGAAATTGTAGGGATTGTTCCCAATTATATTAATGAACTGTTCTATTTACCGAGTGGAAAATCGCAATGGAGCATAGGATACAATGACGTCAGCGCGACTGATGAATTTATTAATAAATAAATGAATAAATAAATAAATAAATAAGACAAGTCCTAATAAATAAATAAATAAATAAATAAATAAATAAGAAAAGTCCTAATAAATAAATAAATAAATAAATAATTAAACGTGGTGAGGGAAGACATGCAGGTAGTTGGTGAGAAAGAGGCAGTTTTAGAGACGTGAATAAAAACATGACCTGGAATGAGTAGCCCTGCCATAATTAATTTATAGCAAGCTATTTTTTTTATTCTTATTTATCGTAGTCCCGATCCCGTTCATAACACAAATCAGACTGCAGTCTGATTCCCCAACACGTCAAATTTCAACAACGCAGGTTCCGGTTCAGAGATCTACAGAAGTCTATGGGAATCCCTGCACGTTGAAAAATGACGCTAAAAGGAATACCCAGTGCGTCAAAGGGGATTCCAGGGGATCCTGACCAAGCGTCCATATGTGACGAGTTGGGAGTGAGAACGTGTTGGATGCAGCGTGTGGTGTAAATGTGCATAATCGAGGGGAGAGAGAGAGAGAGAGAGACTCCGATGATCTTCTCAGCTGTCCTCACTATCCTCTGTAGGGTCTTGCGGTCCGAGACGGTGCAGTTCCCAAACCAGGCAGTGATGCAGCTTCTCAAGATGCTCTCAATGGTCCCTCTGTAGAACATGGTCAGGATGGGGGGAGGGGGATGAGCTTTCCTCAGCCTTCTCAGGAAGTAGAGATGCTGCTGGGCTTTCTTGGTGATGGAGCTGGTGTTGAGCGACCAGGTGAGGTTGTCCGCCAGATGAACACCAAGGAATTTGGTGCTCTTGACGATCTCCACTGAGGATCCATCAATAATCAGTGGAGATTGGTCGCTCTGTGCTTTCCTGAAGTCCAAACCATCTCTTTCATTTTGTCGATGTTCAGAGACAGGTTGTTCGCTCCACACCAGGCAGTTAACCGTTGCTCTGTATGCTGACTCGTCGTTCTTGCTGATTAGACCCACCATGGTTGTGTCATTAGCAAACTTGATGATATGATTCAAACTGTGCATTGCTACACAGTCGTGAGTCAGCAAAGTGAACAGCAGTGGGCTGAGCACACAGCCCTTGGGGGCCCCAGTGCTCAGTGTGGTCAAACTGCATGGGGTCCAGGCAGGGTGAAAGCTGGGTCTTAATGTGCCTCATGACAAGCCTCTCGAAGCACTTCATCATAATGGGTGTGAGCGCGACGGGACGATAGTCATTGAGGCAGGAGACAGTAGATTTCTTCAGCACGGGAATGATAGTCGTTGCCTTGAAGCACGTGGGAACAATGTTACTGCTCAGGGAGATGTTGAAGATGTCAGTAAAGACATCCGCTAGCTGTTCTGCACATTCCCTGAGCACTCTGCCAGGAATGTTGTCAGATCCAGCAGACTTCCGTGAGTTTTTCTCACTTCAGCTGTGGTTAGACAGAGCACCTGGTCAGTGGAAGGAGGGATGGTCTTCCTCGCCTTCACGTTGTTCTGTACCTCAAACCGGGCGTAGAAGTCGTTCAGCGCATCTGGGAGGGAGGCGTCACGGTCACAAGCAGGTGATGTTGTCTTGTAGTTTGTGATCGCCTGGATGCCCTGCCACATGCGCCGGGTGTCTCCGCTGTCCTGGAAGTGGTCGTGGATTTTCTTTGCGTGTGCGCGCTTTGCCTCTTTGATGGGACAGGACAGTTTGGCACTTGCTGTTTTTTAGGCCGCCTTGTCCCCAGTTCTGAAAGCAGAGTCTCTTTGTTTCAGCAGCACACGCACATTTGCAGTCATTCACGGCTTCTGGTTGGAGCGTGTAGTGATTGTCTTGGAGATGGTCACATCATCAATGCACTTGCTGATGTAGCTGGTCACTGTTGATGTGTACTCCTCCAAGTTGATGGAATCGCCATTGGTTGCAGCCTCTCTAAACATGTCCCAGTCAGTGCACTCAAAACAGTCCTGAAAAGCAGAAGTAGCTCCTTCTGGCCAGGTTTTCACCTGTTTCAGAACCGGTTTAGAGCGTCTGATGAGCAGGCTGTATGCTGGAATTAACATAACAGAGCAGTGGTCTGAGTATCCGAGATGGGGCGGGGCTCCGCACGATTCGCAAAATTGCAATAAGTGAACGAAAAAAAATTGATGAACCATGTTTTACATAAATATGACTTTCTCATATGAATGTGAAATTAATTGGTAAATATTGAAAGGAATAATTTCATGAAAAACTGAAAAAAAGTGCAAAAATTCAATAAAAATGTGATAAGTTTTACAAGATATTGTGAAATTATGACTTTTCATATTCATAAGCATCTTTGAAGTAAAAAGGATTAAAAAAATGCAAATGTTCATCGCAAAAACTGTTATGACAATCAATAGTTTGAAACAAATCTGACTGTTTTATAAAAAAAATAAAAAATAGTTTTTATTGAAATATTACATTTCATATTCAGAACCATAATTTCATAAAAAAAAGTTAAATTTGAGTTATTGTGAAAATATGAATTTTTATATTCATAAGCATAATTTCATTAAAACCCATTAAAAAGTGCAATACGTAAACGAAAAACTTTAACATGACAAACCATGTTTTGACAAAATTATGACTTTTTGAATAAATATGAAATTAATTAGTAAAATATAAATTTTCATATATAGAAGCATATTTTCATGGAAAACCGTTGAAAAAAAGTGCAATAAGTAAACAAAAAAGGATTCATGATAACCATGGCAAAATTATGACTTTTTTCATATGAATATCAAATCTTCTTCTTCTTCTTCTTCTTTCGGCTGCTCCCATTAGGGGTCGCCACAGCGGATCATCCGTCTCCATACCACCCTGTCCTCTATATCTGCCTCTTTCACACCAACTACCTGCATGTCTTCCCTCACCACATCCATGAACCTCCTCCTTGGCCTTCCTCTTTTCCTCCTACCTGGTGGCTCCATCTTCAGCATTTTTCTACCAATATAATTCATGTCCCTTCTCTGCACATGTCCAAACCATCTCAATCTCGCCTCCCTCACCTTGTCACCAAAACATCCTACATGTGCTGTCCCTCTAATAAACTCATTTCTTATCTTGTCCATCCTCGTCACTCCCAACGAAAACCTCAACATCTTCAGCTCTGCTACCTCCAGCTCCACCTCCTGTCTTTTACTCAATGCCACTGTCTCTAATCCATACAACATCGCAGGTCTCACCACAGTCCTATAAACTTTCCCTTTCATTCTTGCAGATACTCTTCTATCACAAATCACTCCTGTCACTCTTCTCCACCCACTCCACCCTGCCTGCACTCTTTTCTTCACTTCCCTAACACACTCTCCATTACTTTGCACTGTTGACCCCAGGTACCTGAACTCCTCCACCTTCTCCACCTCTTCTCCCTGCAACCGCATCACTCCACTGCCCTCCCTCTCATTCACACACATGTACTCTGTCTTACTCCTACTGACTTTCATTCCCCTTCTCTCCAGCGCATATCTCCACCTCTCCAGGGTCTTCTCAACCTGCTCTCTACTCTCACCACAAATCACAATATCATCTGCAAACATCATAGTCCAGGGAGACTCCTGTCTGACCTCGTCCGTCAACATGTCCATCACCACTGCAAACAGGAAAGGGCTCAGGGCCGATCCTTGATGCAGTCCAACCTTCACCCTGAACCAGTCTGTCGTACCTACTGCATACTTTACTGCCGTCACACTGTCCTCATACATGTCCTGCACCACCCTCACATACTTCTCTGACACACCTGACTTCCTCATACAATACCACAACTCCTCTCTCGGCACCCTGTCGTACGCTTTCTCTAAATCCACAAATACACAATGCAGCTCCTTCTGTCCTTCTCTATACTTCTCCATCAACATCCTCAAAGCAAATAAGGCATCTGTGGTGCTCTTCCTCGGCATGAAACCATACTGTTGCTCACAGATGGTCACCTCTTCTCTCAGCCTGGCTTCCACTACTCTTTCCCATAACTTCATGGTGTGACTGATCAACTTAATTCCCCTGTAGTTACTGCAGGTCTGCACATCTCCCCTATGCTTAAAGATCGGTACCAGCACACTCCTTCTCCATTCCTCAGGCATCCTCTCCCCTTCCAGAATCCTGTTAAACAATCTGGTTAAAAACTCCACTTCCATCTCTCCTAAACATCTCCACGCTTCTACCGGTATGTCATCTGGTCCAACCGACTTTCCATTCTTCATCCTCTTAATCGCTGCTCTCACTTCCTCCTTACTAATCCTATCTACATCCTGCTTCACCAACTCCACATCCTCCAACCTTCTCTCTCTCTGATTTTCCTCATTCATCAGCTGCTCAAAATACTCCCTCCATCTTCTCAACACACTCTCCTCACTAGTCAACACATTTCCCTCTCCATCCTTTATTGCTCTAACTTGCAGTACATCCTTCCCAGCTCGGTCCCTCTGCTTGGCCAATCGGTATAAATCCTTTTCTCCTTCCTTAGTGTCCAACCTCTTATACAGTTCCTCATATGCCTTTTCCTTGGCTTTCGCCACATCCCTTTTAACCTGCTGCCGCATCTCCTTGTACTCCTGCCTACTTTTCTCATCACTCTGTCGATCCCACTTCTGTTTTGCCAACCTCTTTCCCCTAATGCTCCTCATTCCACCACCACGTCTCCTTGTCTTGCTTTCTATTTCCAGATGTCACACCAAGTACTTTTCTAGCTGCCTCCCTCATCACTCCTGCAGTAGTTGCCCAATCATCCGGCACCTCTTCACCACCACCAAGCCCCTGTCTGACCTCTTGCCTGAACCTCACACTACACTCTTCCTCCTTCAGTTCCCACCATCTTATTCTTCTTTCAAACCTTACTTTCCTCCTCTTCTTCTTCGCCTCCAAAACCATCCTACAGACCACCATCCGATGCTGTCTAGCTACACTGACCCCCGCCAACACCTTACAGTCTCCAATCTCCTTCAGGTTGCATCTCCTACACAGAAGATAATCCACCTGTGTGCACCTTCCTCCACTCTTATACGTCACCCTATGATCCTCCTTCTTCCTAAAATACGTGTTTACCACTGCCATTTCCATCCTTTTAGCAAAATCTACCACCATCTGCCCTTCCACATTCCTCTCCTTAAAACCATGCCTACCCATCACCTCCTCATCACCTCTGTTCCCTTCACCTACATGCCCATTAAAGTCTGCCCCAATCACCAATCGTTCTTTCCTAGGTACACCATCTACCACTTCATCTAATTCACTCCAGAATCTTTCCTTCTCCTCCATCTCACAGCCAACTTGTGGAGCATAGGCACTGATGACATTTATCATCATCCCTTCAACTTCCACCTTCACGATCATCACCCTATCAGAAACTCTCCTCACCTCCACTACACTCTTACTGTACTCTTCCTTCAGAATCACCCGTACACCATTTCTCTTCCCATCCACACCATGATAAAACAGTTTAAACCCACCTCCAATGTTCCTGGCCTTACTCCCTTTCCACTTGGTCTCCTGAACACACAACACATCTACCTTTCTCCTATCCATCATATCAGCTATCTCTCTCCCTTTACCCGTCATAGTACCAACATTTAAAGTACCAACCCGAATCTCTACTCTCCTACACTGCTCCTTTTCCTGCCGTCTCTGTAGACGCCTTCCTCCTCTCCTTCTCCTTCTTTGGCCAACAGTAGCCCAATTTCCACCGGTACCCTGTCGGCTAACGATACCTGTGGCGGTCGTTGTTAACCCGGGCCTCGACCGATCCGGTATGAAATTCTCATTTGTGATCCGCATATTTGATTTGGCACATGTTTTACGCTGGGTGCCCTTCCTAACGCAACCCTCCCCATTTACCCGGGCTTGGGACCGGCACTAAGAGTACACTGGCTTTGTGCCCCCCTAATGGCTGGGTTGGTTAAATGAATGAATGAATGAGTTTATTTTTACTTAATCAGGGACAATGCACAGAGAACATTAGTCTAAGAAAGAAGAGATGTCATGTGCCAGGTTATAGCAAAAAAAATGTTAATTTCCACCTGCAGTCCCTAGACAGATGTTACATTTGCAAAAGGTCATGAAATACATACAGTACCATAAATGGAAACATTATTTCACTCACATCAATAAAATCACTAAAAACACTCTCCACTTCATAATTTAACGGAAGTTATACAAGAAAAACCTTACTTCACTCACATCATAAAAACACTCTCCACTTCATGAATCTAGCACTCACTCACTCACAGTCTACATTGTTCATATCACAGTCATTTAGTGCTTACAAGTTTGCTTTGCTAATAGCCACTGTTTGGTCAGGTGTGTAAATGTGCTATAGTTTGTACATAAAATAACATCATTTGGAAGAGTGTTCCAAAGGCTTGCTGCTTTATAAACGAACGAATGTTGACCATAAGTGGTTCTGCATCTTGGAACGCTGCACTCTCCTCTGACTGTCGACCATGTGGCTCTATTAAGTCCATCTGAATTAAGTGTGACAAATTTTCTCAATTAGGGTTCATGACAAATGGTTTGAAAACAATGTTTTTTTTTTATAAGAATATGATTGTTATTGGGAAAATATGATGTTAATATTCATAAGCAAATTTTCATTAAGAACCGTTCAAAACTGCAATAAGTAAACAAAAAATGTGTCATGACAAATTATGGTTGGACAAAAATATGACGTTTTTCATAAAAAATTAAAATAAATTATATTCATAAACATAATTTTACATAATACATAAAAGAAAAAACCTAACAAAAGATGTTTGGCAAAAATAAGACAATTTTTCATAAAAAGATTCTTTTTAAACCATGATTTTTTATATTTAGAAGCATAATTTAATAGAAAAAAAAGAAAATTGCAATAAGTGAACGAAAAAAATAAACAGACATAAAAAATATTTTTGGACAATTTTTTCACACTGTGAGTTTTGACAGTTATTGATTTATCATATTCATAAGCATAGTTTATTTTTATTGAAAACAAACTTAAAAAATTGCAATAAGTGAACAACAAACTTGACATGTTTTGACAAAAAATTGCGTTTATATTAAAACTATGAGTTATGAAAATATTGTTTTTATAAAAGTAAAATTTCATGAAAATTCATCACAAAAACAATACGTAAAAGAAAAACCAACAAAATATAAAAAATTTTAAATAAATATTTTAGATATTGCAAAAAAAAATGGGTTAAAAAGACATACACAAACATGCATGCACTTGCCCATTGGCAAAGCCTTCTACGTGCTGTCAAGAATGAGCTTCTTAAGTGCTGAAAATGCGATTCCGCAGTCCTATAAACTTTCCCTTTCATTCTTGCAGATACCCTACTATCACAAATCACTCCTGTCACTCTTCTCCACCCACCCCACCCTGCCTGCACTCTTTTCTTTACTTCCCTAACACACTCTCCATTACTTTGCAGTGTTGACCCCAGGTACCTGAAAACTATTTCCAGATGTCACACCAAGTACTTTTCTAGCTGCCATCCTCATCACTCATGCAGTAGTTGCCCAATCATCCAGCACCTCTTCACCACCACCGAGCCCCTGTCTGACCTCTTCCGTGAACCTCACACTACACACTTCCTCCTTCAGCTTCCACCATCTTATTCTTCTTTCAGTCCTCACTCTCCTCCTCTTCTTCTTCGCCTCCAAAACCATCCTACAGACCACCGTCCTATACTGTCTAGCTACTCTGTCCCCCGCCAACACCTTACAGTCTCCAATCTCCTTCAGGTTGCATCTCCTGCATAGAACATAGTCCACCTGTGTGCACCTTCCTCCACTCTTATACGTCACCCTATGATCCTCCTTCTTCTTAAAATAAGTGTTCACCACTGCCATTTCCACCTTAACAAACGATGTTCCCTTCACCTACATGCCCATTAAAGTCTGCCCCAATCATCAATCGTTCTTTCCTAGATACACCATCTACCACTTCATCTAATTCACCCCACAGCCGACTTGTGGAGCATAGGCACGGATGACATTTATCATCATCCCTTCAACTTCCAGCTTCACGTTCATCACCCTATCAGAAACTCTCTTCACCTCCACTACACTCTTACTATACTCTTCCTTCAGAATCACCCCTACACCATTTCTCTTTTCATCCAAACCATGATAGAACAGTTTAAACCCACCTCCAATGTTCCAGGCCTTACTCCCTTTCCACTTGGTCTCCTAAAAACAAAACATATCTACCTTTCTCCTCTCCATCATATCAGCTATCTCTCTCCCTTTACCAGTCATAGTACCAACATTTAAAGTACCAACCCCAACCTCCACTCTCCTACACTTCTCTTTTTCCTGCTGTCTCTGTAGACATCTTCCTCCTCTCATTCCCCTCCTTTGGCCAACAGTAGCCCAAATTCCACCGGTACCCTGTCGGCTAACGATACCTGTGGCGGTCGTTGTTAACCCGGGCCTCGACCGATGGGGTATAAAATTCTCATTTGTGATCCGCATATTTGATTTGGCACGTTTTTACGCTGGATGCCCTTCCTAACGCAACCCTCCCCATTTACCCGGGCTTGGCACTGGCACTAAGAGTGCACTGGCATGTGCATCTATAATGGCTGGGTTAGTCAATATGAAAATATGAATTTTAATATTCAGAAGCATATGTTCATGGAAAAACCTTTAAAAGGTGGCATAAAGAAACAAATAAGTAACCATATAAATCAAGTTTCGATAAAAACGACATTTTCAGTGAAAATGTGATATTGTGAAAATATGAATTTTCATATTTATAAGCATCATTTAATGAAAAAACCGTTTGCAAAAGTGCAATATGCAATCAAAAAACTTACATTAAAAACCATGGTCTGAGAAAAATATAATTATAAATATAATTATAAATTTTCATATTCATCAAAAAAAATTTCATGATAAAATGTTAAAAAGTGCTAAATTCAATGAAAAATGTGTAATGACAAATCAAGTATTTACAAGTTAAATTTGAAATGATTCATATTCATTAGTATATTTTCTTTAAAAAACATTAAAAAGTGCAAATATTCATTGCAAAAACTGATATAATAGGTTGAAACAAATCTGACTTTCTTTTATAAAAAAAACATTTTTGTTGTTATTAAAATATTACATTTCATATTCATAACCATAATTTTATTGAAAAAAAAGTTAACTTTTCCTAAAAATATGTTATTGTGAATATATAAATTTTCTTATTCATTAGCATAGTTTCATTAAAAACCATTAAAAAGTGCAATATGTTAGCGAAAAACTTACATGAAAAAGCATGGTTTGAGAGAAAAATACCTATTTTAATAAAAAATATTAAATTAATTGGTAAATTAATTCATAGAAATAATTTCATGAAAAACTGTTAAAAAGTGCAAAACTGCAGTGAATAACGTGATTGACAAATTAAGTTTTTACAAGTTATTGTGAAAAATTTGACTTTTCATATTCATAAGCATCATTTAACTAAAAACGTTAAAATGCAAAAAAATAAATGCAAAACGTGATGACAAACAATAGTTTGAAAAAATTTTTTTTATAAAAAATTGTTTTTATTAAAATATTACATTTCATATTCATAATCATAATTTCATAAAAAAACACGTTATGCTTTACCATAAAAAATTTGCTGTTGTGAAAATATGAATTTTCAGATTTCTAAGCATAATTTAATTTAAAAAACGTTAAAAAGTGCAAGACAAAAGCAAAAAATGTTATATGACAAATGGTGTTTTGAAAACTATGACTTTTTTTAAGAGAATATGATTGTTATTGGGAGAATATCAATTTGCATATTCATAAGCAAATTTTCATTTAAAAAAAACATTGAAATTTGCAATAAGTAAACGAAAAATGTGTCTATCGTTGGACAAAAATATGCCGTACACTTTTGGGGAACAACCTCCTTCCCTCAGTTAGTGCATTGAAGATGGGTCGAGGCTGGGTCTTCCAACTTGACAATGACCCGAAGCACACAGCCAGGATAACCAAGGAGTGGCTCCGTAAGAAGCATATCAAGGTTCTGGCATGGCCTAGCCAGTCTCCAGACCTAAATCCAATAGAGAATGTTTGGAGGGAGCTCAAACTTTGTGTTACTCAGCGACAGGCCAGAGACCTGACTGATCTAGAGAAGATCTGTGTGGAGGAGTGGGCCAAAATCCCTCCTGCAGTGTGTGCAAACCTAGTGAAAAACTACAGGAAAAGTTTGACCTCTGTAATTGCAAACAAAGGCTACTGTACCAAATATTAACATTGACTTTCTCAGGTGTTCAAATACTTATTTGCAGCTGTATAATACAAATAAATAGTTTAAAAATCATATATTGTGATTTCTGGATTTCTGTTCAAATACTTATTTTCCTCACTGTACACTGATTCTAAATATGCTTATGGTGTTGTGCCGAAACATGGAAGCAAAGACACTTGAAACAGTTGATGGAAAGCCCATAGCTCAGTTTAATCTCATAAGCGACCTCTTAAATGCTGTTCAACTCCCTGCCAAAATGGCCATAGTTAAGGTTAAAGGACATGCCACAGGTGATTCAGGGGAAATTCTGGTAAATATAGTTGGGAAAAGGATCCTAGCTAGGTTTGGTATTCCTAGTGTGATTGAAAGTGATAACGACACACCTTTTGCTTCTAAAGTAACACACATTTTTGGCTAAAAGCTTAGCAATTAATTGCCATTTTAATATTCCCTATCACCCACAGTCGGCCTTTCCCGACCCCATTGATCAGGATACGCACTGGCATTTCTTTCATCAGAGCTTCGTAGTTCCTAAGGAAAACCTCTCCAAGCATTAAGTTTTGTTTGGGCATGATAAAAATCAAACAAAAGTGCAAATGTTCATAGCAAAAACTGTTATGACAAACAATGGTTTGAAACAAATCTGACTTTTTTTAAGAAAAAAAAAATTCATTTTTATAACCATAATGTCATAAAAAACTAACTTTTTCATAAAATATGAGTTATTGTGAAAATATGAGTTTTTATAGCATAATTTTATTAAAAACCATTAAACAAAAAACGTTCACATGACAAACCATGGTTTAACAAAATTATGACATTTTACATTAATATGCAATTAATTAGTAAAATATAACTCTATCAAACGCTGTTATTGTTGAGAGTCATTGTTCATCTAACCTGGAGTTTCTCATGGTTAAATGTAGGCTGCTTTATCTACAGCGGGAGTACACTTCCACCATTATTACAGCAGCTTACATTTCCCCTGATGCTGATGCCAGGCTTGCTATGAAAGAACTTTATGCGGCCATCAGTAAACAACAGATTGTTCACCCGGAAGCTGTGTTTATTGTTGCGGGAGATTTTAATCACTCAAACTTAAAGGCCGTGCTCCCAAAATTTCTTCAGCATGTTTCATGTTACACCAGAAGGAAAAAAACATTAGACCATGTATACACAAACATGGCTGGAGCTTACGTTGCGACCCCCCTCCCCCACCTGGGACAGTCAGGTCACCTTTCTTTGTTCCTCACCCCCAAATATGCACCCCTCATCGATCGAGTGAAGCCATCAGTGAGAACCATCAAGGTGTGGCCCGCAGAGGCAGATGTCACACTTCAGGAAAAAGTTTTTACACACAGACTAGAGTTCATTTGCTTCTCAGGCCACCAGTGACACTCACACAGACATCGACTGCTACAACTCTTCTGTACTGGATTACTTCAGTTCGACCATAGACAGTGTTACTACCCAGAAACAGATCATCACATACCCAAATCAGAAGCCATGGATGAACAAGGAGGTGCGCCTCCTGCTGAAGGCACGCACTACTCAGACACTCAGGCCTACAGCACACATCCAGAGCTAACCTGAAGAGGGACATCAAAAAGGCCAAGCAATGTTACAAGCTAAAGATAGAGGAGCATTTTTTCAACTCTGCCCCTCGACGCATGTGGCAAGGCATCCAGGCGATCGGTGATTACAAATCCTCCCACTCCACCCCCGCTGCCACAGATGTCCTCTTCTTGAATGAGCTTAATGTCTTTTATGCTCACTTTGAGAGAGACAACAAAGAAACTGCCACAAAGTTCAAACTCTCGGCTGATCACTCTCCAATCACACTCTCCTGCACAGATGTCTGCAATGCACTGAGCCGGGTCAGCGCACACAAAGCCGCTGGACCAGACAACATCCCTGGACGCGTACTCAGGGCATGTGATGAGCAGCTCGCTGGGGTCTTTACTGACATCTTCCACCTGTCTCTTGCCCAAGCAGCTGTTCCCACAGGCTTTAAATGCACCTCCATTGTGCCATTACCAAAACACTTCAACCCAACATGCCTGAACAACTACCGCCCTGTAGCACTGACACTCATTGTCATGAAGTGCTTTGAGCGGCTGGCCCTGGCACACCTGAAGGACTCTTTGCCATCCACATTAGACCGTCACCAGTTTGCCTACCGCAGCAATAGGAGCACAGAAGATGCAGTTTCCATGGCACTGCACTCTGTGCTCACACACTTGGACAATAAGAACACTTACGCACGTAATGCTGTTTGTTGACTTCAGCTCAGCATTTAATACCATCATTCCATCCAAGTTAATAGCCAAACTTGCAGATCTGGGCATTAACACCTCCACCTGCAACTGGATCTGGGACTTTCTGACCAACAGACCCCAGCAGGTACGATCTGGCTCTATCTGCTCCAACACCATCACACTCAACACCACAGGGCTGTGTGCTGAGACCATTCCTCTACTCCCTCTTCACCTCCGACTGCAGGCCTGTGAATGGATCCAACTCCATCATCAAGTTTGCAGATGACACTAATGTGATTGGTGATTGGACTTCATATAAGATTGGACTTCATGAAAGAGTCAAGAGGCACACAATGACACCACCCACATCAATGGGATGGCTGTTGAGCGCGTCTCCAGTTTCAAGTTCCTGGGGATCCACATCTCGGCGGACTTGTCCTGGACTACCAACACCTCCAGCCTGGTGAAGAAGGCTCACCTGCGTCTCTTTTTCCTGAGGACACTAAAGAAAAATCAGCTCTCCTCGGATATCCTGGCGCAATAGAAAGCATCCTGACCAACTGTGCACAAGGCACTGCAGCGTGTGGTGAAAACTACCCAGCGCATCACAGGGACTTTACTTTTTTCCAGCCATGGTGGACATCCAAAAGAAACGCTGTCTGTGTCGAGCTCGCAGCATTCTTGAAGACTCATCTCATCCCGCCCATAGACTGTTTTCTCTTTTGCCCTCCTGCAGGTGTTTCAGGACCAGTACCAGTCGAATAAAGAACAACTTTTTTCCTAGAGCTGTCTCTTTACTGCCCCTCGCTGATACACTACCACATTTCCCCCCACACCTCACACTTTTAGAGCTGTCTCTTTACTGAACTCTGCTCCTCGCTGATACACTACCACATTCCCCCCCCACACACTTTGTTATTGCACTAATAGACTGTTTACACAAACCTATGCTCATTTGCACACTGCTCTCTTTGTATTGCTGCTCACCATTAACTTATTACCATTGTATATATACTCGTTTTCTGTTTATAGTTATAGCAATATATTATGTTCACATCCTTCTGTAAATTTCTGTTTATAGTAATAGGCATCTGTAAAACATGTTCATAGTACATATATACTCATCTGTATATTGTATTCATAGTACATATATATTCATATTCAAAGTACATATACATCTGTAAATTACAGTTTATAGTCCTATATTACCATTCTATTTAACTTATGTATATCATGTAACACTGTATATCCTGCACTTGCTGTTATTGCACTCTGGTTAGTCCCAAACTGCATTTCGTTGCCTTGTACTTGTACATGTGTAATGACAATAAAGTTGAATCTAATATAATAACTGTTCATATAGAGAAGCATATTTTTATGGAAAACCGTTGAAAAAGTGCAATAAGTGAACGAAAAAGTTTTATGATTTCCATGTTTGGCAAAAATATGTTGTTTTTTTTCCATATAAATATGTAATAACTTGGTAAAATCTGAAATTATATAAACAAAGGAATAATTTAATGAAAACTGTTAAAAAAAATGTGAAATAAATCAATAAAAAAAGTGAAATGACAAGTTTTTGACATTTATTGTGAAAAATGACTTTTCATTAGCATCATTTAACTAAAAGCCATTTAAAATAGCAAACATTCAATGCAAAACGTGATTTGACAAACAATGTTTTGTAGATAGACTTTTTTTAAAAATAAAATATGTATTGTTTTGATAAACTATATAATTTTCTATTCATAATCATAAATTCATTAACAAAAAAAGTTAACCTTTACCATAAAAATGAGTAATTGTGGATCATGATCCATATGATCATGGAAAACTTTTAAAAAAATGCCAGAGTGACTTGGGGCCGCCTTCCCGTGGGCTCACCACCTGCAGGAGGGACCGTAAGGGACGGTGCTGTGAGGATTGGGCAGCAGTATACATTTTAATTTTCATAATCATACTTTCAAAAAAACTCATAAAAACTGCAAAAAGTGAGTTAAAATGGTTAGAAAGACATTATTACTCAAAAACGTAACAAAAGCACTTTTTTGGCAAAACCTTCTACGTGCTGTCAAGAATGAGTTTCTTATACACTGAAAATGCGATTCCGCAAGTCTCAGGCTTCTAGGACGAAGAGAAAGCAGTTTTTTGAACCAAGCGTATTTGCACAAAAAGCATGCACTTGCCCATTAGTATTTTACATGTTTATGATGAGATAAAATATTAGAAAATAATTTCTGCCCAAAATATGACTTTTTTCATATAAATATTAGAGGTTTTTCAAAAAGTATACATTTTATTTTCATAATCATAATTAAAAAAAAAACTCAAAAACTGCAAAAAGTGAGTGAAAAATGGTTAGAAAAACACAATGAATCAAAAACGTAACAAAAGCACTTTTTTGGCAAAACCTTCTACGTGCTGTCAAAAATGAGTTTCTTATACACTGAAAATGCGATTCCTCAAGTCTCAGGCTTCTAGGACGAAGAGAAAGCGGTTTTTTCAACCAAGCGTATTTGCACAAACATCATTCCATTGCCCATTATTATTTTACATGTTTTTGATGGGATTTGATATAACAAAACATTTTCTGACCAAAATATGACATTTGTCATATAAATATTATAGTTTTTCAAAAATATATATTTTTTATTTTCAAAATCATAATTTCATAAATACTGCAAAAAGTGAATAAAAAATGGTTAGAAAGTCATTATTAATCGAAAACGTAACAACAGCACATATTTTGCAAAGCCTTCTACGTGCTGCCAAGAATGAGTTTCTTATACACTGAAAATGCGATTCCGCAAGTCTCAGGCTTCTAGGACGAAAAGAAAGCGGTTTTTTGAACCAAGCGAATTTGCACAAACAGCATGCACTTGCCCATTAGTATTTTACATATTTTTGATGAGATAAAATATTAGAAAATAATTTCTGCCCAAAATATGACTTTTTTCATATAAATATTATGTTTTTCAAAAAGTATACATTTAATTTTCATAATCATAATTTAAAAAAAAACTCATAAAAACTGCAAAAAGTGAGTGAAAAATGGTTAGAAAAACAAAATAATCAAAAACGTAACAAAAGCACTTTTTTGGCAAAGCCTTCTACGTGCTGTCAAGAATGAATTTCTTATACACTGAAAATGCGATTCCTCAAGTCTCAGGCTTCTAGGACGAAGAGAAGGCGGTTTTTTGAACCAAGCGTATTTGCACAAAAAGCATGCACTTGCCCTTTATTATTTTACATATTTTTGATGAGATTTGATATAACAAAACATTTTCTGACCAAAATATGACATTTGTCATATAAATATTATAGTTATTTCAAAAATTTTAATTTTCATATTTATTATTATAATTTCATAAATACTGCAAAAAGTGAATAAAAAATGGTTAGAAAGTCATAATTAATCGAAAACGTAACAACAGCACATATTTTGCAAAGCCTTCTAGGTGCTGCCAAGAATGAGTTTCTTATACACTGAAAATGCGATTCCGCAAGTCTCAGGCTTCTAGGACGAAGAGAAAGCGGTTTTTTCAAACAAGCGTATTTGCACAAACAGCATGCACTTGCGCATTATTATATTACATGCTTATGATGAGATTTGATACACCAAAACATTTTCTGACCAAAATATGGCATTTGACATATAAATAATAATATAAACTATAATAATAATATAAACTATAACTATAAAGTTATTTCAAAATTTGAATTTTCATAATTATAATTTTAATTTCATAAAAACTGCAACAAGTGAGTGAAAAATGGTTAGATAAACAAAATTAATCAAAAACGTAACAACAGCACATATTTGGCAAAGCCTTCTACGTGCTGTCAAGAATGAATTTCTTATACACTGAAAATGCGATTCCGCAAGTCTCAGGCTTGTAGGACGAAAAGAAAGCGGTTTTTTGAACCAAGCGAATTTGCACAAACAGCATGCACTTGCCCATTAGTATTTTACATATTTTTGATGAGATAAAATATTAGAAAATAATTTCTGCCCAAAATATGACTTTTTTCATATAAATATTAGAGGTTTTTCAAAAAGTATACATTTTATTTTCATAACCATAATTTAAAAAAAAACTCATAAAAACTGCAAAAAGTGAGTGAAAAATGGTTAGAAAAACACAATGAATCAAAAACGTAACAAAAGCACTTTTTTGGCAAAACCTTCTACGTGCTGTCAAAAATAAGTTTCTTATACACTGAAAATGCGATTCCGCAAGTCTCAGGCTTCTAGGACGAAGAGAAAGCGGTTTTTTTCAACCAAGCGTATTTGCACAAACATCATTCCATTGCCCATTATTATTTTACATATTTTTGATGGGATTTGATATAACAAAACATTTTCTGACTAAAAAATGACATTTGTCATATAAATATTATAGTTTTTCAAAAATAAATATTTTTTATATTCAAAATCATAATTTCATAAATACTGCAAAAAGTGAATAAAAAATGGTTAGAAAGTCATTATTAATCGAAAACGTAACAAGAGCACATATTTTGCAAAGCCTTCTAGGTGCTGCCAAGAATGAGTTTCTTATACACTGAAAATGCGATTCCGCAAGTCTCAGGCTTCTAGGACAAAAAGAAAGCGGTTTTTTCAAACAAGCGTATTTGCAGAAACAGCACGCACTTGCGCATTATTATATTACATGCTTATGATGAGATTTGATAAACCAAAACATTTTCTGACCAAAATATGGCATTTGTCATGTAAATAATAATATAAACTATAATAATAATATAAACTATAACTATAAAGTTATTTCAAAATTTGAATTTTCATAATTATAATTATAATTTCATAAAAACTGCAAAAAGTGAGTGAAAAATGGTTAGATAAACAAAATTAATCAAAAACGTAACAGCACATATTTGGCAAAGCCTTCTACGTGCTGTCAAGAATGAATTTCTTATACACTGAAAATGCGATTCCTCAAGTCTCAGGCTTCTAGGACGAAGAGAAAGCGGTTTTTTGAACCAAGCGAATTTGCACAAACAGCATGCACTTGCCCTTTAGTATTTTACATGTTTATGATGGGATAAAATATTAGAAAACAATTTCTGCCCAAAATATTAAATTTTTCATATAAATATTAGAGGTTTTTCAAACAGTATACATTTTAATTTTCATTATCATACTTTCAAAAAAACTGCAAAAAGTGAGTAAAAATAGTTAGAAAAACATTATTACTCAAAAACGTAACAAAAGCACTTTTTTGGCAAAACCTTCTACGTGCTGTCAAAAATGAGTTTCTTATACACTGAAAATGCGATTCCTCAAGTCTCAGGCTTCTAGGACGAAGAGAAAGCGGTTTTTTTAAACAAGCGTATTTGCACAAACAGCATGCACTTGCCCATTATTATTTTACATATTTTTGATGAGATTTGATATAACAAAACATTTTCTGACCAAAATTTGACATTTGTCATATAAATATTATAGTTATTTCAAAAATTTTATTTTTCATATTTATTATTATAATTTCATAAATACTGCAAAAAGTGAATGAAAAATGGTTAGAAAGTCATAATTAATCGAAAACGTAACAACAGCACATATTTTGCAAAGCCTTCTAGGTGCTGCCAAGAATGAGTTTCTTATACACTGAAAATGCGATTCCGCAAGTCTCAGGCTTCTAGGACGAAGAGAAAGCGGTTTTTTCAAACAAGCGTATTTGCACAAACAGCATGCACTTGCGCATTATTATATTACATGCTTATGATGAGATTTGATACACCAAAACATTTTCTGACCAAAATATGGCATTTGACATATAAATAATAATATAAACTATAATAATAATATAAACTATAACTATAAAGTTATTTCAAAATTTGAATTTTCATAATTATAATTTTAATTTCATAAAAACTGCAACAAGTGAGTGAAAAATGGTTAGATAAACAAAATTAATCAAAAACGTAACAACAGCACATATTTGGCAAAGCCTTCTACGTGCTGTCAAGAATGAATTTCTTATACACTGAAAATGCGATTCCGCAAGTCTCAGGCTTCTAGGACGAAAAGAAAGCGGTTTTTTGAACCAAGCGAATTTGCACAAACAGCATGCACTTGCCCATTAGTATTTTACATATTTTTGATGAGATAAAATATTAGAAAATAATTTCTGCCCAAAATATGACTTTTTTCATATAAATATTAGAGGTTTTTCAAAAAGTATACATTTTATTTTCATAATCATAATTTAAAAAAAAACTCATAAAAACTGCAAAAAGTGAGTGAAAAATGGTTAGAAAAACACAATGAATCAAAAACGTAACAAAAGCACTTTTTTGGCAAAACCTTCTACGTGCTGTCAAAAATAAGTTTCTTATACACTGAAAATGCGATTCCGCAAGTCTCAGGCTTCTAGGACGAAGAGAAAGCGGTTTTTTTCAACCAAGCGTATTTGCACAAACATCATTCCATTGCCCATTATTATTTTACATATTTTTGATGGGATTTGATATAACAAAACATTTTCTGACTAAAAAATGACATTTGTCATATAAATATTATAGTTTTTCAAAAATAAATATTTTTTATATTCAAAATCATAATTTCATAAATACTGCAAAAAGTGAATAAAAAATGGTTAGAAAGTCATTATTAATCGAAAACGTAACAAGAGCACATATTTTGCAAAGCCTTCTAGGTGCTGCCAAGAATGAGTTTCTTATACACTGAAAATGCGATTCCGCAAGTCTCAGGCTTCTAGGACAAAAAGAAAGCGGTTTTTTCAAACAAGCGTATTTGCAGAAACAGCACGCACTTGCGCATTATTATATTACATGCTTATGATGAGATTTGATAAACCAAAACATTTTCTGACCAAAATATGGCATTTGTCATGTAAATAATAATATAAACTATAATAATAATATAAACTATAACTATAAAGTTATTTCAAAATTTGAATTTTCATAATTATAATTATAATTTCATAAAAACTGCAAAAAGTGAGTGAAAAATGGTTAGATAAACAAAATTAATCAAAAACGTAACAGCACATATTTGGCAAAGCCTTCTACGTGCTGTCAAGAATGAATTTCTTATACACTGAAAATGCGATTCCTCAAGTCTCAGGCTTCTAGGACGAAGAGAAAGCGGTTTTTTGAACCAAGCGAATTTGCACAAACAGCATGCACTTGCCCTTTAGTATTTTACATGTTTATGATGAGATAAAATATTAGAAAACAATTTCTGCCCAAAATATTAAATTTTTCATATAAATATTAGAGGTTTTTCAAACAGTATACATTTTAATTTTCATTATCATACTTTCAAAAAAACTGCAAAAAGTGAGTAAAAATAGTTAGAAAAACACAATGAATCAAAAACGTAACAAAAGCACTTTTTTGGCAAAACCTTCTACGTGCTGTCAAAAATGAGTTTCTTATACACTGAAAATGCGATTCCTCAAGTCTCAGGCTTCTAGGACGAAGAGAAAGCGGTTTTTTTAAACAAGCGTATTTGCACAAACAGCATGCACTTGCCCATTATTATTTTACATATTTTTGATGAGATTTGATATAACAAATCATTTACTGACCAAAATTTGACATTTGTCATATAAATATTATAGTTATTTCAAAAATTTTATTTTTCATATTTATTATTATAATTTCATAAATACTGCAAAAAGTGAATGAAAAATGGTTAGAAAGTCATAATTAATCGAAAACGTAACAACAGCACATATTTTGCAAAGCCTTCTAGGTGCTGCCAAGAATGAGTTTCTTATACACTGAAAATGCGATTCCGCAAGTCTCAGGCTTCTAGGACGAAGAGAAAGCGGTTTTTTCAAACAAGCGTATTTGCACAAACAGCATGCACTTGCGCATTATTATATTACATGCTTATGATGAGATTTGATACACCAAAACATTTTCTGACCAAAATATGGCATTTGACATATAAATAATAATATAAACTATAATAATAATATAAACTATAACTATAAAGTTATTTCAAAATTTGAATTTTCATAATTATAATTATAATTTCATAAAAACTGCAACAAGTGAGTGAAAAATGGTTAGATAAACAAAATTAATCAAAAACGTAACAACAGCACATATTTGGCAAAGCCTTCTACGTGCTGTCAAGAATGAATTTCTTATACACTGAAAATGCGATTCCGCAAGTCTCAGGCTTGTAGGACGAAAAGAAAGCGGTTTTTTGAACCAAGCGAATTTGCACAAACAGCATGCACTTGCCCATTAGTATTTTACATATTTTTGATGAGATAAAATATTAGAAAATAATTTCTGCCCAAAATATGACTTTTTTCATATTAATATTAGAGGTTTTTCAAAAAGTATACATTTTATTTTCATAATCATAATTTAAAAAAAAACTCATAAAAACTGCAAAAAGTGAGTGAAAAATGGTTAGAAAAACACAATGAATCAAAAACGTAACAAAAGCACTTTTTTGGCAAAACCTTCTACGTGCTGTCAAAAATGAGTTTCTTATACACTGAAAATGCGATTCCTCAAGTCTCAGGCTTCTAGGACGAAGAGAAAGCGGTTTTTTCAACCAAGCGTATTTGCACAAACATCATTCCATTGCCCATTATTATTTTACATATTTTTGATGGGATTTGATATAACAAAACATTTTCTGACCAAAATATGACATTTGTCATATAAATATTATAGTTTTTCAAAAATATATATTTTTTTATTTTCAAAATCATAATTTCATAAATACTGCAAAAAGTGAATAAAAAATGGTTAGAAAGTCATTAATAATCGAAAACGTAACAACAGCACATATTTTGCAAAACCTTCTACGTCCTGCCAAGAATGAATTTCTTATACACTGAAAATGCGATTCCGCAAGTCTCAGGCTTCTAGGACGAAGAGAAAGCGGTTTTTTGAACCAAGCGAATTTGCACAAACAGCATGCACTTTCCCATTATTATTTTACATATTTTTGAAGAGATAAAATATTTGAAAATAATTTCTGCCCAAAATATGACTTTTTTCATATAAATATTATAAGTTTTTCAAAAAGTATTCATTTTATTTTCATAATCATAATTTAAAAAAAAAAACTCATAAAAACTGCAAAAAGTGAGTGAAAAAAGGGTTAGAAAAACAAAATAATCAAAAACGTAACAGCACATATTTGGCAAAGCCTTCTACGTGCTGTCAAGAATGAATTTCTTATACACTGAAAATGCGATTCCGCAAGTCTCAGGCTTCTAGGACGAAGAGAAAGCGGTTTTTTGAACCAAGCGAATTTGCACAAACAGCATGCACTTGCCCTTTAGTATTTTACATGTTTATGATGAGATAAAATATTAGAAAACAATTTCTGCCCAAAATATGAAATTTTTCATATAAATATTAGAGGTTTTTCAAACAGTATACATTTTAATTTTCATAATCATACTTTCAAAAAAACTGCAAAAAGTGAGTGAAAAATGGTTAGAAAAACACAATGAATCAAAAACGTAACAAAAGCACATATTTGGCAAAGCCTTCTACGTGCTGTCAAAAATGAGTTTCTTATACACTGAAAATGCGATTCCGCAAGTCTCAGGCTTCTAGGACGAAGAGAAAGCGGTTTTTTCAAACAAGCGTATTTGCACAAACAGCATACACTTGCCCATTATTATTTTACATATTTTTGATGAGATTTGATATAACAAAACATTTTCTGACCAAAATTTGACATTTGTCATATAAATATTATAGTTATTTCAAAAATTTAAATTTTCATATTCATAATTATAATTTCATAAATACTGCAAAAAGTGAATAAAAAATGGTTAGAAAGTCATTATTAATCGAAAACGTAACAACAGCACATATTTGGCAAAGCCTTCTACGTGCTGTCAAGAATGAATTTCTTATACACTGAAAATGCGATTCCGCAAGTCTCAGGCTTCTAGGACGAAAAGAAAGCGGTTTTTTGAACCAAGCGAATTTGCACAAACAGCATGCACTTGCCCATTAGTATTTTACATATTTTTGATGAGATAAAATATTAGAAAATAATTTCTGCCCAAAATATGACTTTTTTCATATAAATATTATAAGTTTTTCAAAAAGTATACATTTTATTTTCATAATCATAATTTAAAAAAAACTCATAAAAACTGCAAAAAGTGAGTGAAAAAATGGTTAGAAAAACAAAATAATCAAAAACGTAACAAAAGCACTTTTTTGGCAAAACCTTCTACGTGCTGTCAAAAATGAGTTTCTTATACACTGAAAATGCGATTCCGCAAGTCTCAGGCTTCTAGGACGAAGAGAAAGCGGTTTTTTCAACCAAGCGTATTTGCACAAACATCATTCCATTGCCCATTATTATTTTACATATTTTTGAGGGGGATTTGATATAACAAAACATTTTCTGACCAAAATATGACATTTGTCATATAAATATTATAGTTATTTCAAAAATTAGAATTTTCATATTTATAATTATAATTTCATAAAAACTGCAAAAAGTGAGTGAAAAATGGTTAGATAAACAAAATGAATCAAAAACGTAACAGCACATATTTGGCAAAGCCTTCTACGTGCTGTCAAGAATGAATTTCTTACATGACAATGACCCGAAGCACACAGCCAGGATAACCAAGGAGTGGCTCTGTAAGAAGCATATCAAGGTTCTGGCGTGGCCTAGCCCGTCTCCAGACCTAAACCCAATAGAGAATCTTTGGAGGGAGCTCAAACTCCGTGTTTCTCAGCGACAGGCCAGAAACCTGACTGATCTAGAGAAGATCTGTGTGGAGGAGTGGGCCAAAATCCCTCCTGCAGTGTGCAAACCTGGTAAAAAACTACAGGAAACGTTTGACCTCTGTAATTGCAAACAAAGGCTACTGTACCAAATATTAACATTGACTTTCTCAGGTGTTCAAATACTTATTTGCAGCTGTAGCATACAAATAAATAGTTAAAAATTCATATATTGTGTTTTCTGGATTTTTCTTTTAGATTATGTCTCTCACAGTGGACATGCACCTACAATGACAATTTCAGACCCCTCCATGATTTCTTAGTGGGAGAACTTGCAAAATAGCAGGGTGTTCAAATACTTATTTTCCTCACTGTATATATATATATATATATATATATATATATATGTATTTGCCATTGTTTTAGAAAAAAAGATTCACTAATCAATAATCTAATCTACATAAGGTTAGCTCCAGATAGAAATTTATAACGGTAAAATTGTATTTTTAATGAGAAGAAATAAATATATAACTGACCTGTTATAACCCACCTGAAGCCGGTAGATCCTGTAATTCCTATATTTGGACAATTAAGGTAAGTGGTGTTTAAAATTTTCTTCTGAAATGGGCATTTTCTCAGGCTCCTTTGTTCTGTCCATTAACTCCAAATTTCCTTTGATTATTATTACTCATTAAACTCATGATTATTTAGTGTTGTAGTTGGTGGAGGTCATTTTCAACTAATTTGTAGACAACTGTATCTAATGATTATTTTTTACAAAAAGTTACAAATCTAACGAGTTATAAATCTTTGTTGGCAAATATATTTTTTTCTTTGTATATTAACTAATTCTTTTGGCTGTATTTATTCTATATGAGTAAACTACTGTGTAGTTTTATTCATACCAAAATGTCGTATTTTATAAGCTCAGTAAAAAGTATTTTGCAGCCTAGCACTTCTACAACTACAACTACAAAGAGCCATGAGAAGTAACAAATCATCTAGAGTACAAGTACCTGAAATCTATACTTTAGTACAGTACAGTACTTAGCCTTACAATAACACACTTCATTTTCATCACTGACTGGTTGTTTTTCTATGTATGTGAAAATAGAGACTACACTTTGGTTATATTTATAAAATGACAAAAAGCTGATTTTATTACACACTTTAGATTCAGGGTTTAGGTCACTGGTTCACTGTCAAGAAAAAAAGGTTTTTACATTACAGTTCATCATCAGAATTTTCAAAGTCACTGTCACTGTCATAGTCATCAGCTGACGATTTGTTTTAAAAGTTGATGTTCAAGCACAGAGTTTCTGTGTTTTGGAACCATTATGTTGTATTTCTCCACAACCGATGTAAGAATCCCCTTCTCTTCTCTGATCTTGCGGCGGATCCTTGCACGACCTTTGTTGCCATCTGTATCTTTATAGAGACGCTGGGAACGCCTCTTGATACTCGCCACCAGCACCAATTCTGCTGGCCAAATCATCAACATCACTTGTGGTTGTTGCTGAGAAGAAACTACAACAAGAGTAACAATTACAATTGATGACAACTAAATGTATTACTAGAAACATAAATATACACAGTATACACACACACTAGTCATTTTCTCACCGTCTGCCCACTCCTTTACATCATTGACCCAGTCTTCCAATTGGCTCACTGTCACTGTCAGGCCGACCTTCATGCACTCTAGGTTTTGCAACTGGCTTTGCAGAGCTTTCGTGGTCTGAAATGACAAGAAATCTCAGATAGTATAAAAACAAACAAATCTTTAAAATACAGGGTTAATTAAAAAAGAAAACTCCAGCCAAGTCACAAGTATTATATTCACAATCAACTTGGATAACTCACGGTCACTGACTCATTCCATGACAATGCTTGAGAACTGAAGCAATGCATCATGATATCGGTTCATTCGTTTTGAATAACCCTGTACAGCTTAAAAAATTAATGACATTCATTACTAAGCATCTAGAACTAATTCTACTGATTCTATCTTACCTTCTGATATCGGCGGCTCAGTGCGGTGGCCAAATTGTTGAACTTTTGTTGATTCCAGTGCATAGCCATGAGAGTCAGCATGTCTGTGCATCCTGCAAACACAGAAAATATCATGTTAACATATTCCCCCTGTAATGATGTAACAAGTGCAGTAGAAGGTCATTTTACCTGCTTTAGACATGTGTTTTGTGGTCACTGCAATCCTGGGGAGGAAAGCATTGCACTGTTCCACCTCCTCTCCTAGTGTTAAACCAGCCCCATCCTGATATGCTCCACTCCATTTTACCTGATTAGGAATGAAAAATAATAGTATAATGCTGAGAACGGCAAAAAATCCCCCCCCCGTACATATTTAACGCACAGAGTAGCACTCCATGCCGACACACCGCAAGCTCCAGTCCCTCCTTGTCTACCTTGCTAGCAGATCTTTGGGAAGTCTCTCTGGCTGCTGACCACTCGCCTCCACAAACACCTCTTCCACTGACCTATAATATAGAAAATAGTTGATGAAAATAAGACTCTCGTTAACAAAATTTGTAGTTGTAGGCAATTGTACTCCTGAATAAAGTCTAATCATCTGCGATTTTACAGTACATGTTTGGATGCCTCGTGACTGTAGTCCACAAATCTTGTCAGATCTTCATCCTTAGCTATAAAGACGTCTTCAAAGATGGCCTGTTCTTCAGATCTATACAAAAAAAACCCAAAAAAACAGGTACACAAAAGTTAGAGACATTGTAATCTAATTTAACTTTACTGTGCACATTAAAGGATATTTTTTCTTATTAATATTGTTTCAACAGCATTATGCACAGTTTTGGTTTACCTAGCTGCATTCTTGAAACGGTAAAACTTGCGGTTTCCATCTACTGAAACTGCCAGAATATCTGGGGTGCATGCAGGACAGATGAAAGGCTGATTTGCAGATTTTGTCCACCTCAAAACGGACAGCCTCCCACTCAAAAAAGCTTTTCTGAAAACTGTCTGTGGAGATCTTGCCAGTCTATAAAAAGTAAGGAAATCAACAGATAATAATGTAAAACAAATGCATTAGCATCAAACACCTTTCAACCCAGAATACAGAAAGAACCAATACTGTAGGATAAATAAATGTAATACTCACACGACCAAAGCGGACAGTTCGCTGATCCAGCATTCCTGAAAAAGCTTGGCAGGACAGTTCGGGTGCTGCTATCTTCATTTCTTCAAATGAAAAAAAGACATCTGTGGCATAAATTGTGTTCAGGGTCACAGGCCAGTAGTCACCTGAATTTAGCTCGACCACTCCAGCAGCCCAAGTGGCTTGGCATGTCCACAACTCAACTCAGGCATGCTTAGATCATATCGTCCTGAAAAAAATAAAAAACATTTCCACTTTAAAGTAAACCTTAAATGATTAATCAGGTCTTGGATTATTTCAACCTTTTTTTACATGACTTTGTATACTTGTTAAACATTACTCAAAAGTCATGTGTAGATCTTACATACAGACCTGTGCCAAACCTATGGAGGTAGAGCATGTATAGATTTTTATCTTCACACACTTACCATTCATTGTGATCACAGCAACAGTATTCCCTGGGCTGACCCTCAATGACTCTGGTGAACAACCGCAAATTTTGTCAGGAACCTCCACGGGCACATGGCGCACTGAACAAGATTGAACGTGAATTAAGATCATTTGGATTGACTGAGTAATATAACATTGGAACGATTCTACGGTATTGCAGTGCATTGCCAAAAAAGTATACAGAGATGCTCAAAAAGCTGACTGACATGAAGTGTACACATAAATTCAATATCAAACAACAAGAGACAAAAAGGCATATTTAAATAGTAACGCTTATGAGGACTAACAATTCCTAGAATAATATTTATGTTGTCCAGACACAAAGGAGAACTTACCACAATGGGAAAGAGCCTTAACTACAACAAAAGTTATGGAGGCAATGGCTTGTAAAATCCAGGAGTCATGGCATCTCGGTTATGGAGAACATGTCTGGTGTACATGATGACATCACATTCAGCACAAAAGAAGGGGCGTGGTCGACAGTCACAACACCGGACAGCAGCTGGATTGCTTCCACACAGTTGGCAGATGCGTGTTACCACATTTTCTCGTGCCACAGCCGTGTTCACCAGGCGGGGTCTCTCTGCCCTCCACTTCTCTAAAATGAGACTTTGTCTTGTACTCCAGTTTGAGGAAACTAGAAGAGGATCTCTTGAGGTTCCAAGAGCTGATGCATCATCATCTAAATAATCGCTCAGTGAGTGCTGGAGATCTTGCATGAAACACTCTGTTAAAATAGTATGGAATATTAAACATACACACATACACACATTATGTGTGTGTATATATATATATATATATATATATATATAATGTAATTTACAGAATGAAGTACACACCAACATTCTCTGGAGAAAAGGTCACCTTACAGTTAGTGTCAGGAGCACTGATGTGAGGATCAGTTTTCCGAATGTGATCAGCTGTACCACATAAAAACAATAAAGAACAACATTCCGAACATTTACAACTTGTCCCACGATTTTATTTCCCTTATTACCAGCATAAAATGGTCTAAGCTCACTGTTTAACATTTAGTCGAGAGGACTAGAAGACTTTTTATTTCCCAAACCTAAATGTAGACATTTCAATTGCTTGCAGTTATTGTCTATAGGTTGTCAAATAGATGAGGATAGCAAAAAAAAAATGCTTGCTGTAGAAGCAGATAATAAAAAAACAAGCTGGTTGGCCACTGACAACACACTCAGAACAAACTGCTTCGAACAAATCTTACCAAGACCAATCATTTAGTGAAGCTTATACTTCTTTACACAAATACAATTTAGTTCCATGTTAAAAATGTGCTTCTGAAAATAAAAAAAACGTGCTTCTGGTTTGATTGTTTCCATCATATTCCTTGTTTGATACATTCATAACTGCCTAAACAATCCAGATATTCAATATATCTTGAATGAGAAATTATACTGACCCTCGTTTGACTGATTCCTGCTTGATCTTGGTCTTGCATAGACAATGTTTCCATCACTGTCTCTCTTTCTCCAATGTACCCTTGGTTCAGGTGTTTTTACTGGTGCTGCTTCCTCCTTTCCCTGCAGCTCTTGAAGTAAGTCATCAAGACTTTGGAGCTCATCATTGATTTCTTGATGTCCAACCAGGTTATCCAGCAGCATAAACTGTTCTTGTAGTTCTGAATCACTCATGGTGAGGGGCAAAAACAGAAACAGACAGAAAGACAGACAGATACAACAACAAGAACAGATGTAAACATTGAGAGAGAAAGAGACAGAGAGAGAGGGTGAGAGGGAGAGAGAGAGAGAGAGAGAGAGAGAAAAAGAGAGAGAGAGAGAGAGAGAGAGAGAGAGAGAGAGAGAGAGAGAGAGAGAGAGAGAGAGAGAGAGAGAGAGAGAGAGGAGGATAACAAGACAGACTTGGCTCTTAAAAGTGCCTTTTGCTATTTTGTGTGTGTATGTGTGTGTGTGTGTGTGTGTGTATGTGTGTGTGTGTGTGTGTGTGTGTGTGTGTGGTGAGGGGATTAAAATAAAAGAGGAATGTTGGTAGCTGGCAAATCTGAAAGACCTAATGAGACAAAAAAAGAAAGATTTAGAATTCAGAATTGAATACCTTACATTTTTACCATTATTTTCTTCATCAGTGTTGGCAGATTGGGCAGTTTGTGATGGTTTTAAGTTGTACTATGTGGGATGAAATGAGATTAGACAGGTGGGATTTTGTTATTTCTGATGTGCCAAATGACAGACATGGAAAATAGTTTACAACGTAGTTACAACCTAACCTTCTTTAGACAAGAACACTTAATTTGCTTAATTATATTGTAAATATGCCTTGCTCAAGGGCTCAACAGTGGCAGCTTGGCAGTGCTGGGGCTTGAACCCCTGACTTTATGATCAGTAACCCAGAGCCTTAACCACTGGATCAGCACTGCCGTTATTTGCTAAGATTAGGTTATTGCTAAGATTTGTGCATTTACTAGAGTTTTTTGTGTGTATTTGGGAACAATTACTGGAAAACACACCAATCTGGCAACACTGGTCCTCATCTGAACATTTATAAATGGCTAAGGTATTAAAGTGCTACTGTCAGTTTGGTAACTTAAAACACACAATTTACAAATATCATACAATCTCCTCTATTTCCTTGCATGATTAAATGTGGAAAAACAAACAAACAAACTTGAATGTAATTAGCTATCTTAGCCTGCCTACTACACATTTGGTGCAGCAAGTTATATTTTTATAATGTCTGCTGTGATTTACTGCATCACGAAACTGCTTCCTTTCACTTCTACAGCTTCTAAACACAACTTCTTGACCTGATTGAACAGTTTTTGTCCCGGAAATTGTAGGGATTGTTCCCAATTATATTAATGAACTGTTCTATTTACCGAGTGGAAAATCGCAATGGAGCATAGGATACAATGACGTCAGCGCGACTGATGAATTTATTAATAAATAAATGAATAAATAAATAAATAAGACAAGTCCTAATAAATAAATAAATAAATAAATAAATAAATAAATAAATAAGAAAAGTCCTAATAAATAAATAAATAAATAAATAAACGTGGTGAGGGAAGACATGCAGGTAGTTGGTGAGAAAGAGGCAGTTTTAGAGACGTGAATAAAAACATGACCTGGAATGAGTAGCCCTGCCATAATTAATTTATAGCAAGCTATTTTTTTTATTCTTATTTATCGTAGTCCCGATCCCGTTCATAACACAAATCAGACTGCAGTCTGATTCCCCAACACGTCAAATTTCAACAACGCAGGTTCCGGTTCAGAGATCTACAGAAGTCTATGGGAATCCCTGCACGTTGAAAAATGATGCTAAAAGGAATACCCAGTGCGTCAAAGGGGATTCCAGGGGATCCTGACCAAGCGTCCATATGTGACGAGTTGGGAGTGAGAACGTGTTGGATGCAGCGTGTGGTGTAAATGTGCATAATCGAGGGGAGAGAGAGAGAGAGACTCCGATGATCTTCTCAGCTGTCCTCACTATCCTCTGTAGGGTCTTGCGGTCCGAGACGGTGCAGTTCCCAAACCAGGCAGTGATGCAGCTTCTCAAGATGCTCTCAATGGTCCCTCTGTAGAACATGGTCAGGATGGGGGGAGGGGGATGAGCTTTCCTCAGCCTTCTCAGGAAGTAGAGATGCTGCTGGGCTTTCTTGGTGATGGAGCTGGTGTTGAGCGACCAGGTGAGGTTGTCCGCCAGATGAACACCAAGGAATTTGGTGCTCTTGACGATCTCCACTGAGGATCCATCAATAATCAGTGGAGATTGGTCGCTCTGTGCTTTCCTGAAGTCCAAACCATCTCTTTCATTTTGTCGATGTTCAGAGACAGGTTGTTCGCTCCACACCAGGCAGTTAACCGTTGCTCTGTATGCTGACTCGTCGTTCTTGCTGATTAGACCCACCACGGTCGTGTCATCAGCAAACTTGATGATATGATTCAAACTGTGCATTGCTACACAGTCGTGAGTCAGCAAAGTGAACAGCAGTGGGCTGAGCACACAGCCCTTGGGGGCCCCAGTGCTCAGTGTGGTCAAACTGCATGCGGTCCAGGCAGGGTGAAAGCTGGGTCTTAATGTGCCTCATGACGAGCCTCTCGAAGCACTTCATCATAATGGGTGTGAGCGCGACGGGACGATAGTCATTGAGGCAGGAGACAGTAGATTTCTTCAGCACGGGAACGATAGTCGTTGCCTTGAAGCACATGGGAACAATGTTACTGCTCAGGGAGATGTTGAAGATGTCAGTGAAGACATCCGCTAGCTGTTCTGCACATTCCCTGAGCACTCTGCCAGGAATGTTGTCAGATCCAGCAGACTTCCGTGAGTTTTTCTCACTTCAGCTGTGGTTAGACAGAGCACCTGGTCAGTGGAAGGAGGGATGGTCTTCCTCGCCTTCAAGTTGTTCTGTACCTCAAACCGGGCGTAGAAGTCGTTCAGCGCATCTGGGAGGGAGGCGTCACGGTCACAAGCAGGTGATGTTGTCTTGTAGTTTGTGATCGCCTGGATGCCCTGCCACATGCGCCGGGTGTCTCCGCTGTCCTGGAAGTGGTCGTGGATTTTCTTTGCGTGTGCGCGCTTCGCCTCTTTGATGGGACAGGACAGTTTGGCACTTGCTGTTTTTTAGGCCGCCTTGTCCCCAGTTCTGAAAGCAGAGTCCATTTGTTTCAGCAGCACACGCACATTTGCAGTCATTCACGGCTTCTGGTTGAAGCGTGTAGTGATTGTCTTGGAGATGGTCACATCATCAATGCACTTGCTGATGTAGCTGGTCACTGTTGATGTGTACTCCTCCAAGTTGATGGAATCGCCATTGGTTGCAGCCTCTCTAAACATGTCCCAGTCAGTGCACTCAAAACAGTCCTGAAAAGCAGAAGTAGCTCCTTCTGGCCAGGTTTTCACCTGTTTCAGAACCGGTTTAGAGCGTCTGATGAGCAGGCTGTATGCTGGAATTAACATAACAGAGCAGTGGTCTGAGTATCCGAGATGGGGGCGGGGCTCCGCACGATTCGCAAAATTGCAATAAGTGAACGAAAAAAAATTGATGAACGATGTTTTACATGAATATGACTTTCTCATATGAATGTGAAATTAATTGGTAAATATTGAAAGGAATAATTTCATGAAAAACTGAAAAAAAGTGCAAAAATTCAATGAAAATGTGATAAGTTTTACAAGATATTGTGAAATTATGACTTTTCATATTCATAAGCATCTTTGAAGTAAAAAGTATTTAAAAAATGCAAATGTTCATCGCAAAAACTGTTATGACAATCAATAGTTTGAAACAAATCTGACTGTTTTATAAAAAAAATAAAAAATAGTTTTTATTGAAATATTACATTTCATATTCAGAACCATAATTTCATAAAAAAAAAGTTAAATTTGAGTTATTGTGAAAATATGAATTTTTATATTCATAAGCATAATTTCATTAAAACCCATTAAAAAGTGCAATACGTAAACGAAAAACTTTAACATGACAAACCATGTTTTGACAAAATTATGACTTTTTGAATAAATATGAAATTAATTAGTAAAATATACATTTTCATATATAGAAGCATATTTTCATGGAAAACCGTTGAAAAAAAGTGCAATAAGTAAACAAAAAAGGATTCATGATAACCATGGCAAAATTATGACTTTTTTCATATGAATATCAAATCTTCTTCTTCTTCTTCTTCTTTCGGCTGCTCCCATTAGGGGTCGCCACAGCGGATCATCCGTCTCCATACCACCCTGTCCTCTATATCTGCCTCTTTCACACCAACTACCTGCATGTCTTCCCTCACCACATCCATGAACCTCCTCCTTGGCCTTCCTCTTTTCCTCCTACCTGGTGGCTCCATCTTCAGCATTTTTCTACCAATATAATTCATGTCCCTTCTCTGCACATGTCCAAACCATCTCAATCTCGCCTCCCTCACCTTGTCACCAAAACATCCTACATGTGCTGTCCCTCTAATAAACTCATTTCTAATCTTGTCCATCCTCGTCACTCCCAACGAAAACCTCAACATCTTCAGCTCTCAATGATCTCATCATTTACTCAATGCCACTGTCTCTAATCCATACAACATCGCAGGTCTCACCACAGTCCTATAAACTTTCCCTTTCATTCTTGCAGATACTCTTCTATCACAAATCACTCCTGTCACTCTTCTCCACCCACTCCACCCTGCCTGCACTCTTTTCTTCACTTCCCTAACACACTCTCCATTACTTTGCACTGTTGACCCCAGGTACCTGAACTCCTCCACCTTCTCCACCTCTTCTCCCTGCAACCGCATCACTCCACTGCCCTCCCTCTCATTCACACACATGTACTCTGTTTTACTCCTACTGACTTTCATTCCCCTTCTCTCCAGCGCATATCTCCACCTCTCCAGGGTCTTCTCAACCTGCTCTCTACTCTCACCACAAATCACAATATCATCTGCAAACATCATAGTCCAGGGAGACTCCTGTCTGACCTCGTCCGTCAACCTGTCCATCTCCACTGCAAACAGGAAAGGGCCGATCCTTGATGCAGTCCAACCTTCACCCTGAACCAGTCTGTCGTACCTACTGCATACTTTACTGCCGTCACACTGTCCTCATACATGTCCTGCACCACCCTCACATACTTCTCTGACACACCTGACTTCCTCATACAATACCACAACTCCTCTCTCGGCACCCTGTCGTACGCTTTCTCTAAATCCACAAATACACAATGCAGCTCCTTCTGTCCTTCTCTATACTTCTCCATCAACATCCTCAAAGCAAATAAGGCATCTGTGGTGCTCTTCCTCGGCATGAAACCATACTGTTGCTCACAGATGGTCACCTCTTCTCCCAGCCTGGCTTCCACTACTCTTTCCCATAACTTCATGGTGTGACTGATCAACTTAGTTCCCCTGTAGTTACTGCAGGTCTGCACATCTCCCCTATGCTTAAAGATCGGTACCAGCACACTCCTTCTCCATTCCTCAGGCATCCTCTCCCCTTCCAGAATCCTGTTAAACAATCTGGTTAAAAACTCCACTGCCATCTCTCCTAAACATCTCCACGCTTCTACCGGTATGTCATCTGGTCCAACCGACTTTCCATTCTTCATCCTCTTAATCGCTGCTCTCACTTCCTCCTTACTAATCCTATCTACATCCTGCTTCACCAACTCCACATCCTCCAACCTTCTCTCTCTCTGATTTTCCTCATTCATCAGCTGCTCAAAATACTCCCTCCATCTTCTCAACACACTCTCCTCACTAGTCAACACATTTCCCTCTCCATCCTTTATTGCTCTAACTTGCAGTACATCCTTCCCAGCTCGGTCCCTCTGCTTGGCCAATCGGTATAAATCCTTTTCTCCTTCCTTAGTGTCCAACCTCTTATACAGTTCCTCATATGCCTTTTCCTTGGCTTTCGCCACATCCCTTTTAACCTGCTGCCGCATCTCCTTGTACTCCTGCCTACTTTTCTCATCACTCTGTCGATCCCACTTCTGTTTTGCCAACCTCTTTCCCCTAATGCTCCTCATTCCACCACCACGTCTCCTTGTCTTGCTTTCTATTTCCAGATGTCACACCAAGTACTTTTCTAGCTGCCTCCCTCATCACTCCTGCAGTAGTTGCATAATCATCCGGCACCTCTTCACCACCACCAAGCCCCTGTCTGACCTCTTGCCTAAACCTCACACTACACTCTTCCTCCTTCAGTTCCCACCATCTTATTCTTCTTTCAAACCTTACTTTCCTCCTCTTCTTCTTCGCCTCCAAAACCATCCTACAGACCACCATCCGATGCTGTCTAGCTACACTGACCCCCGCCAACACCTTACAGTCTCCAATCTCCTTCAGGTTGCATCTCCTACGCAGAAGATAATCCACCTGTGTGCACCTTCCTCCACTCTTATACGTCACCCTATGATCCTCCTTCTTCCTAAAATACGTGTTTACCACTGCCATTTCCATCCTTTTAGCAAAATCTACCACCATCTGCCCTTCCACATTCCTCTCCTTAAAACCATACCTACCCATCACCTCCTCATCACCTCTGTTCCCTTCACCTACATGCCCATTAAAGTCTGCCCCAATCACCAATCGTTCTTTCCTAGGTACACCATCTACCACTTCATCTAATTCACTCCAGAATCTTTCCTTCTCCTCCATCTCACAGCCAACTTGTGGAGCATAGGCACTGATGACATTTATCATCATCCCTTCAACTTCCACCTTCACGATCATCACCCTATCAGAAACTCTCCTCACCTCCGCTACACTCTTACTATACTCTTCCTTCAGAATCACCCGTACACCATTTCTCTTCCCATCCACACCATGATAAAACAGTTTAAACCCACCTCCAATGTTCCTGGCCTTACTCCCTTTCCACTTGGTCTCCTGAACACACAACACATCTACCTTTCTCCTCTCCATCATATCAGATATCTCTCTCCCTTTACCCGTCATAGTACCAACATTTAAAGTACCAACCCGAACCTCTACTCTCCTACACTGCTCCTTTTCCTGCCGTCTCTGTAGACGCCTTCCTCCTCTCCTTCTCCTTCTTCGGCCAACAGTAGCCCAATTTCCACCGGTACCCTGTCGGCTAACGATACCTGTGGCGGTCGTTGTTAACCCGGGCCTCGACCGATCCGGTATGAAATTCTCATTTGTGATCCGCATATTTGATTTGGCACATGTTTTACGCTGGGTGCCCTTCCTAACGCAACCCTCCCCATTTACCCGGGCTTGGGACCGGCACTAAGAGTACACTGGCTTTGTGCCCCCCTAATGGCTGGGTTTTTCATATGAATATCAAATAAATTGGTAAAATGTGATTTTTGATATACAAAGGAATAATTTAATGAAAAACTGTTAAAAAAAAGTGAAATGATTTAATAAAGAAACGTGATATGACAAAACAAGTTTTTGAAATCTATTGTGAAAAATATAATGAGTAATATATTTATTAGCATCATCCAACTAAAAACCATTAAAAGTGCAAAAATTCAACGCAAAATGTGATAGATAAACAATGGTTTAAAAATAATTTATTTTTTTTAAATAAAAGATGTATTGTTTATATTAAAATCTATGATTTTCCATTCATAATGATATTTTCATAAAAACCGTTAACCTTTACCATAAAAATATTAGTAATTGTAAAAAAAATAAATCATATGATCATGTAAAACCTTTAAAAAAAGGCCCATAAGTGAATCAAAAACAAAAAAGTGTCCATGCAAATCATGTTTTGACAGAAAAGATTATATTTTCAATAAAAATGTGATAGTTAAAATGAAAATATAAATTTTTATATTCATAAGCTTCATTTAATGGAAAACAGTAAAAAAAAAGTGCAATATGTAAGCGAAAAACTTACATGAAAAACCATGGTTTGAGCAAAAAATAAAATTTTTAATAAAAATATTAAAATAATTGCTATAATATAAATTCTCATATTCATCAGAATACTTTCATGAAAAACTGTTAAAAAGTTAATAAATAACGTGATATGACAAATCAAGTTTTTACAAGTTATTGTGAAAATTTTGACTTTTCATATTCATAAGCATCATCAACTAAAAACGTTAAATGTACAAAAATTCAACCGAAAACGTGATAAAAAATACAATAAAATAAAATAATATTTATATATCACATTTACATATTCATAATCATAATTTCATAAATAATACGAAAATACAAAATTAGAATTTTCAGATTTATAATTTAATAATTATAAATGTCAAAAACATTAAAAAGTGCAAGACGTAAACGAAAAATGGTTGAATGAATGAATGAATGAGTTTATTTTTACTTAATCAGGGACAATGCACAGAGAACATTAGTCTAAGAAAGAAGAGATGTCATGTGCCAGGTTATAGCAAAAAAAATGTTAATTTCCACCTGCAGTCCCTAGACAGATGTTACATTTGCAAAAGGTCATGAAATACATACAGTACCATAAATGGAAACATTATTTCACTCACATCAATAAAATCACTAAAAACACTCTCCACTTCATAATTTAACGGAAGTTATACAAGAAAAACCTTACTTCACTTACATCATAAAAACACTCTCCACTTCATGAATCTAGCACTCACTCACTCACAGTCTACATTGTTCATATCACAGTCATTTAGTGCTTACAAGTTTGCTTTGCTAATAGCCACTGTTTGGTCAGGTGTGTAAATGTGCTATAGTTTGTACATAAAATAATATCATTTGGAAGAGTGTTCCAAAGGCTTGCTGCTTTATAAACGAACGAATGTTGACCATAAGTGGTTCTGCATCTTGGAACGCTGCACTCTCCTCTGACTGTCGACCATGTGGCTCTATTAAGTCCATCTGAATTAAGTGTGACAAATTTTCTCAATTAGGGTTCATGACAAATGGTTTGAAAACAATGTTTTTTTTTTTTATAAGAATATGATTGTTATTGGGAAAATATGATGTTAATATTCATAAGCAAATTTTCATTAAGAACCGTTCAAAACTGCAATAAGTAAACAAAAAATGTGTCATGACAAATTATGGTTGGACAAAAATATGACGTTTTTCATAAAAAATTAAAATAAATTATATTCATAAACATAATTTTACATAATACATAAAAGAAAAAACCTAACAAAAGATGTTTGGCAAAAATAAGACAATTTTTCATAAAAAGATTCTTTTTAAACCATGATTTTTCATATTTAGAAGCATAATTTAATAGAAAAAAAAGAAAATTGCAATAAGTGAACGAAAAAAATAAACAGACATAAAAAATATTTTTGGACAATTTTTTCACACTGTGAGTTTTGACAGTTATTGATTTATCATATTCATAAGCATAGTTTATTTTTATTGAAAACAAACTTAAAAAATTGCAATAAGTGAACAACAAACTTGACATGTTTTGACAAAAAATTGCGTTTATATTAAAACTATGAGTTATGAAAATATTGTTTTTATAAAAGTAAAATTTCATGAAAATTCATTACAAAAACAATACGTAAAAGAAAAACCAACAAAATATAAAAATTTTTAAATAAATATTTTAGATATTGCAAAAAAAAATGGGTTAAAAAGACATACACAAACATGCATGCACTTGCCCATTGGCAAAGCCTTCTACGTGCTGTCAAGAATGAGCTTCTTAAGTGCTGAAAATGCGATTCCGCAGTCCTATAAACTTTCCCTTTCATTCTTGCAGATACCCTACTATCACAAATCACTCCTGTCACTCTTCTCCACCCACCCCACCCTGCCTGCACTCTTTTCTTTACTTCCCTAACACACTCTCCATTACTTTGCAGTGTTCACCCTAGGTACCTGAAAACTATTTCCAGATGTCACACCAAGTACTTTTCTAGCTGCCATCCTCATCACTCATGCAGTAGTTGCCCAATCATCCAGCACCTCTTCACCACCACCGAGCCCCTGTCTGACCTCTTCCGTGAACCTCACACTTCACACTTCCTCCTTCAGCTTCCACCATCTTATTCTTCTTTCAGTCCTCACTCTCCTCCTCTTCTTCTTCGCCTCCAAAACCATCCTACAGACCACCGTCCTATACTGTCTAGCTACTCTGTCCCCCGCCAACACCTTACAGTCTCCAATCTCCTTCAGGTTGCATCTCCTGCATAGAACATAGTCCACCTGTGTGCACCTTCCTCCACTCTTATACGTCACCCTATGATCCTCCTTCTTCTTAAAATAAGTGTTCACCACTGCCATTACCACCTTAACAAACGATGTTCCCTTCACCTACATGCCCATTAAAGTCTGCCCCAATCATCAATCGTTCTTTCCTAGATACACCATCTACCACTTCATCTAATTCACCCCAGAATCTTTCCTTCTCCTCCATCTCACAGCCGACTTGTGGAGCATAGGCACGGATGACATTTATCATCATCCCTTCAACTTCCAGCTTCACGTTCATCACCCTATCAGAAACTCTCTTCACCTCCACTACACTCTTACTATACTCTTCCTTCAGAATCACCCCTACACCATTTCTCTTTTCATCCAAACCATGATAGAACAGTTTAAACCCACCTCCAATGTTCCAGGCCTTACTCCCTTTCCACTTGGTCTCCTAAACACAAAACATATCTACCTTTCTCCTCTCCATCATATCAGCTATCTCTCTCCCTTTACCAGTCATAGTACCAACATTTAAAGTACCAACCCCAACCTCCACTCTCCTACACTTCTCTTTTTCCTGCTGTCTCTGTAGACATCTTCCTCCTCTCATTCCCCTCCTTTGGCCAACAGTAGCCCAAATTCCACCGGTACCCTGTCGGCTAACGATACCTGTGGCGGTCGTTGTTAACCCGGGCCTCGACCGATGGGGTATAAAATTCTCATTTGTGATCCGCATATTTGATTTGGCACGTTTTTACGCTGGATGCCCTTCCTAACGCAACCCTCCCCATTTACCCGGGCTTGGCACTGGCACTAAGAGTGCACTGGCATGTGCATCTATAATGGCTGGGTTAGTCAATATGAAAATATGAATTTTAATATTCAGAAGCATATGTTCATGGAAAAACCTTTAAAAGGTGGCATAAAGAAACAAATAAGTAACCATATAAATCAAGTTTCGATAAAAATGACATTTTCAGTGAAAATGTGATATTGTGAAAATATGAATTTTCATATTTATAAGCATCATTTAATGAAAAAACCGTTTGCAAAAGTGCAATATGCAATCAAAAAACTTACATTAAAAACCATGGTCTGAGAAAAATATAATTATAAATATAATTATAAATTTTCATATTCATCAAAAAAAAATTCATGATAAAATGTTAAAAAGTGCTAAATTCAATGAAAAATGTGTAATGACAAATCAAGTATTTACAAGTTAAATTTGAAATGATTCATATTCATTAGTATATTTTCTTTAAAAAACATTAAAAAGTGCAAATATTCATTGCAAAAACTGATATAATAGGTTGAAACAAATCTGACTTTCTTTTATAAAAAAAAAACATTTTTGTTGTTATTAAAATATTACATTTCATATTCATAACCATAATTTTATTGAAAAAAAAGTTAACTTTTCCTAAAAATATGTTATTGTGAATATATAAATTTTCTTATTCATTAGCATAGTTTCATTAAAAACCATCAAAAAGTGCAATATGTTAGCGAAAAAACTTACATGAAAAAGCATGGTTTGAGAGAAAAATACCTATTTTAATAAAAAATATTAAATTAATTGGTAAATTAATTCATAGAAATAATTTCATGAAAAACTGTTAAAAAGTGCAAAACTGCAGTGAATAACGTGATTGACAAATTAAGTTTTTACAAGTTATTGTGAAAAATTTGACTTTTCATATTCATAAGCATCATTTAACTAAAAACGTTAAAATGCAAAAAAATAAATGCAAAACGTGATGACAAACAATAGTTTGAAAAAATTTTTTTTATAAAAAATTGTTTTTATTAAAATAATACATTTCATATTCATAATCATAATTTCATAAAAAAACACGTTATGCTTTACCATAAAAAATTTGCTGTTGTGAAAATATGAATTTTCAGATTTCTAAGCATAATTTAATTTAAAAAACGTTAAAAAGTGCAAGACAAAAACAAAAAATGTTATATGACAAATGGTGTTTTGAAAACTATGACTTTTTTTTAAGAGAATATGATTGTTATTGGGAGAATATCAATTTGCATATTCATAAGCAAATTTTCATTTAAAAAAACCATTGAAATTTGCAATAAGTAAACGAAAAATGTGTCTATCGTTGGACAAAAATATGCCGTACACTTTTGGGGAACAACCTCCTTCCCTCAGTTAGTGCATTGAAGATGGGTCGAGGCTGGGTCTTCCAACTTGACAATGACCCGAAGCACACAGCCAGGATAACCAAGGAGTGGCTCCGTAAGAAGCATATCAAGGTTCTGGCATGGCCTAGCCAGTCTCCAGACCTAAACCCAATAGAGAATCTTTGGAGGGAGCTCAAACTTTGTGTTACTCAGCGACAGGCCAGAAACCTGACTGATCTAGAGAAGATCTGTGTGGAGGAGTGGCCCAAAATCCCTCCTGCAGTGTGTGCAAACCTAGTGAAAAACTACAGGAAAAGTTTGACCTCTGTAATTGCAAACAAAGACTACTGTACCAAATATTAACATTGACTTTCTCAGGTGTTCAAATACTTATTTGCAGCTGTATAATACAAATAAATAGTTTAAAAATCATATATTGTGATTTCTGGATTTTTCTTTTTAGATTATGTCTCTCACAGTGGACATGCACCTACGATGACAATTTTAGACCCCTCCATGATTTCTAAGTGGGAGAACTTGCAAAATAGCAGGATGTTCAAATACTTATTTTCCTCACTGTACACTGATTCTAAATATGCTTATGGTGTTGTGCCGAAACATGGAAGCAAAGACACTTGAAACAGTTGATGGAAAGCCCATAGCTCAGTTTAATCTCATAAGCGACCTCTTAAATGCTGTTCAACTCCCTGCCAAAATGGCCATAGTTAAGGTTAAAGGACATGCCACAGGTGATTCAGGGGAAATTCTGGTAAATATATTTGGGAAAAGGATCCTAGCTAGGTTTGGTATTCCTAGTGTGATTGAAAGTGATAACGACACACCTTTTGCTTCTAAAGTTACACACATTTTTGGCTAAAAGCTTAGCAATTAATTGCCATTTTAATATTCCCTATCACCCACAGTCGGCCTTTCCCGACCCCATTGATCAGGATACGCACTGGCATTTCTTTCATCAGAGCTTCGTAGTTCCTAAGGAAAACCTCTCCAAGCATTAAGTTTTGTTTGGGCATGATAAAAATCAAACAAAAGTGCAAATGTTCATAGCAAAAACTGTTATGACAAACAATGGTTTGAAACAAATCTGACTTTTTTTAAGAAAAAAAAATTCATTTTTATAACCATAATGTCATAAAAAACTAACTTTTTCATAAAATATGAGTTATTGTGAAAATATGAGTTTTTATAGCATAATTTTATTAAAAACCATTAAACAAAAAACGTTCACATGACAAACCATGGTTTAACAAAATTATGACATTTTACATGAATATGCAATTAATTAGTAAAATATAACTCTATCAAACGCTGTTATTGTTGAGAGTCATTGTTCATCTAACCTGGAGTTTCTCATGGTTAAATGTAGACTGCTTTATCTACAGCGGGAGTACACTTCCACCATTATTACAGCAGCTTACATTTCCCCTGATGCTGATGCCAGGCTTGCTATGAAAGAACTTTATGCGGCCATCAGTAAACAACAGATTGTTCACCCGGAAGCTGTGTTTATTGTTGCGAGAGAGACAACAAAGAAACTGCCACAAAGTTCAAACTCTCGGCTGATCACTCTCCAATCACACTCTCCTGCACAGATGTCTGCAATGCACTGAGCCGGGTCAGCGCACACAAAGCCGCTGGACCAGACAACATCCCTGGACGCGTACTCAGGGCATGTGATGAGCAGCTCGCTGGGGTCTTTACTGACATCTTCCACCTGTCTCTTGCCCAAGCAGCTGTTCCCACAGGCTTTAAATGCACCTCCATTGTGCCATTACCAAAACACTTCAACCCAACATGCCTGAACAACTACCGCCCTGTAGCACTGACACTCATTGTCATGAAGTGCTTTGAGCGGCTGGCCCTGGCACACCTGAAGGACTCTTTGCCATCCACATTAGACCCTCACCAGTTTGCCTACCGCAGCAATAGGAGCACAGAAGATGCAGTTTCCATGGCACTGCACTCTGTGCTCACACACTTGGACAATAAGAACACTTACGCACATATGCTGTTTGTTGACTTCAGCTCAGCATTTAATACCATCATTCCATCCAAGTTAATAGCCAAACTTGCAGATCTGGGCATTAACACCTCCACCTGCAACTGAATCTGGGACTTTCTGACCAACAGACCCCAGCAGGTACGATCTGGCTCTATCTGCTCCAACACCATCACACTCAACACCACAGGGCTGTGTGCTGAGACCATTCCTCTACTCCCTCTTCACCTCCGACTGCAGGCCTGTGAATGGATCCAACTCCATCATCAAGTTTGCAGATGACACTAATGTGATTGGTGATTGGACTTCATGAAAGATTGGACTTCATGAAAGAGTCAAGAGGCACACAATGACACCACCCACATCAATGGGATGGCTGTTGAGCGCGTCTCCAGTTTCAAGTTCCTGGGGATCCACATCTCGGCGGACTTGTCCTGGACTACCAACACCTCCAGCCTGGTGAAGAAGGCTCACCTGCGTCTCTTTTTCCTGAGGACACTAAAGAAAAATCAGCTCTCCTCGGATATCCTGGCGCAATAGAAAGCATCCTGACCAACTGTGCACAAGGCACTGCAGCGTGTGGTGAAAACTGCCCAGCGCATCACAGGGACTTTACTTTTTTCCAGCCATGGTGGACATCCAAAAGAAACGCTGTCTGTGTCGAGCTCGCAGCATTCTTGAAGACTCCTCTCATCCCGCCCATAGACTGTTTTCTCTTTTGCCCTCCTGCAGGTGTTTCAGGACCAGGACCAGTCGAATAAAGAACAACTTTTTTCCTAGAGCTGTCTCTTTACTGCCCCTCGCTGATACACTACCACATTTCCCCCCACACCTCACACTTTTAGAGCTGTCTCTTTACTGAACTCTGCTCCTCGCTGATACACTACCACATTCCCCCCCCACACACTTTGTTATTGCACTAATGGACTGTTTACACAAACCTATGCTCATTTGCACACTGCTCTCTTTGTATTGCTGCTCACCATTAACTTATTACCATTGTATATATACTCGTTTTCTGTTTATAGTTATAGCAATATATTATGTTCACATCCTTCTGTAAATTTCTGTTTATAGTAATAGGCATCTGTAAAACATGTTCATAGTACATATATACTCATCTGTATATTGTATTCATAGTACATATATATTCATATTCAAAGTACATATACATCTGTAAATTACAGTTTATAGTCCTATATTACCTTATAACTTATGTATATCATGTAACACTGTATATCCTGCACTTGCTGTTATTGCACTCTGGTTAGTCCCAAACTGCATTTCTTTGCCTTGTACTTGTACATGTGTAATGACAATAAAGTTGAATCTAATATAATAACTGTTCATATAGAGAAGCATATTTTTATGGAAAACCGTTGAAAAAAGTGCAATAAGTGAACGAAAAAGTTTTATGATTTCCATGTTTGGCAAAAATATGTTGTTTTTTTTCCATATAAATATGTAATAACTTGGTAAAATCTGAAATTATATAAACAAAGGAATAATTTAATGAAAACTGTTAAAAAAAATGTGAAATAAATCAATAAAAAAAGTGAAATGACAAGTTTTTGACATTTATTGTGAAAAATGACTTTTCATTAGCATCATTTAACTAAAAGCCATTTAAAATAGCAAACATTCAATGCAAAACGTGATTTGACAAACAATGTTTTGTAGATAGACTTTTTTAAAAAATAAAATATGTATTGTTTTGATAAACTATATAATTTTCTATTCATAATCATAAATTCATTAACAAAAAAAGTTAACCTTTACCATAAAAATGAGTAATTGTGGATCATGATCCATATGATCATGGAAAACTTTTAAAAAAATGCCAGAGTGACTTGGGGCCGCCTTCCCGTGGGCTCACCACCTGCAGGAGGGACCGTAAGGGACGGTGCTGTGAGGATTGGGCAGCAGTATACATTTTAATTTTCATAATCATACTTTCAAAAAAACTCATAAAAACTGCAAAAAGTGAGTTAAAATGGTTAGAAAGACATTATTACCCAAAAACGTAACAAAAGCACTTTTTTGGCAAAACCTTCTACGTGCTGTCAAGAATGAGTTTCTTATACACTGAAAATGCGATTCCGCAAGTCTCAGGCTTCTAGGACGAAGAGAAAGCGGTTTTTTGAACCAAGCGTATTTGCACAAAAAGCATGCACTTGCCCATTAGTATTTTACATGTTTATGATGAGATAAAATATTAGAAAACAATTTCTGCCCCAAATATGACATTTTTCATATAAATATTATTGGTTTTTCAAAAAGTATACATTTTAATTTTCATAATCATACTTTCAAAAAAACTCATAAAAACTGCAAAAAGTGAGTAAAAATTGGTTAGAAAGTCATAATTAATCGAAAACGTAACAACAGCACATATTTGGCAAAGCCTTCTAGGTGCTGCCAAGAATGAGTTTCTTATACACTGAAAATGCGATTCCGCAAGTCTCAGGCTTCTAGGACGAAGAGAAAGCGGTTTTTTGAACCAAGCGTATTTGCACAAACAGCATACACTTGCCCATTAGTATTTTACATATTTTTGATGAGATTTGATATAACAAAACATTTTCTGAACAAAATTTGACATTTGTCATATAATATTATAGTTATTTCAAAAAATTTTAATTTTCATATTTATTATTATAATTTCATAAATACTGCAAAAAGTGAATAAAAATTGGTTAGAAAGTCATAATTAATCGAAAACGTAACAACAGCACATATTTGGCAAAGCCTTCTACGTGCTGCCAAAAATGAGTTTCTTATACACTGAAAATGCGATTCCTCAAGTCTCAGGCTTCTAGGACGAAGAGAAAGCGGTTTTTTGAACCAAGCGAATTTGCACAAACAGCATGCACTTGGCCATTAGTATTTTACATGTTTATAATGAGAAAAAAATGTGAAAATAATTTCTGCCCAAAATATGACTTTTTTCATATAAATATTATTGGTTTTTCAAAAAGTATACATTTTAATTTTCATTATCATACTTTCAAAAAAAACTCATAAAAACTGCAAAAAGTGAGTAAAAATGGTTAGAAAGACATTATTACGCAAAAACGTAACAAAAGCACTTATTTGGCAAAACCTTCTACGTGCTGTCAAGAATGAGTTTCTTATACACTGAAAATGCGATTCCGCAAGTCTCAGGCTTCTAGGACGAAGAGAAAGCGGTTTTTTCAACCAAGCGTATTTGCACAAAAAGCATGCACTTGCCCATTATTATATTACATGCTTATGATGAGATTTGATAAACCAAAACAGTTTCTGACCAAAATATGGCATTTGTCATATAAATATTATAGTTATTTCAAAAATTTGAATTTTCATATTTATAATTATAATTTCATAAAAACTGCAAAAAGTGAGTGAAAAATGGTTAGATAAACAAAATGAATCAAAAACGTAACAGCACATATTTGGCAAAGCCTTCTACGTGCTGTCAAGAATGAATTTCTTACATGACAATGACCCGAAGCACACAGCCAGGATAACCAAGGAGTGGCTCTGTAAGAAGCATATCAAGGTTCTGGCGTGGCCTAGCCCGTCTCCAGACCTAAACCCAATAGAGAATCTTTGGAGGGAGCTCAAACTCCGTGTTTCTCAGCGACAGGCCAGAAACCTGACTGATCTAGAGAAGATCTGTGTGGAGGAGTGGGCCAAAATCCCTCCTGCAGTGTGTGCAAACCTGGTGAAAAACTACAGGAAACGTTTGACCTCTGTAATTGCAAACAAAGGCTACTGTACCAAATATTAACATTGACTTTCTCAGGTGTTCAAATACTTATTTGCAGCTGTAGCATACAAATAAATAGTTTAAAAATCATATATTGTGTTTTCTGGATTTTTCTTTTAGATTATGTCTCTCACAGTGGACATGCACCTACAATGACAATTTCAGACCCCTCCATGATTTCTAAGTGGGAGAACTTGCAAAATAGCAGGGTGTTCAAATACTTATTTTCCTCACTGTATATATATATATATATATATATATATGCCATTGTTTTAGAAAAAAAGATTCACTAATCAATAATCTAATCTACATAAGGTTAGCTCCAGATAGAAATTTATAACGGTAAAATTGTATTTTTAATGAGAAGAAATAAATATATAACTGACCTGTTATAACCCACCTGGAGCCGGTAGATCCTGTAATTCCTATATTTGGACAATTAAGGTAAGCGGTGTTTAAAATTTTCTTCTGAAATGGGCATTTTCTCAGGCTCCTTTGTTCTGTCCATTAACTCCAAATTTCCTTTGATTATTATTACTCATTAAACTCATGATTATTTAGTGTTGTAGTTGGCGGAGGTCATTTTCAACTAATTTGTAGACAACTGTATCTAATGATTATTTTTTACAAAAAGTTACAAATCTAACGAGTTATAAATCTTTGTTGGCAAATATATTTTTTTCTTTGTATATTAACTAATTCTTTTGGCTGTATTTATTCTATATGAGTAACCTACTGTGTAGTTTTATTCATACCAAAATGTCGTATTTTATAAGCTCAGTAAAAAGTATTTTGCATCCTAGCACTTCTACAACTACAACTACAAAGAGCCATGAGAAGTAACAAATCATCTAGAGTACAAGTACCTGAAATCTATACTTTAGTACAGTACAGTACTTAGCCTTACAATAACACACTTTATTTTCATCACTGACTGGTTGTTTTTCTATGTATGTGAAAATAGAGACTACACTTTGGTTATATTTATAAAATGACAAAAAGCTGATTTTATTACACACTTTAGATTCAGGGTTAAGGTCACTGGTTCACTGTCAAGAAAAAAAGGTTTTTACATTACAGTTCATCATCAGAATTTTCAAAGTCACTGTCACTGTCATAGTCATCAGCTGACGATTTGTTTTAAAAGTTGATGTTCAAGCACAGAGTTTCTGTGTTTTGGAACCATTATGTTGTATTTCTCCACAACCGATGTAAGAATCCCCTTCTCTTCCCTGATCTTGCGGCGGATCCTGGCACGACCTTTGTTGCCATCTGTATCTTTATAGAGACGCTGGGAACGCCTCTTGATACTCGCCACCAGCACCAATTCTGCTGGCCAAATCATCAACATCACTTGTGGTTGTTGCTGAGAAGAAACTACAACAAGAGTAACAATTACAATTAATTACAACTAAATGTATTACTAGAAACATAAATATACACAGTATACACACACACTAGTCATTTTCTCACCGTCTGCCCACGTCTTGACCCAGTCTTCCAATTGGCTCACTGTCACTGTCAGGTCGATCTTCATGCACTCTAGGTTTTGCAACTGGCTTTGCAGAGCTTTCGTGGTCTGAAATGACAAGAAATCTCAGATAGTATAAAAACAAACAAATCTTTAAAATATAGGGTTAATTAAAAAAGAAAACTCCAGCCAAGTCACAAGTATTATATTCACAATCAACTTGGATAACTCACGGTCACTGACTCATTCCATGACAATGCTTGAGAACTGAAGCAATGCGTCATGATATCGGTTCATTCGTTTTGAATAACCCTGTACAGCTTAAAAAATTAATGACATTCATTACTAAGCATCTAGAACTAATTCTACTGATTCTATCTTACCTTCTGATATCGGCGGCTCAGTGCGGTGGCCAAATTGTTGAACTTTTGTTGATTCCAGTGCATAGCCATGAGAGTCAGCATGTCTGTGCGTCCTGCAAACACAGAAAATATCATGGTAACATATTCCCCCTGTAATGATGTAACAAGTGCAGTAGAAGGTCATTTTACCTGCTTTAGACATGTGTTTTGTGGTCACTGCAATCCTGGGGAGGAAAGCATTGCACTGTTCCACCTCCTCTCCTAGTGTTAAACCAGCCCCATCCTGATATGCTCCACTCCATTTTACCTGATTAGGAATGAAAAATAATAGTATAATGCTGAGAACGGCAAAAAATCCCCCCCCGTACATATTTAACGCACAGAGTAGCACTCCATGCCGACACACCGCAAGCTCCAGTCCCTCCTTGTCTACCTTGCTAGCAGATCTTTGGGAAGTCTCTCTGGCTGCTGACCACTCGCCTCCACAAACACCTCTTCCACTGTCCTATAATATAGAAAATAGTTGATGAAAATAAGACTCTCGTTAACAAAATTTGTAGTTGGAGGCAATTGTACTCCTGAATAAAGTCTAATCATCTGCGATTTTACAGTACATGTTTGGATGCCTCGTGAATGTAGTCCACAAATCTTGTCAGATCTTCATCCTTAGCTATAAAGACGTCTTCAAAGATGGCCTGTTCTTCAGATCTATACAAAAAACCCCAAAAAAAACAGGTACACAAAAGTTAGATACATTGTAATCTAATTTAACTTTACTGTGCACATTAAAGGATATTTTTTCTTATTAATATTGTTTCAACAGCATTATGCACAGTTTTGGTTTACCTAGCTGCATTCTTGAAACGGTAAAACTTGCGGTTTCCATCTACTGAAACTGCCAGAATATCTGGGGTGCATGCAGGACAGATGAAAGGCTGATTTGCAGATTTTGTGCACCTCAAAACGGACAGCCTCCCACTCAAAAAAGCTTTTCTGAAAACTGTCTGTGGAGATCTTGCCAGTCTATAAAAAGTAAGGAAATCAACAGATAATAATGTAAAACAAATGCATTAGCATCAAACACCTTTCAACCCAGAATACAGAAAGAACCAATACTGTAGGATAAATAAATGTAATACTCACACGACCAAAGCGGACAGTTCGCTGATCCAGCATTCTTGAAAAAGCTTGGCAGGACAGTTCGGGTGCTGCTATCTTCATTTCTTCAAATGAAAAAAAGACATCTGTGGCATAAATTGTGTTCAGGGTCACAGGCCAGTAGTCACCTGATTTAGCTCGACCACTCCAGCAGCCCAAGTGGCTTGGCATGTCCACAACTCAACTCAGGCATGCTTAGATCATATCGTCCTGAAAAAAATAAAAAACATTTCCACTTTAAAGTAAACCTTAAATGATTAATCAGGTCTTGGATTATTTCAACCTTTTTTTACATGACTTTGTATACTTGTTAAACATTACTCAAAAGTCATCAGTAGATCTTACATACAGACCTGTGCCAAACCTATGGAGGTAGAGCATGTATAGATTTTTATCTTCACACACTTACCATTCATTGTGATCACAGCAACAGTATTCCCTGGGCTGACCCTCAATGACTCTGGTGAACAACCGCAAATTTTGTCAGGAACCTCCACGGGCACATGGCGCACTGAACAAGATTGAACGTGAATTAAGATCATTTGGATTGACTGAGTAATATAACATTGGAACGATTCTACGGTATTGCAGTGCATTGCCAAAAAAGTATACAGAGATGCTCAAAAAGCTGACTGACATGAAGTGTACACATAAATTCAATATCAAACAACAAGAGACAAAAAGGCATATTTAAATAGTAACGCTTATGAGGACTAACAATTCCTAGAATAATATTTATGTTGTCCAGACACAAAGGAGAACTTACCACAATGGGAAAGAGCCTTAACTACAACAAAAGTTATGGAGGCAATGGCTGGTAAAATCCAGGAGTCATGGCATCTCGGTTATGGAGAACATGTCTGGTGTACATGATGACATCACATTCAGCACAAAAGAAGGGGCGTGGTCGACAGTCACAACACCGGACAGCAGCTGGATTGCTTCCACACAGTTGGCAGATGCGTGTTACCACATTTTCTCGTGCCACAGCCGTGTTCACCAGGCGGGGTCTCTCTGCCCTCCACTTCTCTAAAATAAGACTTTGTCTTGTACTCCAGTTTGAGGAAACTAGAAGAGGATCTCTTGAGGTTCCAAGAGCTGATGCATCATCATCTAAAGAATCGCTCAGTGAGTGCTGGAGATCTTGCATGAAACACTCTATTAAAATAGTATGGAATATTAAACATACACACATACACACATTATGTGTATATATATAATGTAATTTACAGAATGAAGTACACACCAACATTCTCTGGAGAAAAGGTCACCTTACAGTTAGTGTCAGGAGCACTGATGTGAGGATCAGTTTTCCGAATGTGATCCACATAAAAACAATAAAGAACAACATTCCGAACATTTACAACTTGTCCCACAATTTTATCTCCCTTATTACCAGCATAAAATGGTCTAAGCTCACTGTTTAACATTTAGTCGAGAGGACTAGAAGACTTTTTATTTCCCAAACCTAAATGTAGACATTTCAATTGCTTGCAGTTATTGTCTATAGGTTGTCAAATAGATGAGGATAGCAAAAAAAAAATGCTTGCTGTAGAAGCAGATAATAAAAAAACAAGCTGGTTGGCCACTGACAACACACTCAGAACAAACTGCTTCGAACAAATTTTACCAAGACCAATCATTTAGTGAAGCTTATACTTCTTTACACAAATACAATTTAGTTCCATGTTAAAAATGTGCTTCTGAAAATAAAAAAAACGTGCTTCTGGTTTGATTGTTTCCATCATATTCCTTGTTTGATACATTCATAAGTGCCTAAACAATCCAGATATTCAATATATCTTGAATGAGAAATTATACTGACCCTCGTTTGACTGATTCCTGCTTGATCTTGGTCTTGCATAGACAATAATTCCATTACTGTCTCTCTTTCTCCAATGTACCCTTGGTTCAGGTGTTTTTACTGGTGCTGCTTCCTCCTTTCCCTGCAGCTCTTGAAGTAAGTCATCAAGACTTTGGAGCTCATCATTGATTTCTTGATGTCCAACCAGGTTATCCAGCAGCATAAACTGTTCTTGTAGTTCTGAATCACTCATGGTGAGGGGCAAAAACAGAAACAGACAGAAAGACAGACAGATACAACAACAAGAACAGATGTAAACAGTGAGAGAGAAAGAGACAGAGAGAGAGGGTGAGAGGGAGAGAGAGAGAGAGAGAGAGAGAGAGAGAGAGAGAGAGAAAATGAGAGAGAGAGAGAGAGAGAGAGAGAGAGAGAGAGAGAGAGAGAGAGAGAGAGAGAGAGAGAGAGGAGGATAACAAGACAGACTTGGCTCTTAAAAGTGCCTTTTGCTATTTTGTGTGTGTATGTGTGTGTGTGTGTGTGTGTGTGTGTGTGTGTGTGTGTGTGTGTGTGTGTGTGTGTGTGTGGTGAGGGGATTAAAATAAAAGAGGAATGTTGGTAGCTGGCAAATCTGAAAGACCTAATGAGACAAAAAAAGAAAGATTTAGAATTCAGAATTGAATACCTTACATTTTTACCATTATTTTCTTCATCAGTGTTGGCAGATTGGGCAGTTTGTGATGGTTTTAAGTTGTACTATGTGGGATGAAATGAGATTAGACAGGTGGGATTTTGTTATTTCTGATGTGCCAAATGACAGACATGGAAAATAGTTTACAACGTAGTTACAACCTAACCTTCTTTAGACAAGAACACTTAATTTGCTTAATTATATTGTAAATATGCCTTGCTCAAGGGCTCACCAGTGGCAGCTTGGCAGTGCTGGGGCTTGAACCCCTGACTTTATGATCAGTAACCCAGAGCCTTAACCACTGGATCAGCACTGCCGTTATTTGCTAAGATTAGGTTATTGCTAAGATTTGTGCATTTACTAGAGTTTTTTGTGTGTATTTGGGAACAATTACTGGAAAACACACCAATCTGGCAACACTGTTCCTCATCTGAACATTTATAAATGGCTAAGGTATTAAAGTGCTACTGTCAGTTTGGTAACTTAAAACACACAATTTCCAAATATCATACAATCTCCTCTATTTCCTTGCATGATTAAATAAGGAAAAACAAACAAACAAACTTGAATGTAATTAGCTATCTTAGCCTGCCTACTACACATTTGGTGCAGCAAGTTATATTTTTATAATGTCTGCTGTGATTTACTGCATTCAGTAAACGGCTTCCCTTTCACTTCTACAGCTTCTAAACACAACTTCTTGACCTGATTGAACAGTTTTTGTCCCGGAAATTGTAGGGATTGTTCCCAATTATATTAATGAACTGTTCTATTTACCGAGTGGAAAATCGCAATGGAGCATAGGATACAATGACGTCAGCGCGACTGATTAATTTATTAATAAATAAATGAATAAATAAATAAATAAGACAAGTCCTAATAAATAAATAAATAAATAAATAAATAAATAAATAAATAAATAAATAAGAAAAGTCCTAATAAATAAATAAATAAATAAATAATTAAACGTGGTGAGGGAAGACATGCGTTGGTGAGAAAGAGGCAGTTTTAGAGACGTGAATAAAAACATGACCTGGAATGAGTAGCCCTGCCATAATTAATTTATAGCAAGCTATTTTTTTTATTCTTATTTATCGTAGTCCCGATCCCGTTCATAACACAAATCAGACTGCAGTCTGATTCCCCAACACGTCAAATTTCAACAACGCAGGTTCCGGTTCAGAGATCTACAGAAGTCTATGGGAATCCCTGCACGTTGAAAAATGACGCTAAAAGGAATACCCAGTGCGTCAAAGGGGATTCCAGGGGATCCTGACCAAGCGTCCATATGTGACGAGTTGGGAGTGAGAACGTGTTGGATGCAGCGTGTGGTGTAAATGTGCATAATCGAGGGGAGAGAGAGAGAGAGAGACTCCGATGATCTTCTCAGCTGTCCTCACTATCCTCTGTAGGGTCTTGCGGTCCGAGACGGTGCAGTTCCCAAACCAGGCAGTGATGCAGCTTCTCAAGATGCTCTCAATGGTCCCTCTGTAGAACATGGTCAGGATGGGGGGAGGGGGATGAGCTTTCCTCAGCCTTCTCAGGAAGTAGAGATGCTGCTGGGCTTTCTTGGTGATGGAGCTGGTGTTGAGCGACCAGGTGAGGTTGTCCGCCAGATGAACACCAAGGAATTTGGTGCTCTTGACGATCTCCACTGAGGATCCATCAATAATCAGTGGAGATTGGTCGCTCTGTGCTTTCCTGAAGTCCAAACCATCTCTTTCATTTTGTCGATGTTCAGAGACAGGTTGTTCGCTCCACACCAGGCAGTTAACCGTTGCTCTGTATGCTGACTCGTCGTTCTTGCTGATTAGACCCACCATGGTCGTGTCATTAGCAAACTTGATGATATGATTCAAACTGTGCATTGCTACACAGTCGTGAGTCAGCAAAGTGAACAGCAGTGGGCTGAGCACACAGCCCTTGGGGGCCCCAGTGCTCAGTGTGGTCAAACTGCATGGGGTCCAGGCAGGGTGAAAGCTGGGTCTTAATGTGCCTCATGACAAGCCTCTCGAAGCACTTCATCATAATGGGTGTGAGCGCGACGGGACGATAGTCATTTAAGCAGGAGACAGTAGATTTCTTCAGCACGGGAACGATAGTCGTTGCCTTGAAGCACGTGGGAACAATGTTACTGCTCAGGGAGATGTTGAAGATGTCAGTGAAGACATCCGCTAGCTGTTCTGCACATTCCCTGAGCACTCTGCCAGGAATGTTGTCAGATCCAGCAGACTTCCGTGAGTTTTTCTCACTTCAGCTGTGGTTAGACAGAGCACCTGGTCAGTGGAAGGAGGGATGGTCTTCCTCGCCTTCACGTTGTTCTGTACCTCAAACCGGGCGTAGAAGTCGTTCAGCGCATCTGGGAGGGAGGCGTCACGGTCACAAGCAGGTGATGTTGTCTTGTAGTTTGTGATCGCCTGGATGCCCTGCCACATGCGCCGGGTGTCTCCGCTGTCCTGGAAGTGGTCGTGGATTTTCTTTGCGTGTGCGCGCTTTGCCTCTTTGATGGGACAGGACAGTTTGGCACTTGCTGTTTTTTAGGCCGCCTTGTCCCCAGTTCTGAAAGCAGAGTCTCTTTGTTTCAGCAGCACACGCACATTTGCAGTCATTCACGGCTTCTGGTTGGAGCGTGTAGTGATTGTCTTGGAGATGGTCACATCATCAATGCACTTGCTGATGTAGCTGGTCACTGTTGATGTGTACTCCTCCAAGTTGATGGAATCGCCATTGGTTGCAGCCTCTCTAAACATGTCCCAGTCAGTGCACTCAAAACAGTCCTGAAAAGCAGAAGTAGCTCCTTCTGGCCAGGTTTTCACCTGTTTCAGAACCGGTTTAGAGCGTCTGATGAGCAGGCTGTATGCTGGAATTAACATAACAGAGCAGTGGTCTGAGTATCCGAGATGGGGCGGGGCTCCACACGATTCGCAAAATTGCAATAAGTGAACGAAAAAAAATTGATGAACCATGTTTTACATAAATATGACTTTCTCATATGAATGTGAAATTAATTGGTAAATATTGAAAGGAATAATTTCATGAAAAACTGAAAAAAAGTGCAAAAATTCAATAAAAATGTGATAAGTTTTACAAGATATTGTGAAATTATGACTTTTCATATTCATAAGCATCTTTGAAGTAAAAAGGATTAAAAAAATGCAAATGTTCATCGCAAAAACTGTTATGACAATCAATAGTTTGAAACAAATCTGACTGTTTTATAAAAAAAAATAAAAAATAGTTTTTATTGAAATATTACATTTCATATTCAGAACCATAATTTCATAAAAAAAAGTTAAATTTGAGTTATTGTGAAAATATGAATTTTTATATTCATAAGCATAATTTCATTAAAACCCATTAAAAAGTGCAATACGTAAACGAAAAACTTTAACATGACAAACCATGTTTTGACAAAATTATGACTTTTTGAATAAATATGAAATTAATTAGTAAAATATACATTTTCATATATAGAAGCATATTTTCATGGAAAACCGTTGAAAAAAAGTGCAATAAGTAAACAAAAAAGGATCCATGGCAAAATTATGACTTTTTTCATATGAATATCAAATCTTCTTCTTCTTCTTCTTCTTTCGGCTGCTCCCATTAGGGGTCGCCACAGCGGATCATCCGTCTCCATACCACCCTGTCCTCTATATCTGCCTCTTTCACACCAACTACCTGCATGTCTTCCCTCACCACATCCATGAACCTCCTCCTTGGCCTTCCTCTTTTCCTCCTACCTGGTGGCTCCATCTTCAGCATTTTTCTACCAATATAATTCATGTCCCTTCTCTGCACATGTCCAAACCATCTCAATCTCGCCTCCCTCACCTTGTCACCAAAACATCCTACATGTGCTGTCCCTCTAATAAACTCATTTCTAATCTTGTCCATCCTCGTCACTCCCAACGAAAACCTCAACATCTTCAGCTCTGCTACCTCCAGCTCCACCTCCTGTCTTTTACTCAATGCCACTGTCTCTAATCCATACAACATCGCAGGTCTCACCACAGTCCTATAAACTTTCCCTTTCATTCTTGCAGATACTTTTCTATCACAAATCACTCCTGTCACTCTTCTCCACCCACTCCACCCTGCCTGCACTCTTTTCTTCACTTCCCTAACACACTCTCCATTACTTTGCACTGTTGACCCCAGGTACCTGAACTCCTCCACCTTCTCCACCTCTTCTCCCTGCAACCGCATCACTCCACTGCCCTCCCTCTCATTCACACACATGTACTCTGTCTTACTCCTACTGACTTTCATTCCCCTTCTCTCCAGCGCATATCTTCACCTCTCCAGGGTCTTCTCAACCTGCTCTCTACTCTCACCACAAATCACAATATCATCTGCAAACATCATAGTCCAGGGAGACTCCTGTCTGACCTCGTCCGTCAACATGTCCATCACCACTGCAAACAGGAAAGGGCTCAGGGCCGATCCTTGATGCAGTCCAACCTTCACCCTGAACCAGTCTGTCGTACCTACTGCATACTTTACTGCCGTCACACTGTCCTCATACATGTCCTGCACCACCCTCACATACTTCTCTGACACACCTGACTTCCTCATACAATACCACAACTCCTCTCTCGGCACCCTGTCGTACGCTTTCTCTAAATCCACAAATACACAATGTAGCTCCTTCTGTCCTTCTCTATACTTCTCCATCAACATCCTCAAAGCAAATAAGGCATCTGTGGTGCTCTTCCTCGGCATGAAACCATACTGTTGCTCACAGATGGTCACCTCTTCTCTCAGCCTGGCTTCCACTACTCTTTCCCATAACTTCATGGTGTGACTGATCAACTTAATTCCCCTGTAGTTACTGCAGGTCTGCACATCTCCCCTATGCTTAAAGATCGGTACCAGCACACTCCTTCTCCATTCCTCAGGCATCCTCTCCCCTTCCAGAATCCTGTTAAACAATCTGGTTAAAAACTCCACTTCCATCTCTCCTCAACCGACTTTCCATTCTTCATCCTCTTAATCGCTGCTCTCACTTCCTCCTTACTAATCCTATCTACATCCTGCTTCACCAACTCCACATCCTCCAACCTTCTCTCTCTCTGATTTTCCTCATTCATCAGCTGCTCAAAATACTCCCTCCATCTTCTCAACACACTCTCCTCACTAGTCAACACATTTCCCTCTCCATCCTTTATTGCTCTAACTTGCAGTACATCCTTCCCAGCTCGGTCCCTCTGCTTGGCCAATCGGTATAAATCCTTTTCTCCTTCCTTAGTGTCCAACCTCTTATACAGTTCCTCATATGCCTTTTCCTTGGCTTTCGCCACATCCCTTTTAACCTGCTGCCGCATCTCCTTGTACTCCTGCCTACTTTTCTCATCACTCTGTCGATCCCACTTCTGTTTTGCCAACCTCTTTCCCCTAATGCTCCTCATTCCACCACCACGTCTCCTTGTCTTGCTTTCTATTTCCAGATGTCACACCAAGTACTTTTCTAGCTGCCTCCCTCATCACTCCTGCAGTAGTTGCCCAATCATCCGGCACCTCTTCACCACCACCAAGCCCCTGTCTGACCTCTTGCCTGAACCTCACACTACACTCTTCCTCCTTCAGTTCCCACCATCTTATTCTTCTTTCAAACCTTACTTTCCTCCTCTTCTTCTTCGCCTCCAAAACCATCCTACAGACCACCATCCGATGCTGTCTAGCTACACTGACCCCCGCCAACACCTTACAGTCTCCAATCTTCTTCAGGTTGCATCTCCTACACAGAAGATAATCCACCTGTGTGCACCTTCCTCCACTCTTATACGTCACCCTATGATCCTCCTTCTTCCTAAAATACGTGTTTACCACTGCCATTTCCATCCTTTTAGCAAAATCTACCACCATCTGCCCTTCCACATTCCTCTCCTTAAAACCATGCCTACCCATCACCTCCTCATCACCTCTGTTCCCTTCACCTACATGCCCATTAAAGTCTGCCCCAATCACCAATCGTTCTTTCCTAGGTACACCATCTACCACTTCATCTAATTCACTCCAGAATCTTTCCTTCTCCTCCATCTCACAGCCAACTTGTGGAGCATAGGCACTGATGACATTTATCATCATCCCTTCAACTTCCACCTTCACGATCATCACCCTATCAGAAACTCTCCTCACCTCCACTACACTCTTACTGTACTCTTCCTTCAGAATCACCCGTACACCATTTCTCTTCCCATCCACACCATGATAAAACAGTTTAAACCCACCTCCAATGTTCCTGGCCTTACTCCCTTTCCACTTGGTCTCCTGAACACACAACACATCTACCTTTCTCCTCTCCATCATATCAGCTATCTCTCTCCCTTTACCCGTCATAGTACCAACATTTAAAGTACCAACCCGAACCTCTACTCTCCTACACTGCTCCTTTTCCTGCCGTCTCTGTAGACGCCTTCCTCCTCTCCTTCTCCTTCTTCGGCCAACAGTAGCCCAATTTCCACCGGTACCCTGTCGGCTAACGATACCTGTGGCGGTCGTTGTTAACCCGGGCCTCGACCGATCCGGTATGAAATTCTCATTTGTGATCCGCATATTTGATTTGGCACATGTTTTACGCTGGGTGCCCTTCCTAACGCAACCCTCCCCATTTACCCGGGCTTGGGACCGGCACTAAGAGTACACTAGCTTGTGCCCCCCTAATGGCTGGGTTGGTTGAATGAATGAATGAATGAGTTTATTTTTACTTAATCAGGGACAATGCACAGAGAACATTAGTCTAAGAAAGAAGAGATGTCATGTGCCAGGTTATAGCAAAAAAAATGTTAATTTCCACCTGCAGTCCCTAGACAGATGTTACATTTGCAAAAGGTCATGAAATACATACAGTACCATAAATGGAAACTAACATCAATAAAATCACTAAAAACACTCTCCACTTCATAATTTAACGGAAGTTATACAAGAAAAACCTTACTTCACTCACATCATAAAAACACTCTCCACTTCATGAATCTAGCACTCACTCACTCACAGTCTACATTGTTCATATCACAGTCATTTAGTGCTTACAAGTTTGCTTTGCTAATAGCCACTGTTTGGTCAGGTGTGTAAATGTGCTATAGTTTGTACATAAAATAATATCATTTGGAAGAGTGTTCCAAAGGCTTGCTGCTTTATAAACGAACGAATGTTGACCATAAGTGGTTCTGCATCTTGGAACGCTGCACTCTCCTCTGACTGTCGACCATGTGGCTCTATTAAGTCCATCTGAATTAAGTGTGACAAATTTTCTCAATTAGGGTTCATGACAAATGGTTTGAAAACAATGGTTTTTTTTTATAAGAATATGATTGTTATTGGGAAAATATGATGTTAATATTCATAAGCAAATTTTCATTAAGAACCGTTCAAAACTGCAATAAGTAAACAAAAAATGTGTCATGACAAATTATGGTTGGACAAAAATATGACGTTTTTCATAAAAAATTAAAATAAATTATATTCATAAACATAATTTTACATAATACATAAAAGAAAAAACCTAACAAAAGATGTTTGGCAAAAATAAGACAATTTTTCATAAAAAGATTCTTTTTAAACCATGATTTTTCATATTTAGAAGCATAATTTAATAGAAAAAAAAGAAAATTGCAATAAGTGAACGAAAAAAATAAACAGACATAAAAAATATTTTTGGACAATTTTTTCACACTGTGAGTTTTGACAGTTATTGATTTATCATATTCATAAGCATAGTTTATTTTTATTGAAAACAAACTTAAAAAATTGCAATAAGTGAACAACAAACTTGACATGTTTTGACAAAAAATTGCGTTTATATTAAAACTATGAGTTATGAAAATATTGTTTTTATAAAAGTAAAATTTCATGAAAATTCATCACAAAAACAATACGTAAAAGAAAAACCAACAAAATATAAAAAATTTTAAATAAATATTTTAGATATTGCAAAAAAAAATGGGTTAAAAAGACATACACAAACATGCATGCACTTGCCCATTGGCAAAGCCTTCTACGTGCTGTCAAGAATGAGCTTCTTAAGTGCTGAAAATGCGATTCCGCAGTCCTATAAACTTTCCCTTTCATTCTTGCAGATACCCTACTATCACAAATCACTCCTGTCACTCTTCTCCACCCACCCCACCCTGCCTGCACTCTTTTCTTTACTTCCCTAACACACTCTCCATTACTTTGCAGTGTTGACCCCAGGTACCTGAAAACTATTTCCAGATGTCACACCAAGTACTTTTCTAGCTGCCATCCTCATCACTCATGCAGTAGTTGCCCAATCATCCAGCACCTCTTCACCACCACCGAGCCCCTGTCTGACCTCTTCCGTGAACCTCACACTACACACTTCCTCCTTCAGCTTCCACCATCTTATTCTTCTTTCAGTCCTCACTCTCCTCCTCTTCTTCTTCGCCTCCAAAACCATCCTACAGACCACCGTCCTATACTGTCTAGCTACTCTGTCCCCCGCCAACACCTTACAGTCTCCAATCTCCTTCAGGTTGCATCTCCTGCATAGAACATAGTCCACCTGTGTGCACCTTCCTCCACTCTTATACGTCACCCTATGATCCTCCTTCTTCTTAAAATAAGTGTTCACCACTGCCATTTCCACCTTAACAAACGATGTTCCCTTCACCTACATGCCCATTAAAGTCTGCCCCAATCATCAATCGTTCTTTCCTAGATACACCATCTACCACTTCATCTAATTCACCCCAGAATCTTTCCTTCTCCTCCATCTCACAGCCGACTTGTGGAGCATAGGCACGGATGACATTTATCATCATCCCTTCAACTTCCAGCTTCACGTTCATCACCCTATCAGAAACTCTCTTCACCTCCACTACACTCTTACTATACTCTTCCTTCAGAATCACCCCTACACCATTTCTCTTTTCATCCAAACCATGATAGAACAGTTTAAACCCACCTCCAATGTTCCAGGCCTTACTCCCTTTCCACTTGGTCTCCTAAACACAAAACATATCTACCTTTCTCCTCTCCATCATATCAGCTATCTCTCTCCCTTTACCAGTCATAGTACCAACATTTAAAGTACCAACCCCAACCTCCACTCTCCTACACTTCTCTTTTTCCTGCTGTCTCTGTAGACATCTTCCTCCTCTCATTCCCCTCCTTTGGCCAACAGTAGCCCAAATTCCACCGGTACCCTGTCGGCTAACGATACCTGTGGCGGTCGTTGTTAACCCGGGCCTCGACCGATGGGGTATAAAATTCTCATTTGTGATCCGCATATTTGATTTGGCACGTTTTTACGCTGGATGCCCTTCCTAACGCAACCCTCCCCATTTACCCGGGCTTGGCACTGGCACTAAAAGTGCACTGGCATGTGCATCTATAATGGCTGGGTTAGTCAATATGAAAATATGAATTTTAATATTCAGAAGCATATGTTCATGGAAAAACCTTTTAAAGGTTTTTCCATGAACATATTCAGAAGCATATGTTCATGGAAAAACCTTTAAAAGGTGGCATAAAGAAACAAATAAGTAACCATATAAATCAAGTTTCGATAAAAACGACATTTTCAGTGAAAATGTGATATTGTGAAAATATGAATTTTCATATTTATAAGCATCATTTAATAAAAAAACCGTTTGCAAAAGTGCAATATGCAATCAAAAAACTTACATTAAAAACCATGGTCTGAGAAAAATATAATTATAAATATAATTATAAATTTTCATATTCATCAAAAAAAATTTCATGATAAAATGTTAAAAAGTGCTAAATTCAATGAAAAATGTGTAATGACAAATCAAGTATTTACAAGTTAAATTTGAAATGATTCATATTCATTAGTATATTTTCTTTAAAAAACATTAAAAAGTGCAAATATTCATTGCAAAAACTGATATATAATAGGTTGAAACAAATCTGACTTTCTTTTATAAAAAAAACATTTTTGTTGTTATTAAAATATTACATTTCATATTCATAACCATAATTTTATTGAAAAAAAAGTTAACTTTTCCTAAAAATATGTTATTGTGAATATATAAATTTTCTTATTCATTAGCATAGTTTCATTAAAAACCATTAAAAAGTGCAATATGTTAGCGAAAAACTTACATGAAAAAGCATGGTTTGAGAGAAAAATACCTATTTTAATAAAAAATATTAAATTAATTGGTAAATTAATTCATAGAAATAATTTCATGAAAAACTGTTAAAAAGTGCAAAACTGCAGTGAATAACGTGATTGACAAATTAAGTTTTTACAAGTTATTGTGAAAAATTTGACTTTTCATATTCATAAGCATCATTTAACTAAAAACGTTAAAATGCAAAAAAATAAATGCAAAACGTGATGACAAACAATAGTTTGAAAAAATTTTTTTTATAAAAAATTGTTTTTATTAAAATATTACATTTCATATTCATAATCATAATTTCATAAAAAAACACGTTATGCTTTACCATAAAAAATTTGCTGTTGTGAAAATATGAATTTTCAGATTTCTAAGCATAATTTAATTTAAAAAACGTTAAAAAGTGCAAGACAAAAACAAAAAATGTTATATGACAAATGGTGTTTTGAAAACTATGACTTTTTTTTAAGAGAATATGATTGTTATTGGGAGAATATCAATTTGCATATTCATAAGCAAATTTTCATTTAAAAAAACAATTGAAATTTGCAATAAGTAAACGAAAAATGTGTCTATCGTTGGACAAAAATATGCTGTACACTTTTGGGGAACAACCTCCTTCCCTCAGTTAGTGCATTGAAGATGGGTCGAGGCTGGGTCTTCCAACTTGACAATGACCCGAAGCACACAGCCAGGATAACCAAGGAGTGGCTCCGTAAGAAGCATATCAAGGTTCTGGCATGGCCTAGCCAGTCTCCAGACCTAAACCCAATAGAGAATGTTTGGAGGGAGCTCAAACTTTGTGTTACTCAGCGACAGGCCAGAGACCTGACTGATCTAGAGAAGATCTGTGTGGAGGAGTGGGCCAAAATCCCTCCTGCAGTGTGTGCAAACCTAGTGAAAAACTACAGGAAAAGTTTGACCTCTGTAATTGCAAACAAAGGCTACTGTACCAAATATTAACATTGACTTTCTGAGGTGTTCAAATACTTATTTGCAGCTGTATAATACAAATAAATAGTTTAAAAATCATATATTGTGATTTCTGGATTTCTGTTCAAATACTTATTTTCCTCACTGTACACTGATTCTAAATATGCTTATGGTGTTGTGCCGAAACATGGAAGCAAAGACACTTGAAACAGTTGATGGAAAGCCCATAGCTCAGTTTAATCTCATAAGCGACCTCTTAAATGCTGTTCAACTCCCTGCCAAAATGGCCATAGTTAAGGTTAAAGGACATGCCACAGGTGATTCAGGGGAAATTCTGGTAAATATAGTTGGGAAAAGGATCCTAGCTAGGTTTGGTATTCCTAGTGTGATTGAAAGTGATAACGACACACCTTTTGCTTCTAAAGTAACACACATTTTTGGCTAAAAGCTTAGCAATTAATTGGCATTTTAATATTCCCTATCACCCACAGTCGGCCTTTCCCGACCCCATTGATCAGGATACGCACTGGCATTTCTTTCATCAGAGCTTCGTAGTTCCTAAGGAAAACCTCTCCAAGCATTAAGTTTTGTTTGGGCATGATAAAAATCAAACAAAAGTGCAAATGTTCATAGCAAAAACTGTTATGACAAACAATGGTTTGAAACAAATCTGACTTTTTTTAAGAAAAAAAAAATTCATTTTTATAACCATAATGTCATAAAAAACTAACTTTTTCATAAAATATGAGTTATTGTGAAAATATGAGTTTTTATAGCATAATTTTATTAAAAACCATTAAACAAAAAACGTTCACATGACAAACCATGGTTTAACAAAATTATGACATTTTACATTAATATGCAATTAATTAGTAAAATATAACTCTATCAAACGCTGTTATTGTTGAGAGTCATTGTTCATCTAACCTGGAGTTTCTCATGGTTAAATGTAGACTGCTTTATCTACAGCGGGAGTACACTTCCACCATTATTACAGCAGCTTACATTTCCCCTGATGCTGATGCCAGGCTTGCTATGAAAGAACTTTATGCGGCCATCAGTAAACAACAGATTGTTCACCCGGAAGCTGTGTTTATTGTTGCGGAAGATTTTAATCACTCAAACTTAAAGGCCGTGCTCCCAAAATTTCTTCAGCATGTTTCATGTTACACCAGAAGGAAAAAAACATTAGACCATGTATACACAAACATGGCTGGAGCTTACGTTGCGACCCCCCTCCCCCACCTGGGACAGTCAGGTCACCTTTCTTTGTTCCTCACCCCCAAATATGCACCCCTCATCGATCGAGTGAAGCCATCAGTGAGAACCATCAAGGTGTGGCCCGCAGAGGCAGATGTCACACTTCAGGAAAAAGTTTTTACACACAGACTAGAGTTCATTTGCTTCTCAGGCCACCAGTGACACTCACACAGACATCGACTGCTACAACTCTTCTGTACTGGATTACTTCAGTTCGACCATAGACAGTGTTACTACCCAGAAACAGATCATCACATACCCAAATCAGAAGCCATGGATGAACAAGGAGGTGCGCCTCCTGCTGAAGGCACGCACTACTCAGACACTCAGGCCTACAGCACACATCCAGAGCTAACCTGAAGAGGGACATCAAAAAGGCCAAGCAATGTTACAAGCTAAAGATAGAGGAGCATTTTTTCAACTCTGCCCCTCGACGCATGTGGCAAGGCATCCAGGCGATCGGTGATTACAAATCCTCCCACTCCACCCCCGCTGCCACAGATGTCCTCTTCTTGAATGAGCTTAATGTCTTTTATGCTCACTTTGAGAGAGACAACAAAGAAACTGCCACAAAGTTCAAACTCTCGGCTGATCACTCTCCAATCACACTCTCCTGCACAGATGTCTGCAATGCACTGAGCCGGGTCAGCGCACACAAAGCCGCTGGACCAGACAACATCCCTGGACGCGTACTCAGGGCATGTGATGAGCAGCTCGCTGGGGTCTTTACTGACATCTTCCACCTGTCTCTTGCCCAAGCAGCTGTTCCCACAGGCTTTAAATGCACCTCCATTGTGCCATTACCAAAACACTTCAACCCAACATGCCTGAACAACTACCGCCCTGTAGCACTGACACTCATTGTCATGAAGTGCTTTGAGCGGCTGGCCCTGGCACACCTGAAGGACTCTTTGCCATCCACATTAGACCCTCACCAGTTTGCCTACCGCAGCAATAGGAGCACAGAAGATGCAGTTTCCATGGCACTGCACTCTGTGCTCACACACTTGGACAATAAGAACACTTACGCACGTATGCTGTTTGTTGACTTCAGCTCAGCATTTAATACCATCATTCCATCCAAGTTAATAGCCAAACTTGCAGATCTGGGCATTAACACCTCCACCTGCAACTGGATCTGGGACTTTCTGACCAACAGACCCCAGCAGGTACGATCTGGCTCTATCTGCTCCAACACCATCACACTCAACACCACAGGGCTGTGTGCTGAGACCATTCCTCTACTCCCTCTTCACCTCCGACTGCAGGCCTGTGAATGGATCCAACTCCATCATCAAGTTTGCAGATGACACTAATGTGATTGGTGATTGGACTTCATATAAGATTGGACTTCATGAAAGAGTCAAGAGGCACACAATGACACCACCCACATCAATGGGATGGCTGTTGAGCGCGTCTCCAGTTTCAAGTTCCTGGGGATCCACATCTCGGCGGACTTGTCCTGGACTACCAACACCTCCAGCCTGGTGAAGAAGGCTCACCTGCGTCTCTTTTTCCTGAGGACACTAAAGAAAAATCAGCTCTCCTCGGATATCCTGGCGCAATAGAAAGCATCCTGACCAACTGTGCACAAGGCACTGCAGCGTGTGGTGAAAACTACCCAGCGCATCACAGGGACTTTACTTTTTTCCAGCCATGGTGGACATCCAAAAGAAACGCTGTCTGTGTCGAGCTCGCAGCATTCTTGAAGACTCCTCTCATCCCGCCCATAGACTGTTTTCTCTTTTGCCCTCCTGCAGGTGTTTCAGGACCAGGACCAGTCGAATAAAGAACAACTTTTTTCCTAGAGCTGTCTCTTTACTGAACTCTGCCCCTCGCTGATACACTACCACATTTCCCCCCACACCTCACACTTTTAGAGCTGTCTCTTTACTGAACTCTGCTCCTCGCTGATACACTACCACATTCCCCCCCCACACACTTTGTTATTGCACTAATGGACTGTTTACACAAACCTATGCTCATTTGCACACTGCTCTCTTTGTATTGCTGCTCACCATTAACTTATTACCATTGTATATATACTCGTTTTCTGTTTATAGTTATAGCAATATATTATGTTCACATCCTTCTGTAAATTTCTGTTTATAGTAATAGGCATCTGTAAAACATGTTCATAGTACATATATACTCATCTGTATATTGTATTCATAGTACATATATATTCATATTCAAAGTACATATACATCTGTAAATTACAGTTTATAGTCCTATATTACCTTATAACTTATGTATATCATGTAACACTGTATATCCTGCACTTGCTGTTATTGCACTCTGGTTAGTCCCAAACTGCATTTCTTTGCCTTGTACTTGTACATGTGTAATGACAATAAAGTTGAATCTAATATAATAACTGTTCATATAGAGAAGCATATTTTTATGGAAAACCGTTGAAAAAAGTGCAATAAGTGAACGAAAAAGTTTTATGATTTCCATGTTTGGCAAAAATATGTTGTTTTTTTTCCATATAAATATGTAATAACTTGGTAAAATCTGAAATTATATAAACAAAGGAATAATTTAATGAAAACTGTTAAAAAAAATGTGAAATAAATCAATAAAAAAAGTGAAATGACAAGTTTTTGACATTTATTGTGAAAAATTACTTTTCATTAGCATCATTTAACTAAAAGCCATTTAAAATAGCAAACATTCAATGCAAAACGTGATTTGACAAACAATGTTTTGTAGATAGACTTTTTTTTAAAATAAAATATGTATTGTTTTGATAAACTATATAATTTTCTATTCATAATCATAAATTCATTAACAAAAAAAGTTAACCTTTACCATAAAAATGAGTAATTGTGGATCATGATCCATATGATCATGGAAAACTTTTAAAAAAATGCCAGAGTGACTTGGGGCCGCCTTCCCGTGGGCTCACCACCTGCAGGAGGGACCGTAAGGGACGGTGCTGTGAGGATTGGGCAGCAGTATACATTTTAATTTTCATAATCATACTTTCAAAAAAACTCATAAAAACTGCAAAAAGTGAGTTAAAATGGTTAGAAAGACATTATTACTCAAAAACGTAACAAAAGCACTTTTTTGGCAAAACCTTCTACGTGCTGTCAAGAATGAGTTTCTTATACACTGAAAATGCGATTCCGCAAGTCTCAGGCTTCTAGGACGAAGAGAAAGCAGTTTTTTGAACCAAGCGTATTTGCACAAACTGCATGCACTTGCCCATTAGTATTTTACATGTTTATGATGAGATAAAATATTAGAAAACAATTTCTGCCCCAAATATGACATTTTTCATATAAATATTATTGGTTTTTCAAAAAGTATACATTTTAATTTTCATAATCATACTTTCAAAAAAACTCATAAAAACTGCAAAAAGTGAGTAAAAATGGTTAGAAAGACATTATTACTCAAAAACGTAAGAAAAGCACTTTTTTGGCAAAACCTTTTACGTGCTGCCAAGAATGAGTTTCTTATACACTGAAAATGCGATTCCGCAAGTCTCAGGCTTCTAGGACGAAGAGAAAGTGTTTTTTTGAACCAAGCGTATTTGCACAAACAGCATGCACTTGCCCATTATTATTTTACATATTTATGATGAGATTTGATATAACAAAACATTTTCTGAACAAAATTTGACATTTGTCATATAATATTATAGTTATTTCAAAAATTTTAATTTTCATATTTATTATTATAATTTCATAAATACTGCAAAAAGTGAATAAAAATTGGTTAGAAAGTCATAATTAATCGAAAACGTAACAACAGCACATATTTTGCAAAGCCTTCTAGGTGCTGCCAAGAATGAGTTTCTTATACACTGAAAATGCGATTCCGCAAGTCTCAGGCTTCTAGGACGAAGAGAAAGCGGTTTTTTCAAACAAGCGTATTTGCACAAACAGCACGCACTTGCGCATTATTATATTACATGTTTATGATGAGATTTGATAAACCAAACCATTTTCTGACCAAAATATGGCATTTGTCATATAAATAATAATATAAACTATAATAATAATATAAACTATAACTATAAAGTTATTTCAAAATTTGAATTTTCATAATTATAATTATAATTTCATAAAAACTGCAAAAAGTGAGTGAAAAATGGTTAGATAAACGAAATTAATCAAAAACGTAACAGCACATATTTGGCAAAACCTTCTACGTGCTGTCAAGAATGAATTTCTTATACACTGAAAATGCGATTCCTCAAGTCTCAGGCTTCTAGGACGAAGAGAAAGCGGTTTTTTGAACCAAGCGTATTTGCACATACAGCATGCACTTGCCCTTTATTATTTAACATATTTTTGATGAGATAAAATATTAGAAAACAATTTCTGCCCAAAATATGACATTTGTAATATAAATATTATAGTTATTTCAAAAATTTTAATTTTCATATTTATAATTATAATTTCATAAATACTGCAAAAAGTGAATAAAAATTGGTTAGAAAGTCATAATTAATCGAAAACGTAACAACAGCACATATTTGGCAAAGCCTTCTACGTGCTGCCAAAAATGAGTTTCTTATACACTGAAAATGCGATTCCGCAAGTCTCAGGCTTCTAGGACGAAGAGAAAGCGGTTTTTTCAACCAAGCGTATTTGCACAAAAAGCATGCACTTGCCCATTATTATATTACATGCTTATGATGGGATTTGATACACCAAAACAGTTTCTGACCAAAATATGGCATTTGTCATATAAATATTATAGTTATTTCAAAAATTTGAATTTTCATATTTATAATTATAATTTCATAAAAACTGCAAAAAGTGAGTGAAAAATGGTTAGATAAACAAAATGAATCAAAAACGTAACAGCACATATTTGGCAAAGCCTTCTACGTGCTGTCAAGAATGAATTTCTTACATGACAATGACCCGAAGCACACAGCCAGGATAACCAAGGAGTGGCTCTGTAAGAAGCATATCAAGGTTCTGGCGTGGCCTAGCCCGTCTCCAGACCTAAACCCAATAGAGAATCTTTGGAGGGAGCTCAAACTCCGTGTTTCTCAGCGACAGGCCAGAAACCTGACTGATCTAGAGAAGATCTGTGTGGAGGAGTGGGCCAAAATCCCTCCTGCAGTGTGCAAACCTGGTAAAAAAAACTACAGGAAACGTTTGACCTCTGTAATTGCAAACAAAGGCTACTGTACCAAATATTAACATTGACTTTCTCAGGTGTTCAAATACTTATTTGCAGCTGTAGCATACAAATAAATAGTTTAAAAATCATATATTGTGTTTTCTGGATTTTTCTTTTAGATTATGTCTCTCACAGTGGACATGCACCTACAATGACAATTTCAGACCCCTCCATGATTTCTAAGTGGGAGAACTTGCAAAATAGCAGGGTGTTCAAATACTTATTTTCCTCACTGTATATATATATATATATATATATATATATATATATATATATATATATATATATATATATATATGCCATTGTTTTAGAAAAAAAGATTCACTAATCAATAATCTAATCTACATAAGGTTAGCTCCAGATAGAAATTTATAACGGTAAAATTGTATTTTTAATGAGAAGAAATAAATATATAACTGACCTGTTATAACCCACCTGGAGCCGGTAGATCCTGTAATTCCTATATTTGGACAATTAAGGTAAGTGGTGTTTAAAATTTTCTTCTGAAATGGGCATTTTCTCAGGCTCCTTTGTTCTGTCCATTAACTCCAAATTTCCTTTGATTATTATTACTCATTAAACTCATGATTATTTAGTGTTGTAGTTGGCGGAGGTCATTTTCAACTAATTTGTAGACAACTGTATCTAATGATTATTTTTTACAAAAAGTTGCAAATCTAACGAGTTATAAATCTTTGTTGGCAAATATATTTTTTTCTTTGTATATTAACTAATTCTTTTGGCTGTATTTATTCTATATAAGTAACCTACTGTGTAGTTTTATTCATACCAAAATGTCGTATTTTATAAGCTCAGTAAAAAGTATTTTGCAGCCTAGCACTTCTACAACTACAACTACAAAGAGCCATGAGAAGTAACAAATCATCTAGAGTACAAGTACCTGAAATCTATACTTTAGTACAGTACAGTACTTAGCCTTACAATAACACACTTTATTTTCATCACTGACTGGTTGTTTTTCTATGTATGTGAAAATAGAGACTACACTTTGGTTATATTTATAAAATGACAAAAAGCTGATTTTATTACACACTTTAGATTCAGGGTTAAGGTCACTGGTTCACTGTCAAGAAAAAAAGGTTTTTACATTACAGTTCATCATCAGAATTTTCAAAGTCACTGTCACTGTCATAGTCATCAGCTGACGATTTGTTTTAAAAGTTGATGTTCAAGCACAGAGTTTCTGTGTTTTGGAACCATTATGTTGTATTTCTCCACAACCGATGTAAGAATCCCCTTCTCTTCCCTGATCTTGCGGCGGATCCTGGCACGACAATTGTTGCCATCTGTATCTTTATAGAGACGCTGGGAACGCCTCTTGATACTCGCCACCAGCACCAATTCTGCTGGCCAAATCATCAACATCACTTGTGGTTGTTGCTGAGAAGAAACTACAACAAGAGTAACAATTACAATTAATTACAACTAAATGTATTACTAGAAACATAAATATACACAGTATACACACACACTAGTCATTTTCTCACCGTCTGCCCACGTCTTGACCCAGTCTTCCAATTGGCTCACTGTCACTGTCAGGCCGACCTTCATGCACTCTAGGTTTTGCAACTGGCTTTGCAGAGCTTTCGTGGTCTGAAATGACAAGAAATCTCAGATAGTATAAAAACAAACAAATCTTTAAAATATAGGGTTAATTAAAAAAGAAAACTCCAGCCAAGTCACAAGTATTATATTCACAATCAACTTGGATAACTCACGGTCACTGACTCATTCCATGACAATGCTTGAGAACTGAAGCAATGCGTCATGATATCGGTTCATTCGTTTTGAATAACCCTGTACAGCTTAAAAAATTAATGACATTCATTACTAAGCATCTAGAACTAATTCTACTGATTCTATCTTACCTTCTGATATCGGCGGCTCAGTGCGGTGGCCAAATTGTTGAACTTTTGTTGATTCCAGTGCATAGCCATGAGAGTCAGCATGTCTGTGCGTCCTGCAAACACAGAAAATATCATGGTAACATATTCCCCCTGTAATGATGTAACAAGTGCAGTAGAAGGTCATTTTACCTGCTTTAGACATGTGTTTTGTGGTCACTGCAATCCTGGGGAGGAAAGCATTGCACTGTTCCACCTCCTCTCCTAGTGTTAAACCAGCCCCATCCTGATATGCTCCACTCCATTTTACCTGATTAGGAATGAAAAATAATAGTATAATGCTGAGAACGGCAAAAAATCCCCCCCTGTACATATTTAACGCACAGAGTAGCACTCCATGCCGACACACCGCAAGCTCCAGTCCCTCCTTGTCTACCTTGCTAGCAGATCTTTGGGAAGTCTCTCTGGCTGCTGACCACTCGCCTCCACAAACACCTCTTCCACTGACCTATAATATAGAAAATAGTTGATGAAAATAAGACTCTCGTTAACAAAATTTGTAGTTGGAGGCAATTGTACTCCTGAATAAAGTCTAATCATCTGCGATTTTACAGTACATGTTTGGATGCCTCGTGAATGTAGTCCACAAATCTTGTCAGATCTTCATCCTTAGCTATAACGACGTCTTCAAAGATGGCCTGTTCTTCAGATCTATACAAAAAACCCCAAAAAAAACAGGTACACAAAAGTTAGATACATTGTAATCTAATTTAACTTTACTGTGCACATTAAAGGATATTTTTTCTTATTAATATTGTTTCAACAGCATTATGCACAGTTTTGGTTTACCTAGCTGCATTCTTGAAACGGTAAAACTTGCGGTTTCCATCTACTGAAACTGCCAGAATATCTGGGGTGCATGCAGGACAGATGAAAGGCTGATTTGCAGATTTTGTCCACCTCAAAACAGACAGCCTCCCACTCAAAAAAGCTTTTCTGAAAACTGTCTGTGGAGATCTTGCCAGTCTATTAAAAGTAAGGAAATCAACAGATAATAATGTAAAACAAATGCATTAGCATCAAACACCTTTCAACCCAGAATACAGAAAGAACCAATACTGTAGGATAAATAAATGTAATACTCACACGACCAAAGCGGACAGTTCGCTGATCCAGCATTCTTGAAAAAGCTTGGCAGGACAGTTCGGGTGCTGCTATCTTCATTTCTTCAAATGAAAAAAAGACATCTGTGGCATAAATTGTGTTCAGGGTCAGAGGCCAGTAGTCACCTGATTTAGCTCGACCACTCCAGCAGCCCAAGTGGCTTGGCATGTCCACAACTCAACTCAGGCATGCTTAGATCATATCGTCCTGAAAAAAATAAAAAACATTTCCACTTTAAAGTAAACCTTAAATGATTAATCAGGTCTTGGATTATTTCAACCTTTTTTTACATGACTTTGTATACTTGTTAAACATTACTCAAAAGTCATGTGTAGATCTTACATACAGACCTGTGCCAAACCTATGGAGGTAGAGCATGTATAGATTTTTATCTTCACACACTTACCATTCATTGTGATCACAGCAACAGTATTCCCTGGGCTGACCCTCAATGACTCTGGTGAACAACCGCAAATTTTGTCAGGAACCTCCACGGGCACATGGCGCACTGAACAAGATTGAACGTGAATTAAGATCATTTGGATTGACTGAGTAATATAACATTGGAACGATTCTACGGTATTGCAGTGCATTGCCAAAAAAGTATACAGAGATGCTCAAAAAGCTGACTGACATGAAGTGTACACATAAATTCAATATCAAACAACAAGAGACAAAAAGGCATATTTAAATAGTAACGCTTATGAGGACTAACAATTCCTAGAATAATATTTATGTTGTCCAGACACAAAGGAGAACTTACCACAATGGGAAAGAGCCTTAACTACAACAAAAGTTATGGAGGCAATGGCTGGTAAAATCCAGGAGTCATGGCATCTCGGTTATGGAGAACATGTCTGGTGTACATGATGACATCACATTCAGCACAAAAGAAGGGGCGTGGTCGACAGTCACAACACCGGACAGCAGCTGGATTGCTTCCACACAGTTGGCAGATGCGTGTTACCACATTTTCTCGTGCCACAGCCGTGTTCACCAGGCGGGGTCTCTCTGCCCTCCACTTCTCTAAAATAAGACTTTGTCTTGTACTCCAGTTTGAGGAAACTAGAAGAGGATCTCTTGAGGTTCCAAGAGCTGATGCATCATCATCTAAAGAATCGCTCAGTGAGTGCTGGAGATCTTGCATGAAACACTCTATTAAAATAGTATGGAATATTAAACATACACACATACACACATTATGTGTATATATATAATGTAATTTACAGAATGAAGTACACACCAACATTCTCTGGAGAAAAGGTCACCTTACAGTTAGTGTCAGGAGCACTGATGTGAGGATCAGTTTTCCGAATGTGATCCACATAAAAACAATAAAGAACAACATTCCGAACATTTACAACTTGTCCCACAATTTTATCTCCCTTATTACCAGCATAAAATGGTCTAAGCTCACTGTTTAACATTTAGTCGAGAGGACTAGAAGACTTTTTATTTCCCAAACCTAAATGTAGACATTTCAATTGCTTGCAGTTATTGTCTATAGGTTGTCAAATAGATGAGGATAGCAAAAAAAAAATGCTTGCTGTAGAAGCAGATAATAAAAAAACAAGCTGGTTGGCCACTGACAACACACTCAGAACAAACTGCTTCGAACAAATTTTACCAAGACCAATCATTTAGTGAAGCTTATACTTCTTTACACAAATACAATTTAGTTCCATGTTAAAAATGTGCTTCTGAAAATAAAAAAAACGTGCTTCTGGTTTGATTGTTTCCATCATATTCCTTGTTTGATACATTCATAAGTGCCTAAACAATCCAGATATTCAATATATCTTGAATGAGAAATTATACTGACCCTCGTTTGACTGATTCCTGCTTGATCTTGGTCTTGCATAGACAATAATTCCATTACTGTCTCTCTTTCTCCAATGTACCCTTGGTTCAGGTGTTTTTACTGGTGCTGCTTCCTCCTTTCCCTGCAGCTCTTGAAGTAAGTCATCAAGACTTTGGAGCTCATCATTGATTTCTTGATGTCCAACCAGGTTATCCAGCAGCATAAACTGTTCTTGTAGTTCTGAATCACTCATGGTGAGGGGCAAAAACAGAAACAGACAGAAAGACAGACAGATACAACAACAAGAACAGATGTAAACAGTGAGAGAGAAAGAGACAGAGAGAGAGGGTGAGAGGAGAGAGAGAGAGAGAGAGAGAGAGAGAGAGAGAGAGAGAGAGAGAGAAAATGAGAGAGAGAGAGAGAGAGAGAGAGAGAGAGAGAGAGAGAGAGAGAGAGAGAGAGAGAGAGAGGAGGATAACAAGACAGACTTGGCTCTTAAAAGTGCCTTTTGCTATTTTGTGTGTGTATGTGTGTGTGTGTGTGTGTGTGTGTGTGTGTGTGTGTGTGTGTGTGTGTGGTGAGGGGATTAAAATAAAAGAGGAATGTTGGTAGCTGGCAAATCTGAAAGACCTAATGAGACAAAAAAAGAAAGATTTAGAATTCAGAATTGAATACCTTACATTTTTACCATTATTTTCTTCATCAGTGTTGGCAGATTGGGCAGTTTGTGATGGTTTTAAGTTGTACTATGTGGGATGAAATGAGATTAGACAGGTGGGATTTTGTTATTTCTGATGTGCCAAATGACAGACATGGAAAATAGTTTACAACGTAGTTACAACCTAACCTTCTTTAGACAAGAACACTTAATTTGCTTAATTATATTGTAAATATGCCTTGCTCAAGGGCTCACCAGTGGCAGCTTGGCAGTGCTGGGGCTTGAACCCCTGACTTTATGATCAGTAACCCAGAGCCTTAACCACTGGATCAGCACTGCCGTTATTTGCTAAGATTAGGTTATTGCTAAGATTTGTGCATTTACTAGAGTTTTTTTGTGTGTATTTGGGAACAATTACTGGAAAACACACCAATCTGGCAACACTGTTCCTCATCTGAACATTTATAAATGGCTAAGGTATTAAAGTGCTACTGTCAGTTTGGTAACTTAAAACACACAATTTCCAATTATCATACAATCTCCTCTATTTCCTTGCATGATTAAATGTGGCAAAACAAACAAACAAACTTGAATGTAATTAGCTATCTTAGCCTGCCTACTACAAATTTGGTGCAGCAAGTTATATTTTTATAATGTCTGCTGTGATTTACTGCATCACGAAACTGCTTCCTTTCACTTCTACAGCTTCTAAACACAACTTCTTGACCTGATTGAACAGTTTTTGTCCCGGAAATTGTAGGGATTGTTCCCAATTATATTAATGAACTGTTCTATTTACCGAGTGGAAAATCGCAATGGAGCATAGGATACAATGACGTCAGCGCGACTGATTAGTTTATTAATAAATAAATGAATAAATAAATAAATAAGACAAGTCCTAATAAATAAATGAATAAATAAATAAATAAATAAATAAATAAATAAATAAATAAATAAATAAGAAAAGTCCTAATAAATAAATAAATAAATAAATAAATAAATAAATAAATAAACGTGGTGAGGGAAGACATGCGTTGGTGAGAAAGAGGCAGTTTTAGAGACGTGAATAAAAACATGACCTGGAATGAGTAGCCCTGCCATAATTAATTTATAGCAAGCTATTTTTTTTATTCTTATTTATCGTAGTCCCGATCCCGTTCATAACACAAATCAGACTGCAGTCTGATTCCCCAACACGTCAAATTTCAACAACGCAGGTTCCGGTTCAGAGATCTACAGAAGTCTATGGGAATCCCTGCACGTTGAAAAATGACGCTAAAAGGAATAACCAGTGCGTCAAAGGGGATTTCAGGGGATCCTGACCAAGCGTCCATATGTGACGAGTTGGGAGTGAGAACGTGTTGAATGCAGCGTGTGGTGTAAATGTGCATAATCGAGGGGAGAGAGAGAGAGAGACTCCGATGATCTTCTCAGCTGTCCTCACTATCCTCTGTAGGGTCTTGCGGTCCGAGACGGTGCAGTTCCCAAACCAGGCAGTGATGCAGCTTCTCAAGATGCTCTCAATGGTCCCTCTGTAGAACATGGTCAGGATGGGGGGAGGGGGATGAGCTTTCCTCAGCCTTCTCAGGAAGTAGAGATGCTGCTGGGCTTTCTTGGTGATGGAGCTGGTGTTGAGCGACCAGGTGAGGTTGTCCGCCAGATGAACACCAAGGAATTTGGTGCTCTTGACGATCTCCACTGAGGATCCATCAATAATCAGTGGAGATTGGTCGCTCTGTGCTTTCCTGAAGTCCAAACCATCTCTTTCATTTTGTCGATGTTCAGAGACAGGTTGTTCGCTCCACACCAGGCAGTTAACCTTTGCTCTGTATGCTGACTCGTCGTTCTTGCTGATTAGACCCACCACGGTCGTGTCATCAGCAAACTTGATGATATGATTCAAACTGTGCATTGCTACACAGTCGTGAGTCAGCAAAGTGAACAGCAGTGGGCTGAGCACACAGCCCTTGGGGGCCCCAGTGCTCAGTGTGGTCAAACTGCATGGGGTCCAGGCAGGGTGAAAGCTGGGTCTTAATGTGCCTCATGACGAGCCTCTCGAAGCACTTCATCATAATGGGTGTGAGCGCGACGGGACGATAGTCATTGAGGCAGGAGACAGTAGATTTCTTCAGCACGGGAACGATAGTCGTTGCCTTGAAGCACGTGGGAACAATGTTACTGCTCAGGGAGATGTTGAAGATGTCAGTGAAGACATCCGCTAGCTGTTCTGCACATTCCCTGAGCACTCTGCCAGGAATGTTGTCAGATCCAGCAGACTTCCGTGAGTTTTTCTCACTTCAGCTGTGGTTAGACAGAGCACCTGGTCAGTGGAAGGAGGGATGGTCTTCCTCGCCTTCACGTTGTTCTGTACCTCAAACCGGGCGTAGAAGTCGTTCAGCGCATCTGGGAGGGAGGCGTCACGGTCACAAGCAGGTGATGTTGTCTTGTAGTTTGTGATCGCCTGGATGCCCTGCCACATGCGCCTGGTGTCTCCGCTGTCCTGGAAGTGGTCGTGGATTTTCTTTGCGTGTGCGCGCTTCGCCTCTTTGATGGGACAGGACAGTTTGGCACTTGCTGTTTTTTAGGCCGCCTTGTCCCCAGTTTTGAAAGCAGAGTCTCTTTGTTTCAGCAGCACACGCACATTTGCAGTCATTCACGGCGGTTGGAGCGTGTAGTGATTGTCTTGGAGATGGTCACATCATCAATGCACTTGCTGATGTAGCTGGTCACTGTTGATGTGTACTCCTCCAAGTTGATGGAATCGCCATTGGTTGCAGCCTCTCTAAACATGTCCCAGTCAGTGCACTCAAAACAGTCCTGAAAAGCAGAAGTAGCTCCTTCTGGCCAGGTTTTCACCTGTTTCAGAACCGGTTTAGAGCGTCTGATGAGCAGGCTGTATGCTGGAATTAACATAACAGAGCAGTGGTCTGAGTATCCGAGATGGTGGCGGGGCTCCGCACGATTCGCAAAATTGCAATAAGTGAACGAAAAAAAATTTATGAACCATGTTTTACATAAATATGACTTTCTCATATGAATGTGAAATTAATTGGTAAATATTGAATGGAATAATTTCATGAAAAACTGAAAAAAAGTGCAAAAATTCAATGAAAATGTGATAAGTTTTACAAGATATTGTGAAATTATGACTTTTCATATTCATAAGCATCTTTGAAGTAAAAAGGATAAAAAAAATGCAAATGTTCATCGCAAAAACTGTTATGACAATCAATAGTTTGAAACAAATCTGACTGTTTTATAAAAAAAATTAAAAATAGTTTTTATTGAAATATTACATTTCATATTCAGAACCATAATTTCATAAAAAAAAGTTAAATTTGAGTTATTGTGAAAATATGAATTTTTATATTCATAAGCATAATTTCATTAAAACCCATTAAAAAGTGCAATACGTAAACGAAAAACTTTAACATGACAAACCATGTTTTGACAAAATTATGACTTTTTGAATAAATATGAAATTAATTAGTAAAATATACATTTTCATATATAGAAGCATATTTTCATGGAAAACCGTTGAAAAAAAGTGCAATAAGTAAACAAAAAAGGATTCATGATAACCATGGCAAAATTATGACTTTTTTCATATGAATATCAAATCTTCTTCTTCTTCTTTTTCTTTCGGCTGCTCCCATTAGGGGTCGCCACAGCGGATCATCCGTCTCCATACCACCCTGTCCTCTATATCTGCCTCTTTCACACCAACTACCTGCATGTCTTCCCTCACCACATCCATGAACCTCCTCCTTGGCCTTCCTCTTTTCCTCCTACCTGGTGGCTCCATCTTCAGCATTTTTCTACCAATATAATTCATGTCCCTTCTCTGCACATGTCCAAACCATCTCAATCTCGCCTCCCTCACCTTGTCACCAAAACATCCTACATGTGCTGTCCCTCTAATAAACTCATTTCTAATCTTGTCCATCCTCGTCACTCCCAACGAAAACCTCAACATCTTCAGCTCTGCTACCTCCAGCTCCACCTCCTGTCTTTTACTCAATGCCACTGTCTCTAATCCATACAACATCGCAGGTCTCACCACAGTCCTATAAACTTTCCCTTTCATTCTTGCAGATACTCTTCTATCACAAATCACTCCTGTCACTCTTCTCCACCCACTCCACCCTGCCTGCACTCTTTTCTTCACTTCCCTAACACACTCTCCATTACTTTGCACTGTTGACCCCAGGTACCTGAACTCCTCCACCTTCTCCACCTCTTCTCCCTGCAACCGCATCACTCCACTGCCCTCCCTCTCATTCACACACATGTACTCTGTTTTACTCCTACTGACTTTCATTCCCCTTCTCTCCAGCGCATATCTCCACCTCTCCAGGGTCTTCTCAACCTGCTCTCTACTCTCACCACAAATCACAATATCATCTGCAAACATCATAGTCCAGGGAGACTCCTGTCTGACCTCGTCCGTCAACATGTCCATCACCACTGCAAACAGGAAAGGGCTCAGGGCCGATCCTTTCCAACCTTCACCCTGAACCAGTCTGTCGTACCTACTGCATACTTTACTGCCGTCACACTGTCCTCATACATGTCCTGCACCACCCTCACATACTTCTCTGACACACCTGACTTCCTCATACAATACCACAGCTCCTCTCTCGGCACCCTGTCGTACGCTTTCTCTAAATCCACAAATACACAATGCAGCTCCTTCTGTCCTTCTCTATACTTCTCCATCAACATCCTCAAAGCAAATAAGGCATCTGTGGTGCTCTTCCTCGGCATGAAACCATACTGTTGCTCACAGATGGTCACCTCTTCTCTCAGCCTGGCTTCCACTACTCTTTCCCATAACTTCATGGTGTGACTGATCAACTTAATTCCCCTGTAGTTACTGCAGGTCTGCACATCTCCCCTATGCTTAAAGATCGGTACCAGCACACTCCTTCTCCATTCCTCAGGCATCCTCTCCCCTTCCAGAATCCTGTTAAACAATCTGGTTAAAAACTCCACTTCCATCTCTCCTAAACATCTCCACGCTTCTACCGGTATGTCATCTGGTCCAACCGACTTTCCACTCATCATCCTCTTAATCGCTGCTCTCACTTCCTTCTTACTAATCCTATCTACATCCTGCTTCACCAACTCCACATCCTCCAACCTTCTCTCTCTCTGATTTTCCTCATTCATCAGCTGCTCAAAATACTCCCTCCATCTTCTCAACACACTCTCCTCACTAGTCAACACATTTCCCTCTCCATCCTTTATTGCTCTAACTTGCAGTACATCCTTCCCAGCTCGGTCCCTCTGCTTGGCCAATCGGTATAAATCCTTTTCTCCTTCCTTAGTGTCCAACCTCTTATACAGTTCCTCATATGCCTTTTCCTTGGCTTTCGCCACATCCCTTTTAACCTGCTGCCGCATCTCCTTGTACTCCTGCCTACTTTTCTCATCACTCTGTCGATCCCACTTCTGTTTTGCCAACCTCTTTCCCCTAATGCTCTCCTGCACTTCCTCATTCCACCACCACGTCTCCTTGTCTTGCTTTCTATTTCCAGATGTCACACCAAGTACTTTTCTAGCTGCCTCCCTCATCACTCCTGCAGTAGTTGCCCAATCATCCGGCACCTCTTCACCACCACCAAGCCCCTGTCTGACCTCTTGCCTGAACCTCACACTACACTCTTCCTCCTTCAGTTCCCACCATCTTATTCTTCTTTCAAACCTTACTTTCCTCCTCTTCTTCTTCGCCTCCAAAACCATCCTACAGACCACCATCCGATGCTGTCTAGCTACACTGACCCCCGCCAACAACTTACAGTCTCCAATCTCCTTCAGGTTGCATCTCCTACACAGAAGATAATCCACCTGTGTGCACCTTCCTCCACTCTTATACGTCACCCTATGATCCTCCTTCTTCCTAAAATACGTGTTCACCACTGCCATTTCCACCTTAACAAACGATGTTCCCTTCACCTACATGCCCATTAAAGTCTGCCCCAATCATCAATCGTTCTTTCCTAGGTACACCATCTACCACTTCATCTAATTCACTCCAGAATCTTTCCTTCTCCTCCATCTCACAGCCGACTTGTGGAGCATAGGCACTGATGACATTTATCATCATCCCTTCAACTTCCAGCTTCACGTTCATCACCCTATCAGAAACTCTCTTCACCTCCACTACACTCTTACTATACTCTTCCTTCAGAATCACCCTAACACCATTTCTCTTTTCATCCAAACCATGATAGAACAGTTTAAACCCACCTCCAATGTTCCAGGCCTTACTCCCTTTCCACTTGGTCTCCTAAACACAAAACATATCTACCTTTCTCCTCTCCATCATATCAGCTATCTCTCTCCCTTTACCAGTCATAGTACCAACATTTAAAGTACCAATCCCAACCTCCACTCTCCTACACTTCTCTTTTTCCTGCTGTCTCTGTAGACATCTTCCTCCTCTCATTCCCCTCCTTTGGCCAACAGTAGCCCAATTTCCACCGGTACCCTGTCGGCTAACGATACCTGTGGCGGTCATTGTTAACCCGGGCCTCGACCGATGGGGTATAAAATTCTCATTTGTGATCCGCATATTTGATTTGGCACGTTTTTACACTGGATGCCCTTCCTAACGCAACCCTCCCCATTTACCCGGGCTTGGCACCGGCACTAAGAGTGCACTGGCATGTGCATCTATAATGGCTGGGTTAGTCAATATGAAAATATGAATTTTAATATTCAGAAGCATATGTTCATGGAAAAACCTTTAAAAGGTGGCATAAAGAAACAAATAAGTAACCATATAAATCAAGTTTCGATAAAAATGACATTTTCAGTGAAAATGTGATATTGTAAAAATATGAATTTTCATATTTATAAGCATCATTTAATGAAAAAACCGTTTGCAAAAGTGCAATATGCAATCAAAAAACTTACATTAAAAACCATGGTCTGAGAAAAATATAATTATAAATATAATTATAAATTTTCATATTCATCAAAAAAAATTTCATGATAAAATGTTAAAAAGTGCTAAATTCAATGAAAAATGTGTAATGACAAATCAAGTATTTACAAGTTAAATTTGAAATGATTCATATTCATTAGTATATTTTCTTTAAAAAACATTAAAAAGTGCAAATATTCATTGCAAAAACTGATATAATAGGTTGAAACAAATCTGACTTTCTTTTATAAAAAAACATTTTTGTTGTTATTAAAATATTACATTTCATATTCATAACCATAATTTCATTGAAAAAAAAGTTAACTTTTCCTAAAAATATGTTATTGTGAATATATAAATTTTCTTATTCATTAGCATAGTTTCATTAAAAACCATTAAAAAGTGCAATATGTTAGCGAAAAACTTACATGAAAAAGCATGGTTTGAGAGAAAAATACCTATTTTAATAAAAAATATTAAATTAATTGGTAAATTAATTCATAGAAATAATTTCATGAAAAACTGTTAAAAAGTGCAAAACTGCAGTGAATAACGTGATTGACAAATTAAGTTTTTACAAGTTATTGTGAAAAATTTGACTTTTCATATTCATAAGCATCATTTAACTAAAAACGTTAAAATGCAAAAAAATAAATGCAAAACGTGATGACAAACAATAGTTTGAAAAAAAATTTTTTATAAAAAATTGTTTTTATTAAAATATTACATTTCATATTCATAATCATAATTTCATAAAAAAACACGTTATGCTTTACCATAAAAAATTTGCTGTTGTGAAAATATGAATTTTCAGATTTCTAAGCATAATTTAATTTAAAAAACGTTAAAAAGTGCAAGACAAAAACAAAAAATGTTATATGACAAATGGTGTTTTGAAAACTATGACTTTTTTTAAGAGAATATGATTGTTATTGGGAGAATATCAATTTGCATATTCATAAGCAAATTTTCATTTAAAAAAACCATTGAAATTTGCAATAAGTAAACGAAAAATGTGTCTTGACAAATTATCGTTGGACAAAAATATGCCGTACACTTTTGGGGAACAACCTCCTTCCCTCAGTTAGTGCATTGAAGATGGGTCGAGGCTGGGTCTTCCAACTTGACAATGACCCGAAGCACACAGCCAGGATAACCAAGGAGTGGCTCCGTAAGAAGCATATCAAGGTTCTGGCATGGCCTAGCCAGTCTCCAGACCTAAACCCAATAGAGAATGTTTGGAGGGAGCTCAAACTCCGTGTTACTCAGCGACAGGCCAGAAACCTGACTGATCTAGAGAAGATCTGTGTGGAGGAGTGGGCCAAAATCCCTCCTGCAGTGTGTGCAAACCTAGTGAAAAACTACAGGAAAAGTTTGACCTCTGTAATTGCAAACAAAGGCTACTGTACCAAATATTAACATTGACTTTCTCAGGTGTTCAAATACTTATTTGCAGCTGTATCATACAAATAAATAGTTTAAAAATCATATATTGTGATTTCTGGATTTTTCTTTTTAGATTATGTCTCTCACAGTGGACATGCACCTACGATGACAATTTTAGACCCCTCCATGATTTCTAAGTGGGAGAACTTGCAAAATAGCAGGGTGTTCAAATACTTATTTTCCTCACTGTACACTGATTCTAAGTATGCTTATGGTGTTGTGCCGAAACATGGAAGCAAAGACACTTGAAACAGTTGATGGAAAGCCCATAGCTCAGTTTAATCTCATAAGCGACCTCTTAAATGCTGTTCAACTCCCTGCCAAAATGGCCATAGTTAAGGTTAAAGGACATGCCACAGGTGATTCAGGGGAAATTCTGGTAAATATATTTGGGAAAAGGATCCTAGCTAGGTTTGGTATTCCTAGTGTGATTGAAAGTGATAACGACACACCTTTTGCTTCTAAAGTAACACACATTTTTGGCTAAAAGCTTAGCAATTAATTGGCATTTTAATATTCCCTATCACCCACAGTCGGCCTTTCCCGACCCCATTGATCAGGATACGCACTGGCATTTCTTTCATCAGAGCTTCGTAGTTCCTAAGGAAAACCTCTCCAAGCATTAAGTTTTGTTTGGGCATGATAAAAATCAAACAAAAGTGCAAATGTTCATAGCAAAAACTGTTATGACAAACAATGGTTTGAAACAAATCTGACTTTTTTTAAGAAAAAAAATTCATTTTTATAACCATAATGTCATAAAAAACTAACTTTTTCATAAAATATGAGTTATTGTGAAAATATGAGTTTTTATAGCATAATTTTATTAAAAACCATTAAACAAAAAACGTTCACATGACAAACCATGGTTTAACAAAATTATGACATTTTACATGAATATGCAATTAATTAGTAAAATATAACTCTATCAAACGCTGTTATTGTTGAGAGTCATTGTTCATCTAACCTGGAGTTTCTCATGGTTAAATGTAGACTGCTTTACCTACAGCGGGAGTACACTTCCACCATTATTACAGCAGCTTACATTTCCCCTGATGCTGATGCCAGGCTTGCTATAAAAGAACTTTATGCGGCCATCAGTAAACAACAGATTGTTCACCCGGAAGCTGTGTTTATTGTTGTGGGAGATTTTAATCACTCAAACTTAAAGGCAGTGCTCCCAAAATTTCTTCAGCATGTTTCATGTCACACCAGAAGGAAAAAAACATTAGACCATGTATACACAAACATGGCTGGAGCTTACGTTGCGACCCCCCTCCCCCACCTGGGACATTCAGGTCACCTTTCTTTGTTCCTCACCCCTAAATATGCACCCCTCATCGATCGAGTGAAGCCATCAGTGAGAACCATCAAGGTGTGGCCCGCAGAGGCAGATGTCACACTTCAGGAAAAAGTTTTTACACACAGACTAGAGTTCATTTGCTTCTCAGGCCACCAGTGACACTCACACAGACATCGACTGCTACAACTCTTCTGTACTGGATTACTTCAGTTCGACCATAGACAGTGTTACTACCCAGAAACAGATCATCACATACCCAAATCAGAAGCCATGGATGAACAAGGAGGTGCGCGTCCTGCTGAAGGCACGCACTACTCAGACACTCAGGCCTACAGCACACATCCAGAGCTAACCTGAAGAGGGACATCAAAAAGGCCAAGCAATGTTACAAGCTAAAGATAGAGGAGCATTTTTCCAACTCTGCCCCTCGACGCATGTGGCAAGGCATCCAGACGATCGGTGATTACAAATCCTCCCACTCCACCCCCGCTGCCACAGATGTCCTCTTCTTGAATGAGCTTAATGTCTTTTATGCTCACTTTGCAAACAAAGTTCAAACTCTCGGCTGATCACTCTCCAATTACACTCTCCTGCACTGCACTGAGCCGGGTCAGCGCACACAAAGCCGCTGGACCAGACAACATCCCTGGACGCGTACTCAGGGCATGTGATCAGCAGCTCGCTGGGGTCTTTACTGACATCTTCCACCTGTCTCTTGCCCAAGCAGCTGTTCCCACTGGCTTTAAATGCACCTCCATTGTGCCATTACCAAAACACTTCAACCCAACATGCCTGAACAACTACCGCCCTGTAGCACTGACACTCATTGTCATGAAGTGCTTTGAGCGGCTGGCCCTGGCACACCTGAAGGACTCTTTGCCATCCACATTAGACCCTCACCAGTTTGCAATAGGAGCACAGAAGATGCAGTTTCCATGGCACTGCACTCTGTGCTCACACACTTGGACAATAAGAACACTTACGCACGTATGCTGTTTGTTGACTTCAGCTCAGCATTTAATACCATCATTCCATCCAAGTTAATAGCCAAACTTGCAGATCTGGGCATTAACACCTCCACCTGCAACTGGATCTGGGACTTTCTGACCAACAGACCCCAGCAGGTACGATCTGGCTCTATCTGCTCCAACACCATCACACTCAACACCACAGGGCTGTGTGCTGAGACCATTCCTCTACTCCCTCTTCACCTCCGACTGCAGGCCTGTGAATGGATCCAACTCCATCATCAAGTTTGCAGATGACACTAATGTGATTGGTGATTGGACTTCATGAAAGATTGGACTTTATGAAAGAGTCAAGAGGCACACAATGACACCACCCACATCAATGGGATGGCTGTTGAGCGCGTCTCCAGTTTCAAGTTCCTGGGGATCCACATCTCGGCGGACTTGTCCTGGACTACCAACACCTCCAGCCTGGTGAAGAAGGCTCACCTGCGTCTTTTTTTCCTGAGGACACTAAAGAAAAATCAGCTCTCCTCGGATATCCTGGCGCAATAGAAAGCATCCTGACCAACTGTGCACAAGGCACTGCAGCGTGTGGTGAAAACTGGGACTTTACTTTTTTCCAGCCATGGTGGACATCCAAAAGAAACGCTGTCTGTGTCGAGCTCGCAGCATTCTTAAGGACTCCTCTCATCCCGCCCATAGACTGTTTTCTCTTTTGCCCTCCTGCAGGTGTTTCAGGACCAGGACCAGTCGAATAAAGAACAACTTTTTTCCTAGAGCTGTCTCTTTACTGAACTCTGCCCCTCGCTGATACACTACCACATTTCCCCCCACACCTCACACTTTTAGAGCTGTCTCTTTACTGAACTCTGCTCCTCGCTGATACACTACCACATCCCCCCCCCACACACACACTTTGTTATTGCACTAATGGACTGTTTACACAAACCTATGCTCATTTGCACACTGCTCTCTTTGTATTGCTGCTCACCATTAACTTATTACCATTGTATATATACTCGTTTTCTGTTTATAGTTATAGCAATATATTATGTTCACATCCTTCTGTAAATTTCTTTTTATAGTAATAGGCATCTGTAAAACATGTTCATAGTACATATATACTCATCTGTATATTGTATTCATAGTACATATATATTCATATTCAAAGTACATATACATCTGTAAATTACAGTTTATAGTCCTATATTACCTTATAACTTATGTATATCATGTAACACTGTATATCCTGCACTTGCTGTTATTGCACTCTGGTTAGTCCCAAACTGCATTTCTTTGCCTTGTACTTGTACATGTGTAATGACAATAAAGTTGAATCTAATATAATAACTGTTCATATAGAGAAGCATATTTTTATGGAAAACCGTTGAAAAAAGTGCAATAAGTGAACGAAAAAGTTTTATGATTTCCATGTTTGGCAAAAATATGTTGTTTTTTTTCCATATAAATATGTAATAACTTGGTAAAATCTGAAATTATATAAACAAAGGAATAATTTAATGAAAACTGTTAAAAAAAATTTGAAATAAATCAATAGAAAAAGTGAAATGACAAGTTTTTGACATTTATTGTGAAAAATGACTTTTCATTAGCATCATTTAACTAAAAGCCATTTAAAATAGCAAACATTCAATGCAAAACGTGATTTGACAAACAATGTTTTGTAGATAGACTTTTTTTGAAAATAAAATATGTATTGTTTTTAATAAACTATATAATTTTCTATTCATAATCATAAATTCATTAACAAAAAAAGTTAACCTTTACCATAAAAATGAGTAATTGTGGATCATGATCCATATGATCATGGAAAACTTTTTAAAAAATGCCATAAGTGAAGGAAAGACAAAACATGCAAATCATGTTTTGACTTTTTCATAAAAAAGTTTTATTGAGAAAATAGGATTTTTTTTTAATAATATTTTTAAGGATCACTTAATAGGAAACAGTTAAAAGTGTAATATGTAAACGAGAAACTAACATGAAACACTTATTGAAACACCATTGTTTGAGCAAAAAATATAATTTTTTAAAATAAAAATATTAAATTATTTGGTATATATATATGGTAAATATAAATTCTCATAATTATCAGAATAATTTCATGACAAACTTTTAAAAAGTGCAAAAAATTCTATGAAAAACGTTTTTACAAGGTATTGTGAAAATATGAATGTTCATATTCATAAGCATAATTTCACAAACAAATCATTAAAAGTGCAATAAGTGAACGAAAAATTTTTAATGATAAACCATGTTTTGACTTTCTAATATAAATAAGAAATTAATTGGTAAAATATAAATTTTCTTATTGAAAGGAATAATTACATGAAAAACTGAAAAAAAGTGCAAAAATTCAATTAAAACGTGATATAATTTTTTTTTACAAGATATTGTGAAATAATGACTTTTCATATTCATAAAAACCTTATAAAAGAGCCATGAGTGAATATAAAACAAGAAAGTGACCATGCAAAACATGTTTGACAAATATATTAGGTTTTTTGTTAAAAGATATGACAGATATTCTTCAAATATTAATTTTCATATTTATAATCATCATTTATAAAAAAAATATAAAAACTTTTAATAGAAATAATTGGTAAAACATACGTTTTTATATTCATGCGAATAATTTCATTAAAAACTGTTAGTGCAAAAATTAAATTAAAAACGTGATGACAAATCAAGTTTGTCCAAGATATTGTAAAATTATGACTTAATATCATAAGCATCATTTAACTAAAAAACTGTTGAAGATACAAATAATCATCGCAAAAAGTGATGTGACAACCAATGATTTAAAAATTTTTTTCTTTTATAAAATGTTTTAATCAAAATATTACATTTCATAATCAAAACCATAATTTCATGAAAAAATCGTTAACTATTTTCTAAAAACATGAGTTATTGTGAAAATATGAATTTTCATATTCATAAGCATCATTTAACCAAAAAAAGGTTAAAAGTTTGAAAATAGTTTAATTATTTTTTATTCAAAATTGTTTTAATAAAAATATTCCATTTCAGCATGCCCTTGCGCATTATTATTATTTCAAATGTTTATGATGAGATAAGCTTTTATACACTGAAAATGCGATTCCGCAAGTCTCAGGCTTCTAGGACGAAGAGAAAGCGTTTTTTTCAAACAAGCGTATTTGCACAAACTGCATGCACTTGCCCATTAGTATTTTACATGTTTATGATGAGATAAAATATTAGAAAATAATTTCTGCCCAAAATATGACTTTTTTCATATAAATATTATAGGTTTTTCAAAAAGTATAAATTTTATTTTCATAATCATAATTTAAAAAAAAACTCAGAAAAACTGCAAAAAGTGAGTGAAAAATGGTTAGAAAAACACAATGAATCAAAAACGTAACAACAGCACATATTTTGCAAAACCTTCTACGTGCTGTCAAAAATTAGTTTCTTATACACTGAAAATGCGATTCCGCAAGTCTCAGGCTTCTAGGACGAAGAGAAAGCGGTTTTTTGAACCAAGCGAATTTGCACAAACAGCATGCACTTGCCCATTAGTATTTTACATATTTTTGATGAGAAATGATATAACAAAACATTTTCTGACCAAAATATGACATTTGTCATATAAATATTATAGTTATTTAAATTATATAAATTTTTTATTTTCATAATCATAATTTCAAAAAAAATCATAAAACTGCAAAAAGTGAGTGAAAAATGGTTAGAAAAACACAATGAATCAAAAACGTAACAACAGCACATATTTGGCAAAGCCTTCTACGTGCTGTCAAGAATGAATTTCTTATACACTGAAAATGCGATTCCGCAAGTCTCAGGCTTCTAGGACGAAGAGAAAGCGGTTTTTTGAACCAAGCGTATTTGCACATACAGCATGCACTTGCCCATTAGTATTTTACATATTTATGATGAGATAAAATATTAGAAAATAATTTCTGCCCAAAATATGACTTTTTTCATATAAATATTATAGGTTTTTCAAAAAGTATACATTTTATTTTCATAATCATAATTTAAAAAAAAAACTCATAAAAACTGCAAAAAGTGAGTGAAAAATGGTTAGAAAAACACAATGAATCAAAAACGTAACAAAAGCACTTTTTTGGCAAAACCTTCTAGGTGCTGTCAAAAATGAGTTTCTTATACACTGAAAATGCGATTCCGCAAGTCTCAGGCTTCTAGGACGAAGAGAAAGCGGTTTTTTCAACCAAGCGTATTTGCACAAACATCATTCCATTGCCCATTATTATTTTACATATTTTTGATGGGATTTGATATAACAAAACATTTTCTGACCAAAATTTGACATTTGTCATATAAATATTATAGTTATTTCAAAAATATATATTTTTTATTTTCATAATTATAATTTCATAAAAATTGCAAAAAGTGAGTGAAAAATGGTTAGATAAACAAAATTAATCAAAAACGTAACAGCACATATTTGCTGTCAAGAATGAATTTCTTATACACTGAAAATGCGATTCCGCAAGTCTCAGGCTTCTAGGACGAAGAGAAAGCGATTTTTTGTACCAAGCGTATTTGCACATACAGCATGCACTTTCCCATTATTATTTTACATATTTTTGATGAGATAAAATTTTAGAAAACAATTTCTGCCCAAAATATGACATTTGTCATATAAATATTATAGTTATTTCAAAAATTTTAATTTTCATATTTATAATTATAATTTCATAAATACTGCAAAAAGTGAATTAAAAATTGGTTAGAAAGTCATAATTAATCGAAAACGTAACAACAGCACATATTTGGCAAAGCCTTCTACGTGCTGTCAAGAATGAGTTTCTTATACACTGAAAATGCGATTCCGCAAGTCTCTGGCTTCTAGGACGAAGAGAAAGCGGTTTTTTGAACCAAGCGAATTTGCACAAACTGCATGCACTTGCCCATTAGTATTTTACATGTTTATGAAGAGATAAAATATTAGAAAACAATTTCTGCCCAAAATATGACATTTTTTCATATAAATATTAGAGGTTTTTCAAAAAGTATACATTTTAATTTTCATTATCATACTTTTAAAAAAACTGCAAAAAGTGCGTAAAAATGGTTAGAAAGACATTATTACTCAAAAACGTAACAAAAGCACATATTTGGCAAAGCCTTCTACGTGCTGTCAAAAATGAGTTTCTTATACACTGAAAATGCGATTCCGCAATTCTCAGACTTCTAGGACGAAGAGAAAGCGGTTTTTCGAAACAAGCGTATTTGCACAAACAGCATGCACTTGCCCATTATTATTTTACATGTTTATGATGAGATTTGATAAACCAAAAAATTTTCTGACCAAAATATGGCATTTGTCATATAAATATTATAGATATTTCAAAAATTAGAATTTTCATATTTATAATTATAATTTCATAAAAACTGCAAAAAGTGAGTGAAAAATGGTTAGATAAACAAAATGAATCAAAAACGTAACAGCACATATTTGGCAAAGCCTTCTACGTGCTGTCAAGAATGAATTTCTTACATGACAATGACCCGAAGCACACAGCCAGGATAACCAAGGAGTGGCTCTGTAAGAAGCATATCAAGGTTCTGGCGTGGCCTAGCCAGTCTCCAGACCTAAACCCAATAGAGAATCTTTGGAGGGAGCTCAAACTCCGTGTTTCTCAGCGACAGGCCAGAAACCTGACTGATCTAGAGAAGATCTGTGTGCAGGAGTGGGCCAAAATCCCTCCTGCAGTGTGCAAACCTGGTGAAAAACTACAGGAAACGTTTGACCTCTGTAATTGCAAACAAAGGCTACTGTACCAAATATTAACATAGACTTTCTCAGGTGTTCAAATACTTATTTGCAGCTGTAGCATACAAATAAATAGTTAAAAAATCATATATTGTGTTTTCTGGATTTTTCTTTTAGATTATGTCTCTCACAGTGGACATGCACCTACAATGACAATTTCAGACCCCTCCATGATTTCTTAGTGGGAGAACTTGCAAAATAGCAGGGTGTTCAAATACTTATTTTCCTCACTGTATATATATATATATATATATATATATATATATATGCCATTGTTTTAGAAAAAAAGATTCACTAATCAATAATCTAATCTACATAAGGTTAGCTCCAGATAGAAATTTATAACGGTAAAATTGTATTTTTAATGAGAAGAAATAAATATATAACTGACCTGTTATAACCCACCTGAAGCCGGTAGATCCTGTAATTCCTATATTTGGACAATTAAGGTAAGTGGTGTTTAAAATTTTCTTCTGAAATGGGCATTTTCTCAGGCTCCTTTGTTCTGTCCATTAACTCCAAATTTCCTTTGATTATTATTACTCATTAAACTCATGATTATTTAGTGTTGTAGTTGGTGGAGGTCATTTTCAACTAATTTGTAGACAACTGTATCTAATGATTATTTTTTACAAAATGTTACAAATCTAACGAGTTATAAATCTTTGTTGGCAAATATATTTTTTTCTTTGTATATTAACTAATTCTTTTGGCTGTATTTATTCTATATGAGTAACCTACTGTGTAGTTTTATTCATACCAAAATGTCGTATTTTATAAGCTCAGTAAAAAGTATTTTGCAGCCTAGCACTTCTACAACTACAACTACAAAGAGCCATGAGAAGTAACAAATCATCTAGAGTACAAGTACCTGAAATCTATACTTTAGTACAGTACAGTACTTAGCCTTACAATAACACACTTCATTTTCATCAATGACTGGTTGTTTTTCTATGTATGTGAAAATAGAGACTACACTTTGGTTATATTTATAAAATGACAAAAAGCTGATTTTATTACACACTTTAGATTCAGGGTTAAGGTCACTGGTTCACTGTCAAGAAAAAAAGGTTTTTACATTACAGTTCATCATCAGAATTTTCAAAGTCACTGTCACTGTCATAGTCATCAGCTGACGATTTGTTTTAAAAGTTGATGTTCAAGCACAGAGTTTCTGTGTTTTGGAACCATTATGTTGTATTTCTCCACAACCGATGTAAGAATCCCCTTCTCTTGCGGCGGATCCTGGCACGACCTTTGTTGCCATCTGTATCTTTATAGAGACGCTGGGAACGCCTCTTGATACTCGCCACCAGCACCAATTCTGCTGGCCAAATCATCAACATCACTTGTGGTTGTTGCTGAGAAGAAACTACAACAAGAGTAACAATTACAATTAATTACAACTAAATGTATTACTAGAAACATAAATATACACCGTATACACACACACTAGTCATTTTCTCACCGTCTGCCCACTCCTTTACATCATTGACCCAGTCTTCCAATTGGCTCACTGTCACTGTCAGGTCGACCTTCATGCACTCTAGGTTTTGCAACTGGCTTTGCAGAGCTTTCGTGGTCTGAAATGACAAGAAATCTCAGATAGTATAAAAACAAACAAATCTTTAAAATACAGGGTTAATTAAAAAAGAAAACTCCAGCCAAGTCACAAGTATTATATTCACAATTAACTTGGATAACTCACGGTCACTGACTCATTCCATGACAATGCTTGAGAACTGAAGCAATGCGTCATGATATCGGTTCATTCGTTTTGAATAACCCTGTACAGCTTAAAAAATTAATGACATTCATTACTAAGCATCTAGAACTAATTCTACTGATTCTATCTTACCTTCTGATATCGGCGGCTCAGTGCGGTGGCCAAATTGTTGAACTTTTGTTGATTCCAGTGCATAGCCATGAGAGTCAGCATGTCTGTGCGTCCTGCAAACACAGAAAATATCATGTTAACATATTCCCCCTGTAATGATGTAACAAGTGCAGTAGAAGGTCATTTTACCTGCTTTAGACATGTGTTTTGTGGTCACTGCAATCCTGGGGAGGAAAGCATTGCACTGTTCCACCTCCTCTCCTAGTGTTAAACCAGCCCCATCCTGATATGCTCCACTCCATTTTACCTGATTAGGAATGAAAAATAATAGTATAATGCTGAGAACGGCAAAAAATCCCCCCCCGTACATATTTAACGCACAGAGTAGCACTCCATGCCGACACACCGCAAGCTCCAGTCCCTCCTTGTCTACCTTGCTAGCAGATCTTTGGGAAGTCTCTCTGGCTGCTGACCACTCGCCTCCACAAACACCTCTTCCACTGACCTATAATATAGAAAATAGTTGATGAAAATAAGACTCTCGTTAACAAAATTTGTAGTTGGAGGCAATTGTACTCCTGAATAAAGTCTAATCATCTGCGATTTTACAGTACATGTTTGGATGCCTCGTGAATGTAGTCCACAAATCTTGTCAGATCTTCATCCTTAGCTATAAAGACGTCTTCAAAGATGGCCTGTTCTTCAGATCTATACAAAAAACCCCAAAAAAAACAGGTACACAAAAGTTAGATACATTGTAATCTAATTTAACTTTACTGTGCACATTAAAGGATATTTTTTCTTATTAATATTGTTTCAACAGCATTATGCACAGTTTTGGTTTACCTAGCTGCATTCTTGAAACGGTAAAACTTGCGGTTTCCATCTACTGAAACTGCCAGAATATCTGGGGTGCATGCAGGACAGATGAAAGGCTGATTTGCAGATTTTGTCCACCTCAAAACAGACAGCCTCCCACTCAAAAAAGCTTTTCTGAAAACTGTCTGTGGAGATCTTGCCAGTCTATTAAAAGTAAGGAAATCAACAGATAATAATGTAAAACAAATGCATTAGCATCAAACACCTTTCAACCCAGAATACAGAAAGAACCAATACTGTAGGATAAATAAATGTAATACTCACACGACCAAAGCGGACAGTTCGCTGATCCAGCATTCTTGAAAAAGCTTGGCAGGACAGTTCGGGTGCTGCTATCTTCATTTCTTCAAATGAAAAAAAGACATCTGTGGCATAAATTGTGTTCAGGGTCAGAGGCCAGTAGTCACCTGATTTAGCTCGACCACTCCAGCAGCCCAAGTGGCTTGGCATGTCCACAACTCAACTCAGGCATGCTTAGATCATATCGTCCTGAAAAAAATAAAAAACATTTCCACTTTAAAGTAAACCTTAAATGATTAATCAGGTCTTGGATTATTTCAACCTTTTTTTACATGACTTTGTATACTTGTTAAACATTACTCAAAAGTCATGTGTAGATCTTACATACAGACCTGTGCCAAACCTATGGAGGTAGAGCATGTATAGATTTTTATCTTCACACACTTACCATTCATTGTGATCACAGCAACAGTATTCCCTGGGCTGACCCTCAATGACTCTGGTGAACAACCGCAAATTTTGTCAGGAACCTCCACGGGCACATGGCGCACTGAACAAGATTGAACGTGAATTAAGATCATTTGGATTGACTGAGTAATATAACATTGGAACGATTCTACGGTATTGCAGTGCATTGCCAAAAAAGTATACAGAGATGCTCAAAAAGCTGACTGACATGAAGTGTACACATAAATTCAATATCAAACAACAAGAGACAAAAAGGCATATTTAAATAGTAACGCTTATGAGGACTAACAATTCCTAGAATAATATTTATGTTGTCCAGACACAAAGGAGAACTTACCACAATGGGAAAGAGCCTTAACTACAACAAAAGTTATGGAGGCAATGGCTGGTAAAATCCAGGAGTCATGGCATCTCGGTTATGGAGAACATGTCTGGTGTACATGATGACATCACATTCAGCACAAAAGAAGGGGCGTGGTCGACAGTCACAACACCGGACAGCAGCTGGATTGCTTCCACACAGTTGGCAGATGCGTGTTACCACATTTTCTCGTGCCACAGCCGTGTTCACCAGGCGGGGTCTCTCTGCCCTCCACTTCTCTAAAATAAGACTTTGTCTTGTACTCCAGTTTGAGGAAACTAGAAGAGGATCTCTTGAGGTTCCAAGAGCTGATGCATCATCATCTAAAGAATCGCTCAGTGAGTGCTGGAGATCTTGCATGAAACACTCTGTTAAAATAGTATGGAATATTAAACATACACACATACACACATTATGTGTATATATATAATGTAATTTACAGAATGAAGTACACACCAACATTCTCTGGAGAAAAGGTCACCTTACAGTTAGTGTCAGGAGCACTGATGTGAGGATCAGTTTTCCGAATGTGATCCACATAAAAACAATAAAGAACAACATTCCGAACATTTACAACTTGTCCCACAATTTTATCTCCCTTATTACCAGCATAAAATGGTCTAAGCTCACTGTTTAACATTTAGTCGAGAGGACTAGAAGACTTTTTATTTCCCAAACCTAAATGTAGACATTTCAATTGCTTGCAGTTATCTGTCTATAGGTTGTCAAATAGATGAGGATAGCAAAAAAAAAATGCTTGCTGTAGAAGCAGATAATAAAAAAACAAGCTGGTTGGCCACTGACAACACACTCAGAACAAACTGCTTCGAACAAATTTTACCAAGACCAATCATTTAGTGAAGCTTATACTTCTTTACACAAATACAATTTAGTTCCATGTTAAAAATGTGCTTCTGAAAATAAAAAAAACGTGCTTCTGGTTTGATTGTTTCCATCATATTCCTTGTTTGATACATTCATAAGTGCCTAAACAATCCAGATATTCAATATATCTTGAATGAGAAATTATACTGACCCTCGTTTGACTGATTCCTGCTTGATCTTGGTCTTGCATAGACAATGTTTCCATCACTGTCTCTCTTTCTCCAATGTACCCTTGGTTCAGGTGTTTTTACTGGTGCTGCTTCCTCCTTTCCCTGCAGCTCTTGAAGTAAGTCATCAAGACTTTGGAGCTCATCATTGATTTCTTGATGTCCAACCAGGTTATCCAGCAGCATAAACTGTTCTTGTAGTTCTGAATCACTCATGGTGAGGGGCAAAAACAGAAACAGACAGAAAGACAGACAGATACAACAACAAGAACAGATGTAAACAGTGAGAGAGAAAGAGACAGAGAGAGAGGGTGAGAGGGAGAGAGAGAGAGAGAGAGAGAGAGAGAGAGAGAAAGAGGGAGCGAGCAAGAGAGAGAGAGAGAGAGAGAGAGAGAGAGAGAGAGAGAGAGAGAGAGAGCAGGATAACAAGACAGACGTGGCTTTTAAAAGTGCCTTTTGCTATTTTGTGTGTGTGTGTGTGTGTGTGTGTGTGTGTGTGTGTGTGTGTGTGTGTGTGTGTGTGTGTGTGTGTGTGTATGTGTGTGTGTGTGTGTGTGTGTGTGTGGTGAGGGGATTAAAATAAAAGAGGAATGTTGGTAGCTGGCAAATCTGAAAGACCTAATGAGACAAAAAAGAAAGATTTAGAATTCAGAATTGAATACCTTACATTTTTACCATTATTTTCTTCATCAGTGTTGGCAGATTGGGCAGTTTGTGATGGTTTTAAGTTGTACTATGTGGGATGAAATGAGATTAGACAGGTGGGATTTTTATATTTCTGATGTGCCAAATGACAGACATGGAAAATAGTTTACAACGTAGTTAGAACCTAACCTTCTTTAGACAAGAACACTTAATTTGCTTAATTATATTGTAAAAATGTGATGCTCCACAGTATTGTTTTTTCGTTTTTTAATAATTAATAGTCAAAATTAATTTGTATTGTTAGTAAGATAAGATAAGATAAACCTTTATTTGTCCCAAAGTGGGAAATTTCTTAGAGTTTTCGCATAACCCAACTCATCTGGAAGCTGGTGTCAGAGCACAGGATCAGCCATGGTACGGCCCCCCCTGGAGCTGATAGGGCTAAGTGCCTTGCTCAAGGGCTCAACAGTGGCAGCTTGGCAGACCCAGAGCCTTAACCACTGGATCAGCACTGCCCTTATTTGCTAAGATTAGGTTATTGCTCAGATTTGTGCATTTACTAGAGTTTTTTGTGTGTATTTGGGAACAATTACTGGAAAACACACCAATCTGGCAACACTGTTCCTCATCTGAACATTTATAAATGGCTAAGGTATTAAAGTGCTACTGTCAGTTTGGTAACTTAAAACACACAATTTCCAAATATCATACAATCTCCTCTATTTCTTTGCATGATTAAATGTGGAAAAACAAACAAACAAACTTGAATGTAATTAGCTATCTTAGCCTGCCTACTACACATTTGGTGCAGCAAGTTATATTTTTATAATGTCTGCTGTGATTTACTGCATTACGAAACTGCTTCCTTTCACTTTTACAGCTTCTAAACACAACTGCTTGACCTGATTGAACAGTTTTTGTTCCGAAAATTGTAGGGATTGTTCCCAATTATATTAATAAACTGTTCTATTTACCGAGTGGAAAATCGCAATGGAGCATAGGATACAATGACGTCAGCGCGACTGATGAATTTATTAATAAATAAATGAATAAATAAATAAATAAATAAATAAATAAATAAATAAATAAATAAATAAATAAATAAATAAGAAAAGTCCTAATAAATAAATAAATAAATAAATAAATAAATAAACGTGGTGAGGGAAGACATGCGTTGGTGAGAAAGAGGCAGTTTTAGAGACGTGAATAAAAACATGACCTGGAATGAGTAGCCCTGCCATAATTAATTTATAGCAAGCTATTTTTTTTATTCTTATTTATCGTAGTCCCGATCCCGTTCATAACACAAAACAGACTGCAGTCTGATTCCCCAACACGTCAAATTTCAACAACGCAGGTTCTGGTTCAGAGATCTACAGAAGTCTATGGGAATCCCTGCACGTTGAAAAATGACGCTAAAGGGATAGCCAGTGCGTCAAAGGGGATTCCAGGGGATCCTGACCAAGCGTCCATATGTGACGAGTTGGGAGTGAGAACGTGTTGGATGCAGCGTGTGGTGTAAATGTGCATTATATAGGGGAGAGAGAGAGAGACTCCGATGATCTTCTCAACTGTCCTCACCATCCTCTGTAGGGTCTTGCGGTCCGAGACGGTGCAGTTCCCAAACCAGGCAGTGATGCAGCTTCTCAAGATGCTCTCAATGGTCCCTCTGTAGAACATGGTCAGGATGGGGGGAGGGGGATGAGCTTTCCTCAGCCTTCTCAAGAAGTAGAGTTGCTGCTGGGCTTTCTTGGTGATGGAGCTGGTGTTGAGCGACCAGGTGAGGTTGTCCGCCAGATGAACACCAATTTGGTGCTCTTGACGATCTCCACTGAGGATCCATCAATAATCAGTGGAGATTGGTCGCTCTGTGCTTTCCTGAAGTCCAAACCATCTCTTTAATTTTGTTGATGTTCAGAGACAGGTTGTTCGCTCCACACCAGGCAGTTAACCGTTGCTCTGTATGCTGACTCGTCGTTCTTGCTGATTAGACCCACCACGGTCATGTCATCAGCAAACTTGATGATATGATTCGAGCTGTGCATTGCTACACAGTCGTGAGTCAGCAAAGTGAACAGCAGTGGGCTGAGCACACAGCCCTTGGGGGCCCCAGTGCTCAGTGTGGTGGTGCTGGAGATGCTGTTCCCGATGCGTACTGACTGATGTCGCTCAGTCAGGAAGTCCAGGATCCAGTTACAAAGGGAGGTGTTCAGGCCCAGTATGCTCAACTTTTCAATCAGGTGCTGAAGAATGATTGTGTTGAATGCTGAGCTAAAGTCAATGAACAGCATTCGTACATGAGTCCTTGTTATCCAGGTGGGTGAGGGCCAAATGGAGGGTTGTGGAGATAGCATCGTCCGTGGAACGGTTTGGACGATATGCAAACTGCATGGGGTCCAGGCAGGGTGGAAGCTGGGTCTTAATGTGTCTCATGACGAGCCTCTCGAAGCACTTCATCATGATGGGTGTGAGCGCGACGGGACGATAGTCATTGAGGCAGGAGACAGCAGATTTCTTTTGCACAGGAACGATAGTCGTTGTCTTGAAGCACGTAGGAACAATGTTACTGCTCAGGGAGATGTTGAAGATGTCAGTGAAGATATCCGCTAGCTGTTCTGCACATTCCCTGAGCACTCTGCCAGGAATGTTGTCAGATCCAGCAGACTTCCGTGAGTTTTTCTCACTTCAGCTGTGGTTAGACAGAGCACCTGGTCAGTGGAAGGAGGGATGGTCTTCCTCGCCTTCACGTTGTTCTGTACCTCAAACCGGACTTAGAGGTCGTTCAGCGCATCTGGTAGGGAGGCGTCACGGTCACAAGCAGGTGATGTTGTCTTGTAGTTTGTGATCGCCTGGATGCCCTGCCACATGCGCCGGGTGTCTCCGTTGTCCTGGAAGTGGTCGTGGATTTTCTTTGCGTGTACACACTTCGCCTCTTTGATGGGACGGGACAGTTTGGCCCTTGTTGTTTTTAAGGCCGCCTTGTCCCCAGTTCTGAAAGCAGAGTCTCTTTGTTTCAGCAGCACACGCACATTTGCAGTCATTCACGGCTTCTGGTTGGAGCGTGTAGTAATTGTCTTGGAGATGGTCACATCATCAACGCACTTGCTGATGTAGCTGGTCACTGTTGATGTGTACTCCTCCAAGTTGATGGAATCGCCATTGGTTGCAGCCTCTCTAAACATGTCCCAGTCAGTGCACTCAAAACAGTCCTGAAAAGCAGAAGTAGCTACTTCTGGCCAGGTTTTCACCTGTTTCAGAACCGGTTTAGAGCGTCTGATGAGCAGGCTGTATGCTGGAATTAACATAACAGAGCAGTGGTCTGAGTATCCGAGATAGGGGCGGGGCTCCGCACGATTCGCAAAATTGCAATAAGTGAACAAAAAAAAATTGATAAACCATGTTTTTACATAAATATGACTTTCTCATATGAATGTGAAATTAATTGGTAAATATTGAAAGGAATAATTTCATGAAAAACTGAAAAAAAGTGCAAAAATTCAATGAAAACGTGATATGACAAGTTTGACAAGATATTGTGAAATTATGACTTTTCATATTCATAAGCATCATTGAAGTAAAAAGGATAAAAAAAATGCAAATGTTCATCGCAAAAACTGTTATGACAATCAATAGTTTGAAACAAATCTGACTGTTTTATTAAAAAAAAAATTTTATTGAAATATTACATTTCATATTCAGAACCATAATTTCATAAAATTTTTTTAAATTAACTTCGAGTTATTGTGAAAATATGAATTTTTATATTCATAAGCATAATTTCATTAAAACCCATTAAAAAGTGCAATACGTAAACGAAAAACTTTAACATGACAAACCATGTTTTGACAAAATATGACTTTTTGAATAAATATGAAATGAATTAGTAAAATATACATTTTCATATACAAAGGAATAATTTAATGAAAAACTGTTAAAAAAGTGAAATGATTTAATAAAGAAACGTGATATGACAAATCAAGTTTTTAAAATCTATTGTGAAAAATATAATGAGTAATATATTTATTAGCATCATTCAACTAAAAACCATTAAAAGTGCAAAAATTCAACGCAAAATGTGATAGATAAACAAATGGTTTAAAAATAATGACTTTTTTTTTTAATAAAAGATGGATTGTTTTTATTAAAATCTATCATTTCCCATACATAATGATAATTTCATTAAAACACGTTAACCTTTACCATAAAAATATTAGTAATTGTGAAAAAAATAAATCATATGATCATGTAAAACCTTTAAAAAAGGCCCATAAGTGAATCAAAAACAAAAAAGTGTCCATGCAATTCATGTTTTGACAGAAAAGATTATATTTTCAATAAAAATGTGATAGTTAAAATTTAAATATAAATTTTCATATTCATAAGCTTAATTTAATGGAAAACAGTAAAAAAAAAAGTGCAATATGTAAGCGAAAAACTTACATGAAAAACCATGGTTTGAGCAAAAAAAAAATTTTTTTATAAAAATATTAAAATAATTGCTATAATATAAATTCTCATATTCATCAGAATACTTTCATGAAAACCTGTTAAAAGGTTAATAAATAATGTAATATGACAAATCAAGTTTTTACAAGTTATTGTGAAAAATTTGACTTTTCATATTCATAAGCATCATCAACTAAAAACGTTAAATGTCCAAAAATTCTACCGAAAACGTGATAAAAAAATAAATAAAAAAAATAATATTTAAATATCACATTTACATATTCATAATCATAATTTCATAAATAATACGAAAATACAAAATTAGAATTTTTCAGATTTATAATTTAATAATTATAAATGTTAAAAACATTCAAAAGTGCAAGATGTAAACGAAAAATGGTTGAATGAATGAATTAATAAATTAATGAATGAGTTTATTTTTACCTAATCAGGGACAATGCACAGAGAACATTAGTCTAAGAAAGAAGAGATGTCATGTGCCAGGTTATAGCAAAAAAAATGTTAATTTCCACCTGCAGTCCCTAGACAGATGTTACATTTGCAAAAGGTCATGAAATACATACAGTACCATAAATGGAAACATTATTTCACTCACATCAATAAAATCACTAAAAACATTCTCCACTTCATAATTTAACAAAAGTTATACAAGAAAAACCTTACTTCACTCACATCATAAAAACACTCTCCATGAATCTAGCACTCACTCACTCACAGTCTACATTGTTCATATCACAGTCATTTAGTGCTTACAAGTTTGCTTTGCTAATAGCCACTGTTTGGTCAGATGTGTAAATGTGCTATAGTTTGTACATAAAATAATATCATTTGGAAGAGTGTTCCAAAGGCTTGCTGCTTTATAAACGAACGAATGTTGACCATAAGTGGTTCTGCATCTTGGAACGCTGCACTCTCCTCTGACTGTCGACCATGTGGCTCTATTAAGTCCATCTGAATTAAGTGTGACAAATTTTCTCAATTAGGGTTCATGACAAATGGTTTGAAAACAATGTTGTTGTTTTTTTTTATAAGAATATGATTGTTATTGGGAAAATATGATGTTAATATTCATAAGCAAATTTTCATTAAGAACCGTTCAAAACTGCAATAAGTAAACAAAAAATGTGTCATGACAAATTATGGTTGGACAAAAATATGCCGTTTTTCATAAAACAAATTAAATAAATTATATTCATAAACATAATTTTACATAATACATAAAAGAAAAAACCTAACAAAGATGTTTTGACAAAAATAAGACAATTTTTCATAAAAAGATTCTTTTTAAACCATGAATTTTCATATTTAGAAGCATAATTTAATAGAAAATCAAAAAAATTGCAATAATTGAACGAAAAAAATAAACCGACATAAAAAAATATTTTTGGAAATTTTTTTCATACTCTGAGTTTTGACAGTTATTGATTTATCATATTCATAAGCATAGTTTATTTTTATTTGAAACAAACTTAAAAAATTGCAATAAGTGAACGACAAACTTGACATGTTTTGAAAAAAATTGCGTTATATTAAAACTATGAATTATTATGAAAATATTTCAATGTTTTTATAAAAGTAAAATTTCATGAAAATTCATTATAAAAACAATACGTGAAAGAAAAACCAACAAAATATTAGATTTTTTAAATAAATATTTTAGATATTGCAAAAAAAAAATGTGTTAAAAAGACATACACAAACATGCATGCACTTGCCCATTGGCAAAGCCTTCTACATGCTGTCAAGAATGAGCTTCTTAAGTGCTGAAAATGCGATTCCGCAGTCCTATAAACTTTCCCTTTCATTCTTGCAGATACCCTACTATCACAAATCACTCCTGTCACTCTTCTCCACCCACCCCACCCTGCCTGCACTCTTTTCTTTACTTCCTTAACACACTCTCCATTACTTTGCAGTGTTGACCCCAGGTACCTAAACTCCTCCACCTTCTCCACCTCTTCTTCCTGTAACCGCACCATTCCACTGCCCTCCCTCTTATTTACGCACATGTAATCTGTCTTACTCCTACTGACTTTCATTCCCCTTCTCTCCAGCGCATACCTCCACCTCTCCAGGCTCTTCTCAACCTGCTCACTACTCTCACCACAAATCACAATATCATCTGCAAACATCATAGTCCAGGGAGACTCCTGTCTGAACTCGTCCGTCAACCTGTCCATCACCACTGCAAACAGGAAAGGGCTCAGGGCCGATCCTTGATGCAGTCCAACCTTCACCCTGAACCAGTCTGTCTTTCCTACTGCACACTTCACTGCTGTCACACTGTCCTCATACATGTCCTGCACCACCCTCGCATACTTCTCTGACACACCTGACTTCCTCATACAATACCACAACTCCTCTCTGGGCACCCTGTCGTACGCTTTCTCTAAATCCACAAATACACAATGCAGCTCCTTCTGTCCTTCTCTATACTTCTCTTTTAACATTCTCAAATCAAATAAGGCATCTGTGGTGCTCTTCCTCAGCATGAAACCATACTGTTGCTCACAGATGGTCACCTCTTCTCTCAGCCTGGCTTCCACTACTCTTTCCCATAACTTCATGGTGTGACTGATCAACTTAGTTTCCCTGTAGAGACTGCAGGTCTGCACAGCTCCCTTATGCTTAAAGATCGGTACTAGCACACTCCTTCTCCATTCCTCAGGCATCCTCTCACCTTCTAGAATCTTGTTAACCAGTCTGGTTAAAAACTCCACTGCCATCTCTCCTAAACATCTCCACGATTGTATGTCATCTGGTCCAACCGACTTTCCACTCATCATCCTCTTAATCGCTGCTCTCACTTCCTTCTTATTAATCCTATCCACATCTTGCTTCACTAACTCCACATCATCCAACCTTCTCTCTCTCTGATTTTCCTCATTCATCAGCTGCTCAAAATACTCCCTCCACCTTCTCAGAACACTCTCCTCACTAGTCAACACATTTCCATCTCCATCCTTTATTGCTCTAACTTGCAGTACATCCTTCCCAGCTCGGTTCCTCTGTCTGGCCAATCGGTACAAATCCTTTTCTCCTTCCTTAGTGTCCAACCTCTCATACAGCTCCTCATATGCCTTTTCCTTGGCTTTCGCCACATCCCTTTTTACCTGCTGCCGCATCTCCTTGTACTCCTGCCTACTTTTCTCATCACTCTGTTGATCCCACTTCTGTTTTGCCAACCTCGTTCTCGTTATGCTCTTCTGCACTTCATCATTCCACCACCATGTCTCTTTGTCTTCCTTACTATTTCCAGATGTCACACCAAGTACTTTTCTAGCTGCCTCCCCCATCACTCCTGCAGTAGTTGCCCAATCATTCAGCACCTCTTCACCACCACCGAGCCCCTGTCTGACCTCTTCCCTGAACCTCACACTACACTCTTCCTCCTTCAGCTTCCACACATGTATGCTTAATATGTAGGTAACACTCCCCTGCCCCCCCCCCCCTTTATACATCTATATCCAATATATATATATATATATATATATATATATATATATATATATATATATATATATATATATATATATATATATATATATATACACAAAAATATGAGTTTTTTACATAAAAATATTCTAAATATATACATTTTTATTTCCATTTTTCCAAAATTTAATGAAAAACCGTTACAAAGTACAATTCATACACAAAAAACCCCAAAATCTATTACATGCCAAATCGTGTTTTGAAAGAAATAAGACTTTTTCCATGTTTTTTTCATATTTTTTCATCTATTGGGAAAATATGATTTCTCATAATTCATAAAAACATAATTTTTATGAGCATAATTTCATTAAAAACCGTTAAAATAATAAATTTTGGAAAATATTAATTTTGTATTCCGAAGGTACATTTGAGGTAAAACATTAAAAAAGTGCAAAACTTCAGGTGACATGGCAAATAAACACATGACATGGCAAATAAAATTTTGACAACAATATGAGTTTGTTCATAAAAGTATATTATTAATATATGATTTTTTATTTTCATAAGCAAAGTGTCATGAAAAAATTGCAAAGTACAATGCTTAAACGAAAAAAACAGAAATGATACATGCCAAATCATGTTTTGACAGAAATATGACTTTTTTCATAATTCTTTCATCTTTTTTCATCTACTGGGAAAAAATTAATTTTTATATTAGTAATAACTGTTACGAAATGAATGGAAAAATAAATAATTGACATGAAAAATCATGTTTTAAGAAATAGATGTATTTTGTCTTAGAAAAAGTAGGGCAGTTATTATGAAAAAAAAAAAATGTTCATACTCCTAATCAAATTGTTATTACAAATCAATAAAAAAAGAAAAAGGGATCAAAAAAGGTGACAACACATCAAGTTTTGACAAGAAATGTACTATTTTCATAAAAATTTATTAGTTGATATGAATTATTAGGCATAAGTTCATAAAAAGTGAAAATGTGTTTTCATATTCAGAATAATAATTTCATGACAAAACGTAAAACGTTGCAGTAAGTGAATGAAAATTATGACATGAAATATCACGTTTTGACAAAATGAACTTTTTTCATGAAAATCTAATATAATAAAAAAGTTTAAATTTTCATATTCAGAAGCAACATTTCAGAAAAAAATGCTGAAAAGTCAACATGACAAAGTTTTGACAAAAATATGTTCTTTAATAAAAAATATTTTATTAATATATAAATTTTTATTTCCATAAGAAAAAATTCATGATAAACCGTTAAAAAGTACAATAAGTACACGAAAAACTAAAAATGTTACATGCCAAATAATGTTTTTTTTTTTACAGAAATATGACTTATTTCATAATTTTTCATCTTTTTTTATCTATTGGGAAAATATTAATTTTCATATTCACAAGCATAATCTCATTAGAAACTGTTAAAAAGTGGAATAAGGGGAAAAAACATGACATTAAACATCAAGTTTTGTCAAAAACATGACTTTTAATAAATCATGTTTTGACATTGAGTTTTTTTTTTTTGCCTGTACAGCCCATTTCAAGTCACCCCACAGCATCTCAATGTAATTAAGATCTGGGCTTTAACTTGGCCATTCCAGAACTCTCAATTTCTTAGTTTTCAGCCAGTCTTTAGTGGATTTGCTGGTATGTTTGGGTCATTGTCATGATGCAGAGTCCAGTTCCGCATGAACTTTATTTATTTTTTTTTTACAGATGGCCTCACATGTTCCTCAAGTGCTCTGTGATACACAGTAGAATTCATGGTGGATTCTATGATGTGAGCTGGTCATGTCCTTCTGCAGAAAAGCATCCCCAAACCAGGACATTTTCACTCCCATGTTTCACAGTTGTTATGAGGTTCTTTTACTGGAATGCTGTATTTAGTTTACGCCAGGGGTCGTCAACTGGCGGAATCCGGACCGCAAAATGCACCTGGCCGGACTGCGGAGCCTTTTCACATAATCAAATTAATGTATGCCAAATACTATTTTCTAATAAAACCTAATTTGTTTCAGGCACATCAAGGTGGGCTTAGTAGAGCTGTTTGGGTCCCATGGCGCCACAGGTCGCTACTACAGTTACTATGCTCACTGTTTCTAGGATCGGACAAGCAGTTGAGCGTGCAGTGAAGACAGCAGAGAGATACGTGCAAAAGATGAAACTTTCAGTAAGTGAAAAACAATGGCATTCTCAAAAATAAGGAAAGTTGATGTTTGTGTTTCTAAATGATATTGCTTCATTGCGTTCATTACTTATGATCTGTAATCTCGGTTCAGCAGACACAAAAGGACTTTAGATTTTTCTTTTATGTTTTCATTTATAATGTGTCCAATTAAAATGTTGTCTACACTAATTTCTTTAGTCCGGCTAACATCATCAATTCATGTTTTTAGGTATATAATTGTCCGGACCTCAGCTGGTGAGGAGGGTTCATTTACTGGAGCTCAAGGATTTTCAGTTGAAGACTCCTGGTTTACGCCAAACATGTCCTTTGTTCCTGTGTCCAAATAATTCCTTTTTAGACTAATTTGTCCAAAGAAAATCATTCCAGAAGTCCTCTCTCTTTGTCTATGTTCTCTCTCTGGCAAACTTCAGTCTGGCCTTCATGTTTTTCATAGAGAGCAAATGTTTCCTCCTTGCACACCTCCCACAAAGGTGGCTACACTTGTGACTTGTGACTTGTGACTAAATGTGTGTAGTCTTTTTCTGATTGTAGAGGCATGCACTTTCAACTCAAAAGTAGCAAGAGCCTGCTGTAGGTCCTGTAATGATATTTTAATGTTTTTGTGACTACTTTTAGAATCTTCCGGTCTGCTCTCGGGTTGAACTTGCTTGAACGGCCAGAAATGGGCATGTTGGCAGTTGTTTTGAATGTCCACCACTTGTAGACTATTTTTCTGATTCAAAATTTTTTGGAGATCTTTTTCAATCTTTTTCCATTTATTAACCATTCCAGTGTTCTTTTCTGAAGGCCTCAGACAGCTCTTTCAATCTCACTATGGTGTTCACTTTCACTTCAAAAGTCAGAAGCACAACAAAATAAATGTCCGAGTGTCAAATAGGGCAAGCCTCTTTCAAAAAATGTTATAACAATGTTCTTAACATGTGTCCTGATGTGATAAACCTGTGTGTGATTTTAAGCATTTTAAGTGTGAATAAATGTGGGGATGTCCTTTATTCATTTTATTTTTCACCAGGAATTGTTTGTTTTTTAATAACATTTTAGCAGTGGCAAGCCGTGCATTTGGTACCTGGGCCTTCAGTGAGGACTTACCTGACTTAATCCACCTCTTAATACCACCACTATCATGTCACGATTATAGAAACCATCAATACAATACAAAAACGCAATATAACAACGCGCGGCATTAAAAAGAGAGAGAGAGAGAGAGAGAGGGAGAGAGAGAGAGAGAGAGAAAGAGACATTTCACATATGGAGGGTGAAAACAATTTTACTAAAGCAAGAAACCCAGTTAAGACTCCAAACCTCTACACTGCAACTGTGCCACCTACATCATTTGGAGCAGTTCAGAATCAATATTTGTAAAATAACATGACAAAAACATAAACATTTTTTAATAAAAAACAACCTACTAACCAGAGATGCATAATCGTAATGTGCAGCGCTCCTCAGAGGCTGTAATCCAGTGGTTTCGCTCGTATTCACTGGTCTGGAAGTGGTGAACAAACTCTTTCCTGGGCTGAGACACGATGTCTTGCTTTTCTTGAAAATGGATTTTTAAGTATGTCCGAGACCAAATCAATTTCTCTTCCTTTGTAGGCATAAAAAAATCTATCTTAGATGTATGCATGTGTGCAGTGCACTACAGATGTGTTTTGCTAGTCGAACTTGCCTGTAACACCAATCAGAGGAGGGAAAAATGCTGATGCTATTTTGTGAGGTAAATATGAAATCTGATTGGTTAAAGAAACAGAGCTATTTCTTAAGGAGAAAAGGCCTGTAGTACAGACTTTGAAGGCCCTGGGCAGATTAGATTGACATGGCAGCACATAGAGGCTGAAATCTGATTGGACAAAAAATGTAACAGCCACATACACGTACTGCCCTTCGTGTGCTCGGGACATTCGGGTCATGCTCGGCAGCGCCACGCCCCTCCAAAAGCGTCATGGAATTCCCAGCCTTGCTTCTCCGCAAAACAGCACAGGGCGGCGGATTTCTATGGAGTGTTGGCGGTTACGTGGAGTCGTATTCAGCCTTCTACCCAACAGAGAGAGCAAAGATCGCGCTCCACATCTCTGTACTGTCTGGGGGCTTCAAGGAGAGCTCCGTTCTGCCCCAGGACCTCCAGGAGAGCTCCGATCCCCTCCAGTACCACCAGGAGAGCGCAGCTCCGCCCCAGAGTTCCCAGGAAAGCGCAGCTCCGCTCCAGAGTCCCCAGGAGAGCGCAGCTCCGCTTCTGAGTCCCCAGGAGAGCGCAGCTCAGTTACAAGGTATCCAGGAGCACTCTGCTCCAGAGTCCAGGGCCGCGAAGGGGACGCCGAACCGCCGCCTGGCCACGAAAGGGACGCAAAACCGCAGCCTGGCCGCAAGAAGGGGATCGTATCGCCACGCCTGGGCTCCTCAGAAGGCAACGGATCGCCTCAAAGTCTCCCTGAAGGTGAAGTCATGCCTCGGCGTTCCCTGCCAGGCCCCGATGCTCATCCGAAGGCAATGGGATGCCACCAGGTGCCCTCGAGGATTGCGTGACAGCCCCAAGCTCTTCCGATGGCAACGTCTCGCCTGTGAGCTCCTCTGATGCGGACGCCTCACCGCAGAGCCCCTCTAAAGGTGACGTCTCGCAAGCAAATCACGCTGGAAGTGACAGCAGGCCTCCAGGTACAGGTAAAGATGGCAAGGCGGTCCCAAGGTCCTCTGAAAGCAATGTAATGCCAAAGAGCTCCTCAGAAGCGCCATCTTGCTCCTGAGCTCCTCAGAAGGCGCTGTCTCGCTCCCGAGCTTGCCTCCAAGTCTCCCTGAAGGCAACGGCTCGCCTCCAAGTCTCCATGAAGGCGACGGCTCGCCTCCAAGTCCCTCTCAAGGTGATGTCTCACCCCTGAGCTCCCCGGAAGGTGATCTCGTGCCTGTGAACCCCACAGAGGGCGTTGTTTGGCCTCAGGACCCAGCTGAGGTCACGGCTCAGCCTCTGGTCTCCGCCGTGGTGGTCACTCGGCCTCTGGACTCCGCTCCGGACGTCGCTCCATTCCAGGTCCTCATGGTGGGGGTCCCTCATGCCCCGGTCTCCACCGAGCGCGTCGCTCTGCTCCAGGTCTCCGTGGTGGAAGTCTCTTCGCCTTCAGTCTTCGCTGGGGGTGTTGCGCTGCCTCCGGTCTTCGCCAAGGGCTTCGCTCAATTCCTGGCCTACGTGTTGGACTGTGGATTATACTGGACTGCTGTGTGTGTGTGTGTGTGTGTGTGTGTGTGTGTGTGTGTGTGTGTGTGTGTGTGTTTGTGTGTGTTTTTTTGCATGGTTTTCCCGTATGCTCCATCTACGGTCGGACTATTGCGCAATCCTGTGCTATTCTGCCGAAGCCTCCGCTTTGATATAGTTCACAAACTTCCCTTCGTGTGCTCGGGACATTGTGGGCCACGCTCCCAGAGCGCACCACGGATATCCCCCTCACCTTTCTCATCACTACTACGGGTGTGTGTGTTTGTTTTTTCTCACGGCATTTCCCTTATTAAAAGCACCTTTTTGTACTCTGGCTTTCGCCTCTGTCCCTGCCGCATAACATGATTTTCATGTTTTGTTTTTCCTTCACTTATGGCACTTTTTAAAAGTTTTTCCATGATCATACGATTTATATTTTTACAATTACTCATATTTTTATAGTAAAGGTTAACGTTTTTTATTTTTTATTTTTTTAATGAAATTATGATTATGAATAGAAAATTATATAGTTTATTAAAAACAATACATCTTTTACTTTAAAAAAAAATCTATTTACAAACCATTGTTTGTCATATCACTTTTTGCATTGAATTTTGGCACTTTTAATGGCTTTTAGTTAAATAATGCTAATGAAAAGTCATATTTTTCACAATAAATGTTAAAAACTTGACTTGTCATATCACATTTTTTTATTGAAATATATCACCTTTTTTAAACAGTTTTCATTAAATTATTCCCTTGTACATGTAAATTCATATTTTACCAATTTATTTTATGTTCATATGAAAATATTCATATTTTTGCCAAACATGGTTATCATGAAACTTTTTCGTTCACTTTTTGCACTTTTTTCAACGATTTTCCATGAAAATATGCTTCTGTATATAAAAATTAATATTTTACTAATTAATTCCATATTTATGTAAAACGTACTTTTGTCAAACAATGGTTTGTCATGTGAAAGTTTTTAGTTTACGTATTGCACTTTTTAATAGTTTTTAATGAAATTATTCTAATGAATATGAAAAGTCATATTTTCACAATAACAAGTCATTTCACAATGACCTATAAAAACTTGATTTGTCAAACACAAATTTTTTCCACTTCTAACATTTTTTCATATAATTATTTGGATAAATATGAAAATGTAAATTTTACCAATTAAGTAATAATTTTTTTGTTATATTTTTTCTCAGACTATTTTTTTTGTTTTTTTTATTAAACGATGCTTATAAATATGAAAATGTATATTTTCACAATAACTATTAAATTTTTAGTAAAAATGTCATTTTTGTCAAAATGGCAATTTTTTAAGGTTTTCTGTGAACATATGCTTCTAAATATGAAAATTTATATTTTCATAATGACTATCATATGTTGTCATATCATGTTTGCCATTGAATTTTTGCACTTTTAATGGTTTTTATTTAAATGATGCAATGAAATATAAAAAAGTCATATTTTTATCAATACATTTTAAAAACTTTTTTTTTTTTTTTTTTTTTGATGATGAAATGAAAATATATATATATATATATATATATATATATATATATATATATATATATATATATATATATATATATAATTATATATATATATATATATATATATATATATATATATATATATATATATATATATATATATATAAATCATATTTAATCAATTTATTTCATATTCATATGAAAAAAATAAAATAAAATTTGCCAAACATGGTTATCTTAAAAGTTTTTCGTTCACTAATTACACTTTGTTCAGCGGTTTTTCATAAAAATATGCTTTTCTATATGAACAGTTATTAGATTAGATTAGATTAGATTAGATTAGATTAGATTAGATTAGATTCAACTTTATTGTTATTACACATATACAAGTACAAGGCAACGAAATGCAGTTTGGGTCTAACCAGAGTGCAATAACAGCAAGTGCAGGATATACTACATGATTACAAACTGTAATTTACAGATGTATATGTACTATGAATATGAATATACAGATGAATATATATGTACTATGAATATAATATACAGATGGATAAATATGTACTATGAACATAAATTACAGATGAACAATAATATACAGATGAGTATATATGTACTATTAACATGATTTACAGATGCCTATTAGTATAAACAGAAATTTACAGAAGGGTGTGAATGGTGAACATAATATATCGCTATTACTATAAACAGAAAACGGGTGTGTGTATATATATATATATATATATATATATATATATATATATATATATATATATATATATATATATGTATATATATATATATATATATATATATATATATATATATATATATATATATATATATATATACCATTAACTTTACCATTGTATATATATATATATATATATATATATATATATATATATATATATATATATATATATATATATATATATATATATATATATATATATACAATGGTAAAGTTAATGGTAAGCAGCAATACAAAGAGAGCAGTGTGCAAATGAGCATAGTTTTTGTGTAGACAGTCCATTAGCGAAAAAACGAAGTGTGAGGTGTGGGGAAGAAATATGGTAGTGTATCAGCGAGCGGCAGAGTTCAGTAAAGAGACAGCTCTAGGAAAAAAGCTGTTCTTTATTCGGCTGGTCCTGGTCCGGAGGCACCTGAAACGCCTGCTGGAGGGCAAAAGAGAAAACAGTCTATGGGCGGGATGAGAGGAGTCCTTAAGAATGCTGCAAGCTCGACGCAGACAGTGTTTCTTTTGGATGTCCACCATGGCTGGGAGTGAAGTCCCTTTGATGCGCTGGGCAGTTTTCACCACCCGCTGCAGTGTCTTGCGCTCTGCAACAGAGCAGCTCCCATACCAGACTGTGACACAGCTGGTCAGGATGATTTCTATTGCACAGCAGTTGAAGTTCACCAGGATATCCGAGGAGAGCTGATTTTTCTTTAGTGTCCTCAGGAAAAAGAGGCGCTGGTGTGCCTTCTTGACCAGGCTGGAGGTGTTGGTAGTCCAGGACAAGTCCGCCGAGATGTGGATCCCTAGGAACTTGAAACTGGAGACGCACTCAACAGCCATTCCATTGATGTGGGTGGTGTCGTGTGTGCCTCTTGACTCTTCCCTGAAGTCCACAATGAGCTCCTTTGTCTTGGAGGTGTTAAGGAGCAGGTTATTGTTGTTGCACCATGTGGTTAGGTGCTGGATCTCCTCCCTGTAGGCAGTCTCATCATTGTTGGTGATGAGACCGATCACGGTAGTGTCATCTGCAAACTTGATGATGGAGTTAGATCCATTCACAGGCCTGCAGTCGGAGGTGAAGAGGGAGTAGAGGAAGGGGCTCAGCACACAGCCCTGTGGTACACCAGTGTTGAGTGTGATGGTGTTGGAGCAGATAGAGGCAGATTGAACCTGTTGGGGTCTGTTGGTCAGAAAGTCCAAGATCCAGTTGCAGGTGGAGGTGTTAATGCCCAGATCTGCAAGTTTGGCTATTAAGTTGGATGGAATGATGGTATTAAATGCTGAGCTGAAGTCAACAAACAGCATACGTGCATAAGTGTTCTTATTGTCCAAGTGTGTGAGCACAGAGTGCAGTGCCATGGAAACTGCATCTTCTGTGCTCCTATTGCTGCGGTAGGCAAACTGGTGAAGGTCTAATAAGGATGGTAGAGAGTCCTTCAGGTGTGCCAGGACCAGCCGCTCAAAGCACTTCATGACAATGGTTGTCAGTGCTACAGGGCGGTAGTCGTTCAGGCACGTTGGGTTGGAGTGTTTTGGCACTGGCAAAATAGATGTGTGTAATCCATTTTCCCCCTCAGGGCTTGCCATAGATAGGCAAGGGACATGCGCACTTGGGGGTGCTAAAGTGTCGGTGACTTCTGGCTGAAGGTTATGGTGTGTAATAAAGTTGTAAAGAGTTTGAATAATCTCGTTTATTGTTTTATTTAATATAAAGTGTTTAGGCGAAACCTACACTAACGCTCGGTTACAATATAAAGAATTTACTGCAGATTCACAGGTGGCTACAGTCTTCAAACACTGTAGAAAAATAACATTTTGCTTAATTTTTCCATTAGAAAAGTAAAATAAAAGTTAGGGTTACATCATTATTTTTATTCAGCTTCTTTAAGCGTTGAAAAGATTAAATTCAAGATAGAATTTGTATTTCTTCATTTTGTCACTTTAGTGCCCAATTGCAATCATGACATCATCATACTTCTTTTGTAGTTCAAACTAAATGTTGCGGTTTATTTAATTTCACCAATCAGAGACAAGCTTTTCGAATCGACAGCTAATTGTCCAATCACATGATGGCATATAAAGTATATGATATAAAGTACATCTCATAGACCCTTTTAGTGCCGACGGCATGATGACGTCACGGCGCCTGCTGGAGGCGGCCAATACAAACCAGCAGAGAGTCGATTCACAAGAAACACAAACATCATCTTGTCCATGGAGTACAGGATCTCATTTTAAATGTTATCGCATACCTGCTGCCACTGCCTGGCAAAACAAAAACCATGACAGCTTGTGCTTAAACACAAGGAAACGAGCAGACTGGACTGAAACGATCATCAAAGAGCACAATTCATATCAGGTAAGATTAAAGAAACTATTGTCTTTTGTTGATATGGTTTGCTTAACTGTCAAAAATCTTCATGCCTGCATACCTACTCAGAAATTGGACAAAAACTTAATTGGTATATCATTTAACGCTAACGTTTTAGCATGTAATTTAGCTGCTAGCTAACGACCAGACACTAAACATAAAGAAAACTGCTTGTGTTGTCTCCTTTTCTGCAACTGTCATAAGTGCAACTGTATAAACAGAAAGGTAACAGTGAACAGACCAATGTTATGTCTCATGTCTGTGTACAAGTATGTGCATGTGCTAACGTTTGCCATGTTAGTAGGCAACCTGAATGGCAGCTTGTGATGTACATAGTGAGGTACTTTTCTCCTGCACATTAGCCCCGCCCACAAAACCACCACACGGTTTAATAAGTGAAAAAGGCAATATTGAGCAAACATCGCATTCAGTGATGCAGAGTTTTTTTTTTTATTGGAAATTGTAAATGAAGTTGTATTATGTTTCCCAACAATTTGGATGCCTCCCTTCCCATGTCAAGTCTTTATGTGACCTCTTAGCTTCCATTGAATATAATTTCCATGGTTTGGACGTAAAAAAAAATAAAAAAATAAAAACCTTTTTTCTAAATATAATGTTTGTGTTCATAAGAACAAATAAATGCATACAGGTTGTATTGACATGAGGGCAAATAAAGGATGGCAGAATCTATATATAGTCAGAACTATAATGAATTTCTTTGATTGATTTATATTTATAATTGCAGATGTGTACAAAGATTTAATTGCAAAAAATGGATGCTTTCAAGAGAGGAGAAGACATCTGGAAGACCAGTGCACAGCAACTAAAAAAACCTATTGAGGCTGTAAAGGTTTGCGATTATCTTCTATTCAGGATTGTTGAATTGTTAAACAGCAATATTTTGCGTGCCTTTTTCCTCCTTTCTTTTTGAGGTACCATGGGGTGGGCTAAAATGTTAATTTTGTAAATGCACATGTTGTTTTTAGGTCACAAGTACCTCAAAATCTCAACTACAACTGCAAGTATCTCAAAATGCAGCTAATGTTGCAATGGGAGAACCAACGTAAAAGAGATCTCCAGATGTTGTACAGGAAGAAAACGGCTCCTGCCACCTCCACTCCATTGTCTGATGACTTGGATATCACTACATTTTACTTGTTTCAGAACAGAGACGAATCAGAGCAGAGAAGATCAAGGAACAGTAAGCAATATTTAAATTTCATATCAAATAATGTGAAAGGTATATTTCTCTCTGATTTATTTCTTGTTGAAAAGGCAAGCTTACTTTGGATTCTTCCATCTCTATTTTAGATATGTTCAAATCTGACCTAATAGAGAAAGGTTAGCTGTCAATTTGTCTAAGAAGGAGATTTCTAAAGCAGCAAAATGTTCCATCCTAAGTGTTTAATTTCAGATTTTTTATTCAAACTGGAAACAAATGTTTAAAGTGGTCATATGATGCTATTTGCAAGGATCATTATTATGTGTATTGGGTGTAATATATTTTAGCATGCCTTAATGTTAAAAAATCTTTATTTTACACATACTGCTTATTATTGTAGCTCTTTATGAGCTGTGTTTCTCAAACACATTGATTTCTACAAAGCCCCTCTTTCCAAAAAGTGCAGTGTGCTCTGATTGTCTAGTGATCCAGTGGGTTGGGATTTGTCCAAACACAAAATTGCATCATATGATTTCTTTGATTTCATATGATTTCTATGATTTTTTTCCTCTTTAAATTCAGGCAGTGGGCTTGTCACCCTGATATTTGCTGTTTGCATATCATGTTTTGATAGACATCTGGTTTTCTTGTGTTTATGCAAAAGAGGTAAATATTACAAATTTAGCATGACCCATAGAGTCGAAGGAGACAGTTCAATTAGAAATACCATATTTTGGAATCAACCAGAGTAATCAACATACATTGTCTTTAATTCTCTCTGGTTTCTTTATTGTTTAATAATATAAAACAAATATAATGTGCAGTGCATCTGGAAAGTATTCACAGCGCTTCACTTTTTCACATCTTGTTATGTTACAGCCTTATAACAAAAAAGATTAAATGGAAAAAATCACATATACATAAGTATTCACAGCCTTTGCTCAGTATTTTGTTGAAGTACTTTTAGCAACAATAATGGCCTCAAGTCTTTCTAAAAACCATTAGTTTTGTTAACTGTTGCACCACTGTTAAATAAAAATATACAATTCTGTGTTTTTTTTGTTTTAGTTTAAAATGATCCCAAACTTTGGAAACTTTCTGGTGTTTTCTTTGGCCATAATGTTCTCCTCGCCCCTCGCTGTTTTCTTTCCGTTCTTCCTTTTTTGGTAATGGTTTGGACATGTGCAGAGGAGGGACACAAATTATATAGGTAGAAGAATGCTGAGGATGGAGCCACCAGGTAGGAGGAAAAGAGAAAGGCCAAGGAGGAGGTTCATGGATGTGGTGAGGGAAGACATGCAGGTAGTTGGTGTGAAAGAGGCAGATGTAGAGGACCGTGTGGTATGGAGACGGATGATCCCCTCTGGCAAGCTCTAATGGGAGCAGCCAACAGAAAAAGAAGAAGATTTTTATGAAAAAGACATGTTTTTTCAAAACATTAGTGCCACCTTTTAATTTTTCGTTTACATATGGCACCTTTTAGTGTTTTTTCATAAAATTCTGATGATGAGTATGAACATTTAATATTTTCATAACAACTACAACAGGTACCCCTAATGGGAGCAGCCGGAAGAAGAAGAAGATTTTTATTAAAAAGACATATTTTTGTAAAAACATGCTTGGTAGTGCCACCTTTTCATTTTTCGTTTACATATGCCACCTTTTAGTGTTTTTTCATAAAATGATGATCATGAGTATAAACATTATTTTCATAACAACTACCACAGGTACATTTTTTGTAAAACTTCATTTGTCGTGTCACCTTTTTCCTTCCATATTCCACCTTTTAAAGGGTTTTAAAGAAATTATGCAAATTAAAAAATAAATTTTTTGTCAAACATGGTTATAACAAATTTGTTTTTTGTTCACGTATTGCACTTTTTTGATATTATAGATGTTATCTTCATAACTATAATATTTTTTTTATGAAAAAGAAATATTTTTGTCAAAACATGAATTGTCTTGTCACCTTTTTGTTTTTCCTTTGCTTATTGAACCTTTTAGTGGCTTTTCATTAAATTATGATTATGAACAATAATATATCCATACATTTTACGTTTATTACAAGTTTTTTGTTTCAAAACTATAACTTTTTAACAGTTATTAATTAAATTATGCTAATTAAATTTTTTTTTTTTTTTTATAACTATCATATTGTTTCTTAAAAAAGGTCATAATTTTGTTCGAACATAATTTGTCATGTCAATTGTTCATTTGTCATTACCATTTTATAAGTTTTTCATGGAATTATGATTATGAAAAAGAAAATTTTTATTTTCACAATGACTATCATTTTCCCATTCAGGAACTTCGAGCCTCGTTGAAACTTTTTGTGAACGCCCCTGCATTGTCCACGCCCTGAACCACGTGTGAAATCTGGCCAATAGGCAAGACATCACGTCGCGTTATCCAGGAAGCTACAAGATTACTTTGCGGTGGTAGCGACATTAGCTTCTACTCGTTCAGGTAAGCCAGATGTAAATGCAGGCAGAATTCCGTCTGCGTGTTCCTGCTTGCCCCGCTTCATTTTGGGGGTGGGGGGGAGATACACGCAGCCGATGTGTTGTTTGCTTAGCTTAGGAGCTTGCTTAGTCGGCTCTCGAGGGAATTGGCTATTAGCATTTTAGCCGTGTGCTCCCGGCTGCTGGCCGAGCTCCCGTTCCCCAGGGAGAGCTCTCGTTCTGAGGTTCTTTCTCCCGGTGCGTGTAACGCGGTGCTCCGTAATTTCTTCCTCTGAGGTTGGTAAAATTTCAGAGAGCGCCGGTGTGTCGCTCGCAGGCCGATCTGGCAGAAGGCGTGGAGTCGGACAAATCCTACCCAGCCTCCCCTGCCGGGTCGAGCGCCTGCTCTTCAGGGAAGCATGCCTGGCGGCTGTTTCTTCTCCCAGCGCGAGCGGCATGGCATTACATGTGTTTCTCCCCAAGGAGGATGAGCTGATGGATGCTAGCGAGCCCAAGGACTCCTCACAGCCTGTGCTGTATGAGGAGCTCCTCGAGGTCGTGAAACGGGCCGTGTCCAAGCTGGATCTAGCTTGGCCGGTCGTGAAGCAGAAGGAGTGTGCACCCAGTGAGCTGGATGAGCGTTTCCTATGCCCCGAGTCACAGCCTCAGCGCCTCAGCACCGAGGTGTCCAGGTCCTGGGAGACCTGTGTGCGGCGCGTGCTTTTCCCAATGTTTCTCGCTGTGCGCGAATGTAGTTGGGGCTAAGTAGTGTGGCTATGGGACGATGACGCATGTGGAAGAGACACTAGCTAGCTATCTCTCCCCAAGTGTTGCATCGATGAAGGCTATCGGTTTGCTGTGCGTCTGCTGTCGCCCTAATAGGATGGTTTCCTAGCCAAGGAGCAGACGTTAAGCAGGTGGGTAGTGGATGCCATCCTTTTAGCTTACAAGTCCTCTGGTCTCCCCGCTCCGCTCGGGGTCAGGCTCACTCCACCCGGAGTGTGGTGGCCTCTACGGCCTGGTCTGCTGGAGTACTCTGCTGATACTCCAGGACATTTGCGACGCTGCGGGCTGGTCCATCCCGCTGACCTTGTTGGGTTATGGCCTCAACCTAAGAGCCACTCCGGTCTCCTCTGTCCTGTGTGTAGGTGCCAAGGCCCTCACACATTTGGCAGGATCTGGTCAGTATGATGTGATTAGACACTCATTCCCAAAGCGTTTCGACACAGCTCGATGTTCCTGAATGGGGAACGTCTCTAGGTTACTTATGTAACCTTAGTTCCCCGAGGGAACGAGACGCTGCGTCTCCGTGCCACACTTCCTGCATCCCTGCGGCGCTTACCTTCTCTCTTTGCAGAAGCTAATGTCACTACCACGGCACAGCCATCTTGTAGCTTTCTGGTTTACGCGACGTCGCCTGCCTATGACGTCACGTCTTGCCTATTGGCCAGATATCACACGTGGTTCAGAGTGTGGACAATGCAGGGGCGTTTCCAAAGCGTTTCGACATTTTTTTGTAAAAATTGTATTGGCTATGTCACCTTGTTTGTTCCCTTATTCCAGTTGTGACGGTTTAAAGTAAATTATGCATATTAATATAAATATTTTATGTTTTATAATAACAATTAATTGTTTATGTTAAAAGTCATAGTCAATTTTTGGGATTTTCTTCCAGCAGTAAGCAAGAGATGTAATGACCCAACTTCTTTACACAGAACAAAAAACAGACACACAACACTTAACATTCAGACAATACACACAACATTTAACACTCAGACAATACAGCTGCGCTAGACACCAGGGGGATTGCAGTCTTTAAACAAAAAAGGTAATCCAGTCTCTCCAATTGGATCACAAATTTTGTAAGTTAGGGAAAATAAATAGACTAGTTTTTTTTTATCAATTAATAATTTTTATCCAAAAATTATCGTGGATTCTTTTGGATACTTCAGACAATATCGCCTATGTTAGACAGACCATAAAAAACGTCTTCTAATCTTGCATCTTACGTCTAAGGTGAGGAAAACATTGTCGCAACGGAATCATCCCACCAAAGGAAATTATCTTTAATTAAACAATTAATGCATAACCAAGACACGAACACACATGCAGCCCTATTGGCTGGCAAATTGGAAAATCCCCGCAAGCAAGGAAGTATCCTAAAACTTACCCCTGATGTGTTATCTCCCTTTGGATATTGGTGGAAAGTATCTCGCTTCTGACACCAAAACTGTTAGATTTTTATTATGAATAAAACAAAACTCTGATATCAGGGAAGAATCACACAGCACACAGAATGCAGCAAATGTTCTTCTTCCGTTTATTGCAGGCAGCAGACACTGTGTGTGTGTGTGTGTGTGTGTGTGTGTGTGTGTGTGTGTGTGTGTGTGTGTGTGTGTGTGTGTGTATATACATACACACATTGAAATGAAAACTGACCTAATGTTGTTTCCTGTTTAGACAAGAGGATATACTAGCCAGAGATGTGTGAGCCCAGATAAAGGCTTCCTGTATACCTTACATACTAACATCGTTAATATTCTATAGACACTGAACAGACAAAAGAAATGTGTGTGAACCAGTGTGAAAACCATCTTAACACTAACATGGCCTCTAAGACATTTTTAGGAGATGCTACAATCCAAGGTAGCTCTAAAAAAATAAAAAATAATAAGTCACAAGTAATTTAGGGCAGTACAAAGTTTGGTTTGTTCTTCATTTTCAGTTTATAATCCCTTAATAAAATGCTCACTTTTTTCTAATGAATCATTGCTGTAACTTTAAAACAATTATTATACAATAATTCTTATACTTATATAGCAAAATCTGCAAATTAGTTGCAGTTGATACAGGTTTTAAAAAAAGTAATTAACTAAAGACAAAAAATGCTCAAAACAAAAATCATATAGATGTATACTGGTCATGTGAAAAATAAAGTTATTACATGTTTAATATAAATTGCATGCTATTGTATCATAGCTGTTATTACAGCTCCATGATGACTTTTATTAATCTCCATGCTGGCTGTAAAATCTTAGACAATACTTAAATCCTCTTAACTGGCTAAGCAGACACACTGAAACCTACAATTGAGAGCTATTTCTACCTGTTACTACCGTTAGTTGATGTAACCCAGGGCTCCCACAGTTATGGCTCCCACATTTGGAACAGCCCTCTGAACAATGCCAGAGACATCATCTTATTTAATTTTTTTTTATATTTAACTCATATCATATCTAATCATTTATCTGATAATAAAGGTTCTACTTTCAAACTTAAATTTCCCTTAGTTATCTGACTTTTCTGCCAGAAAGCGGACTTTAGAGGTAAATCACTGTTTGTTTTTAGACTAGATGCTACAAAAAGAATGATTATAAATCATATATATATATATATATATATATATATATATATATATATATATATATATATATATATATATATATATATATATATATATATATATATATATAACAGCAGATATAGGTATATATAGGTAACAGCAGACCCTACAAAATTACTTTCAGTTTCTAACAGCATTTCATGAATTTATCATTATGAATGTAAAAATGTATATTTAAAAAATATACATTTTTTAAATATACATTTTTGTCAATTTTTGTCAAAACATTATTTGTGCTGTCACATGTTTATTCACATATTGCATTCAGATTTTAAGAATACCTAATATTTTTATTTTTAAAAATTATATTGTTGTGACAGCATATCTCATGTCACGTTTTTAGTTTTAAAAACTGCACTTTTTAATGATTTATAATGAAATTTTGCTTATGATTAAAAAAAAAATCATATTTTAAGAATAACTATCATATTTTTATGAAAAAAGTCAAATTTGAGTCCAATATAATTTGTCGTCGTCTTTTCGTTCAATTATTGCCTTTTATAATGGTTTTAAATGAAATTTTTATTTTGAATATCATATTTTTATGAAAAAAGTAAAATAGTTTTTTTTTTTTTTTTTTTTTTTGTCCAAACATGAATATAAAAAGGGTCTGAGACTGAGACTTGTGGAATCGCATTTTCAGTGCCTAAGAAGCTGAAATGTAACAGCACATACACAGCTTTGCCAAACAAAAGCTGTTAAAATGTTTGATGATTTATGACTTTGACATTTTCATTCACTTTTTGCAATTTGAACAGATTTTCATTAAATTATGATTATGAATATGAAAATGAATATTTTCATAATAACTATCATATTTTTATGAAAAAATTCATATTTTTGACAGAACATGATTTGATGTTTTATTTCACTATAAACATGTAAATGTATCCTGGGAAATGGTGTATCGTGGTGCATGCTTTATGTTCAAATATGTTTTTGCTCCATAAACTGCTTTGCTTTCGTCCTATGAGGCATTATCAGCCCCATAAAAGTTCATTACCAACAGCACTTTAAAAAAAAAAAAATTTATTAATTATAATTTTTATGGCATTTATTTTTATAATTTTTATGATTTTATGATTATGAATATGATATATTGTCAAAATAACTACATAATAACGCTTTGCCAAAAATGAGCTGTTGATGACCATTCATGTTTCACAGTTTATCAAGAAATTATGTAATGAATGTTAAGATTATTTCTTTTGTAATAACTTTCATATTTCTATCAAAAGTCATATTTCTGTTAAAACAAGTTTTTTTTATGTAAGCTTTTAAATTGACTTTTTGCATTTTTAACAGTTTTTCAAGAAATTATGCTTATGACTTTAAAATTCATATTTTTTTAAATAGTCAAATTTGTATCAAACATGATTTATGTCAAAGCCGAACATGACGTTGCATGTTTTAAATATTTTTCATTAAATTCTGTTTATGAATATTAAAAGACATATTTCCATAATAACGATCATCTTTTTATGAAAATAGTCATATTTCTGACCAAACATGAATTTTCTAATTACTTTTCCTTTCACTGTTTGCACTTTTTTAACAGTTTATCATGAAATTATGATTATGAATATGACAATTCATATTTTAACAATAAAAAAGTTTCATGTAAATTTTTTGTTTATTTATAGTTAATGTATTGCACTTAACGGTTTTTCATAAAATTATGATTATGAACATAAATTCCTATTTTAATAATAATGATCATATTTCAATGAAAACAGTCCTTTTTTTTTTGTCAAAACATGATTTGGAATGCCAGCTTTTTTGTTATATTTTTACACTTTTCAACAGTTTTTCCTGAAATTATGCTTATGAATTAGAAAATTTAAGCTGATTTGAGACAATGTTCATTGTTAAAAGCACTATACAAATAAAAATGAATTGAACTGAAGCAATTGAAGCATGCTTATAAATATGAAATGTCAATTTTTTTACAATAACTTGTAAAAATTTGATTTGTTATATCATGTTATTCATTAAATTTTTAAAAATTTTTTCATGAAATTATTCTGATAAATATGAGTGTAGCTGTCTTAGAAAATGTTGTAATTGTTTTTAAGTATGTCAATAATTTAAATTGTGGAAAAGTATTTAGTTCACAAATGAGGTATAATGTATAAATGTTCATTTGGAAATTGTGTTATAAAACTGTGTAATAGTGACACCTTCAGGAGAATTACATTCATTATTGGTTGAATTTGTCACATGGTCTAGCTAGCCGTTTTAGTTTTCCGATCCACAAAGAAATGCACGCACGCTGAGAGCTATCCGATAGTAAAAAGTGTTAGTGTTGAAAGGAAAGCCTATATAAATATCTTTTGATGTCTCCTGTATTTCTGATTGGAAAGCGCACACGGTATGTGGTTTATCGTTAGATTTAATCTGTTAATTTGTAATAATATACTTGTGTATCGATATTGGTTCAGTTCTAAACAACAGGTTAAACAGTGGTAAAAACAGAAACACTGTATATATCTGAATGTTATTTTATTTGTTTCAGTTTTTCACGGTGTTATGACGTTATGTGAAGAGATTAAACGTTACGAAATCAGTTGAAGCCTCATTCTTTTAATCAGAAGAAAACCTACAGGAGCCGTTACAGTGAAAAACGTGTATTTGCACCCCTGGCCAGAATTAATCGAGAAAAAGGAAATATCGTTGTCAGCCCTCGATGTAAAGAACATCCAGTCGACCTTGGTGGAAAACTGCAGCCCAGTGGTGGAAGAGAAGACGTCGCCTTTCAAGGGAGCAAAGCGACTTCGTTGATTTCGGATTGGCTTCATTTCGTGAGACTGTATTTCGTTTAGGGCGGAAGCAACGATAAGAGCAACGTAAGAAAATATTGCTGCAGTGAAGACGGATAGTCACAAGGGGGCAACGTTGTAAAGCTTGGACAATTTGGTTGCTACCCTTGTATTTACAGGTCAGACTGTATCTTTTCAGCTTGAAATTTCATTTCTAGGTTTATGTTACTGTGTATGCAAATGATTGAAACAAATATTTGCATTTGATCATTTCTTTCGAGTTGATAAAAGTGTGTAACTTGCCATTTTCATGTGGTACTCACAGCTTGCTATCAGTGATTAAAGTTGAATAATCACGTGATTCAAAGTAAGTTACCAACATGGATCAAAATAGATCGGACAATATCTTAGACCAAGTAATGCAAGCTCTTGAAGATGAAAAGGCACAATTAGAGGGGAAATTAGAAGCTGAAATCGATGCCTCAGAGAGGCAAAATTGGGAAAGACGCATAGCTGAAATTAATGCGGATCTGGAAGTTAATAAGACAAGACTCCAAAAATCATCACAAGTTGACCAAGAAGTTAAGCGTCCAACAGTAAAAATGCTGGAGTTGAGACATGAGGAGATCGTAAAAAGACAATGGAAGTTCATGTTCACTTACGCAAACTTCAAAGCTGAAGCTCAGTTTATCAGATCTGAACTGAAGGAAGAGTGCTCTAAAACTGATGTTAGTTAGATGATATGATCGTGACTGCTGAAAAACAGGAAGCAGAGTTAAAACAAATATATGAGAGTATTCGTTCACTCAACGTTTAATCTCAAGATGTAAGAAGAAGAATGGACAGTTGCACTTCAGTTACGAGTGACATAACTGCATTACTGAAAGGACGCTGCACAGAAGTTGGCATTAAAGAGTTTGATGGGAAAGCCATTAAAGAATCACTGTGCCAATTATTGCAAGGTGATGACGCTAGGTCAATTTATGGTTCAACTGTGTCACGAGCTGAAAGAGATAGTCAGCAGAGTAGTTATATGTCCGGAAAAAGTGCAGAAGCAGCGGCACGCCTAGCTGCCAAAAGTGCTGAACTAAAGAGAGAAAGGGACATTTTAGCTCAAAGAAAAGAGGTGCTAGACCAACAAGAGAGGCTAAAGATGCTGGAGGATCAAAGGGATCTTGAAGTTATGGAAGCTGAATACAATGTGTATGCAGAAGAGGAATCAAAATTGAATGCTGAAATAGGAGATACTAAAATGAGATGCAGTTTGCCTCCATGTCAGCATCCACTGCAACACAACAACTCTTCATGCTGTAGGGTTTCTGAAAATTCTTTAGCTCAACCTTGCTCGGGAAAGAATCTAGGGATGCAAGTAGATGAGGTCTTGTTAGTAAAGGCACTTAAGGAATCCCTGGCAATGACTAAAGTTCCAGCTCCAAAAACCATTCACATTTACTGGTGATCCACTCAAGTTTACTGAATGGCACACATGCTTTAAAGCTTTGATTGAAACCAATTGCACAACTCCAGCACATTGATTGTTCTATCTGAAAAGGTACATAAGTGGAGATGCACTTAGTGTACTAGAGGGAACCTTGTATAGGAGTGATGAGGAGGCATACACACAAGCTTGCGATGCCATGAACAAGCGCTATGGATACCCTTTTGTAATCCAAAGAGCATTTAGGGCAAAGCTGAGCATTTGGTGATTTTCTTATCCCCTGCAAAAATGCAATGCCTCATGTACAAGGTCTTTAGTCTAGGATTTTTGGATGATTGTGAAGAAAATCAGAAATTGCTGCAGAAGCTTCCTGACTGGATAACAACTCGTTGGAATAAGTATGTTACTAAAGTATATTAGAAGAAGGGAAGCCAAATCCAAGTTTCACTGAGCTTTCAGACTTTGTAGCAGAGGAGGCACGTATCGCATGTAATCCTGTTTCCTCTCTACATGCTTTGAAACAGGTGGAGGAAAAACCTGGGAAAGAGCAGAAACGTCTCAAAGCCAGCGCTTTGGCACAAAATGTTAAACCAATTGCAAAGAGTCTGAGTTCATGGGAAAAGGAGAACGGCCCTCGACCCAGTTCTTCGGGCACTCAGGATAAGAAACAAATAGAATGTGTTTGTTGTCAGCAAAATCACTTTATTTACTAATGTGAAAAGTTTGCAGCAATGCCTCTTGAAGAGAAAAAAAGGTTCATCATCAACAACAAGATGTGTTTTGGTTGTCTAAGAGTCGGTCATATCTCTTAAAAACTGTAGAAAGAGAGCTACTTGTAACATCTGCAGACAGAGTCACCCCTTTCCACTTCATGAAGAATGATATCAGGGAGGAAAGCCAGAAGCTTTACCTGATGAAAGAGCTTCCACTAGTTTGTGCAGTGTGGGAATGGACAACTGTACTCGCACCTTAATGATTGTGCCAGTATGGCTCTCTTGTGTGACAAAGGATAGCCCAGAAACTCTATTCTATGCATTACTGGATACACAGAGCAGTAATACATTTATTGATCAGGAAGTCTGTGACAAAATTCAAGCAAACACTGAACCTGTCAAATTAAAGCTGTCTACAATGACTAACAGAGCTTCAATTGAGAATTGTCCCAGAGCAACTGGACTAAGAGTAAGGGGTTACAATTTGCAAGATTACATTGAGTTACCATCTGCATATACTCGAGAGTACATTCCCTTGGATCATGATAGCATTCCTACTCGCAAGAAGGCTCAGAGTTGGTCCCACTAATCCAGTGTTGCTGATATGATACCAGATCTATTAGATTGTCCTGTAGGGCTTCTAATTGGCTATGATTGTCTAAGGGCTTTGAAGCCAATTCAAGTGATATCAGGAAAGAATCACGAATTATACGCAGTCAAAACAGACTTAGGCTAGAGTGTGGTAGGATCCATAACACGCAACACTTGCTCTAGGAATGTATCAAGATTCTGTTATCGCATTTCTTTAAAGGAAGTCCCAGTTATCACACCCGCATTAGTAATCAGAACATTGGAAGCAGACTTTCGAGATACAGACTTTAAGGACAAGGCAATATCTCAAGAGGACATTCAGTTTCTTCAGCAACTAAATGAAAAAACCCAAAACAACAAAGAAGGTTATGTGGAAATGCCTCTAACTTTTAGAGAACAGCCTCAGTTAACGAACAATAAGCAACTAGCCATAGCTTGTTTGAAGTATCTGAAACGGAAGTTTCAGAGAAATTCCAAGTACAGAGAGGACTACGTAAGGTTTATGGACAATGTTTTTAGAGATGGTGATGCGGAAGAAGCAGAAATCACATCAAAAGAAGGCAATACATGGTACATTCCACACCATGGCGTGTACCATCCAAGGAAGCCGGAAAAAATAAGAGTGGTGTTTGACTGCTCAGCCAAATTTGAAGGCACGTCTCTAAATAACCACTTACTCACTGGACCAGACTTGATGAATGCTCTGACTGGAGTGTTGTGTAGATTTCGTGAGCATCAGATTGCAATTGTTTGTGATGTAGAGAAAATGTTCCACCGTTTTTACGTTAGTCCAAAGGTTCGTGATTACCTGAGATTTCTATGGTGGGAAAATGGGAACACCGAAAGGGAACCAAAAGAATATCGCATGCAAATGCATATTTTTGGAGCGGCATCCTCTCCAGGTTGCGCCAACTATGGCATGAAATATCTTGCCCACAAATATGGAAAGGACTACCCTCTGGCAGCAAACTTCATTCTGAAAAATTTCTATGTGGATGACGGACTTGTCAGCATTGATTCCAATGAGAAGGCCAAGAAGTTGGTTAGTGAAGCACAAGAGGTCTTGGCAAAAGGAAAACTGCGTTTACACAAGTTTGTGTCCAATAACAGAGAAGTCTTGAGTGCAATTCCGGAGAATGAATGTGCTCGTCTAGTGAAGGATGTAGATCTAAACTACAATGAACTTCCAATGCAGAGTGTTCTGGGAGTAAAGTGGAATGTAGAAACTAATACATTCTTGTTCAAAGCTAACCTTAATGAAAGACCAGCCACTTGTCGAGGAATTCTGTCTGTGGTCGCGAGCCTAATAAGAAAACCTAACGACCCATTAGGTTTTCTCAACACAGTCTCACCCCACATCGTCACATATCAACGTTTGGTCATTGCCCCCTGGCGTCGACATCTGAGGCAGAAGGTACCCCCTTTGCGTCGCTTTTCAATGTAGATGGCCGTCCTATACACTTCAATGCAAATCCCTCATCTTCGGATTTTGACGCGGCCGGGGGTCAACCAACGAATCTGCCGTATGTGGTGGAAATTTCGTAACATTATTATTCATAATAATTATAATAATAATAATAATAATAATAATAATAACTTGGCTAGATTTATGTATTATCTTGCGAAAAAAAACACAACAGGTTTTATGCTACAGACTTTTTAATGGGTCAGACCGACCCTAAACGTCGGATTTTGACGCACGCAGTGGCTGCAAATCGGTTTTATTTGATAAAAAAGCGATTTGCCCAGTATATTTGTAATAAAGCTTTGATAGAACTTTACCAACTAACGAAGGTAAATGATATCGAATTATATTTTCTACCGTTTAGTTTTCATTTCTGTTAATACATCCTCCGCCCCAACATAGATCCAAACATCCAATCAGAAACTGGACCTAACAGAAACTGCTGTAGAAAATAATAATAATAATAACAATAATAATAATAATAATAATAATAATAATAATAATAATAATAATTGTTCCTGCATCTTACCCTACTTCACGTTGGCCAATCAGCTACTTCAGCGGTGACACATCATTGCGCGCGACGATCCCAAGCACCTTTGCGATTTTCTATTTTCATACGTAAGTATGAAACGTTAGATTAGCCTATGTACATTTTTGGAATATGGTACGAAATCCATCTAAACCATACATTTTCAGAAAGCTTATCTCACCTAGATGTTATTAAACGTGCGTCCCACCTTTCTCAAGAGTAAGTAAAGGAAGGTCATGGTGATGTTAAATACACTGTAGCTATTTAATGGTGTTTAAAATTAAAATTAAGTTTATCATTGGTAACCCAGTAAGTAGTTTTTTTTCATATTGTGCCTGATATAACCTACTCAATTAATTTTTAGATCACCAGAGACCATTTAGCCATCCCAGTGCCTTTAATGTGCCAGGGATATATGGATAGAAAATATAAATGCTTATTACATTTATTATATAAAATATTTTAATGACATTTTTACCTGAATACTCAAACCAGTAAAATTTCTGTCTGCCCAATCTTGTTATTGTAAGAATGTTTTTTTATAAAACATACAAAATAATTTTAAATAAAATTATTAGTGTAACATTTTACACAGCTTTGTTTAAACTTAAACCATGTCAGCTCCTACTGTGGACTCTGGCACCCCATGCGGACCCCAGGTTGGGAACCACGCGTATATTCAATAACTGAAACTGTAGACATAGACGTGTATTTTTGACGGTAATAAAGAACTTATTGCAGAAGAGTCCAAGCCTAATAGTTGGGCAACGGAGATCCCACCCAGATAGAACACGTACGTCTATAATATGTCTGCTAAAGATCTGCTCTTTAATTCATCTGTTAAACATCTTAGAAAGAGCTGCTGTACATCCATTCTAAATCATGAACATCTTACAGAATCTTCTAGAGGTCTATAAGACATCTGACAGCAGAAGTTTTAGAGATGTAGGGCAGATGAGCAAACAGCATCTGTCAGATGTCTTGCAGATGAAAATGCAGACATCCAATAGATGTCTGCCAGATGTACGTGTGCTATCAGGGCATTCACAGTTGGGTTGGTCTAAATCAGGGGTCGGCAACCTTCACCACACAAAGAGCCATTTGGACCTGTTTCCCACAGAAAAGAAAACACTGGGAGCCACAAAACCCTTTTGACATTTAAATTGAAATAACACTACATGTAACGTTTTTTTTTGCCTTTATGCTATGTATAATCAAACCATAATGTGTTGCATTTATGAAATCAATGAACTGCAGAGAGAATGAAATTACATTTCTGCATGCAACAAATTTTTTTTAACTCCTTAAAAAAAGACATTGGGTTGAAGGTTACTTTCAAGTGAAATACTCAATGTCTATTTGAGTCCTTTTTGTATTTATGAAAAGAACGCCGAACATAAATTATCCACCGGCAGCAAACCAAAAATGCCGTCCTCTTCTGTGTGCTGTCATCCTTTAACTGGAGCAAGCAGTCAGCTGTCAACCTGAATAATAAAAGGACTATTTCACCGAACAATAAAAAAATATGAATATATGCAAAATAATAGACAATTAAAATATGTATCATACTTGGTTGATGTGATTTCTGCTCCTGAACCTCAGCGCCCAGCGTCTGCACGTCAGGGCTGTATGATGTCACCTTCATCTTTACACAGGATCATAAGCTGTCATCTGTGAGGCATGCACGATGTTTGTTTTTAATAAAGTTCATGTTGGAGAACACCTGCTCACATGTGGATCCATGTGGATCCAAAGATCGACAGGACTCCAAGCGCATACTTTTTCATGTTCACATAAATGTCAGGGATAGCATTCCATGTTTCGAACAGAAGTTTGTTCTCAATAAAAAAAAAGATTTTCAATATCACTACATTTGTGATTCTGAGCAAGAACGGCCTTCTGACGGGCAACATCTTCAAGGTCTGCTGTCAAGCGTTTAAACTCGGATGCCCATATGTCTTTGTCGGCTATGTCGGCCAGTTCCATCTCAAGATCAGGTTGACTCACACCTGCAATTTCAGTCATGTTCAGTAGGGATGCATCGATGCTTAGGGGAGTGACAGGGAAGGATAATGTGTTTTTTTCTTCTCTGAACTCACAGAATCATTTCCCAAACAATGTTTGCATTGTGATGATTGCAGAATGTAAATACTCCGAATTTATGTTGTGAGCTTGTTTGAACTCTCTCAAATTGGGGAAGTGAGACAGAGTACCTTTCTGTACATCTGAAGCAAGCACTTTCAACTTGCGCTCGAATGCCAAAACCTCCTCCAACATGTGCAGGGCTGTGCGTCCTTTCCCCTGAAGAGCTGTGTTCAGCGTGTTCAGGTGCGCTGTCATGTCTACCATAAAGTGTAGCTTTTCCAGCGACTCTGGCTGTTCCAGCTCAGGAAAAGTGAGCCCTCTGCTCGCCAGGAAAGTTTTCACTTCTTCCAGACACGCAGCAAAGCGTTTCAGCACCTCCCCTCTGGACAGCCACCGGACTCTGTTGTGCAGCAGGAGATCAGAATATGCGCTTTCCAGCTCGTCCAGTAACACACGGAACTGATGGTGATTTAAACCTTTTGCCATTATTTTATTGACAATCTGAATGACAACATTCATTACTTCTGTGCATGCCGGAGGAAATGTTTGCGCACACAGTGCCTCTTGGTGCAGGATGCAGTGAAAAGTCAGCAGCTTTCTGTCCAGCGACTTCTGCAGTAAAGCCGCAAAGCCCTTATGTGCTCCTGTCATACTTGGTGCCCCATCAGTAGCCACTGACACCAGGTGAGTGGTGTTTATGTCTTTGGCTCTTAAACAGTTCAAGACAGCCTCACAGATGTCTTCCCCCCGTGTTTGGCCTTTTAGTGGTATCAACTCAATCAGTTCTTCCTGTGGCCCAGCAGAGTTTACATACCGGCAGAACAGTGCTATATGTTCAATATCACCTTTGTCTTTAGACTCATTACAGGCAATTGAGTAGGCCACAGCCGAATTGATGTTTTTAATTTGCTGTCTGGTGACGTCTTCTGCCATTTTTATGGTTCTGTCTTTGACAGTCTTTGCAGAGAGGGGCATATCCCTGATTGTCTGCACAATTTCACTCTTGTTTTTAAAGTCCGTGAATAGATGTTCTGAAATCTTAATGACATTTAAATTGATTCTTTTATATATTCTCCATTTGTGAACGGCTTCCCGTGGCCGACTATTTCCCTAGCTTTTTTTCTCTCATCTCCATCTGGATATTTTTGAGCAAAGGCTGCGTGTTTATTCTGGAAATGTCTTGAGACATTTGACTTTTTGTTGTTTGCTAGTTTCTCATTACATATTAAGCATACTGGTAAACCAGTCTGGTCAACAGTGAAAGCATATGAATCTGCCCACGTAGCATTAAACGTTCTGTTTTCTTCAGACACTTTTCTTTTCTTAGAATTCTCCATAGTTGGCCTACCTGGGGTCGAAAAGTTTAAGAAGTCGCGTGCCGGTGGGTGTCGCACATTAGCGGTTGTGACGCATATGAAGAGCGACAAAAAACTTTAACACGTTTTATTTAGATTTTACAAGATCACCAAAATCTTCAAATTTAGAATTACATTTTAAAAACTAACGAACTAAAATAAAATACATTTTAATTAAACACTCATTATTTATTTTCCAAAGCCACAGGGAGCCGCAGAAGAGGAATGAAAGAGCTGCATGCGGCTCCGGGTTGCCGACCCCTGGTCTAAATAAATTAAAGCCGCGGGTTGCCGACCCCTGGTCTAAATAAATTAAATTTTGACATTGAATGTGCCTTCAGGCTATTTATGTATGTGTGTGTTGTGGTTTTACTTGTATAACAACCTATTTGCTTTAAATGTGCTATGTTTTAAAATATCGTAATAATCTTTTGTGTGTGTGTGTTTTTTGTATATTTCAGAATGACAAAGCGAAAATTCAGGCCTTGCCCTGCTTGCCAGGTCGAGAACCAGGCTATCAGGAAGTGCTGCAGCGCCTGCTATACAAACCTCTGCAAGACTAAAAAGATGGAGGGCCTCAAAGACCGCCTGAATAATGCGTGGGGGCAGGGGGTCTGGAAAAAACGGAATGCGTCATGAGTGGTTTCTTCTACTAAAGTTGCAGTAAGTAAAAATACTCATGCTTCATGAATTGAATGGTAATCAATATGAAACTTAAAGCACATTACAATAACATCAATATTGTCCTACTGTCAAACAATCAACATTTTATTTTCTAACTGTGTAGAACAATCCGGCGTGAATCAACCCATATTTCTGTTGATTAAGATTCACTGAGTGCTGTAGGAAGAGGAATGAAGAAAATCATCATAGACTGAATTTGCGAAGTGGGAGCTGACTATTGCTGAAATAAAAGGGGCACAGAAAACCCTCATTACTTAACATTAGCTGGCATTTTAGCTTGCATAAAATTTTCTTGTTCTTCTACCTTACGACAGCACTTGCTGATTTCGAGGAATAGGGATATGGGTAGATTTATGCTGGAGTTGTCGTTTTGGTTGGTCAAAGATTGTGTTATCTTGTGACTGAACGTACAGTTTAAAAAAACTTTCCTTTCACTGACAGGCTTATGCATGCCTCCCACAGCCATAATACCATAAACCAGATTACATTTGGATCAATGTCCAAAGTTACTTATTACTTACTCTCAATTTGCTTATAAAATATTACATGTTACATCCTGTATGCAACTGATACGCTTTCTAATAGTGGTTTCCTTATAAATAAATTTATTACAAAAAATAAGATTTTGCACCAATGACAGCTTAGTTATTTTTCTTTTATTCAACAATTAGTTATTAAATTCCTAGTGTTTAAGAACACTGAAAACTCAAAACACCTTTCGTTGTATGCCTTGCATTCATCCACAAACTCATACACCATTGGCTAGCATGCAAGGTGATAACCTGCACACTGGGTTTAAGGACACTTTAATGAGTGCAGACGGAGCTGGACTTGAACCTGCTACCCTCTGGTTGCCGAACAGCACCAGAGAGAGAAGTGTTTATGGTCCTTGCACAGCAATGGAATTTGACTGTCAATTCTTATTAGGGCAACCTCCAAATCGTTGCCAAAAGTGATGTTGATGTGAAATGTATGTGAAGTGTATTCTTGATATTAATGCAAATGCACATTTTTGTACTTTTGTTAATTTCAGGTGCAGAAACTTGCTGCCTTGGGCTATATGCCCATTTTATTTATGGGCAGGAAAAAAAAATAATTTGTTGATCGCCGATATAAATTCTGGAATACCATTTAATGAGGACACACGACCTTTTGTTGATGCCACGAAGAAGGCTTATGAGTATTTACTTAAACAGCAAGGTTATAGTGCATAGGTATATATGCAGAACTCGATTCAGACCCATCCTGACCAGCAGATCCAAACCCCAACCCAGCCTGACCAGCAGATTCAGCACCATTCTGACCAGCAGATTCAGACCCATCCTGACCAGCAGGTCCAAACCCCACCCCAGCCTGACCAGCAGATTCAGCACCATTCTGAACAGCAGATCCAGACCCAGACTGAAGCTCAACAGATTGATGATGATATCATCCTCAACCTCTATTTTTTGCCCTCTCCATCCCATGTCCAGACTCACTCTGAAGCTCAACAGCTCCAGGTCCAGCAACAGCCCCAGCAAATTCAGCCCCTGACTGCCAAACCAAACCCTCAAAAAAATAAAAAAGGTAAAGTAAACTTTCTTGCAGCTAATCTCTTATGCAGAATTAATTATGGTTTAAATAACCACTGTGTAGTTTTTGATGTAAAAGTAGTGGACTATCTTAAAGGCACACAAAATCTTCCAAACAGTCAGCAGTGCTATGCTGTAAATAATTTGGCTGCAAACTGGATGTTTATTCCATAAACATTAATGATGATTCCAGATTCTGTGAAACCCTGCCTAGTGCATAAGTTGCGGTTTCATATAAATACACAAAGCCTCAGATCAAGTGCAATACTTTTATTTATTAATTACCGTTTTTTAACAATACCTTTTTTGCCTTTGTCATTTCAGGGTGCAGAAAATGCAGCAGGCAAAAAGTGTGGCAATACGACACTATCGTTGACAAAAGAATGACAGGGGTCAGATTTAGAACCATATTTTTTATTAATGTCTCTCTAATATTAATCATGTCCTCCTCATTGTACAATATTACTTTATAGCTTAACTTCTGATGTTTAGCCCACATCACCCGACCAGTGTATACAGCAAAGCATGAATGTCATTACTGTCTGTATGGTTTTGTGAAGTAAATACACAATTATACTTAAAAGTGTTTGTGTGTGTTTGTAGGATAAGGCTGAAGTAAAGGTGCGCTGGTTGCCTTGTTCTCAGTGGTAAGTATTGACATACAGTACATATTCATTCACACTTGACTATTTTTCTCATCAGCCCTTTGGCATTTTTGGTATAGTGTTGTTCTAGGATGATAGAGTAGTAGTATAGCATTAAATGAAGCAAGTCCTTCTGGGTATAGTTACATACACCAACCCTATCTAAATCGCAGAGGAGGCGAGTCGCAGCTATTTATAATTATAATCTAAGCGTCACACAAAAGACTAAACACAAATGTAAAACATTTGAAGTTCTTTACACCAACATAAAATATTCAGTGTCTAAAAGCAGGTCCAGTCAGTCAATTCCACTAATGAATATTTATAGACCCCCAGGGCCCTACTCTGATTTTCTCATAGAATTTGCAGATTTTATCACAAATTTAGCTACTTCTTTAGACAATTAATTGTTGGTGACTTTAATATTCATTTTGATCATCAGGAAGACTCCTTAAGAGCAGCAGTTATGTCTATTCTAGATTCAGTTGGAATTAATCAGAATGTTATAGGACCCACTCATAGTGGTGGACACACTCAAATTTGTTGTTAACATTTGTATTAAAAATAAAAAACTTAGTCATAATTCCAAAGTCTGAAGCTATTTCAGACCATTATCTCATCTCTTTTAAAATCTGCCTTAGTCATTGCATTACTACCTCACCACGTTATCGTGTTAAGCGTACTTTCCCGTCAGTTACAGCAGCGCATTTTATCAATAATTTTCCAGAAATTACGATATTAAATAGATCTTCGTCTGACCCCGCAGAGCTTGACTGGGCCACTGAATACCTAGAATCAACGTTACATTACACTCTAGATGATGTAGCTCCCCTTAAAACCAAAATAATCAGGGAGAAAAAATTAGCACAGTGGTATAATGATCATACGCGCACCTTAAAACAGACCACACCCATATGAGGATGGGTTCCCCTTTTGAGTCTGGTTTCTCTCAAGGTTTCTTCCTCATAACATCTAAGGGAGTTTTTCCTTGCCACAGTCGCCATGGCTTTCTTTTCGGGGATAAATGCACACCATTCACCTTGACTGTTGATTTCTGTAAAGCTGCTTTGAGACAATGTCTGTTGTGAAAAGCGCTATACAAATAAACTTGACTTGACTTGACCACTCGAAAATTAGAACGTAAATGGCGTCAAACAAAATTAACAGTATTTCAAATAGCATAGAAGGAGAGCCTCCTAAATTATAGAAAATCTCTTAGTGCTGCTAGATCAGTATATTTCTCCACCCTCATAGACAATAACAAGCAGAATCCTGGATTTTTATTCAACATGGTAGCAAAATTTACAGGAAATAAAAGCACTGCACTAACATGCACACCATCAATAGGTAGTAATGATTTCATGAACTTTTTTAATAATAAAGTTGAAAACATCAGGCAAGAAATCCAGACGGTTAATATAAATCCAAATTATTTTACAAGTAACCCTGTAGACAGCAGTGTAATTATAGCAGACAATCAACTACAAAGCTTCACTCCTATTCATGAGAATGACTTAATTTCATTAATCTCCTCATCAAAATCATCAACCTGCATTCTCGATCCCTTGCCTAAAAGTTTCTTCAAACAGATAATTCCAGAGGTAATTGAACCTGTTTTAAAAATAATAAACTCTTCCATTAACACTGGTTATGTACCTAAATCCTTCAAACTGGCAGTTATTAAACCCCTAATTAGGAAAACTGACATTAACCCTTGTCAGCTGTCCAACTACTCAGCCAACATTTTCATGGTTTTTGATGGGCTGTCACTTGGGCCCTGCATGGGCAACTCAAATTGGGCCCAGAGAAATTTGTCTATCGGCTCCACAAGCCCAGAAGGGTGACTGGGTCCATGGTGTCCATGGGTCCATGGGTCCATGGTGGGCTCTAAGTGGGTAGTATAGGCCTGTATAGGTGTTCTTTATATGGGCCCATTTGGGTCCCAAATAGGTGTTAAAAATGGGCCTAAAGTGGGCTTATGGGGCCCACATGACTTAATCATGGGTCAACCCACAATTGGCCCCTTTATGGGGTTGTTATGTCATTGATTTCTGTGGGTGAACTTAACGGTTACTTAATCTTACTATGGAAAATCCACTGTCAAACCATTTCAAACCTCAGTTACAATGTGAAACTGTGCCTGACCAAACAAAGAACTAATATTAGTTGATTTTATGTGCTGCTATATGTTTAAAATTACATGGTTGAGTATTTGAACTGTGAAAAATAAATGAATTAAACTCAGAATGTGTAAATCACATTTAATTTAAATTAATTCAAGTAAAAAATCATGAAACAGGAATAACAAAATTACTTAAGTAGAATAGTTCACTGGTGGGTCTATGCAGATTCCTCGGCTGCACACCTACAAAACAGTAAAGAAAGAGAAGACAGAAAAGGCAATTTAGTAAATTTTAAAACACTACCATTCACAGCAGCCAGTTAACATAATAACGTTTTACAGTTAACTGTGTATTTCATCAGATTTATTTCTCTTTATATATGCTGCCTCTGGGTGAAATTATACATAAACCTGGTATTAGCTTCCATTGCTATGCTGATGATACACAGTTGTATATTTCAGCAAAGCCAGATGAGAGAGATTAACAATGTTGAGAAGTGTGTAAAGGACATTAGACAGTGGATGCTTGATAACTTTCTTCTGCTCAACTCAGATAAGATGGAAGTACTTTTACTAGGACCACATGCAGCTAGAAGCAAACTTTCCGATTATGTAGCATCTCTGGATGGTGTTTCTGTTTCAGCGTGTACGGCTGTCGAAGACCTTGGTGTTATTATTGACCCCAGTCTTTCCTTTGAGGCTCATGTGAATAATATCACCAGGATCGCCCTCTTTCACCTTAGAAATATTGCTAAAATGTAAAATATGATGTCGTTACAGGATGCAGAAAAATTAGTTTATGCTTTTGTTACATCTAGATTAGACTACTGTAACGCTTTACTGCCTGGGTGTTCGAGTAAGTGCATAAATAAGCTTCAGTTAGTTCAGAATGCAGCAGCAAGAGTCCTCACTAGATCTAGAAAATATGAGCACATCAGCCCTGTTTTAATCAGTCTACACTGGCTCCCAATCAAATCTCGCATTGATTATAAAATACTACTACTGACCTATAAAGCACCGCAGTATCTGAGTGAACTTCTGTACCAATATGATCCTCCACGCCAGATCAAAATGTGCAGGCTATCTGTTGGTTCCTCAAATAATGAAAACTACAGCAGGGGGCAGATCTTTCTCTTATGAAGCCCCACAGTTATGTAACAACCTTCCAATCAGTGTTCGGGACTCAGACACAGTCTCAGTGTTCAATTTGAGGTTGAAAACATATTTATTTAGTCAAGCCTTTAATCAGTAGATTTTTTCTTAGGTAAAGGCGCAGATCTGGAGGGAGCATGGATATAGAGTGTTTGGTGAACTGGGATATTTGTATGCTGTCGTCCCCTCACTCTCACACGTTCAGTCAGCTTTGTTGACGGTGGTGTGGTGTGTCCTCTCTTATCCCAGAGATCCCTCATGTTGGTGTTACCTTCTGGTTCTCCCTTTTAGTTATGCTGCCATAGCGTGTCTTGCCGGAGTCCAAACGGCACAGTGATATTAACTTTCATACAACAATAAAGACACTTAATAATCCATATCCTTCTCTTTCTGTCACCCCTCTTCTTTCTCTCTCTCTCTCTCTCTCTCTCTCTCTCTCTCTCTCTCTCTCTCTCTCTCTCTCTCTCTCTTCTCTCTCTTTGTCAAACTAAACATGCTCCTGAGGCTCCAGTGACCACTGTTCCTGCCCCTCTCCCCTCCGTGGATCTTCCCACTTCGTCCAGGCCTGCCTCTGGATAGTGCTCTCTTTGACTGGAGGCCACTCTGTGCAGCTTGGGACGGTTTCTCATCAAAGCCTTGGGTGGTTCCATGAAATTCCGGAGTAAGAACGGGCACTTTTGAGGATGGATTTGACTGTAGTTAATGTCAACAGTCTGCTACATCGACTCAGGACTACTTTTCGCTTCTGATCATCATCACTGTACCCCGCAACATCATATAAATGGTCATCATATAAATGGCACATCTGCTATAAATGGACATTTGGTGCAACCCAGATGAGGATGGGTTCCCTCTTGAGTCTGGTTCCTCTCAAGGTTTCTTCCTTATGCCATCTCGGGGAGTTTTTCCTTGCCACAGTCGCCACCGGCCTGCTCATCAGGGACAAACTTACTTATAAAGAATATATTCAGTTTTAATCACCACATTATCTGTGTAAAGCTGCTTTGAGACAATGTTCATTGTTAAAAGCGCTATACAAATAAAAATGAATTGAATTGAATTAAATATTAATGTGTTAAAAAAGTATAATGCTCATTCTTCAATTATGCACGGGCGAATTTCTTCTGCTGAGTACTACCCTGAGGTTGATGAGTTACACCTTGGCAGGAACTGCATGTCTTCTCTTCACTTACCCAACTCTGAGGCCTTAGAGCGGTTGTCAGAGAAGTTGAAAGGGTTGCCCCCATTGTTCCAGAAAGACATTAAGGAGCTAATAAGCACGTTTCCTAAATTGTTTGCTGATGTGCCGTCCCATACTAATTTTTTAGAACATGACATTGATGTTGGTGGTCATGAACTGATTAGAAAACACCCGTATCGCGTAAGTCCTGCTAAACGAGCAATTATGAAGCCGGAAACAGATTATCTATTAGAAAATGGGTTAGCTGTTCCGAGTGTGAGCCCCTGGTGCTCCCCTTGCCTGTTGGTACCAAAAGCTGATGGTTCTGTTCGTTTCTGTAAAGATTTTCGAAAGGTGAATGCTGTGACAAAGTCTGATTCGTTTCCTCTTCCACAGATGGAAGATTGTGTTGATTCTGTTGGTGCATCTAAATTCACTAATAAGTTTGATCTCCTTAAGGGCTATTGGCAGGTTCCCCATTCCCATCGTGCAGCTGAGATCTCTGCCTTCGCCACACCAGACAATTTTCTCCAGTATACCGTGATGGCGTTTGGCCTTCATAATGCACCAGCGACCTTCCAGCAGTTAATGAATAGAGTCCTGGGGGATGTTTCGAACTGTGCTGTTTACCTAGATGATGTTGTCATCTATTCAGATACCTCAAAACAACACTTGGAAAAACTAGAACTAGTCTTTACACGTCTTTTAAATGCGTCTTTAGTTTTAAATTTGGACAAATGTGAGTTTGGCAAAGGAGTTTTAGGAATAGCTGGATATTACCTGTGTTTCTGTAAAAAAATTTCGGATTTAGTTTTGCCCCTTACCAATATATTATGGAAATGTCTTTCATTCAAGTGGTCCCAAGAGTGTCAGTCAGCCTTTGAGGCAATTAAACTCTTCCTGACTAGTTCCCCAGTTCTGTCTGCTCCAGACCTGAGCAGACCATTTCAGTTGGAGGTTGATGCCAGTAACACAGGTGCAGAAGCGGTGCTTCTACAAGAGGATGATCAGGGGATAGAACACCCTGTTTGTTACTTCTCAAAAAAGTTTTTAAAACACCAGCTTAACTATAGCACGATTGAAAAGGAAGCACTTGCTTTGCTGTTAGACATCCAACACTTCGAAGTCTACCTTAGTGATTACTTCTGTTCAAGTTGTAACTGACCACAACCCCCTAGTGTTCTTGAACCACATGTGTAATAAAAATCAGCCATTAATGCGCTGGTCTCTCATTATGCAGGGATTTAACTTGGTGATTAGCCATAAAAAGGGAAAACTAAATGTTTTAGCTGACACCTTATCCCGTGGTTAGAGGGGATAAAGGGTTGTTTTTTTTTATTGTGAACCCAGTGGATTCACACTTAGGTGGGGGGGTGTTACAACCCTAGGTAGTCCCATGTCCATATCTGTGTTTTTGTATGTGTGATTTGTGTGCAGGTGGTGTTTGATTGGGCGTTTTGGTGTTCAGGGTATAGCTTTGTTGTTGATGTTAGCGATTTTAAGACCTGCCTGTTTACTGACTTTGAGCCTGTTCTGCCCCTTGGATTGCTGTTGTTTGTATATATATTTTTTGGTATTATATTGTGATAGCAGGGAGTTAGGAAAGCTGTTTGTAATTTCCTTTTCTTTATTTTCAGGAAAGGTAGCTTCCTCAAAGTAGTCTTTTTGTTTATTATTTTGGCCTTGGACAAGCCTGTAAGGTTTTGTAAATATATTTAAGTGTTACAATATACCAACACTAGTGTAGCAAACCTTTTTGTTGTGTTTGTGGTTTGTAGTGTGTTTGGGTTGCTGCTTTTGTAAGATCCATTCTTTTGAATCCCGAGTTAAATACTCTGTCCGGCCTAACCCTACACTGGGTCGTAACATTTCAATATTCTATTCAGAATACAACATAGATGACATATTAAATGTTTAAAGTGAAAAAATTTATAATTTTAAGGGAAAAATAAGTTGATTTTAAATTTCATGGCATCAACACATTTAAAAAAGGTTGGAACAAGGCCATGTTTACCACTCTGTGGCATCCTCTCTTCTTTTTTAACAGTCTGCAAAGGTCTGGGGACTGAGGAGACAAGTTGCTAAAGTTTAGGAATAAGAATGTTGTCCCATTCTTGTCTAATATAGGCTTCTAGTTGCTCATCTGTCTTAGGTCTTCTTTGTCACATCTTCCTCTTTATGATGTGCCAAATGTTTTCTATGGGTGAAAGATCTAGACTGCAGGCTGGCCATTTCAGTACCCGGATCATTCTTCTACGCAGCCATGATGTTGTAATTGATGCGGTATGTGGTCTGGCAAGGTCTTCCCTGAAAGAGACGACGTCTGGATGGGAGCATATGTTGTTCTAGAACTTGGTTATACCTTTCAGCATTGATGGTGCCTTTCCAGATGTGTAAGCTGCCCATGCCACATGCACTCATGCAACCCCATAACATCAGAGATGCAGGTTTCTGATCTGAGAGCTAACAACTTGGGTTGTCCTTATCCTCTTTAGTCCGGATAACATGGCATCCCAGTTTTCCAAAAATAACTTCCAATTTTGATTCGTCTGACCACAGAACAGTTTTCCACTTTGCCAAAGTCCATTTTAAATGAGCCTTGGCCCAGAGAAAACGCCTGCGCTTCTGGATCATATTTAGATATGGCTTCTTTTTTGACCTATAAAGTTTTAACCGGCAACGGCGAATGGCACAGTGGATTGTGTTCACCGACAATGTTTTCTGGAAGTATTCCTGAGCCCATGCTGTGATTTCCATTACGGTAGCATTCCTGTATGTGATGCAGTGCCGTCTAAAGGCCCAAAGATCAAAGGCATCCATATGGTTTTCCGGCCTTGACCCTTACGCACAGAGATTGTTTCAGATTCTCTGAATCTTTGGATGATATTATGGACTGTAGATGATGATAACTTCAAACTCTTTGCCATTTTTCTCTGAGAAACACTTTTCTGATATTGCTCCACTATTTTTCGCCTCAGCATTGGGGGAATTGGTGATACCCATTTTGACTTCTCTAAGCTCTAAGAGGCTCTTTTTATACCCAGTCATGTTGCCAATTGACCTAATAAGTTGCAAATTGGTCCTCCAGCCTTATATGTACATTTTAACTTTTCCAGCCTCTTAGTGCTACCTGTCCCAACTTTTTTGGAATGTGTAGCTCTCATGAAATTCAAAATAAGCCAATATTTTCAAAACTTTTAACATGGAATGTTATCTATATTCTATTGTGAATAAAATATAAGTTTATAAGATTTGTAAATTATTGCATTCCTTTTTTATTCACAATTTGTACAGTGTCCTAATTTTTTTGGAATCGGGTTTGTGTGTGTGTGTATGTATATATATATATATATATATATATATATATATATATATATATATATATATATATATATATATATATATATATATAAAATATTATATTATATTACGTCATCTTCTCCCGCTTATCCGAGGCCGGGTCGCGGGGGCAGCAGTCTAAGCAGAGATGCCCAGACTTCCCTCTCCCTAGACACTTGTTCCAGCTCTTCCGGGGGGACACCGAGGCGTTCCCAGGCCAGCCGGGAGACATAGTCTCTCCAGCGTGTCCTAGGTCTTCCCCGGGGTCTCCTCTCAGTGGGACGTGCCCGGAACACCTTCCCAGGAAGGCGTCCAGGAGGCATCCGGAACAGATGCCCGAGCCACCTCAGCTGACCCCTCTCCATGTGGAGGTGCAGCGGCTCTACTCTGAGCTTCTCACCCTATCTCTAAGGGATCGCTCAGCCACCCTGCGGAGAAAGCACATTTCGGTCGCCTGTATCCGGGATCTTGTCCTTTCGGTCATGACCCAGAGCCCATGACCATAGGTGAGAGTAGGAACGTAGATTGACCGGTAAATCGAGAGTTTCGCCTTGCGGCTCAGCTCTTTCTTCACCACGACAGACCGGTACATCGACCACATTACTGCAGAAGCTGCACCGATCCGTCTGTCAATCTCCCGTTCCACCCTTCCCTCAGTCGTGAACAAAGCCCCAAGATACTTAAACTCCTCCACTTTCGGCAGGAACTCTCCAACAACCTGAAGTGGGCAAGCCACCCTTTTCCGACTGAGGACCATGGCCTCGGATTTGGAGGTGCTGATTCTCATCCCAGCCGCTTCGAAATCGTGTTGTCACCAAACCGGACACCCTCCGGCCCCTGGCTGCGCCTAGAAATTCTGTCCATAAAAATTATGAACAGAACCGGTGACAAAGGGCAGCCCTGCCGGAGTCCAACATGCACCGGGAACAAGTCTGACTTACTGCCGGCAATGCGAACCAAGCTCCTTAGTAAAGGGCCCCGGACCCCATACTCCCGGAGCACCCTCCACAGGCCGCCGCGAGAGACACAGTCGAATGCCTTTTCCAAATCCACAAAATACATGTGGACTGGTTGGGCAAACTCCCATAAACCCTCCCGCACCCTGTAGAGGGTAAAGAGCTGGTCCAGTGTTCCACGGCCTGGACGAAAACCACACTGTTCCTCCTGAATCCGAGGGTTTACTATCGGCCGTATTCTCCTCTCCAGTACCCTGGCATAGACTTTCCCAGGTAGGCTGAGAAGTGTGATCCCCCTATAGTTGGAACACACCCTCCGGTCCCCCTTCTTAAAAAGAGGGACCACCACCCCGGTCTGCCATTCCAGAGGCACTGTCCCCGACCACCACGCGATGCTGCAGAGGCGTGTCAGCCAAGACAGCCCCACAACATCCAGAGACTTGAGGTACTCCGGGCGGATCTTATCTTTCAGTTTCTTTACTACCTCGGTGACTTCAGCTTGGGTGATGGACGAGTCCACCTCTGAGCCCTCAGCCTCTGCTTCCTCAATGGAAGACGTGACGGCGGGATTGAGGAGATCCTCGAAGTATTCCTTCCAACGTCCAACGACATCCCCGTTTGAGGTCAACAGCTCCCCATCTCCACTGTAAACAGCATTGGTAGGGCACTGCTTTCCTCTCCTCAGGCGCCGGACGGTTTGCCAGAATCTCTTCGAGGCCAGCTGATAGTCCTTCTCCATAGCCTCACCGAACTCCTCCCGGGCTTGAGTTTTTGCCTCCACAACCACCTGGGCTGCAGTTCGCTTGGCCTGCTGGTACCCGTCAGCTGCCTCAGGAGTCCCACAAGCCAACCAGGCCCGATAGGACTCCTTCTTCAGCTTGACGGCATCCCTCTACTTCCGGTTGCCACCACCGGGTTCGGGGATTGCCGCCTCGACAGGCACAGACAGCTCGACAATGGAGGTGGAAAACATGGTCCACTCGAACTCAATATCTCCGGCCTCCCTCGGGATCCGGTCAAAGCTCCGGTGGAGGTGGGAGTTGAAGATCTCTCTGACAGGAGACTCGGCCAGCAAACGTTCCCAGCAGACCCTCACAGTACGCTTGGGTCTGCCGAGTCTGTCCAGCTTCCTTCCCCGCCATCGGATCCAACTTACCACCAGGTGGTGATCAGTTGACAGCTCCGCCCCTCTCTTTACCCGAGTGTCTAAGACATACGGCCGCAGGTCAAATGAAACGACCACAAAGTCGATCATCGACCTACGGCCTAGGGTGTCCTGGTGCCACATGCACTGATGGACACCCTTATGCTTGAACATGGTGTTCGTTATGGACAAACTGTAACTAGCACAGAAGTCCAATAACTGAACACCGCTCGGATTCAGATCAGGGGGGCCGTTCCTCCCAATCAAGCCCCTCCAGGTGTCACTGTCGCTGCCCACGTGGGCATTGAAGTCTCCCAGTAGAATGACGGAGTCCCCAGTCAGAGCACTGTCCAGCACCCCTCCCAGAGACCCCAAGAAGGCCGGGTACTCTACACTGCCGTTTGGCCTGTAGGCACACACGACAGTGAGAGACCTATCCCCGACCTGTAGGCGCAGGGAAACGACCCTCTCATTTAGCGGGGTAAACTCCAACACATGGCGGCTGAGCTGGGGGGCTATAAGCAAACCCACACCAGCCCGCCGCCTTTCACCATGGGCAACTCCAGAGTGGTGAAGAGTCCATCCTCTCTCGAGGAGTGTGTAATTTCATTTAAAACAATTGTAAAAAAAAATCTTTACCAAATGATGACATAACATCATCATCTTCTTCTTTCGGCTGCTCCCATTAGGGGTCGCTACAGCAGATCATCCAGCTCCATACCACCCTGTCCTCTACATCTGCCTCTTTCACACCAACTACCTGCATGTCTTCCCTCACCACATCCATAAACCTCCTCCTTAGTCTTCCTCTTTTTCTCCTTCCTGGTGGCTCCATCCTCAACATTCTCCTATGAATATAACTCATGTCCCTCCTCTGCACATGTCCAAACCATCTCAATCTCGCCTCCCTCACCTTGTCACCAAAACATCTTACATGGGCTGTCCCTCTAAAAAACTAATTTCTAATCTTGTCCATCCTCGTCACTCCCAACGAAAACCTTAACATCTTCAGTTCTGCTACCTCCAGCTCTGCCTCCTGTCTTTTACTAAATGCCACTATCTCTAGTTCATACATCATCACAGGTCTCACCACAGTCCTATAAACTTTCCCTTTCATTCTTGCAGATACCCTACTATCACAAATCACTCCTGTCACTCTTCTCCACCCACTCCACCCTGCCTGCACTATTTTCTTCACTTCTCTAACACACTCTTCATTACTTTGCACTGTTGACCCCAGGTACCTGAACTCCTCCACCTTCTCCACCTCTTCTCCCTGTAACCGCACAAATCCACTGCCCTCCCTCTCATTTACGCACATGCACTTTGGATAGATACATAGGAGCCAAACCATTTAGTGCTTTATAAGTGAGAAGTAATAGTTTGTAGTCTATTCGAAACTTAACCGGAAGCCAATGTAGGGACGATAGGATTGGGGTTATGTGATCATATTTTCTTGACCTTGTGAGAACTCTGGCTGCTGCATTCTGGACTAACTGAAGCGTGTTTATTAATGACGCAGGACATCCAACTAGTAACGCATTACAATAGTCTATTCTGGAGGTCATAAACGCATGGACAAGCTTCTATGCATCGGATATAGACAACATGTTTCTTAACTTAGAAATATTTCTAAGGTGAAAGAAGGCTGTTTTTGTAACTTGGTTGATATGATAATTGAAAGACAAGTTGCTGTCTAAAATAACTCCCAGGTCTTTTACCGTTGAACTAGTGGTTACAGAACATCCGTCTAAATGCAGGTTGAGACGCTGGAGCTTTTGTATACTAGTTTTTGGGCCGATGAGCAAAATCTCAGTCTTATCAGAATTTAAAAGTAAAAAGTTATGGGTCATCCAATCTCTTATTTCCTTAACACACTCAGTTATCCGAGTTAATTGAGCTGTATCGCCTGGTTTAGATGAGATATATAGCTGAGTATCATCAGCATAACAATGGAAGCTAATTCCATGCCTTCTAATAATATTTCCTAACGGAAGGATGTATATTGTGAAGAGCAGGGGTCCTAGAACTGAACCTTGCGGCACGCCATAGTTTACTTGCATTAGCCTGGATAGCTCTCCATTTAAATCTACGAAATGGTAACGATCGGACAGGTAGGATTTAAACCAGCTTAATGCCTGTCCCTGAATGCCGATGTAATTTTGTAAGCGATCTAGGAGGAGATCATGGTCTATAGTGTTGAATGCAGCACTAAGATCTAGTAGAACCAACAGTGAGATGAAGCCTTGGTCTGAAGCTAAAAACAGGTCATTAGTGATTTTAACTAGAGCAGTTTCTGTGCTATAATGGGGCCTAAAACCTGACTGAAATTCTTTAAAGATATTGTTCTCTTGCAGGTAGGAACATAACTGGGCAGCGACAATCTTTTCTAAAATCTTAGACATAAATGGGAGATTTGAAATTGGTCTGTAATTCGATAGTGTGTTTGGATCCAGATTAGGTTTTTTAATGAGGGGCTTAATAACTGCTAACTTGAGGGATTTAGGGACATGTCCTAACGATAGTGAAGAGTTAATGATATTCAGAAGAGGTTCACCAGTTGTATATAACACTTCCTTCAGTAATTTAGTAGGAATTGGATCTAACTGACATGTTGTCGATTTAGCTTTGGCAATAACATTATACAGCTCTTCCTGTCCTATACATGTAAAACAGTGGAGTTGTGGAGTTGAAGGTAACACTGTCTCAGGAGATGGTGTCAGAGGTTGAACTGCCACAATTGTTTTTATAATGTTATCTATTTTTTCATTGAAGAAATTCATAAAGTCCTTACTACTAAACTGTGATGGAACACAATTTTCAGAGCCCTGATTTGTAGTTAGTTTAGCTACAGTACTGAAAAGGAACCTGGGATTGTTTTTGTTGTTTTCTATGAGTTTGCTCAGGTGTTCAGCTCTAGCAGCGTTCAGCGCCTGTCTGTAGCTGAGCATACTGTCTTTATACGCAATTCTAAATACCTCCAATTTAGTTTTCCTCCATTTTCTCTCCAGATTACGTGTTGTTCTCTTGAGGGCATGCATATGACTATTATACCAAGGTGCAGGTGTTTGTTAATCCTCCTCTCCATCATATCAGCTATCTCTCTCCCTTTACCAGTCATAGTACCAACATTTAAAGAACCAACCCGAACACTTCTCCTTTTTCTACTGTCTCTGTAGACGTCTTCCTCCTCTTCTTCTCCTCCTTTGTCCAACAGTAGCCCGATTTCCACCGGTTCCCTGTTGGGTAACGATAACCGTGGCGGTCGTTGTTAACCCGGGCCTCAACCGATCCGGTATGAAATTCTTATTTGTGATCCGCATATTCGATTTGGCACGTTTTACGCTGTATGCCCTTCCTAATGCAACCCTCCCCATTTACCCCGGCTTGGGACCGGCACTAAGAGTGCACTGGCTTGTGTCTCCCTAATGGCTGTGTTTGACATGACATGACATCATATTGGACTCAAATATGACTTATTCATAAAAATATTATAGTTATTTTTAAAATATTATCATAAGCAGATTTTTTTTATAAATCATAAAAAGTGCAGTTCTTAAAACAAAAAAAGAAAAAAAGTGACATGAGATCATGCTGTCACAACAATATAACTTTTTCTTTTTAATAAAAATATTAGTTATTCTTAAAATATAAATTTTTATATTCTTAAGAATAATTTAATTAAAATCTGTTAAAAAGTGCATTATGTGAATAAACATGTAACCAAATAATGTTTTGACAAAAATATTACTTAAAAAAAAAATATTTTAGGTATTATTAAAATGCATGTATATATTTATATGCATAATTTCATAATAAATTGTTAACGCATGCAATAAATGAAGGAAAAACGAAAATGATGAGATGACAATGTTTTGAAAAAAAAACTTTTCATAAATAAACTATTTTTTTAAATATACATTTTTACATTCATAATTATAAATTAATAAAACACTGTTAGAAACTGTAAAACCAATTGAACAAAAATAGTTCAGAAAGTAATCATAGTCATAATTCATTAATATCCGTTAAAAAGTGCGATACGGGAAGAAAAGGTGACATGACAAATCATATTTTGACAAAAATAAAAAAAATTTGCCTACAAATTACATTTGCGTAAAAACGGATATTCTGATTTAAAAGCATAATTTGATTCAAAATTGTAAAAAAAAAAAAAAAAGTGCAATAAAGTGGTCCCTCGGAACTCATGGGGGTCACGTTCTAAGAAACAAATTTCATAAAATATTTTAAAACACATTATTGTATTAAAGTGACAAAGTCTAGATAAATTTACAAAGGTAACATATGGGCTGCAGGGCTGCATCCAAAATTTACGGATTGTCAGAACTCGCAGGGTTCACGTTCTAAGACGCGAGTTCTGAAAATCCGTTATTTTTGGACGCACCCCCGCAGCCCATATGGTACCTTTGTAAATTCAACTACACATTGTCACTTGAATAAAAAAAAAAAAATTAATATTTTTTTTCATTTGTTAGTGAAAACATAGTTTAAAATGTTATTTCTAACGTTCTTGAACATTCGGTCCCACAAATTTTGAAATAATCTGCATCTTGCTGTTATATTATATTATATTATATTATATTATATTATATTATATTATATTATATTATATTATATTATATTATATATCATAATCATAATTTTATTGAAAACTGTTAAAAACTGTAAAAATAATAAATCTGAATTAGAAAGTCATTTTTCATAAAAAATGTATCAACAGCTTATGTTTAACAAAGCCGTGTGAGTGCTGTCAAGAATGAGCTTCTAAGGCACTAAAATTGCGATTCTGCAAGTCTCAGCCCTTTAGCACGAAAGAAAAATGTTTTTTCCAACCATCGCTAACGTGCACATACAGCATGCACTTGACCACGATTATTTTACATCTTTATGATGAAATATGTCATAACAAATCATGTATTGACAAAAATACGAATTCCAATAAATATTAGTTATTATGAAAATATAAATTTTCATATTTATAATCATAATTTCATGAAAAACTGTTCAAAACTGTAAAAATTGAATGAATATGCTATAAAAAGTAATTTTTCAGTAAAAACGTAATAACGGTTTATGTTTGGCAAAGCCGTGCTGTCAAAAGTGAGCTTTTTAGGCGCTGAAAATACGATTCCACATACTATTACTTACTATTACTATTATTACTTACTAATATACATTTAAAACCATTACAAAAGGCAATATGTCGAAAAAGCTGACATGACATCATATTGGACTAAAATAGGTCTTTTTTTTTTTTAGAAAAATATGATAGTTATTCTTAATTATTCTTTTACTTTTTCATCATAAGCAGAATTTTATTACAAATCGTTAAAAAGTTCAATTCTTACAACAAAAAAAGTTACAATTTCTTTTTCTTTGCTGCAGTAACAGAGTAATGTCCCAAATTTGGGACTAAAAAAGGTATATCTTATCCTATCATGCTGTCAACCATATTCCTTTTCTTTTTTTAAATATGATATTGTTAAAATATGAACCTTTTTATTTTTCTAAGATTCAATTCAATTATGATATCCTTAAAATATGAATTTTTATATTCAAAAGCATAATTTCATTAAAAACGTGCAATTCTTTAAAATGAAAAAAGAAAACAGTGACATGACAAATTATTTTTTGATAACATTACATTGTATCATTATAAAATACGTTATTCTAGAAATATTTAATTTTCATACTCAAATTAATGATTTTATTAAAACTGTAAAAAGTGCAATTCTTTAAAATAAAAAATTAAAAACAAATCGTGTTTACAGCACTTACTGTTTAAGCATATATGATATTCTTAAAATATGGATTTTTATATTCAAAAGCATAATTTCATTAAAAAACATTTAAAAGTAAAATACATAAAGTAAAAGGTGACAGACAAATCACATTTTCACCAAAAAAAACTTTTTTCAATGTAAATTTTTTATTAATAAGCAGAAGCTTGTTGTTTACAAGATTACTTTTTCCGTAAAAATATTAGTTATACTTAATATTTTTTTTATATGTAAAAGAATCTGTTCTTTAAAAACCGTTGAAGAGTGAAATACATGAAGGTAAAGGTGACAAGACAATTCATATTTTCACAAAAAAAAAACATTTTTTCCAAAAACATTTTTTAAATATGAATTTTTATATTCATTAGCAGAATTTCCCTAATAACCATTAAAAAGTCCAATTTATTAAAAATTACAAACGATATCAGTGAAATGACAAATCATGTTTTGATAAAATTAAAACCATTAAAAAGTGAAAATACATGAAGGAAAATGTGACAAAACAAATCATATTTTCACAAAAAAAAAAAATTCCCGTAACAAATAATTTTTAAAAAATATGAATTTTTATATTCATATATTTATAGGGGGAGTGGTGGCTCCAGCGGTTAAGGCGCTGGGTTGCCGATCGGAAGGTCTGGGGTTCAAGCCCTGGTATCGCCAGGCTGCCACTCTTGGGCCCTTGAGCAAGGCCCTTAACCCTCTATGCTCCGGGGGTCCCTTACGAGGGAAATATCAAGGTCCGTGACGTGGGGCCGCCTTCCCGTGGGCTCACCACCTGCAGGAGGGACCGTGAGGGACGGTGCTATGAGGATTGGGCAGCAGTCAAAGGCAGGGGCCTGCTTAGACTGCTGCCCCCGCGACCCGAATTACGGATAAGCGGGAGAGAATGAATGAATGAATGAATTTTTATATTCATAAGCATAATTTCCCTAAAAAACGTCAAAAAATGCATTTCATTAAAACAAAAATGGAAAAAAGTTACATAAATCATGTTTTCATAATATTACTTTTTATATAAAAATATGATATTTATTCTTAAAATATTTTCATATTCATAAAAATTATTTCATTAAAATCCGTTTAAATGTTCAATACGTGTGTCAGGGAGCACCCTGCTACTTATCCCGTGCGTGCCCCGCCCGCACAAAGCTCCTCACCATCATCCCAGTCAACATGTCCATGTGGGCCCCACATAGGTTTTATCTGGCTTATATGGTCATCATGTGGGCATGGGGTCAGAGTGGGCACTTTGATGGGCTGAATGAGGGCCCCAGTTAGGCTGCCCAAATTGTTTATTCGAGGGCCCTGTATGGGCCACATTTGGGCCGTATTTATCTATATTTCTCAAAAGAAATCTCTCATTTAATTATTTAATTGATGATAAATGTAATTGATATGTTTTTTTGCGTATTTTATAACATCAACAGATTTAATAAATATATATATATTAACAATAACATGATATGACCTTAAAAATAAATAAATAAATAAATAAAAAATCGCTTGTGCAGCTCACAGAGTCTCTCATTGGCTCCTGTGGCTCAGGCCTTCTCATTCTGAAGAAACGGTCATCACTCACTACCACTGGAGCACCTGACCTGACCTGGTTAACCTGACATCTCTGTCACAGTAAGAAACTAGGTTTTGGTTTAAATTAATCACATTTTACTGTTGCTTTCATTTAATGTATACTTCTGAAAGATTTGTGGTAATCAAAGTTACAGGCACGATATAACGAAGGTAAGTGTGGAGAGTGAACTGGTTTACCTCAGAGATAAACACCTGTGGAGAACTAAACATTCTTAATGATTAGCAGATAACACCCAGCTCTCGGCTCGGAGGCTTCACGCATGCGCATAGACACCACGACCTGAGACGTGTTTGACTTGAAGCTGTGCAGTGCAGACCGACAAATCCGAGAGCAGACAACTCCGAATTCTTCCGAATCGCTTTCACAGTATTTTTATGTCAAGCACGCTCCAGTTTGTGCAGTCAAGTTGAACACTTGCTGTGTTAGCTCCACTAAGGCTTTTTAAAAGACGAAACATCATTATAAGTAACTTAAACTAATGTTACAGTGGTCAGTTCAAATTCACGGTCCAAAGTGCACCAATACGAATTTAATAATCAATCTGTGTTCAAGGCCCCACTAATTATTCTAAACATTAATCACAACAAAGCCTGAAATTTACCATATTGATGCATTTAACTTTTTACATGGTATTGTGTAATTTTAACATCATTCACTCAGATCAGTTAACAGTTTGGGCAAATGATGGATTAGAAGGTGTTTATAACCTTGTGATTTTTTAGTCTTTTTATTTATTTATTTATTTTTAATTCTAATAGTCTTATGCTCATGTAACTTGAATGCTTTATACATACAAATAATGGATTGTGCCCTGGTTGATGAAGTAGCATGCTCTACTTTATATTCATTTTTGTTCTTACAGGTTGCCTAAAGCAGAACCGTTTGCTGAAAACTGTCAGTAAGAAAGAGCTGGAGACAGTGCTTGGTAAATGGTTCACAAATGCAAGAGACAGAGAAGGCAACCGTGCTTTGAGAGCCCAGCGGGACCATGATCGGGGGGGCAGTACAGCCAGAAGTGTAAGTCATATAACCTATAGCTAGGGCTGCACCATTAATATTATTTTATCCTGATCACTGTTTTTGCCTCTGTTTTTTTAGGGGAATACTCCACCCTGAAATGAAAAATATCTTATAAATTACTTATCCTCAAGGCATCCTATATGGTGGCTGAGAGAGCTCAACGCGCTCTCTCAGCAAAAAACACATAGAAAAAAAACACCAGCAAATTAAAAAGAACAACTTTATCAGTTTGACAAAACATGTGCTGCAAATCCTCACAACACAACCAAACACAGAAATACACTGCAAATCCTCACAACACAGCCAAATAGCACAGATCACAAAATAAATGTTTCAAGAGGACCACAACAGGTGACAAACCCGTCTGGGACTGCTTATTGTTAAATGTCTATTCGTCAGTGGTGTTGATGTGTGTTGATGACCTGAAAGGTGAGTTGCAGAATGGCCTGCACCAGAGGTGCAAAGCCCTATTGTTTTCCTTAGAATGTATTATTAGGGCCCGAGCACCGAGGAGCAGGCCAGAATGCGAAGCCCTATTGTTTTCCTTAGAATTTATTATTATTATTATTATTATTATTATTATTATTATTATTATTATTATTATTATTATTATTATTATTAATATATTTTTTTTTTTTACACACATTGGCCATTTGGGGTCCCTTAACATGCTTGCAAAACTCTTGAAATTTGGCACACACGTCAAAGTCGTCTGCCATTAGGACCGGTCAAAGACTGGAACATAGGCGTGGCAGTAGGGCTCTGTAGCGCCCCCTGTAATGCAAAAACAAATATCGGTGCACAGATCGGGCAAACATGTACGCACATGTAAGAGAGTTGGTATGCATATAGATCTCATAGACCCGAACAACTTTCACTATCAAACCTATTAGCTTCGCCCAACAGGAAGTCGGCCATGTTGGGTTGTTTTATAAGTGCATGCGGTGAACTTTTAAATACTTCTCCTGGGGAATTCATGCGATTGACATCAAACGTGGTGAACATGATGCCTAAACATTGCCCTTGCTAAATTGTGAAGGGATTTTTGATATCTCGAACGGTGCTGCCATGGCGAGGCGACAAATTTATGGCGAATTCGGAGAACAGGAACTGTTTAATATCTAAAGCAAAAAAATTCTTATTCGGACGACACGCTGTCTTATTCGGACGACACGTATGTTCGGCTAAGGATTCCGATCGCATCGATGTGCCTATTGTGAATCTCGGACATAGTGCCACCAACAGGCGCCAGGAAGTGTGTCAGTCACAAAAGGTGGATTTTTTGACAGTTGCATGTGGTGAACTTTTAAATACTCCTCCCAGGATATTTACGCGTCAAACTTTACTTTAATTTTGCATATTTAAGGCTTGTGGCGTGCTTAGATTAACTTGAAATTTGACACATACATCACATTTGTTGACTGTTAAGTGTGGACAAAAAGGTCAGACAAACGTTTGTCTCTTAAGTGGCTCACTAGCGCCCCTGTTTGTCTAAAATGTGGAGTTTTTTTAACCTACAGTCCCCAAATGGGTTAGTAACAACATAAAATAGTCCACTGATATTTACCCACTTGATGCACTTGCCCACCGTGCATTGTTTTCTGGAAGGCACCGTATAGCGATACACAAATGTCCGAGGGCCCGCCATCGCTGCTTGCAGCTATATTTTTAACATTGTTTGTTTATGATTCCTTGGCCTTTTGGATATTATCATCCTAAATAATCTGATAAAATACACAATTAACTGCAAAACGTTATGTTAACTGGCAAAGCCAAGAAATCATGATCAGGATGTTAAAATAAACTAAAATTTGCTATTTGCAGTGCAAATGAATTGGTTGTGTTTGAGCATTTGCAGGACGTTTCTGTATTTAGTTGCGTTGTGAGGATTTGCCGCATGTGGTGTTTATCTAATGAAGAGGTTTTCTTAATTTGCTGGTGTTTTTTCTATTTGCATATGTTTTCTTCAGCTGCAGTGTGTTGAACTTTCTGGGCTTTCTAATCACTGGCTTTTGGCAATGACCAAATATTATTTTAAGAGTCAAGCTCAGACCCAAGGTTAATATTTTAATTGTTACATTCATAAGTTTGGGATTCCATGACTGGTCCCCCGGCATAAGTTATTACTGTGCGAGGCAGAGGTGGGAACAATTCACTTATGAGATTCTAGGATATGTCTTAATTATATTGATGCATGCTTTTTTAAATGCTGCTGTGAATGGTAGTATTTTAAAATGTTCTAAATTGCCTTTTCTGTCTTTTCTTTCTTTACTGTTTTGTAGGTGTGCAGCCGAGGAATCTGCATAGACCCACCAGTGAACTGATTTACTCAGTAATTCTGTTATTCCTGTTTCTTGTTTACTTGAATTAATTTGAATTAAATGTGATTTACACATTCTGAGTTGAAGTCATTTATTTTTCACAGTTCAAATACTCAACCATGTAATTTTAAACATAGAGCAGCACATAAAATCAACTAATATTAGTTCTATGTTTGGTCAGGCAGAGTTTTACATTGTAACTGAGGTTTGAAATGGTTTGACAGTGAATTTTCCATAGTAGCACATTAAGTTCACCCACAGAAATCAATGATGAAACTAATAAATGGGACCCAAATCTCACCCACTGTGGTCCCACAAAAACCCCATAAAGGGGCTATTTGTGGGCTGACCCATGATTGAGTCATGTGGGCCCCCTAAGTGTCCTTTTTGTTGCCCACTTTGGCCCCATTTTTAACACCTATTTGGGACCCAAATGGGCCCATATAAAGAACACCTATACGGGTCCCACTTAGAGCCCACCATGGACACATCAGTGGCCCCTCTGGGCTAACACACATGGGGCCCATGTGGAGCCGATGGACAAATTTTTCTGGGCCCCATTTGGGTTGTCCATGTAGGGCCCAAGTGACAGCCCATCAAAAACCCACATTGGGCCCACATGAAAATGTTGGCTGGGATATTAATTCCCCACACCTGGAGCTCGTCTCTTCTCACCTATTTAAACCCCTCACTTCCATACATTTACCGTCCGTTATTGCGTGTACCGTATGTGTTCCCTGCGGTTAACTTTCACTTCCCAGATCCGGCGATACGCCCGCTCTACTGCATACACCGGATTCCTTCCATGAACTTTGTGCTTTCATCTCAGGACTTCAGTGGACCGCGCACCCTGAGCGCACCACGGATATTTACTTTTTCCCGGATTCCTTCTTTCGGATTATTCATCATGAACTCTGATTCCTTCGTTCATCGCTGCTTGCAGCTATATTTTTTAACATTGTTTGTTAATGATTCCTTGGCCTTTTGGATATTATTATCCTAAATAATCTGGGATATAAATATTGTTAACTGGCAAAGCCAAGAAATCATGATCAGGATGTTAAAATAAACAAAATTTTGCTATTTGCAGTGCAAATGAATTGGTTGTGTTGTGAGGATTTGCAGGACGTTTCTGTATTTAGTTGCGTTGTGAAGATTTGCCGCATGTGGTGTTTATCTAATGAAGATGTTTTCTTAATTTGCTGGTGTTTTTTCTATTTGCATATGTTTTCTACAGCTGCAGTGTGTTGAACTTTCTGGGCCACCGTGATCCGAGGTGTGACTTACATCTTTCAGCTGATCAGAATCATTGTTCTAATCACTGGCTTTTGGCAATGACCAAATATTATTTTAAGAGTCAAGTTCAGACGCAAGGTTGATATTTTAATTGTTACATTCATAAGTTTTGGATTCCATGACTGGTCCCCCGGCATAAGTTATTACTGTGCGAGGCAGAGGTGGGAACAATTCACCACGGATATTTCTTTTTTCCCGGATTCCTTCTTTCGGATTATTCGTCATGAACTCTGATTCCTTCGTTCGGATTATTCCACTAAAGTCTCAGGACTTTAGTGGACCACGCATCCGGAGCGCACCACGGATATTTGCTTTCACAACCCGCTTCGTCACTGGTATTTCTCTGACTCTGCTTGTGTGTTATAAATAAACTGCTATTCTTTACACTCCGGCTTTCGCCTCCGTGTCTGCCGCATAACAACGTGAAGGAAAAGGTGACCTGACAAATCATTTTCTCACAAGAAAATGAGCTTTATCATTAAAATATATATTTTTAAATATAGTTTTTATATTCATAAGCATAATTTCATTATAAACCGTTGAAAAGTGCATTTCTTCAAAACAAAAACAAAAAATTTGACATGAGAAATCATGCTTTGACAATATTACTTTTTTTATATAAATCTGATATTCTTATATCAGATATATCAGATAAAAAACAAAAGTGCAATACTTGAATGAAAATGTGACAGGACAAATAATGTTTTGACAAAAATATTACTTAAAAAAAAAAGATGTTATGATCATTAAGAGATGTTATACTTAAAATATGAATTTTCAAATTCCGAGGCATAATTTAATTAAAATCCGTTAATTAAGTGCAATACGTGAACAAATATGTGACATATAAATACCTTTTTGTATTAATGTTTGGACAAAAATATTATTACAAAAATTTATCTTTAAGTACAAATTTTCATATTCAAAAGCATAATTTGTTTACACTAAACAATAAAAAATACGTTTAAAATGCTTAAAAATACTTTAAAAAGAAATATGAAAAAAGTGACACGTTTTGATAATTAAATTTTTTTCATAAAAATATGATTACTTTTTTAATAATAAAATGATAGTTATTCTATGAATATTAGATTAGAAAGAAAAATTATACCAAAAATTCTTTTTACAACAATAATACTTTTTACCTGAAAATATTAGTTATACTTGAAATATGATTTTTCATATGTAAAAGAATCTATTCATTAAAAACAGTTAAAGTTGAAATTTCCTGAAGGAAAAGGTGACAAGACAAATCATATTTTCATTAAAAAAATATATATTTTTTTTTACAATTTTTTAAAATATAAATTGAAAAACCATTAAAAAGTGCAATTTATTTCGATGAAAAACGAAATCAGTGACATGATAAATCAATTTTTGATAATTTTTTTATTATAAAATGTTTTATTATGAATATAGATTTTTATATTTATAATAATCATTTCATTAAAAACCATTAAAAAGTTCAATTCATTAAAATGACAAATCATGGTTTGATAACATAAAAAAGACTGTTATTCAATAAATAGAAATATTCTTATTCATATTAATAATTTCATTTAAAACCATTGAAAAAGTGCAATTCTGTAAAACGTAAAATAAAAAAATTACACAACAATAATACTTAAAAGTTATACTTAAAATATGAATTTTTATATTCAAATGCATAATTTCATAAAAAAATGTTTGAAATGTGAAATTCATAAAGGAAAAGGTGACAAGACAAATCATATTTCCACAACTGAATAATTTTTTTTCCATGTTTTAACAAAAATATAACTTTTTATATTAAAATATATTTATTCTTAAAAATTTAGCTTTTATTTTCATAACCATAATTTCATGAAAAAAATTTGCATTTCATTAAATCGAAAATCGACAAAAGTGACGTTTTGATATGACTTTTTATATAAAATTATTCTTAAAATATTATTTTTCATATTCATAAGCAGTTAAATCATTAAAATGTGCAATTCTTGAAACAAAAAAATTTAAAAAGTGATGTGATATCTTGCTGTCAACAATATTACTTTTATTTTTAATAAAAATATGATAGTTATTGTTAAAATATGAATGTATATATTCCTTAGATTAATTTAATTAAAATCTGGTTAAAAAAAAACAAAAGTGCAATACTTGAATGCAAATGTGACAGGACAAATAATGTTTTGACAAAAATATTACTTAAAAAAAAAAAGATAGTTATACTTAAAATATGAATTTTCACCCCCGCAAGATCCGAGCACTTTTTAACCATTTTGAATCAAATCATGCTTATGAATAAAAAAATAATTTTTTTATGCAAATCGCATTTTTATGAAAAATGAAATCTTTTTGTCAAAATATGATTTTTCATGTCACCTCTTCGTTTATGTATCGGACTTTTTAACACTTTTTAATGAATTTCGGCTTAAGAATATAAAAATTCAAAAAGAATATCTTTTTTTTTTTTTTAAGTAATATTTTGGTCAAAATATTATTCATCCTGTCACATTTTCATTCACGTATCGCACTTGATGCAACAACTATCATAATATTTTTTTAAAGTAATATTTTTTGTCGAAATATGATTTGTTCTGTCAATTTTTTATTCACGTATTGCATTTTTTAACAGATTTTTATTGAAATTACGCTTACAAACATGGAAATGTATATTTTAAGATATATTCTCATTAAACATATTTTTATGAAAAAAAGTTATATTGTTGTGAAAGCATGATTTTTCATGACACTTTTTTAATTTTTTGTTTTGAAAATTGCACTTTTTAAAGTTATGCTTATGAATATGAAAATTCATATTTTAACATATATATTTATATATCATATATTATATTGTGGCTTGGAAAATTCACAAGTTCTCATTTGGAACCTAACTAATAGCATTATTCGGATTATTGAAAAAATTGTGGGACCGAATGTTCAGGTATTTTCACTAACAAATTCCATATAATATTTTAAAACATTATTGTACTAAAGTGACATAATGTCTATATGAATTCACAAAGCTACCATATGGGCTGCAGGGGTGCATCCAACATTCATGAATTTTAGAATGTGAACCCCGCGAGTTCCGGGGGACCACTTTATTGCACTTTTTAATTTGATATGTTTTATTTCACTATAAACATGTAAATGTATCCTGGTAAATGGTGTATCGTGGTGCATGCTTTATGTTCAAATATGTTTTTGCTCCATAAACTGCTTTGCTTTCGTCCTACGAGGCATTATCAGCCCCATAAAAGTTCATTACCAACAGCACTTTAAAAAAAAAATAAAAAAAAAATTATGATTTTCTAAACCATTTTCAATTATTTTTGGCATTTATTTTTATAATTTCTATGATATTATGATTATGAATATGATATATTTTCATAATAACTATCGTCTTTTTATTACAAAAGTCAAAACATGATTTGTTGCATCATATCTCATCATTTACACGGCTTTGCCAAACATGAGCTGTTGATGACCATTCATGTTTTACAGTTTATCAAGAAATTATGTAATGAATGTGAAGATTATTTCTTTTGTAATAACTTTCATATTTTTATCAAAAGTCATATTTCTGTCAAAACAAGTTGTTTTTATGTAAGCTTTTCAATTGACTTTTTGCATTTTTAACAGTTTTTCAAGAAATTATGCTTGACTATTAATTTAATATTTTTTTAAATAGTCAAATTTGTATCAAACATGATTTATGTCAAAGCCGAACATGACGTTGCATGTTTTAAATATTTTTCATTAAATTCTGTTTATGAATATTAAAAGACATATTTCCATAATAACGATCATATTTTTATGAAAATAGTCATATTTCTGACCAAACATGAATTTTCTAATTACTTTTCCTTTCACTGTTTGCACTTTTTAACAGTTTATCATGAAATTATGATTTTGAATATGACAATTCATATTTTAACAATAAAAAAGTTTCATGTCAACTTTTTAGTTTCGTGTTAATGTATTGCACTTAATAACGTTTTTTCATGAAATTATGATTATTAACATAAATTCCTATTTTTATAATAATGATCATATTTCAATGAAAACAGTAATTTTTTTGTCAAAACATGATTTGGAATGCCAGCTTTTTTGTTATATTTTTACACTTTTCAACAGTTTTTCCTGAAATTATGCTTATAAATTAGAAAATTTAAGCTGATTTGAGACAATGTTCATTGTTAAAAGCGCTATACAAATAAAAATGAATTGAACTGAAGCAATTGAAGCATGCTTATAAATATGAAAAGTCAAATTTTTTTACAATAACTTGTAAAAATTTTATTTGTTATATCATGTTATTCATTAAATTTTTAACAGTTTTTCATGAAATTATTCAGAAAAGGTTGTAATTGTTTTTAAGTTTGTCAATAATTTAAATTGTGGAAAAGTATTTAGTTCACAAATGAGGTATAATGTATAAATGTTCATTTGGAAATTGTGTTATAAAACTGTGTAATAGTGACACCTTCAGGAGAATTACATTCATTATTGGTTGAATTTGTCACATGGTCTAGCTAGCCGTTTTAGTTTTCCGATCCACAAAGAAATGCACGCACGCTGAGAGCTATCCGATAGTAAAAAGTGTTAGTGTTGAAAGGAAAGCCTATATAAATATCTTTTGATGTCTCCTGTATTTCTGATTGGAAAGCGCACACGGTATGTGGTTTATCGTTAGATTTAATCTGTTAATTTGTAATAATATACTTGTGTATCGATATTGGTTCAGTTCTAAACAACAGGTTAAACAGTGGTAAAAACAGAAACACTGTATATATCTGAATGTTATTTTATTTGTTTCAGTTTTTCACGGTGTTATGACGTTATGTGAAGAGATTAAAAGTTACCAAATCAGTTGAATTGTCATTCTTTCAATCAGAAGAAAACCTACAGGAGCCGTTACAATAAGAATTTATATAATAGCAATTATTTTTATATTTTATTAAAAATGTAATTTTTTGCTCAAACCATGGTTTTCATGTAAGTTTTTCGCTTTCATATTGCACTTTTTTTAAACTGTTTTCCATTAAATGATGCTTATGAATATTCATATTTTCATTTTAACTATCACATGTTTATTGAAAATATCATCTTTTTTGTCAAAACATGATTTGCATGGTCAGTTTTTTGTTTTTGATTCATTAATGGGCCTTTTTTAAAGGTTTTACATGATCATATGATTTATTTTTTTCACAATTACTAATATTTTTATGGTAAAGGTTACCGTGTTTTTATGAAATTATGATTATGAATGGAAAATGATAGATTTGAATAAAAACAATCCATCTTTTATAAAAAAAAAGTCATTATTTTTAAACCATTGTTTATCATATCACGTTTTGCATTGAATTTTTGCACTTTTAATGGTTTTTAGTTGAATGATGCTAATGAATATGAAATGATAGTTTTTCCCTTACATATTGCACTTTTTAAGTAATTTCTATTAAATAATGCTTAAAAATATTATTAAAAGAAAAAATCCTATTTTCACAATAAAACTATCACTTTTTTATGAAAAAGTCATATTTTTTGTCAAAAAATGATTTGCATGTTTTGTTTTTCACTCACTTATGGCACTTTTTTAAAGGGTTTTTTTTTTTCATTAAAAAAAGGTATTTTTTGCTCAAACCATGGTTTTTTGCTTATATATTGCACTTTTTAATGGTTTTTAATGAAATTATGCTAATGAATAAGAAAATGTATATATTCACAATAACATTTTCATGAAAAAGTTAACTTTTTTTTATGAAATTATGGTTATAAATATGATATGTAATATGTTAATTACAACAAATATTTTTTTATAAAAGAAAGTCAGATTTGTTTCAACCCATTGTCATATCAGTTTTTGTGATGAATATTTGCACTTTTTAATGTTTTTTAAAGAAAATATGCTAATAAATATGAATAATTTCAAATTTAACTTGTAAATACTTGATTTGTCATTTCACATTTTTCATTGAATTTTTGCACTTTTTAACATTTTATCATGAAATGTTTCTGATGAATATGAGCATTTATAATTTCATATTTTTATTTAAAAAAGGGTATATTTTTCTCAGACCATGGTTTTTAATGTGTTTTTTGCCTGCATATTGCACTTTTGCACAAGGTTTTTTCATTAAATGATGTTTATAAATATGAAAATTCATATTTTCACAATATCACATTTTTAATAAAAATGTCATATTTTTGTCAAAACATGATTTGTATGTTTCTTAAAGCCACATTTTTAAAGGTTTTTCCATGAACATATGCTTCTGAATATAAAAATTCATATTTTCATAATGACTAACATATTTTGTTATGTAAAAGTCATATTTTTATCAAACCATGGTTTGTCATGTAAAAATTGTTCGTTCGTTCGTTCGTTCGTTTTTAACGGTTTTTCATTTAATTATGCTTATGAATATGAAAATTCTTGTTTTTACAATCACATTTTTTATAAACAATTTCTGTCTAAGTATATTTTGTCATGTCACCTTTTCATGCACTTATTGCACTTTTTTTTAAATAGTTTTGAATGAAATTATCCTAATGTGATAATTAGTGATAAAGGTTAACATATTTTTTAATGAAATTATGATTATGAACATGAAATGAAATATTTTAATAAAAACAATTTTGTATTTAAAAAAAAAGGTTTTAAACCATTGTCATCACGTTTTGCGTTGAATTTTGGCACTTTTAAAGTTTTTTAGTTAAATGATGCTTATAAATATGAAAATTCATATTTTCACAATACCTAATTTTTTTATAGAAAAGTTATGGTTTTGAATATGAAATGTAATATTTTAATGAAAAACAATACATTTTTTATAAAAGAAAGTCAGATTTTTTACGTCATTGGTTGTCATATCACTTTTTGCGATGATTATTTGCACCTTCAACAGTTTTTTCGTTAAATGATGCTTATGATACGAAAAGTCATAATTTTACAATATCTTGAACAACCTTGATTTGTCATAACACGTTTTTAATTTAGTTTTTGCACTTTTTAACAGTTTTTCATGAAATGATTCGGATAAATATAAAAACGTATATTTTACCAATTAAGTTAATATTTTTATTTAAAAAAATAATATTTTTTTAAAACCATGGTTTTTAATGTAAGTTTTTTGCTTACATATTGCACATTTTAACAGTTTTTTTTATTAAATGATGCTTATAAATATGAAAATTATTATTTTCACAATATCTGTCATATCTTTTAACAAAAAACTAATATTTTTGTCAAACATGATTTGCATGGTCACTTTTTTTGTTCTTTATTTAATTATGGCCCTTTTTTTCTAAAGGTTTTTCATCAACATATGATTTGTATTTTCACAATTACTCATATTTTTATGGTAAAAGTTAAAAATTTTTAATGAAATTATGATTGAGTAGGAAATGTTATATTTTAATAAAAACAAGTCAAGTCAAGTCAAGTTTATTTCTATAGCGCTTTGTCTCAAAGCAGCCTAACAAAAATCAACAGTCAAGGTAAATGGTGTGCATTTATCCCTGATGAGCAAGTGTGTGATTATAAATCTTTCAACAATACAGAACACTCGAGAGAGAGAGAACTAAAATGAGCACTGGACTATAAGGTTATAAGTAATGTTCTTTCTACAGTCTTATACAGTCTTTATGGTTATAAAACTAGGAGCTACTGAGCAACTCATAAAATAGCTCATGGCTCATAGCTTCTCCATGCCAGAGCCTTTAAACACTCCACACATGAAGTGGGATCCAATTAGCACTATTACGTCTCTAGATGGTACGGGATGTTTGCCGGTAGGCATCTACTTCTTCCAAGGTCCATAATCTTCATGAGGTGGGACGTGACTGGAGCTGGCCAAACCTCAGGAAGCCTCGGGATGGGGAGAGAAAGAGAAGCAATGGAGAGAAATTAGCGTAGCTGCTGTTCATGACATTAACGGCACAAGTTAAAAATTTGCATGTGATCAGATGTTCTGGAGCACAAGGTTATGATGCGATGTGTGTTATGTGTAGGCTTTGCTAAAAAGATACGTTTTTAATCTGCACCTAAACTGGGAGAGTGTGACTTAAACCCGAACACTGTCAGGAAGACTATTCCAAAGTTTAGGAGCTAAATGTGAAAATGCTCTACCACCTTTAGTGGACTTTGCTATTCTTGGAACTACTAGAAGTCCAGAGTTTTGAGATCTCAGGGAGCGTGACGGATTGTAGCGTGTTGAAAGACTGGATAGATACATGGATATATGGAAGCCAAACCATTTAGGGCTTTATAAGTAAGAAGCAGAAACAATACATCTTTTATTTAAACAGTCGCAATCACATTCGCAAAAAAATCCAGATTTAAGCACATGCGATTTCTAAATAATTTGCAAGACTTGTAATATGATTATTCCAACGAAACGGAGCAAGAGTTCCAAAACTTAAAACAGTGCCATAAAAAACTGCATGATCAATGCATGTCGACAAAGTCCATCGAAACAAACAAAAGCACACATCCAAGCCAGCCTGAACAGATTGAACAAGTATCCATTGTTCAAGCATTTGCAAGTGCCATGCCTTATGAGAAAGGATCAAAACGGCACAAAGAAATTACCGACGCGGTCACCTATCATATATGCAAAGATATGATGCCTGCGCACATCTTTAGTAAAGACGGCTTCCGAAGACTAGATACCAGAAAAGATACTAGCTGCCATCTCTCACTCATTTCACAGAATTTGCTATTCCCAAAATGTATGAGTAATGTAAGGTGGGCGTTGAATACGAGCTCAAGTTGGTAAAATACTACGCCACGACCACAGATATGTGGTCCATCAGAACGATGGAGCCGTACATGAGTTTAACGGTCCACTATATTAATACACTGGAGAAAATATATCTGAAGGTTTAAAAGAAGCTTTAGCATCATTGGGACTTTGTGAAGAGCAACAAGTGTCTATCACCACAGACAATGGAACTAATATAGTGAAGGCTGTCACTTTGAACAACTGGACACGATTGCAGTGCTTCGGACACAGACTGCATTTGGCAATTTGTAAGTTAGATTTTATTCTACTTTTATTCTACTTTACATTAAGTAATGTATACTTTACATTAGGGCACTTTGTAGGGCATGTTTTTTTTATTAAGAAACAAATTGCACAAAGATGTTTAATATGAAAAAGTATTATAACGATTTGTAGTAAACAGTAGTAAATTGCAGTGTTTTCCTTACATTGAATTATCTGTGGAGTTATTTTTCAAGAAAAACCGACTGTCCTCAGAAATGTTTGGATGTCATTTTCTTTTTATTTTGCATGTAATGCCTGATAAAGCAGCCGAGCGTTGCGTTGTTATACAGCGTTACCAAGAAAAAAGCTCTCTGTCCCGCTCTAAGCGCCTCCTACTGGCTGAGAATGAATTTGCATATATGTCGCCCCAAATACTAATCCATTAGTAGGCCGTAAGTGTCAGGAATCCCCTTGCCACGCCCCCTTCGGAGGCTGTCATAGCCCGGGATTCCCTTACGCATCGCGCTCCTGCTCGCGTGCGTGCCCCGCCCGCTCGGAGCTGCTCGCAATCGGGCTTCATGAGGAGCAGCTGAGGCTCATTTCCGTGGCCCATCACACCACCTATATAAACCCCACACTCACACCCTCACGCGGTCCGTTATTGTGCATGTACGTGTGTGTATATGTGTGCTTCTGTGCAGGTTCCCGGTGGTGCGTCTCTCCGCGTATGCTTCTCCTGCTACGCTCCGTCTCTTCCCGGACTCCGCGTTCTCTACACGGTAGCGTGCCTCTTCCCCAGCGCACCTCGGATTACCGACGCTTTCCCGTCGATGCCTCCTCGCCGCGCTTCCTCCCTCACGCTCCGTGGATCTAGTATTTACGAGCTGCCGTTTACCGGATTATCCCGCGCTGCGGGTGTTTTGTGTTGGCTCTGCCTTTTTGTTTTCATTAAACACGCCTGCTTCTACTTCCGCCTCCGTCTCCGCATTCGCCGCGTGACAGTAAGGTGAAGCCGTTTTTCGTTTCATCCCGTTCCCATATATGGGGCACAAAATTATTTTCATTCCAATAAAGAGCTATTGGTTTTGAGCGAGAAAATAAAAGTTCTCCATGTATAATCCTGCAGTTTATATTTTATTAGTGTTTGAAGTCGGCAATAGTTCCTTCATCGCGTAATCATATTTTGATCATGAGTGATTCGGCTTCGCGTCACGTGTAGGAAGCTGACAATAAACAGCATTTATTCATTCTTGTTAGTTAGTTCATGTCAATACAGCTATTCATGTTAATGGTGCATTAACTAATGTTAACAATGACAACGTTTGATTTTTATTATTAAAATATAGTATTAATAAATGCTAAAATTAACATGAACTAACATTAATACTATATTAGTATTGTTCATTGTAACCCAGCCATTAGGGGGGCACAAGCCAGTGCACTCTTAGTGCCGGTCCCAAGCCCGGGTAAATGGGGAGGGTTGCGTTAGGAAGGGCATCCAGCGTAAAACATGTGCCAAATCAAATATGCGGATCACAAATGAGAATTTCATACCGGATCGGTCGAGGCCCGGGTTAACAACGACCGCCACAGGTATCGTTAGCCGACAGGGTACCGGTGGAAATTGGGCTACTGTTGGCCGAAGGAGGAGAAGGAGAGGAGGAAGACGTCTACAGAGACGGCAGGAAAAGGAGCAGTGTAGGAGAGTAGAGGTTCGGGTTGGTACTTTAAATGTTGGTACTATGACGGGTAAAGGGAGAGAGATAGCTGATATGATGGAGAGGAGAAAGGTAGATATGCTGTGTGTTCAGGAGACCAAGTGGAAAGGGAGTAAGGCCAGGAACATTGGAGGTGGATTTAAACTGTTTTATCATGGTGTGGATGGAAAGAGAAATGGTGTAGGGGTGATTCTGAAGGAAGAGTACAGTAAGCGTGTAGTGGAGGTGAAGAGAGTTTCTGATAGGGTGATGATCGTGAAGGTGGAGGTTGAAGGGATGATGATAAATGTCATCAGTGCCTATGCTCCACAAGTTGGCTGTGAGATGGAGGAGAAGGAAAGATTCTGGAGTGAATTAGATGAAGTGGTAGATGGTGTACCTAGGAAAGAACGATTGGTGATTGGGGCAGACTTTAATGGGCATGTAGGTGAAGGGAACAGAGGTGATGAGGAGGTGATGGGTAGGTATGGTTTTAAGGAGAGGAATGTGGAAGGGCAGATGGTGGTAGATTTTGCAAAAAGGATGGAAATGGCAGTGGTGAACACGTATTTTAAGAAGAAGGAGGATTATAGGGTGACGTATAAGAGTGGAGGAAGGTGCACACAGGTGGATTATGTTCTGTGTAGGAGATGCAACCTGAAGGAGATTGTAGACTGTAAGGTGTTGGCGGGGGACAGTGTAGCTAGACAGCATCGGATGGTGGTCTGTAGGATGGTTTTGGAGGCGAAGAAGAGGAGGAAAGTAAGGATTGAAAGAAGTGTGGTGTGAGGTTCAGGGAAGAGGTCAGACAGGGGCTTGGTGGTGGTGAAGAGGTGCCGGATGATTGGGCAACTACTGCAGGAGTGATGAGGAAGGCAGCTAGAAAAGTACTTGGTGTGACATCTGGAAATAGAAAGCAAGACAAGGAGACGTGGTGGTGGAATGAGGAAGTGCAGGAGAGCATTAAGGGAAAGAGGTTGGCAAAACAGAAGTGGGATCGACAGAGTGATGAGAAAAGTAGGCAGGAGTACAAGGAGATGCGGCAGCAGGTAAAAAGGGATGTGGCGAAAGCCAAGGAAAAGGCATATGAGGAGCTGTATAAGAGGTTGGACACTAAGGAAGGAGAAAAGGATTTATACCGATTGGCCATGCAGAGGGACCGAGCTGGGAAGGATGTACTGCAAGTTAGAGCAATAAAGGATGGAGAGGGAAATGTGTTGACTAGTGAGGAGAGTGTGTTGAGAAGATGGAGGGAGTATTTTGAGCAGCTGATGAATGAGGAAAATCAGAGAGAGAGAAGATTGGAGGATGTGGAGTTGGTGAAGCAGGATGTAGATAGGATTAGTAAGGAGGAAGTGAGAGCAGCGATTAAGAGGATGAAGAATGGAAAGTCGGTTGGACCAGATGACATACCGGTAGAAGCGTGGAGATGTTTAGGAGAGATGGCAGTGGAGTTTTTAACCAGATTGTTTAACAGAATTCTGGAAGGGGAGAGGATGCCTGAGGAATGGAGAAGGAGTGTGCTGGTACCGATCTTTAAGCATAAGGGAGATGTGCAGACCTGCAGTAACTACAGGGGAATTAAGTTGATCAGTCACACCATGAAGTTATGGGAAAGAGTAGTGGAAGCCAGGCTGAGAGAAGAGGTGACCATCTGTGAGCAACAGTATGGTTTCATGCCGAGGTTGAGCACCACAGATGCCTTATTTGCTTTGAGGATGTTGATGGAGAAGTATAGAGAAGGACAGAAGGAGCTGCATTGTGTATTTGTGGATTTAGAGAAAGCGTACGACAGGGTACCGAGAGAGGAGTTGTGGTATTGTATGAGGAAGTCAGGTGTGTCAGAGAAGTATGTGAGGGTGGTGCAGGACATGTATGAGGACAGTGTGACGGCAGTGAAGTGTGCAGTAGGTACGACAGACTGGTTCAGGGTGAAGGTTGGACTGCATCAAGGATCGGCCCTGAGCCCTTTCCTGTTTGCAGTGGTGATGGACAGGTTGACGGACGAGGTCAGACAGGAGTCTCCCTGGACTATGATGTTTGCAGATGATATTGTGATTTGTGGTGAGAGTAGAGAGCAGGTTGAGAAGAGCCTGGAGAGGTGGAGATATGCGCTTGAGAGAAGGGGAATGAAAGTCAGTAGGAGTAAGACAGAGTACATGTGTGTGAATGAGAGGGAGGGCAGTGGAGTGATGCGGTTGCAGGGAGAAGAGGTGGAGAAGGTGGAGGAGTTCAGGTACCTGGGGTCAACAGTGCAAAGTAATGGAGAGTGTGTTAGAGAAGTAAAGAAAAGAGTGCAGGCAGGGTGGAGTGGGTGGAGAAGAGTGACAGGAGTGATTTGTGATAGTAGGGTATCTGCAAGAATGAAAGGGAAAGTTTATAGGACTGTGGTGAGACCTGCGATGTTGTATGGATTAGAGACAGTGGCATTGAGTAAAAGACAGGAGGTGGAGCTGGAGGTAGCAGAGCTGAAAATTTTAAGGTTTTCGTTGGGAGTGACGAGGATGGACAAGATTAGAAATGAGTTTATTAGAGGGACAGCACATGTAGGATGTTTTGGTGACAAGGTGAGGGAGGCGAGATTGAGATGGTTTGGACATGTGCAGAGAAGGGACATGAATTATATTGGTAGAAAAATGCTGAAGATGGAGCCACCAGGTAGGAGGAAAAGAGGAAGGCCAAGGAGGAGGTTCATGGATGTGGTGAGGGAAGACATGCAGGTAGTTGGTGTGAAAGAGGCAGATGTAGAGGACAGGGTGGTATGGAGACGGATGATCCGCTGTGGCGACCCCTAATGGGAGCAGCCGAAAGAAGAAGAAGAAGAAGTATTGTTCATTGTCAGTTCATTTTAGCTAATGTATTTACTAGTTAACAAATAGCACCTTTTTGTAAAGTGTTACTCAATAATTTTATGTGAATTTTAAATAAATGAAACACATTCATCATGTTTTTCTATTTTTTAGAAAATGCAATCAAGGATGAACCTCGCATTTCCCGAGCCAACGGCTTATGCAAAAAGCTAGTGGGACGTTTTTCCCACAGTTGGAAAAAAGATGTTAGCCGAAGCCCAGGAAGAACTCCAGCTTCCCCAAAATGCCCTCATAACATTATGCCCAACAAGATGGGGCTCAATGCAACAAATGATAGACAGGGTTTTGGAGCAACAGAGGGCATTGTCTCAGGTCCTTTCAGCTGACCATAAAACAAGACACCTAGTGCCCCAATGGCAAGACACAGATGTTCTAGAATCTGTAAGTAAGGCATTGGGTCCACTTCAGGAGTTCACGGATGCCCTTTCCAGTGAAAACCACATCAGTGTGTTGTATGTGAAACCAGTTCTTCACCTGCTGAACACCAAGATTCTTGCAGTGGAGGATGAAGATACTGTTTCGACAAAGACTATAAAATCAAAAATTCTGAACTACATCAACAAACATTATGAGGATGAAACTACCCAAGAGCTTCTGGATACAACATTTTTGGATCCAAGATTTAAAACCAGCTACACTGATGAGGATAAACTTTCAAACATTAAGGCCAGGGTCATGTCTGACATGGAAATGAGTTCACACAAGGTGAGTTAATTTATGTAATCTGGATGAAACTGCCATCTCCTTAGATAAACACTATTTTATAGGGCTTTTTAATCTTTTCTTTCTGTTCTGTATGTCAGATGATGCATCTGAATCTGTGAGTAACACATGCAGAGAGAATCCTGACATCAATCTATCTCCACCAGGAAAAAAAGCACGGAAGTCCTTAGGAAGCTTCTTCAAAATGACCAGCCATGCCAGCAGCTCTGCGACTTGAAGCCATAGCCTCTGAGTTGAACAGGTACCTGCTTTCTCCATCCATTGGCAGTGAGGAAGATCCTCTGAAATGGTGGAGACTCCATCAGATACATTTTCCAAGAATGAGCAGGGTTGCACCAAAATATCTTTGTATTCCTGCCACCAGCTCACCTTCAGAGAGAGTGTTTAGTACTGGGGGAAATGTGGTGACATCACCGTTCATGCTTAAAACCAGAAATGGTGGACATGCTGGTTTTTCTTGCAAAAAACCTTTGAGAGCAATCTGTTTTTTGGTTTTGATTTCTGTTATGACTGGAGTTGAGGTTAGTTAATCTTAATTTATTTCACGTTTGTTTTTAAGACAATTTATTAGTTTTGTTGATCAAGCAGTTAGTACTACTGTACAGTATGTTATTTCATTGTGAAATGTGTGCACTGAAAAAGTTTTGAAGTTTATTTATTATGACTGGAATTTAGTTTAGTTAATCTTTAATTTGTTGTCTGTTTTAAAGACAATTTTACTACAGTTTTGTTTATTAAACTATTAATACTGTTATTTCATTGTGAAATGTTTTATGCAGTTCTTGTGCACTGAATACATTTAGAAAAAGCATGTTTGCGATTTTGGCAATTGTTTTTGCTTTTTCAATCACAATATTCATTCAGAAAATCGCAATGATTATTTTGTCCATATTGCACAGCCCTAATATCTATTGACTATTGTTATTCATACCTATATATTATACATATGTTAATTATTTAAATATGTAAATATATAAATGCTATAATTCATATCTCAATATATTTTATATAGCAAAGAAAATATATACAAAACTGTTTTTACGAATGTTTCTTTATTGTGTATTTCAGAGTTCAGGTATCAGAGTATTTTAATTTCTATAGTCGAGAGACCCCCAAGTTATTGAACCCGTCGCCTCACCCTAAAGAGCTTAGACTTGACGCAACTAATTAGGGCAGGGGGCGTTACAAAATTTTACCAATTTATTTCATATTCATATGAAAATAGTCATATTTTTGCCAAACATGGTTATCATGAAACTTTTTCGTTCACTTATTGCACTTTTTTTAACGGTTCTCCATGAAAATATGCTTCTGTATATGAAAATTTATATTTTACTAATTAATTGCATATTTATGTAAAATGTCCTTGTCAAACAATGGTTTGTCATGTGAAAGTTTTTTCGTTTACGTATTGCACTTTTTAATAGTTTTAATGAAATATTCTAATGAAATGAAAATTATTTTCACAATAAGTAGTAATTTCACAGTGACCTATAAAAACTTGATTTGTCAATCACGTTTTTTTTTCACTTTTAACTTTTTTCATATTATTTGGATAAATATGAAAATGTAAATTTTACCAATTAATTTTTTTAAGTTATATTTTTTCTCAGACTATTTTTTATGCAAGTTTTTTTTTTGCTTGCATATTGCACTTTTTAAAGTTTTTTCATTAAATGATGCTTATAAATATGAACATTCATATTTTTACAAAACTATTACATTTTCAATGGAAATGTAATTTGTCATATGATTTGTATGCTGACTTTTGTTTTTTCGTTCTAAATGGCAATTTTTTTTAAAGGTTTTCTGTGAACATGTGCTTCTAAATATGAAAATTCATATTTTCATAATGACTATCATATGTTGTCATATCACGTTTTGCATTGAATTTTTGCACTTTTAAAGTCTAGCAGATCACGCAGCGCTACTACAGCTGAATGCGGCTGAGATGAAGGCCTAATGGTTACATTTTCTGTTGCCAAGAGCGTGATGTCATAACCGGATCTACGTCTTGCTGTCATATCTTGTGTGTTGAGGTTATGTAAAATAGCTGTTACCTGATGTGAGGTGTCCAGTATCAAAGGATGTGACAGCACCGTTTTCTCGCATCCCGGACCATCAGAGCCGCAGCAGCCACTGCATGCAAGCATGAGGGCAGCTCTTGTGCTATGTTGTCTAAAGATTTGGAAAGATACGCAACAGGGCGATATCTGTCACCGTGTTCCTGGGCTAGAATCCCCGCAACCGTACCACCACGTTCGTGCAAATAAAGGTGAAAAGGCTTAGCATAATTCGGAAGACCTAGAGCTGGAGCAGACTGTATAGCCTTCCTGTATTTCTTAGTGAAATTATGGTTGTGAGTATAAAATGTAATATTTTAATAAAAACAATCAAATTTCTTTTCTTTCAAACCATTTTTTGTCATCACTTTTTGCGATTATAATTTGCACTTTCAATGGTTTTTAATTAATAAAAAAAAAAACTCTTTCGGCTTCTCCCATTAGGGGTCGCCACAGCGGATCATCCGTATTCATGAGCCGCATGTTTGGTTTGGCACATGTTTTTACGCTGGATGACCTTCCTAACGCAACCCTCCCCATTTATCCAGGTTTGGGACCGGCACTAAGAGTGCACTGGCTTGTGCAACCCTAATGGCTGGGGTTGGTTCCCTGACCGGGTATCGAACCCGGGCCGCAGCATTGAGAGTGCCACATCCTAACCACTAGACCACCAGGGGACCATGGTTTTTAATTAATAAAAAGTCATAATTTCACAATAACTTGTAAAAAGTTTACAATTAGTTTACCTATTACATAACATTACCTATTATAACATTTCACGTTTTTCATTGAATTGTTGCACTTTTTAACGGTTTTTCATTAAATGGTGCTTATGAATATGAAAATTTTTATTTTCACAATAACTATCATTTTTTTTATGAAAAAATATTTTGGCAAATTGTGATTTGTACTTTGTTTTTTCCTTCACTTATGGCACTTTTCTAAAGGTTTTTCATGATAATTTGATTTATATTTTTACAATTACTCATATTTTCGTGGTGAAGGTTAACTTTTTTTTTTTTTTATGAACATGAAAATTCATATTTCACATTTCTAAAAAGTCTAATATTTATATGAATGTTATTTTCTGGTCATATGAGAAAAAAATATGACTCATTTTTGCAATAACTAAAATATGTATATAAAAATTTTACATTTTTGATCCATTTTCTTGAAATTACACTTATTAATATTAAAATTTATATTTTCCTAATAACTACTATATTTTTTCTATAAACGCATATTTTTGTCAAAACTATTTTTCATGTCACCTTTGTTGTTCACTTATTGCAATTTATAAAGTTTGTTAAAAACAATACATATTTTATAAAAAAAGTCATTATTTACTAACCATTGTCATATCACGTTTTGTGTTGAATATTTGCACTTTCAATGTTTTGAAGTTAAATGATGCTTATGAATATGAAGTCATATTTTTCCCAATACATTTTAAAAACTTGATTTGTCATATCAGCTCATGTAAGTTTTTCATATTTCAAGTCGCATACATATTGCACTTTTTTCATTAAATCATGCTTATAAATATGAAAATTTATATTTTCACAATAACTATCAAATTTTTAATAACCAAGCCATATTTTTGCCAAACCATGATTGTATAATCTTGTGTAATCAGAAAAACGTCTTTGCTAATAAATACAAAAAAAATACTTATTTTTATTTAAATCGTCATGTTTTGTCTACGCATAATGTCATGTCTGTATATATTTGTTATGGCATACCTCATCATAACTTTTGCAATATCTAAGGCAAAAACTATTATTTGCAATAACTAAAATATTTATATGAACGATGTCAAATTGTTATATATTGTTATATATTTCATCATAATAACAAAAACTTTCTTTCGGCTTCTCCCATCAGGGGTCGCCACAGCGGATCCTCCGCACGTATGATTTGGTTTTACGCTGGATGCCCTTCCTAACGCAACCCTCCCCATTTATCCGGGCTTGGGGACCGGCAGTGAAAGTGGCTGGGGTTGGTTTCCTGACCGGGGATCGAACCCGGGCTGCAGCGGTGAGAGCGCCGCATCCTAACCACTAGACCACCGGGGGACCTTTTGAAATTATGATTATGAATAATGTTTTCTTTTACGTATTGTTTTTATAATGAATTTTCATGAAATTACACTTTTATAAAATTTATATTTTAATAACTCATAGTATTAATATAAACGCAAAAGTTTGTTGCTCACTTATTGCAATTTTTAAAGTTTGTTTTAAATAAAAAAATAAAATATGATTATGAATATGATAAATCAATAACTGCCAAATCTCACAGTATGAAAAAAAGTCCAAAAATATTTTTTTACGTAGGTTAATTTTTTTTCGTTCACTTATTGCAATATTTAGTGATTTTCTTTTAAATTATGCTTCTAAATATTAAAATTCATGGTTTAAAAATAATGGTTATCTTTTTATGAAAAATGTTCTTATTTTTGTCAAATAGGTTTTTTCTTATATTATGTAAAATTGTAAAATTGTTTATGAATATAATTTATTTTTATTTATTATGAAAAATGGCATATTTTTGTCAAACCATCATTTGTCATGACATTTTTTGTTTACTTATTGCAGTTTTGAACGGTTCTTATGAAATTTTTCTTATGAATATGAACATTCATATTTTCCCAATAACAATCATAGTCTTATCAAAAAAAGACATTGTTTTTAAACCATTTGTCATGAAAAATGTTTCATTTACGTCTTGCACTTTTTAATGTTTTTGACATTAAATTATGTTTATAAATCTGAAAATTCACATTTTCACAACAACTAATTTAGTATTTTCGTATTACTTATGAAATTATGACTATGAATATGTAAATATAATATTTAATATAATTTTTTATATTATTTTTTATCAAGTTTTGCGTTGGATTTTTGCACGTTTAACGTTTTTAGTTGATGATGCTTGTAGTGTTCTCGTACAGTGTGTTGGAACTCTGACTAAACACCAAGATAAACCAAGTAGCCAATGAAGACAGAGTCGTAGTAAGGTTGACCATTTACTGTGACCTCCTCATTAACATGTGGTGAAAACTGTAATAAAACATTACATAAAATATTGAATTAAGTACTAAAACATTCAGAGCCTATGTCTTGATAAACACACCATTATAAATAACTAACATCAATTCACTTGTAACAATCACACGAGCTACTAGCATTGCTTGTACACACGTAGCAAACAACTGATCAAACATCACATTTCCTATCTAAAGAGAGAAAAATCAACTCACGGCATTGCATCTCTGAGGTTTAAAGCTGAAGCAATAATATTTAACGAGAGCAAACTTTCTTCTTGTTTTACATGCTAAACCGGAAAATTAGAAGGATGGGATCAAACAGGAAGTGACCAAACAGGAAGTGACATCATCCAACGATATTTAACAAATTAAACCTGAGAATATTAAATGACATGCAAACTGAATACTTAAAGGTTAACTCCCCTTAAAGGACAACACACTCCCCGCCTGACCTCTTAGGTGTCACTATGGATTCAAGAACACTAAACTTTAGAGTCTAGATCAGTCTTTAGGAAGAAGTAGAACGACCTCTCCGATTGGCCTTAAAAAGTTCTTTGCATTTCCTTGGTCAACTGTTGTCACCTCAACCTTTTTTACATATCCATCCTTTTCTGGGAATGTGGCAGAGATTCTGGCCATGGGCCAGCAGTTGCGGGCAATTTGCTTGTCTCTAAGCAGAACTAAATCTCCAACTTGAAGGTTTCTGCGTGGTACTGTCCATTTCTGCCTCTGTTGCAAGCAAGGTAGGTATTCACGTCTCCAGCGAGTGCAGAACTGGGTGGCAAGAGCCTGTACTTGTCTCCATTGCTTTGTGTACAACTCCTTGTCTGAAAAATTCCCGGGAGGAGGTGGGACTCCGGTCTTCTGTGTGATGAGCATTGATGGTGAAAGTATGAAAGGCTGTTCTGGGTCTGCAGACAGGCAAAAGTGGTCGTGCATTAATGATAGCAGTAACTTCTGCCATTAGTGTACAAAGGACTTCGTGAGTTAAGCGAGAGTTCAGCTGCAGAAACATTGAATCCTAGATTCTTCTGGCAATGCCAATGATGCGCTCCCACGAACCTCCCATGTGAGAACTGTGTGGTGGGTTGAATTCCCAGCTGCATCCTTGCTCACCAAGGTACTTCTGCACCATTCTGTCCATTTCAAGCTCCTTGCATGCTCCGATGAAATTGGTGCCACAATCGGAACGAAGCTGTTTCGCAGGGCCTCTGAGGGCGAAGAACCGCCTGAGAGCATTTATGCAGCTCGATGTGTCCATAGATTCTATTACCTCCACATGCACAGCCCTTGAACTCATACAGCAGAACATGATGGCCCACCGTTTGCTCTCCGCTTGTCCTCCTCTAGTGCGTCTGGTCGTTACAGACCAGGGTCCAAAAACATCAAGCCCCACATATGTAAAGGGGGGGCAGATCTTGAGACGTTCAGGAGGCAAGTCCGCCATACGTTGTTCCTCCAGTTTCCCACGCAGCTTGCGACAAGTAATGCATTTGTGAAGTACTGAATTGATCAGCACCTTGCCTCCCAATATCCACAGTCCAGCTGCCCTGATTGCTCCCTCCGTCAAGTGACGGCCTTGATGTTTCACTTGCTCATGGTAATGACGAGTGAGCAGTAGGGATATGTGACTATCTTTCGATAGAATTATTGGGTTCGTTCTTTCAGTTGCCAATTTAGAGTAGTTTAGTCGTCCTCCAACACAAATGAGACCATTCTCCCATGATCGGGCTGAGTTTTAGCAAGCGGCTACTTTTAAATACTACTTGGTTAGCTTGAAGAGCCGACAGTTCTTTTGCAAACGCAGCGTTTTGTGTTGCTTTAAGGATCACATTTTTTGCTTGGTCCCTTTCATCTTGGGTACGAGGTAAGTCACATTTGTGCCAACCTTTGCAACTGCTATTTTGGTTTGTGTGTTTGAAGGACTTTGCCATGTGAACCAGAAATGCTACTCCTCTTACTAGTGAGGTGAAGGTGGAAAACCGTTGGAATCGGTTAGAGGTGATCTCTAGTTCTTCCAGGTAAGTAGTGTTTGTACTTGTGGTCTGATTTCTGTGTCCTTGTCAGGTTCAACAAGCTCGAACATCTCACTTGTTTGTGTTTTTTCTGCGGGTGGCTGACATAGGAACGAGGGACCCATGAACCAAGAAGTCTGAGCCAGACGGGATGCTACCACTAATCTTGAAGCGTGATCTGCAGGGTTTTGTTCTGTACACACATAGTGCCACTGCTCCGGTCTTGAAGATTGACGGATACGTTGAACTCTATTGTGGACATACACATAAAATCGTTTTGACTCGTTATAAATGTATCCAAGCACTACTTTGCTGTCTGTAAAGGAACTTATGTCATTAAACTTTAGATCTAGTTCTTCCTGGATAAGATCTGCCATCTCTACTGCTAAGACAGCAGCACATAACTCAAGCCTTGGGATGGTGGGTTCAGACAGGGGTGCTAGCTTTGCCTTGCCCATAACAAAACCTACTTCAACTTGACCATCTTTCTGAAGTGTTTTTAGATATGCCACAGCACCTATGGCCTTGGTAGGTGCATCTGAGAACATACATAATTCTGTGTGTACTACTTTAGTGAGTGAGGTCGTTGTGTACGTACGCTGAACATGAAGCTGTTTGAGGTCTTGAAGGGAATCTCTCCAGGTTTCCCATTTGCTTAGTTTGTCCTCTGGGAGGGGTGTGTCCCAGGCTGAAGGTTCAGAGGTGAGTTCTCTGAGAAGAGATCTTCCCTGGATCGTGACAGGTGCCAGTAGACCCAGAGGATCGAAACCACTGTTAACAGTGGAGAGGACTCCACGGCGGGTGAATGGTTTGTTACTAGTCGATGCGGAGTAAGTGAATGTGTCCGCCAATATCTCCCACAAGAGACCTAAACTTCGTTGCATAGGTGAAGTTTCTCCACTCAGATCCAAGTCTTTGATTACTGGAGCACAATCTTCGGGTGGAAGCGCCTCCATGACAATCTGAGAGTTTGACGCAAACTTATGCAGGTGGAGGTTTAATTCTGCAAGCGAGGCCTGTGTACGTCGAAGCAAATCTATCGCCTCAGCTTCAGAAGGTACAGATACCAAACCATCGTCAACATAGAAATGTCTTTCCACAAACTTGACAGTGTCTACTCCAAGTTCTCTTGAGCCTTCTCTGATGGCTCGTCGTAGCCCATAAATGGCCACCGCAGGAGATGGCCCATTGCCAAAAACGTGAACCTTCATCCTATTCTCGACAATTTCTTCGTTCATGTCATTGTCCTTGTGCCAAAAAAAAACGCAGGAAGTTGCGATGGTCTTCACGCACCAAGAAACAGTGGAACATCTGTTTGATGTCCGTTAGGATTGCAATTCTCTCTTTCCGAAAACGTAGCAGGACACCCACAAGAGAGTTGTTGAGGTCAGGGCCCGTGAGGAGCACATCGTTAAGAGAGACGCCGGAGTATCGGGCACTGGAGTCAAAGACCACCCTGATCTGATCGGGTTTTTGTGGATGGTAGACCCCAAATGTCGGAAGGTACCAGCATTCTTCTTCTTCTCTCAGTGGTGGTGCTGCCTCTGCATGTCCATTGGCAAAGATCTTATTCATGAATTCCACATACTGTTTCTGCATCTCAGGTTTCCACTTCAGGGTACGTTGCAGGGATCTGAAACGATTAACAACTTGCTCTCTATTGTTTGGCAAATGCTTGCGTGGTTCTCTAAATGGTAAAGGAGCTACCCAGCTGTTGGCATCGTCTCTATAGACGTTTGCAGCCATTATTTTCAAGAAAGCTATGTCTTCTATGGATGGGGCAGGTTTGTTGTCATGCTCAGTTCTGTCAAACACTGTCTGACCCAGAAGCTTCTCATTGGGTTTACAAGACTCATTACAGTTTTGCTGCATCTCTTTGACCTGGATAAAGCTTTTACAGGGTGAAAAAATGGAATGACGACCACCTTCCAGTATGTTGGTCTTAAACGTGTTGACCGTTGGCTTATGTACATTACCCAGCCACACTTCTCCTATTACTACCCGGCCAAGGTCCAGCCGTTGAGCAAAGGGGGCATTGTTTGG